>NC_088201.1:46717192-47331594 GCF_037126465.1 Ornithodoros turicata
TTTGCATACATTGTACAGTAGCTTGAAGGACGAGCCTAAATCTAAAATATATTCGGCAAAGCGCTTCTACTATAATGTGTCTCTTTCTAATTTTCTCAGGTCCAATCCTAGACGATTTTGGAATACAATTCTTCCTCAAAAATCGTCTTCCCAGTCCTTTGTAATCAATGGTGTACCTTGTTCAGATGCAATGGAAGTGGCTACACGTTTCATTGCCTATTTTTCCTCCGTATTTCTCCGCAGCAACGATAGTGAGTGCCATTTTGTCGCGGGAGATAGCGCACCCATGTTGGAAGATATTGTCTTTACTTCTGCTGGTATCATTAACCAATTGCTGAAATTGGATAGTAAGAAGAGTTGTGGTCCTGATGTAGTCACCAATATGTTCCTATCTCGCTATGCAGAATGGACGTCCAAATATCTGGAAATTATGTTTAACAAATCTTATCAGTCCTGTAAAGTTCCAGATGTCTGGAAAAAGGCAATTGTAATTCCCGTTTTCAAGCACGGTGACAAACAGATTGCGTCAAACTATCGGCCAATTTCACTGACTGGCATACTGTAAACTTTTCGAACACGTACTTTGCAGTCATATTAATACCTTCTTGGAGGAACACTCTATCCTCTCTCAGTGTTAGCACGGCTTCCGCCGTGGTTACTCTACTGTTACCAAACCAATTGAATTTGTACACAATTTGGCGTCTGGTATTAATTCCAACTGTCAAACTGATGTTATTTTCATTGATTTCCGTAAAGCTTTTGATAGGGTGTGTCATCTAAAGCTTGTCGCCAAATTGAAGTACTTGCTCAGGAACAATAATGTTGTTAGTTGGATTCAAAGTTATCTCATTGGCCGAACACAACGTGTCACATTTAACAATTGTTTGTCTTCAGAGGCTTGTTTGTCTCTGTGTTCAGAGACTTGTTTGTCAGTGTTGGGACCATTGTTGTTCTCACTGTTCATTAACGACATAGTGGAGGAAGTGCCAGTTAAGATTGGGCTTTATGCTGACGACTGCGCTGTATACACTGAGGTCAAAAGTGTAGATGATCAATTGATGTTCAAGAGTCGATGCATAGTATTTTAAATTTGTCTCGGACTTCGGGCATGGATATTAATAATGATAAATGCGCTCATATGACATTTACACAACGCCGCACCCCACTAGTATTTCAATACAAAATGGGAGAAACTCCAATAATGCAAGTCGATTCCTATAAGTACCTGGGAGTAGTCTTCAATCCTAAGCTCACGTGGTCAGACCATATTGATACAATTACTTCCAGGGCTTTGAAAAAGCTAGGCTACTGAAAAAGGACATTAAATGCATCCACTGTTGAGACTAAACTGGTCGCCTACAAGACGCTAATACGGCATATTTTAGAATATGCTGCAGAAGTTTGGAACCCCTTCAGTAAATCGCATATAACAGAGCTGGAGGCTGTACAGAATTGGGCTATCCGTTTTATATTGTCCAAATATGACACATTTTCTTCTCCTGGTTCTACCCTCTCTGACCTGAACCTGGCAACACTTCAGGATAGGCGGCGAGCTCTTCGTTTAAAAACATTTCATGCAGTTGTGAATGGTAATCTGAATATCCCTTCTGCATCCCTTATTACTTTCTCTGGCACTTCCTCACTAAGGTCTTCCCACAAACTAAATATTGTACCTCATTTTTCTATAGTTTTTTCCCACGTTGCATTACTGAGTGAAATTCCATTGATGGCTGTGTTAGAGAGTTGTCACCTTCTCAGTTTTCTTTACTCCTGCTATAACCTCGGACTGAGGCTGCAGTATGTGTAAATAAATAAATAAAAATAAATAAATAATACTCAATGTTACATTACGTGCGTCCTTACCGTCGGTAACACGGTGCACACACACACGTCGGTACACACACACACACAAAAAAAAGACGCAGCACACGGGTACGCAGGCACATAACAGGATAGAGAGGAGAGCGGTGTCACGAAGAAAGATCAAGAAATACTGCAGAGCAAGAGAAATACTGTTCGATCATGCATGTTAGACCAATGGCCGAAGATGGTTGCCAATGCGAATGGTGCGGCAGCGATCGATTGCAGGCGACACTGAAGTGCTGCTCTTTGGGAGCTGTAAAGATGGCAGTCGAGCAGCACATGCTTGATATCTGCCAAAACGGCACAGCGAGAGCTGAGCATGGAGTCGGAGCGGCCGAGCTGACGCTTGAAATGGGGGGGGGGGGGGGGGGGTGAACGCAACTGCGAGACGGAGCCTATGCATCAGCGATGCAAAATAACGAGGCACACAGGAGGGTATGGTGAAACATATAGGTCAGAATCCACTTCTCGCATCAGGGTTAATGATGGAGCGTCACCAGACCATTGCGCATGGGCGAGAGGCCTGACCACATCATTGAGGAAGGTTCGCATGGTGCCTTTGTGGTGGAAATCCTCGTGTTGGATCGGGAATGATACGCAGCTGCCGCAGCCCCGTCAGCCTCTTCATTCCCGCGGAAGCTGCAGTGTGCAGGAATCCACTGGAAGTAGACAGAGTTCCCGTTCATCTCAAGACGGCTTAGTTCTTGAGTTCTTGAAGTATTTCCACAACCACTGGCGCCGGCGGCCCACGAATACCCTTGTTCACTACTGGAGAGCTGGCTTGGAGTCACAGTATATCACCCAGCTGACGATATAGGCGGATGGAATGTGCTTGAGGGAGAACAAAATGGCATTCAACTCTGCAGATGAGGAGGATGTGCGGTGCGAGAGACGGTATGCGTGGCACGATGACGCAGTCGGAATAGTGAAGGCAACAGTGAATCATTGCAAGTTGGTGGTCCCATCTGTGAATACTGCAGTGTGCGTAAGGTATCGGCACTGCATCGTGGCTAGCGCAACTTGTTTCAACACGGGTGCTGAAACGTGATCCTTCTTTTTCTTGAGCCCAGGAATGGTACTGGAGATTAAAGGTATTGAAAATACCCACGGCGGTGTCCTGGGGACGACGGATCTAGCAACAAAGATCGGTAGCAACGGCTTTACAGCAGAGATGCAGCGAGATATATTGCTCTGCCTCTGTCTTTTGAGCTTCGAGATCAACGGGTGGCGGTGATGTTCAGCGACGAGGCACAGATAATAGCGAACAGTTTCCCTGAGATGTAAGACCTCTACTGATTCCCACCACCATGCGTGTTTCAGCGGCGCGGGGTACTCCGAGGCAGATCCTCAAGCTTCTGGTCAACATACACAGAAGTCTCTGTTCAGATGTTCTTGAGATGCCGTGTAAAACCGGTAGGCTTAGAGAAGGGTTCCGCGAACCAATGCTCCATCAATGGATAGGACCGGTTTCTGTTCAATCCCCCATGCAGCGTCAGCGAAGACGGAAGTGACGTTGGTCCAGCGTTGAACTTTCGCTTCCAGGTACGTGATATGGGCGTAACACATGGGGATAACATGGGGATAACACCAAGGAATTTATGGCACTTCACTTGGCTGAATGTATTATAGGCCAGGGAAAGAGGGGAGGCGCTCATGCCTTTCCGCGTTTCTCCTCAGTCGAGATATCCATGCTAGCCTTCGCGAAGTAGCGCCGAATAGCATCAAACGACTTTTCAAGGCTGCGTTAAATCGCAGGTCTTGATTTACCAGTGGTCCAAACGCACACATCGTCTGCATATAGAGAGCTGAACTTTGCGATGAACACAACGTTTGAGATCCGCCATAACCAAATTGAAGAGGATGGGACTTAATACAATTCCCTGAGGAACGCCTTGCGTCATAACTGTTTTTCGCGAGTGACCGCCGTGAGAGTGCAGACGACAATGTTTGTTCGAAAAAAGTCAGCAAACCAGTCAAAAAGTCTGCGAGATATTCTAGCCCGGACTAGGGTGTGCAAGACAAATATGACTGACCGTATCATAGGTACGTTTCACATCGAGAAAAACAGCCTCGACAATCCTCTCGCAGATCTTGGCGTCTTCAACAGCGGTCACAAGGTCCATAAGGGTGTCTACTGGGCTACGGTGACGACGGAAGCCTGCTATTTCATCAAGGAAAACGTGATTCCTCTCGATCCACCATTCCAGCCTGAGCAAAACCATCCGCTCTATCACTTTACCAACACAACTGGTAAGCCTAACCGGGCGAAAAGAGGACAGGTGCGACGGATGCTTGCCAGGCTTCAGCAATGGTACTACCAAAGCTTCCTTCCAGCTGGCAGGTACCTGGCCAGATCTCCATGATGTGTTGTATATAAACAGCAAGGTTCGAAGGCCTTCAGTGCCAATGTTTCTGGGAGCTGAATAAGTGATCCCGTCTGCACCAGGGGACGATTTGGGGGGGGGGGGTATGTTTAATGCTGATAAAAAAAAAGAAGGGAAAGGTTAGCCTTGATGTAGGCTTGCTATTCCCAAAAGCAAAACAAAAAGGAAGATGAAGCTGCAGAGACGCATAAAATTAAGAAGAAAAACAGGAAAAGACAGCTCCTTCACTAATCGTTGTGCAGCCAGTCATATAGGAGGCGTCAGAGAGTGCCCAAGAGTTTAGCTTCCCGAAGGAATCGTGTCAGCGCAGACGTGACCTCAGCGTGCTCAGTAGGGCCAAGTAGCACCGCCAGGGAAAGCTCTCGGTAGCCTAGATGAGCGAGACGGCACCAGTGACTGGACCGGTGACCTTCGTATCGCTGGCAGGCAAGGAGTATGTGTTGCACGTCAGCTTCTACATTACACGTGGGGCAAAGAGGTGATAGAAGTTGGCTCATTTTAAACAGGAGGAGTGGAGTTCGTGTCCCATTCAGCCGCAGCCGATGAAGAAACGACTCCTCGATGCGCGCAATGCGGCCAGGTACAGCGTGAATCATTAACGGGTCAATGGATTTAAGGAAGGCATTGGTGGTTGGGTCGGGGCGAACGAAGGGCAGTTTCAAGTTATGGCAGTGAAAAATCCGCATCCAGCTGTGCGTCCGACGGTAGTATTACACGTTCAAGGTCCTCGCGAAGTTCGGACATGTAGGAATGAAACGTTACGGTTCCCGCAGCTTCCGACGCCGCCGCCACAGTTCCACAGAAGTCCAGACCTACTTCTACCTCAGACTTGCTGGGCGTCACAGCAAATGATCACGATGGATTGGTGCGTGGAAGGTCATCGCGCAAGCTACACGCAACTTGCCAAATTCTGCTTGCCAAGTGCTGCACAGCCTTAGCTGAACGACGCGCTGCGACAATATCGGAGAGTAAACACGTGCGTCGAGCTCTTCGCTCAGCTCTTCTACGGCAAGCACATAACAGCTCCACCTGGGGACTAGAGTTCGTATGTCCTGCTACGACAGGTACGTGTTTAGAGGGCTCGCGAAGAGAAGTTGTCAACCCTCTGCGAATTGCTCTGCAGACATTTCCCGTTGTGATGACATCTCACATCGCTCCCGGAACACCTTCCAGTTGACTAGCCGAGCGGACCTGTTGCCACGTTGCATGGTGCCTGGAGCACCCAAATTGCGAAAGAACGACTGCATGAGTGTAGCCTGCTGCATGTGGAATGACTGTTACGTAAGATGTGGTAATTCATTCCTCATTGACGTCACCTATTTTGTTTTTTGTACGAAACAGAGTTAGCGTGTGTAATTTATCACATGCAGCGTGCTAGTACTCAATGTTGCTTTTACGTTTTCTCCGACTCCCGCTTCAGTTTAAAGTGTGGACGAAACGCTGTGACATTGACACAAATCCAATCGTATGCAGTTGATCATACTCGGTAGTGCTTTAATGTTTAAGTGAGGTTGGGTGCTGACCGTTCCAAGTTTTTTTTCTTCTAATCTATATGTTGCAGCGATACGTACCGTACGGAGACATTTTCAATCATTCTGATATGGCGACCTCGAGTTTTCCATAACACGTAAGATAATATTGCCCATGATTTACTCAGCTTCTTTCTTACTCTCTCTGTTTCTGTTTACTTTCTCTGTTTTTGTTTTTTAGAAGCAAAGAAACACACAAACAAACAAACACACTCTGTTTCTTGATCTTGGTGGCAAATGATTATTTTGATGCTGGTTTCAACTCTTTCCGAAACTGTACAATAACTCTGCCCTCTCGACGTCTGTCATTTTGAACCGAGTCAGGATACGCTCAAGAGCTGTGCCACAGTAAGGAAACACACTTCGTAAGAGTGAGCCATTGGTGCTGTTAGTGGCACGCTGTTCTTCCCCTATGATCACCCGTGGTGCACAAACTGGCACTGCTTTCATACGAATGTTTGGTTATGCAAAAAAGCAACACACCGATAAGTTATTTGTTCTTTTGAAACTGGAGGAAGCTTTTTCTGCAGAACTACTGCAGTGGAAAGCACAAAAATGTTGCTGGATCGACGAGAAACTTTTCTAAAAGTTCTAGCTCTCAGAACTTTACACATTTCTCGACCATCTGATGGCAGACACGCCTACATAGGCGGAATGAAGACAGATTACTGCTCTACCTGGTGGTGGCAGTGGAAACAGCTCGTCGTTGTTGGCCTCGACCTACTGTTCTGCCTATTTTGTCGACAACGGAAAGGAAAACGTATCAGAGACATGTCGTCAGGCAAATTTCTTTTTTGCAAGTGTGATTTAATTGTGTTGTGATCATGAATGTATTGTGCGTGACAATAGCGAGTTTTAGCACATCGATGGTAATGGTAGTGCAGGAACTACTTGCCGTAGTCGGCCACGCTCAGGCGGGCAACGTCACGACAGTCGCAGGCGGAGATCGTGCGTCCTGGGCCGACTTGACAGAGAACTGTGCCGACATTTCTCTTGAAGCGTGGGAAGCACATCAGAAGGTGTTCACGACAACGGTTTCGAAATCATTACAAGCCAATCGCCTTATTCCATTGAAATGGCAGGCATCACGTCGCTGATCTTTGGCTTGACAGTTTCCTTTATTGTATAGTTTTCTTTGAGTACTTCCGATCCACTAAACTACCTAATCCTACACCACGTAGAATCGTAGAATACAGATTTTGGTGGTGGTTCGGTGAATTTAATGCTTTTGTCCTGTTACCGAATGACTCAAACGGTTTCCCATTGTCAAGCACGTCTTTTTCCCGCGTTTGAAACGTCAGTAAGGCTAAATATTGAAAGAAACGTGGCGTATCTGTCATGTTCTTCTTGTGTTTGTGCAGAATACGCATAGAACGCTTCATTGTTTTGATATTCATTAGATCAGCCAAGACCAAAAGGTGAAATTTGAAATAAACGAAAAAGGACGAAGCACATTAACAAACAAGAACATCCAATCACCGAATTTAATCGTTGGTGCTTTGTTTCGTTTGTTTCGAGTTTCACTTTTTTGAAGCTAGAGTTTTTCTGGAGAGCTTTGAGGTGCACAACGTTTCTGCAATAGAATACATTACCTGTCATATATAACATTACGCAGCTAAAGATTAATAGTACATTATGTAAATTCTACGTATATACTTTTTTGTTGTTGCTATTGTGCAGTCCTTTAGACATGAATTATTGTGCAGTCTTCTAGAGGGGAGTGGCACGGCCATCCCGTTCCATGAGGTGGTTGGCCTCGGAACAACTCTGTTTGTTGGTACTGTTAGTAGTTACTACAATGCTTCCACCGAGCATGTCGCGGAAGTGGAAAACGTACATATGCCTGACTAGCCGAAACATACTGCAGGTTCAAGTGCAGCCTCCTGTGATGCCTTTACGTACCTTCGCTTCTCAAAACGCTATCTGAGCGCTTCATAATAACACGCCAGTAGTTCATTTGCAGTGTATTCAAACGAGTGACATCCTCACGGAAGATTCTAATGGAACAAAATGGAAAAAGCTGCTCACGGAGCCGAAGTTCCGTCCCGTCTCGTGTTATGTTGAGCATACACACGGTTCCGGAATATCGGGAGTGGCGTATCGTGCAGTTAGCAGACAACGGTTAGCAGATGATACCGCCAGCGTCTTTTCCTGTCATCTGCTACGGAATATCTTGTGGCTGTTTCGCAGGACATTCTCCAACGTTTGCGGTTCACGTGAAGACACCACGTTGAGCGCCTTGCGCGCACGCGACAGCAGAAAGCTCACGTTTTCCGCATCTTCCGCTGGAGTATTCTGAGGAATGTCGCTCATGTGAATGCACGGTTACTCGAACATATTGACGTGGTAGAGCAATATGGGTAGGGTAAAGTGGGGCTACTTGAAGACGGGGGCAACTTGAGGACATTTTGGGATTTTCGCGTGGCATTTTCTTAGCAATATTTTTTGTCGTCTGTGACACCAGCTTCAGCACAGTCGTTGTCTGGGGGGGGGGGGGATATGTTCAATGCGAAGTAAAAGAAGAAGAGAAGGGAAATGTTAGCCACGGTGTAGGCTCACTATTCCCAAAAAGCTATCAAGCAAACAAAAGAGGATACAAGCAAATGAGACACAGAAAATTATGAAAAAATACAGAATAAACAGCTCCTTCTCTAATCGTTGCGCATTGGGCATTGTCTGGGCTTTTAAGTAACTTGTTGATGTTCTGCACGTGGCTTTTTAGAAATACGTCAGACGCTGTTTTGCAGATGTCGTATAAATAAAAGGGGCCTCTTTTTGTCCCATCTGTAACTTCCGCGAGCATTGACTTCCAGTTTGCTCACTTCTGCTCCTCGGCTAATAAAATACGACCTCGTTGTTATGATGTTGTGTCAGTGTCCTGTGTTTCCATGTGCATTACTCGGGACTAATAGTTTCGGCTGGCCCAAACAAAAGACAAAATTTAAACCCGGCATTAATTTTTTGATGTCCTCAACTTATCCATAGGGTGGGGTAAGTTGACGAAAATATGTAGCCTGTCATTTTTTACGAATATCTGGTTTAGCACCACAGTAATTTGTGGATCACTTCTCAAAGGTTCGGGGATTCAGTTAACGAATTATGGTAAAATTTATGCGATTATTCTGACTGCTAATAACAAAATAGTTCAGCTGTCTTCAACATAGACCACCTATTATTGCAGGGACACATGAGAGTCGCACTTAGAACTTCCAATGTGCCCGACCGTCAGCTCCGAATTAATTCAACATGTTGTTGGGAGCATTTCCCCGAGTATATGGGCTGATATTGAACACTGAATCCAACGTTCTTTGAGAAGTTGATACGTGAAACGCCTGGTGGCGCTACATGCATATTCAATGGCCATTGGGTGCAATTATCATTGAAGAATGCCCGCGTGACATCGGTATTAAACGTACACGCGATTTCTTCAAGGGGGCGTTGGAGTACAGCGGCTGCTCCCGAGACTCAACGAAATAGTGCCGGTAGAGGAGAAGTGTTGATCGCCTGGTAGTATGTAGATTGTCTTGCGGCCGCATTCCTGTCGCCTGTTGGCATATGGTGTAAGGATCGGAACCAGAGACGTTAGTCGGCTAGTATAGAACGCCTTATTGTCCTGAAGCTCCTTGGTGTGAGAAGGCGTAAAGTAGATGAGACGTATTGTTTCTCCATCCTCATTTTGAAAGATTTAAATCGGACTTATAGCGTTTCACTCGTCAGGCAGGCAAACATCAAAAGCGATGCCAGGAAGCACGCGGCAACATGATTTTCTTACAGATCACTCTACCTCCTATCGCGTCGTATGCAGCGCACCCTGCTTTGTCAACAATGGCTCCTCTCTTACAAGGCTGAACGGGACGATGCGTTCCATGATTTCCCAGTGCTTCCTAGATTATTTCGTGCTCAATCCAATAGTTTGAAATGTCTATTTGAGTGCTTACATTTTTTATACGGAAGGTATCGAAGATAGCAGAAATGCATAAGCTACAATTACGCGTTCACTTAACGCGCTCAACTTACGTTTCTTTACGCAGTGCACCTGGTACCCGTTCAAGCAGTGACTGCAGAAAACAATTCAATTTCAGACCAAACAAACAAATAACTATAACAATGAATAGACGGAATTGCATTGCACTTTGTTTTCGATGTCATTGGAATCATTGCGCGTTTTGCGCGTTTGAATTGCAATTGCTCTGTGCACACCACATTCAGTATAATTTTCCCCCACTTGGGCGACCACCGTGCTGTTATTAGAAACGTTCCTATAGAGAATCGCTAAATCAGTGCAAAGCGTCGATGCGCTCTGTTTATTGTGTCTTTTCCCAAAGCACACTTTCACAAGTAGCACCCATAGCCTCGTCCACACTCACCCAATACATATTAACGTACCCCCATCAACTACCCACCACCAACACCATCCATTTCATCACCCTCCTTCGCTATCCCTCACACGTTTCCGATATCCCTCACACGGTAACCACCTGTCCCCCCTTCCTTCCACCTATATACGAAGTGACGGCATAGCCTCATCCGACCTGATGGACTGGAATGGTGGGACCTCTACGGGTGACAAACGCCCCGGCGATCGCTAAAGAAAACGTCTCGCAGCCGCTGAGCTATGGTCCTCATTACAGGCGTTTCCGAAGCGGCCATACATTACGGGCCGTCCCTGCTATCGGCCGGTGCAGACCTTCTATCAACGACACTGGTTAAGTAATGACATTTCATCCGGTGACCCGCGAGAAGCGATGGAGGGAACAGTTATGGATCCCTCGGGGGGGTCGGTCGACGTTCACGGTCGGCTTGCCGTCTGCTTTATTACTGCGCCACTGCGACGCGCTGTGTGTGTCTGCGTCACTTCCGAGGCCGAAGGGTGGGCCAAAAAGGTTACCTGGGATAAGAAGAAGGATTGAGGAAGAGGGAAGAACTTATGGAAGATGGGATGCTTGGGCATACGGAACAGACGGTGGTGGTTAGGCTAAAGGAACAGGCAAACACTGCTGGAGTGTGTGAGCCAGAAAGCTATAAGGGATGTTACAGAGCTTGGTGCAGGGCGTAAGGTTTCCACGATGACTTGAACAGACATAGCGATTGCTTGTTGGTGTCATTCTCACTTGGAAAACCAGGCATCCAAAACCATCATCGATGGTACTGGAAGTCTGGTTCCAATGTGGTTAGGTGTTCCACAGTGAACCACATCCACTGTGGGTAACCGTTCCATACAAGAGTGTCTATAACACCCTATACATTATCTGAACTTGGGATCATATGGCTCAGACGGTGATCAAGCCTACGTGCTAACAAATTTATCCCATTACCCCTGTAATGACGGTTAAACTCAACTATAAATGGCAGTTTTCGACGATGTACAAGGAAGGGAATCTGCATGAGGGGAGGGTATCAAAGGTACCAAAGCGTGCTCAACACCAGAGCCGAATACCCTGTTATTGGACCTGTTCAGCTTCGTACATACACATTCCGTAATACAGGTTGGTAATAATCAGTTTAAACCATTCCAACATAAACTCGACATCATGTGACCCCACTTGCGAATCGCCATTGCTTTGGCAATTGAACTCCACTTGCGGCATTATGTCAGTTATTGTGTCCACAGAAAATGTTGCGTAACTTAATTCATCCAAGCATGGGTAACGCAGTGTTCGCTTGCTGAAGTTGGCGGGTACGCAACTGGGCAACGCCTAGGCAAGTGTGACACAACGGAAGTCCATTTTGTGTGAACGGAGCAATAACACAGGTTCAGACAGGTTCCAGAGCAGCATTTTCGCGTTGATAAGACATAATTTGGATAAAGCAAAAGCTGAATTCGAAGAGATATTAAAAAAAAACGAAAACTCTGTATGTGGACCCTGTTGCCAAAAAGACGCAGCGTGCGCCTCGAAACATACATACATGAACACGAATATACACAGAAGTATTCAAAACCGAACGTACTGCAACAAATTCACCAACCGTTGAACGGCCCACACCCCAAGCGGGAGCCACTCTGATTCCAAATAGACAATATTTCATCCAAACTACCACGTCGCTCTCTCAGCCGCTCAGTCGTCCACCCTCTTTCCCACTCATTCCGCCGCGGTAACAGTAAAAGAAAGAAGATAAAAAACGGCGAAATACGGATTCACAGAAAAAAGAACAAACTAATATAACCGTCTTCCCTCCGAAATAAATAGCGCGGGAGAACATTCCAGAACTTGACGAATGTTGATTGGCAGCCGGTGACGCGAAGGGTTGAACTAGGGAGCGCTGCGCGATCACACAGAGAAGCAAAGAAGAAATATAATAATGATGAACCAAAGAAAAAGAAAACACTGAAGAAGAAAGATTGAAATAGCCCCTAGCTATGAGGCGAAGGAAAAACTAAACAGAGGATTCAAGGGGGGAAAAAAGGAGGGTGGAGTTTCCCTTCTTCCCCCGGCCTGACCCCTCGCGTTGTACCTGATTTATGAGAAACGATTTAACTCTTTCATGAGCTCACTTGGGTTAGATATACGCTTGCCTCTAATCAAATACTGCGAGATGAAGCAATTTCGTCCTCGCTCTCAGGATCGACTGAGTAATAGACACAGTGTCGGAGGCTGATCGCTGGCCGATTTCATTTCTTTTTTCTTCTTCGTTTTTTTTTTCTTTTTTATTTTTTTGGGGCATCATAATGAGCTCTTCTGGTTTTTGTTTTGTTGCCGTCAGTCTTCGTTTACTTGGACGCCGCTGGATTTGAGTATAGGTAACCGTTAGAGACCGCGCTGCTGTTGTTTCTGTGGCGGTGCTTGTGTGTTGTTTTGTAGTTGAGGGGATTGCAGAGGCATTCATTGCTCAGCATCTGTTTCGTATTATGACAATTGTTGTGGTGGGTGACTTGAAGAACACTGCAGGGAAGCATTGCGTGTGCGGGAGCGTGAATGTGTGTGGCGGTGAGAATGGGTGTCGTAGATAGTGACGTTTATGGGTCTTGGTGGCCGGTGTTAGTGCAGAGGAAGCGGGTTATGAATAGAGAAAATGTTACAAGAATTTGTGCACTGAAATTACAGGAATATCGAATGAGGAATATCAAGAGCACAGTCGAGCCCTATTTGGTACAATGAAGGATAAAAGGCAATGAAGCATCACTCTTAAATGTGGAATTGGATAGTCAGTTCTAAAAAAAATAATCCTTTAAATGATCAAATCATTTAAACAGTTACCAGGTTAGAAAATTACCAGATGCAAATCCTTTAGAATAATGTAGTTCTTTAGAAAGTTACCAAGACATTGTCCACATCTCTGCCATACAAGTGTACCGGTTTAACAAAATTCGTCAAAGCATATGTATTTGTTACAGAGACATATATTTGTCCGCGAGAAAGATTCTGGCATAACCACCAAAGAATAACATCCACACGAAACAACACACACTAAAACAGAATAATATAATTAATAATTCCGTACTTTACGTCGCTAGACAACAGCGATCATGAGCGACGGCACAATGATCGGGTCTGTGGATTCATTTTGCCCACCTGAGGGTTCTTTAACGTGCGCCGAAATCTCGACACACGACACACCACATTAAACGTCCCTCGCGGAAGACGACGTGTATGAGCAACTTGTACCCTTCCACCAAGTTGCCACCGTCCTCGGCCGGGTTTGAACCCGCGATATTGGGATGAGCAGGCGGACACCCTACTGACTGGCCACCGAGGGCTGCAGAATAATATACCCAGAACTACAAATGCAACAGCACCATATCCGACTATTCTCAAAGTTCAAGCGCATGAAGAATGTATATTCTATCAGAAGTAGCTCAGTTGTTTTTGTTATACTGTAAACCTCTGGGATATATCATTCAGAGAGAGCTAAACTATGGTGGGAGGTGGTTTTATCCGTGATTGATACTGAGACTGTTTGAGAGTACACCCCTGTTTCTGTGGCGCAACAAAAATAAAGTAGAACGAAGGAATAGCGCAAGGCCGAAATCAGCATTTCGGGCTCTCAGACTCTCCCGTACCTTAACGTGTACGCTGATGCTGTGGATTTTGAACCCACTATCCCAATGCCAATAAATCCGTCATTATCGCTCCCTACTTCTCGAAACATCGTCGTTCGCATGCAGACAGATAAGAGACTATGCCTAAAGCCACCGCGCGAGTCTTCAAGGGGAGTGACAACTCGCGTCCTTTCTGCCACTGACATTTGTCCAATCGCGCGAGATTACGCGCCAGTTTCTTCCTGACAAAAGGAAACGGGTTCGCGTCTGTCGTCTGTGTCGGCCATCACTTGTCAGAGCAACGCGCTTGCAATCTCGTCCCCAGACACGGTCACATGCCCGATTCAGAGGATGAGTTTGTGTCGTTTGGCGTGTGTGTCTGCGCGGGACAGGCGCTGTCAACTTGAGCCAATATGAGTACGAAGGGAACTACTCCGGATGACGACGACGGATTACGTAATTGCTTCCGCACGGGAAGCTGTTTTCAAGCGGAGAATAGAAGTTTGTGCGCTTGTCAATCCATGTTGGGAGTGCGGAATCTTGATTCCCATTACGGCAGCACAAATGAAAGAGACGGTAAACTGAAGTGCGAACGAATGTGACAAAGAAGAAGCAGTGCACATGAAATCATAACTGGTCTATTATAGTTGTAGATTTGCACTTCATGTGTGATAGACGATTATTTCGAAATTCAATCAAGTTTCGCGGCAAGTTCGTTTGCCATGACCGCAGGGAGAAAGCAAAAGCATATAAACGCGCACAAGCACCCACAGTTCTTTTCACCTTCCTCCTCCCTTCGCTGCTTCTTCATTTCCCATCTCACGTTCGTTCATTAAACCTCCGAGTTGTGAATTTGAGCTTGTATGTGTTTCTCTGTCCGTGTGTTTGCTTGCTCCCTGTGACATGGACTCCGACTACTTTGCCCCACTCTCCACGCTCATCAAGATCGTTTAACATAGAGTGAGCTTTTTTAGCAATTTTTCTTAAATTCCGTGTTATCACCGCCAAGCAGCTATAGCTAGCCGCGGTGTATATACGTGGACAGATGGAGAGAGGACAGCAGAAGAGAGTGGGAGATAGGGACAGCTAAAAAATAGGAAAGAGGAGGAAAGGGAAAATATAGCAAAGCGTGACTGTTTCAAGCGAACGTGAATAATAGTTACCTCACTTTCATATGTTCATTTACATTCCACGGCTTTGCTTTCAATAGGGATCCACCCCTTTGTGCACGTGTATCAATATGACTCGATTTTAGTTGTCCTATTCACTGCGAATATAGCCTATACATTTGAATTACGCGTAGCGTATTGAACAGTCGTAATCGCAGTCAACGTTGTTACTTCTAAAATTGCGTGTACTGTCCTACTAACCTTCAACATGCCAAGTGGCTTTCGGAGACGGGCGTATTTGTTTGGCAAAATAGCGGAAATACAGCCCAACTTTCAATCAGAAAGCTGACCGCCGTTTCGTTTCGCATTTGCGCTTCTGCTACGGTAGCGACGTCAGCAGAAGAGGCTGGGGCTACCAGGTGCAACCCATGCGGCTGACGGAAGCTCGTCTCCATAACCACGGCCACTGTAAAAGAGCATTACGCTGGGCTAGTTGATTAGAAGTCAGGCGCGACATGGTACACAGGGACGAACGACAACTACAAAGGTCAAGCTCCTTCTACCAATTGCAGTTTCTTCTGTAACACAACACGTATAAATAGCGCTGATGCACATTTGTGACCTACAGGCGAATTCGGTTAGTCATTTCGTGGCAACTTTTTTTTTGCAAGATTCCGAGTAGCCATGTTCGCTTGGTCAAAGCGAAGCAATCTCACATGCTCGCGGGGCGCTTTCCGAGCGCAAGAAATTTGCCAGCTAGCACTTTTTTTCGCCCTGTCTCGAAAGGCTCGAGCAGCGGGTTGCCCAACTATATCCGGTGTCGTCACATCCGCACTGCAACGGTGGCGCGTGCTCTGATTGGCCCGCACGTCGAAGTTCACGTGGATTAGCAGACGACAGAACCCGAAGACGAGCGACCGCGGTGCCCCTAACGTGATCCAAGTGTCACCAAACACTAAAACCGCTAGATTCTTGGCACTCATGTTCGGGTGGCAACGGTCACGTGATACAGCTCGGGCTGCGACATAGCAGTTTCCGAGCGTTAGGCCGTGTTGCCATGAAATGACCACCTGGATTCGCCATAAGTGATAAATTCGAAACAAATCTTTCGGCCTAATCACATTCCCGGTTATCAATGTAACCCAGGAACTTCAGCTTGGTTTGACTCCCAATGACTGTAGGAGAATCCAAGTAATCGATCTGGGGCGTTTTTTATTTATTTTTAAACTTTTCTTTCTTTCCTTCTTTTTGGCCGGAACTCCAGCGGAGCACTGCCATATGTATTTTTGGCCTTTTCACATGCATGTCAAAAGGGGCCTCAAGTAGGTCGTGGGACATACCCCGTCCCACTTCATCGAACTTCCTTAGCTGGTCCATAGGACAAATTAGTCCTACTTTCTTCTTAGCTGCAAATCGTTTGTTGGCGTTCGGGTTTGGTTTCATTTTGTGTGTGTGTGTGTGTGTGTGTATAAAACTGCACTAGAAGAGCAGTGGAACTGTTCGTGATGGTGTGCAATGTCAAGCTTTTTCGTGTCCAACAAAGGGTTAAAGAGCGGGGTGAATGTCACACCGAGACGGAGCATGCGTATAACTGACGAAAAGTTGCAAGGCAGCTGACTGGGCAACACTTTGGACAATACTTCGCGACCACTACTCGTCCGTAGACGGCTCATTTCCTGGAGGATGACTGCAACTACCAGCACCAGTGATCCACGCGACCCATACGTGCAATACATTGTGTATCGTTAGAGTGTTCCAAGGCTAACCCTAACTCTCACAGCTCAGGAGGAACACGTCCGTAGGGTCACGAGCAAGCCTGTAACTTCGTCTTTATTGCCAAGCGAACACTCCCGTCACTCCGATATACATATCCTCATTTCTTTTTAAAAACAAAGAAACAAGAGCTTTCATTGAGTTATTTGTGTAAAATTCTGACGGTAAACCAGAGGCTGTGGAGCACGTACGTGTCTTGCCGATATTCGGAATCCGGTTGCTCCGTCCTGCACCGTTGGAGGTTGTTCTGCATCCTGTTTGTTTCGGTGTGTAGATGTCGGGGTTTCTCTGACGCTCTGCATCCTCACCATCTTCACTTGCGTCATATTCATCGGACAAAGAGTAGCCGGCTACAGGAGGGAGTGCTTCAGCTGTTCGGAGCACATGCTGACGGTTCCGTCAAAGCCGTTTCCCTTGCTCACACTCCACGATGTGCGATCGCGGACCACAGGAGCGTACGACTGTGGCTTCTCTTGACCAGGACGCTCCATCGTGAATACGCACTACTTCACCTCTACCCAAGGGAGGCAAGTCTCTACCACGTGACTTTTGTGCATGCTTATGCACATTCCTGCTTGGTTCAGGGGTGAAACCTGGCAGCAACTTCCGAAGTCGCCTGTTCATTAATAGCTCCCCTGGAGACTTCCCATTTGCCAGAGGGGTCGTCCTGTAGTTCAACAGAGCTAACCAGAAGTCGTCACCAGAGTGCGCACATTTCGTCATAAGCCATTTCACAACTTGAACACCTTTTTTTCCGCCAGACCATTCGACCTGGGAAATCGAGGACTTGATATCACATTCATGAGTGAAATCGTACTGATTTGCGAAATTCACGAAGTCTCTTGAAGCAAACTGAGGACCTCCATCCGAGTAAACTTTGAGTGGAATACCATGGGGCGAAAACACGCAGGCCATAGCAGTGATGACCGTGCGCGAAGTAGTCTCAGAGAGTGCTGTCACTACTGGGTAGTTGGAGTACGCATCATACAAGACAAGGTATGACTTAGTGCCGTAGACACACAAGTCTGCTCCTACACATGCCCATGGGTGTGATGGTGCAGGTCGAACTAGAAGTGACTCCTCTTGCTGCTCATATGCGAAGTGCTTGCAAGCAGGACATCTGCTGATCATATTCGAAATGTCAGCATTTAGTCTGGGCCAAATTATGAGCTGTCTTGCTCGAGCCTTGGATTTGTTGAGTCCTAAATGACCGCTGCGCACACGTTTCAACATTTCCATCTTTAGAGACTGTGGGATAACTGCTTTGGTGCCTTTCAGAACCAGACCTTCCACACGCGAGAGTTCTGACTGGAAAGGCTTGACTTCGCCTTCTTTTACGTATCTGGAAAGACTATGCATAACTTCCCTCAGGATAGGGTCACTGGCTGTAGCTTACTGGAGTCTTAGCTTTGTCTTGTCGGTGACCAGCGTAGATAGTACATACGCAGCATGGATATGAATGTCTGCGAAGCTTTCACCACTTGCTCCCTTCGTCTGAGTAGTTCTTGACTGTGCGTCAGCAAGCACTAGCCTTTTCCCTGGTACAAATTGAAGTATGTAACTATACCGCAGTGGCCTTCGAAGCAACAACAACAACAAATAAATCATGACTATGGCCTGGGGTGATTCACCGCTTGAGAGCAGTGCACTACCCCATTACACGAGAAACATGAGATGTGAAATATGAAAATGAAGTTATGTGCAAGTACAACTCTTGAACTCCCCTCCTCTGGCTGCGCAACGCTACGTCACACAAAAGGAAGAAAGAAACACATGACAGAAGCGCCAATGGTCCTTGAGATGCAGGGGAGGACCCTACAGCGTCTGGAGCAAGCCGCTACCCAAGAGGAACTCCAAGAACATCAGAAGACCTCGACGATGTTGCACATGGCTCTGACATGGACCAAGAATTGCAGCCAGGTTGAACGTCTGTCGGCTAGCACCACTCAGCTGAGCACAGAGTTGCCGCCTCTCCGTGTCAGAGGGTGGCGATCCGTCTCGATTGTCACTCAATGTCCATAGATAAAATGATGAAACTTCTCACATCCACATACTATTCCCAAAGTCTCTTTCTCAATTTGCGAGTATCGTGCCTCACTGTGTGTTAATAATCGAGAGGCATACGCCACGGAACGCCAGTGTGAGCCATACTTCTGAATCAATGCCGCTTCCAGTGCATACTGTGAGGCATCCGTGGACAGTGAGGTAGCTCGTTTCGGGTCGTACACTGCCAGTAAAGGATGTGTCCTGAGCATCACCCTGAGTTGCTCCCATTTTTCTCTGTGAATATTCAACCGTTCGAACACAGTGTCTTCTCTAATGAGCTCTCTGAGATTCCTTGTTCTTTCTGACAACGCAGACAAGAACTTTCCTAAGTAATTTACTGCGAACAGAAATCGCTGACCATCCTTCTTGCTCTTGGGGGCTGGCACATTTATGATGCATGCAATGAGTGACACATCAGGTTCAACTCCTTTCATGCTGATCTTATCATCCAAAAACCTAATCGTATTGAGTCCGAACTTGCACTTTTCGTCGTTGAGGGTGATTCCGGCTCTCACCGCTCCTTCCCATGCCTTTTTGAGTCTCTTATTGTGTTCTGCACGCGTAGATCCCCAAATGAGCGTGTCCTCGATGTCACCGTCTTGCACTCTTACACCGTCTAACCCATAAAAGATCTGAGATATCTGCTGCTGAAAAGCTTTGGGAGCTGAACTGAGCCCAAACGGCAGTCTGAGGTAACGGTACCGTTCATACGGTGCAGGAAACGTACAGATCCTCAATGTCTCCTCGTCAAGAGGAATCTGATGAACTCCACTGTTGGCGTCAAGCATGCTGAAGAACTTTGCATTCGCTAGTTCCGCGTGTATCTCTTCCCCACTCGGAAGATGAAAATGTTCACGCTTGATGCACGTATTGGTCAGCCTTGGATCCATGCAAACATTCTTCTTGGTGACTACCACCAAAGGACTCACCCAATCTGTCGGCTTTCTCACTAGGGCAGTTATGCCATTTTCTACCATCCGCTGCAGCTCGTCCTTCAGGGGTCCCCAAAGTGCATGAGGAACTCTTGGAACAGAGGAATAGGCTGGGAATCATAATTAAGCAGCATGTGATAATGTCTCTGCGCCGTTCACAGTCCTTTAAAAAGACACGGCCATTCGGACAAAATCTCCTTCCGTGAGCCACCCATATCTGTAACCTCAGCTACTGGCTTCACTAGGCCAAACAGTTCGCTTGCTTGCATTCCCAAGAGCGCGTGCATTCCCCTTCCTTTATTCACACCGAAAAAGTTAACATACTCCGTCTGGCCCCTCATAGTTAGTTGTACGCGCACATACCCACTGTAGCTGTACAACGTTGAAGAATTCTACTTAAACAGGGATTTTTGTACATGGATAGGGATATCAGATTACCTTGAGCACCTGTATGAACTTGAAGTTCATGTATGAAGTTCATGTTCCTGTTCCTGTATGATGTTCCTCCATTATGTTCCTGTATGAAGTTGAAGCTCTCGTCCATCAGTGTGGGCAGTTACAACCCATTCAGTATCACTCAATTTGCACTTGTACTACTTGAACTTGAACGTCCCTTGTACTTGTATCATACTAAAATCAACGCCATCATCCTCTCGAGGCGCACTCTGCTCGTCACCTTCATGCACAATCTTCTTCTGTTCTCATAGTATCAGTTGATCGCAGTTGACTCACGACGTAAAGCCACGAATTATCATTATAAAATGAGTTCGTAATGACAGATCGGCGGTGCACCCGTGCGAATCGACATCCACACGGTCACTAGATGTTTGGGTATTTCGGAACCTACACCAGAGGCACGGTTAGCCTCCTCTATAGGAACGGCTGGGCTAAGAATAAATCGTAATGGAACCTACTGTCTTGTAAACAACAAAAAAGCCGCTTCAAAACCACTTCAGGGGCACGCGTGAGCACTTGTCCGGTACAGCGATGCATAATTCCTCTTTAACGCTCATCATCTGAGCTAAAGTTCCCTACTTGTCCGCAAGCAGAACTGAGACGCTGTGGATGTGTACTGTGAAATTCAGAACCTGCAGGTGCAGCTGAAGGTAGTGTACCAGTCGCAGCAGAACGTGCGCTGTTTCCTGACGATGTGGTATGGATCCTTTGCAGAAGAAACCCAAGCACCTCATTCCCGTTCTGTCGGCCACGTCCATAATTTTACTTCGTCCTCTGGGACCTCTAGACTAACTTTTCTTTAAGCCACACCAAACATTCTTTGTTACGCAATGCAAAAAAAAAAAGAAGAAGAAAAGAAAAATACAAACTCACACGACGAAGAAAATGAAAAAGCTTAACCGCAAACGAACCACTCATTACTTTTCTCTGCACAAAAAAGGCCCCACCCCATTTCTTTTTTGCGCATTTTTTAAGAACCCACACACTGTGCAACAATGTCACCCGCTGTAAAAGAGCGCGAAATATTCCAACCACGAGGTTATCATTCCATGAGCTCATCTCCAGCCAATATTCATTTGCATACGTACTCGGTTCATAAATTTCATATATCATCAAGCAGCGCGCAAATGCCATTCTTGGGATATTTTGACATCGGCCCTCTCCATGGGAGGAAACTGGAGAGTCGAATAATGTTTGTTGGATTCATTTCATCAGGGCCCACACTGATCTCCCCAGAGCAGCCTTTAAACTTTTGTGCCATTCAGTTGGTGCTATCCGATACAATCTCCGTCCGTTATTCCGGTCTATCTCCTGCGTTATAAAAACGCGACAGAAAGAAATTGAGCAATATTTTAATTATCGAGGAAAGGAATTTTGAAGACGAACACCGTTATCGAAGGTTAATTTTGGCGAGTTTTGACGTCCATTAAAGAAGCGAGACAATTCGTTTCGTGTCGTTTTTTTCCCCGTCTCTAATGGGGGCAACAAGAAGTACCACTTAGTAAAGGAGCATGGACCACACTTCCAGATAAAAAAAGAAAAACGCCCTATTAATAGTTTAATAAATGCACGCGTGCGAGTGATCCTATGGAGGAGTATCCGCGTGAAGGATCCCTTTTCTTTGTCGGCCTAAAAAGAAAGCACGGTAAAAGAAAAAACGAAAACATCACGTGACAACGCGCCCGCGCCTCAAGATTTGTAAGGCGCGTCGCCACGTGATTTTTTTTTTCGCCGACTTTGTCTTTGGACAAAAAGGAACAAAAAAAAAAAAAAGAAGACACACACGCGTACCTTGTTCAAAACACCACTGTCAAGTGTTCCGCAAGGCGGTGTACGACTTACCTATGCACCTTAAAGCAATATTCTGATAGTTGACTAAGTAGTCTTATCTAATTATTTTGGGCACAATGAAAATTTATGAGCAAACCCTACGGAGCTTAGGTGAGGCGGGGTGTGGAGCCACATAACGCGGTAGTATGTATGGGTGAATGGTATGTGGTTTGCGTCCTGGGTATCAAACTGTCGGCGGATTGATTTGGTTAGTGAGTTAATTAACAGTTAATTAGTTTTGCTAATTAGTTCATTGGTAATTAATTAGCCAAGTGATAAGCAATTTACTTATTACTTAAGAATTAATTTACCCACCATTTAATTACCTAATTAACTAACTTATAATTTTAACTAAACAATTACAACAAGCTACTTAACTAATTATTTTACACATAACCTATTAGAACATTCACTGACTGGTTAATTGATGCATAGATGTTGTGTCATGCGATACCGCATACGTTACCTCCCACTCTCACAAGCTGTTTGGGAAGTGTATGTGCGGGGTGCTGCCACGGCTGCTTGGAGATCACGTGTTCCATCGCGACCGCCGTGATAGAGAGAGCTCCTTCAGATGACGCAACCATGCCGTAGTACCACCAACCGTATAGTACAAAACGGTGTTTAATGTCTGCATAACACAATTAGTGCAGAAATCGCTGCGTAGAAAATGTATAGTTGAAATTCCACATTATTTATCAGTTGACTGCGGAGCCGAAAACCGTGGCAACGGAACACGCCCGCGATGAGGTCATAAATTCTATCGCATTTCAACGACAATCTACTCGGCGATTTCTGCCGTAATTCTTCTATCTGCTACTTTAAATTTGGGCACGTGTTGGTTGATAAACTGTGTGTCTTTCCTTTTTTTGTGTGTGTGTGTTCTTGTTGTTGTCGGGACAGGCGAGGAAATTTGATCACATTTGATCAACAGGCGTGTTCGTCGTCTTGACAGTTGTATCATGCTTTCCGGGTCACTCTCATTGTTCGCACGAAAACGCAATTCCGAAATCAAGGCAGGCGTCTCCGCTTTAGACCTTTACCTACCGCATTACTCTTCGAAAAAGTGATAAATGATTACAGGACAGTTAAGACTCGTGTAACGTGAAATTCAGAGTCAGCTGTGCGTGTGGTGAAATGAGGCCGAATGAAGGTGTGTAGACAAATTTATTTAACCGTGATGAGTATTGATTTGTGGTTGCTGAAAAGGTTGCCGAAGTGACTGGTATCCTGAACGAGGAGGCTGTTCTGGAACACCAAGCCTACGCATGAGCCATGTCTAGTTGTAGGTTGGCGGATGTCGGTGCACAGCGTAAGGTCCAGTTGTTCAGACATATCACTTAGGAAAGTGGTGTTCTTGGCCAGTGAAACGTCCACATTGAAGTGTCTGACGACGAGAACGGTAGGGCGCGAGTACATACACGATAAAGTCCCTTATGCGTTCCGGCGTGGCGCGAGGCGAGAAGTAGCACACAGCCACCACGAGCCCTGTGGGAAGTTGCACGGCACAATTTCTCCGACGTCGTCTTCAGGAAGGGTGACTTCAAGTGGTGTAGCGAGCACTCCGGCACGCTGGTAAATGGCAACTCCGGCCGCTCGGTTGCCCTTGCCACTGCGACGCGCCCCGCAGCAGCATTTCAACCCGTCGACTTGTATCGGTCTCTCCGTCTTCATCCACGTCTCGGAAAACACGAAATGATGTCTTACGGAGGACATAGTCGTGTGAAACGTCTTCTGCGTGGAGCTGTATACGTATTTAGGACTGCGAGTGTCAACGAGTGGGGCTTGTCTAGTTGTTCCACGCGCTGCATAGTGATGGTGCGTATGCGGTGCTTTTGCAGTCGATGAAATTCGTCCGACAAAGTTCTGTCGACATTCGCCTTTCCCGCATTAGAAGTTGAAGTCATTGCCAGCATTTGTCAGGTAGAGTGGATGGATATAGGTTGCACGGCTGGGCGTGGTTTTTATCTCACTTTCCATCGATAGCGGTTGTAAACTGGCGGGGTTCTCGTCCTTACTCCCAGCGCTGAGCGCACATGCGATAAGAGTTTTGTGCGGACATGCGAATGCCAACGACGGCGACGCGATCTCGGGAAAGTCTCCACTAAACAGCTGGCGCTGTGAAATGCAGCAATGCGCATCATGCCGCGACAAGACCCGTTCCACATCCAGACGCGCACAATAGGCATGCGCGCGCTCCTCCTACTGTCAGATTGGATGCCACCAATATTTGCTTCCTGAGGATCCATTCGTTGCCACCAAAGACGGCTCTGTTTTCATTGGGTTTTCTTCTAAACGGTGGCGCTCTGTGAACTAATTTTACATGCATTATACTAACTATGACAAAACTATTTTAGCGATCAAGATAGTCACTCTCAAAGTATATAATTGACGGCTCGGTGCACCCACTGGAGGGGATAGAGGGAAGGGTGAAAGAGATAGCAGAGAGATTACGGTGGTACAGGAGAGGAAGCGGTGTGCAGTGTCTCTTGTTCTGGGAATCGGGTACTCGCGGAGAACCACACACCACAGAAAACACGCGAGCACCCCTCAGTAGCCTTCACTGGGATGCTCTCTGTACCACGGTAACCGCCAGAGCGATTGCCGAAGTTTCCCTGCCCATGCGTGTCAGAAGTGGACTGCAACGATACCCCCCTCCCCTTCATCCCCCC
Organism: Ornithodoros turicata; assembly: GCF_037126465.1. Classification (NCBI taxonomy): domain Eukaryota; kingdom Metazoa; phylum Arthropoda; class Arachnida; order Ixodida; family Argasidae; genus Ornithodoros; species Ornithodoros turicata. Next base: position 46,741,765 of record NC_088201.1, read on the forward strand.
CGTGCTGGCATAAATTACACTGGGTCCTCTAAAGGCAAGATCAGGAGGTTCCTTCTAGCCAAACTCTTCAATTGCTCTGCAAGCAACACCTTCGCAGAAAACTTGAAGGAACAAAACATGCCCATGATTGTCATGGAGGTCTTCTCATAAATTGTGTGTTCGTCAGTGGCATAAAAAAGCTAGTAGTTGCCATACATCAGCCATGCACGTCACCTACTTTAGTCTCCACAGCCCTCTTGCGTCCATCGTCGGAGATGATCTGCACAGCGATTTCTACCGTACTTTTTGGCCCCAACCAGGAATTCCACGAATTCTGTATCTCATACGCAGCCAAGATGACCTTAGACTCACTGACACCGTGCTGTTAGGGCCCACGGGAATCCTTACAAGTGCAAAAACAAGTCTTTCGGTAACATTCATTCTGCTTTTTTTTTCTTAAAGGGTTACTGTCAAGTAACTAAGCTACTTTAATGCAGTAACTGTTGCTGTATAGTTATGTTTCAATAAGAGTGAAGTTCTGTAACTAACTATAACCGTAACGAACTTACATTGTTTGAGTAACTTACCCATGACTGGTACGAACTGCGTGAACCAACTCAGGTCATCCGGTGTATAGGGATGAGCTAGCTTTCTAATGTTTTGCACACGTTTGGTGTGAGGATGAACAAAGTAGAACGTTGCAAGACGTTGCAGGACTATTCGTACTTCTCGTAGTGGTGACGTCGTTATTTATCGGTCTATTTGCCTGTAGATAATGCGGCATGCTCCTCGGGGTGATCACGAGTTCTCGGCATGCGCTTTACATGGACTCATGTGCTTGCACTATTCTCTGAAGACCAAATTTGACGGCATAATGCGCTCTGCGCAAGGAGTTGTGTCGAGTGATACAGTTATTGCTTCTGACTTGAGGAGACAGCAAGGTTTAGCATGCCATAGTCACAGTGGGCCTCTCCCTGAGTGTTAAGGTCCAATCCGCGTTCTTCGAGCGGCAGAACGCCAAGCTTTTCTCAGCGGCAAACGATGCTGTCGATAAGCGCCCAAAGCTAACCGCAAGCAGCGTTTCTACAACGGCGGATGGACGGAGTCACATGCGAATGCTTCCATACTCTCTCAAGGAAAGAAACTCGACTTGACTTGATAAACACTTTTATTCGAGGTTATATTCGTGGCGGTTGTTTTATCACAAGTGAAGAAGTCTCAAACACAGGTGCTTTTGAGTGATCACATATTATAACGAACGAGATACTGCAGGAAAGCGCACTCACGGAGCCAGTGCGTGTGAATGGCGGTCCCGCTATTCACAAAGCACCCAAAATACACGGCGGGAACGCAGCATACCAGTTGACATTTTCATCAATCTGTAGTTCCCTTTGTGTTTTGCATGCTCACACAAGAATTACGTTTTTAACATCCGCAACACTCTTCTGATGTTCTGCCGAACGCGATCCACCCGAGCAATCTGAGCACTTCCGCGTGCCGCCATCTATGGAGTCTCCCAAAAACTGCCGCGATCGGATGAACCTAACCTGAGGCTAGTCCCTGATTGGCCACTTGCGCACGCCGCTTCCGTAGCCCGCCGTCGAGATCTGCTCGTCTCGGACTTAAAGGGGCACTAAACTGATATAAAGGCGATGTTATTTGCGTCTCTAAATGTCCTATAGCCGTTGATGAATGTTTCCTGAAATTGTCGTGGTCAATAACGTCACATTGACCGAGTAAGTACAAAACACGTCGTGCACTCTTTTCTAAGGATGACCCGCCCTCCGGGTTTCTCAACAATGCAGACTACGTCATTTTGACGTTTCGCTCGAACCGCCAGTGGCATTTCTTCATTTTTTAAGAGCGTCTTATTGTAGTGCTCTCACATTATGTTTATGGGGGATCTTCAGATGAAATCAATTCATCTTGTACTTCTTGCAGCATCCCCCGGGAACCCACCGAAAATAATTTTATATGCCGCACTATATCTTCAACAACGAAACCACTCCGCTGTGGCGCACGCATGTCCGGCAATGATGCCGGTGAAACTTCCGACTCTCGTTTTCCCTTCTGTGCGGCTGTACTCTCGGTTGTTCGTGTTCGTAATTTGGGTGCATCGTTTATCCCAGTCGTTTTATGTAATTAGTTTCCCTTGATTTTCTGTTGTATTGTGTCTCTGTTTTGTTTCTGCTTGTGCATTTTGTTGTAAATATAGACACTTGTACATATAAAACTTCGACTGCATCATGCCACCTTCTTGTATGGTTGTATGACAACTTGCCCTCATAGACGGGCAAAGAACCAGCCTGCAGGTCTCCGTTTTCACAAAGTGCCGAACGACGTAGTTGGAGAAAAGTTTCGATCCAACTTTCCGGTCAAGCGAATAACAGTGAGAACTTGCCCGGAGTTCCGTACGTTTGCCAGGAACATTTCGCTGTGCGCGCATACCACATGAGCATCACGGACCCGGTTAGCAGGCGACTTCGACCAGACGCAGTACCTCCCCTTCGTCTTCCAATTCATGACCCTGAATTTCCCTCAAAACGACGCTTAGCTCCAGTAAGTATATTTTGCAAGGTACTATGAACACGTTGCTTAGAAACTCAAAACAGCGTATTGTGAATGTTGTCTATTCATAAAAACATACAGTTGAATTAAGCTACCTAAGCGGGTCGAAGCAACAGTGTGATGAACTAATACGGAAATTTTATCATGAAGGTAGACACTGCACTACAGCCCAGGCAAAACATTCCCCTGCCTATTTGTGTACCCCTTGGACACCCCAATGCTACAAATAGCAGCAGTACTGTGCAACAGCATCCTAACGTTCATCCGCCAAGTAGAGCACTGGTGAGAACAATATGCGCTGCTTGACGAAAATGTCAATGGTCTTTTGAACTGCTTCGCAGATGCCGCAGCAGACATCAAACTTTGGCCCCATTGGTGTCCCACTGCCTCCTGCACAAACGGTTAGTAACTATTTACATGTCACTTATGCTATTGTTTGTGCATGCTTGTAATTTGTGACAAATTGTCGTGTTTGTATGGTGTGTGCATTTGCTTTTTTTTACACAAGCACTGAAGCAGCAGCATAGCGCGAAAAATGTTTTGGGAGGAGGATTTCAGGGGGAGGTTTGAACCCCCAAACCACCACCGTGCCTATGCCACTGCACTGAACTGCAAGGGAAAGATAAAGTTGATAATATTGCTTGCTAATATTTTATAATCTAAATTTAACAACGTTATAGGCATCCAGGCGCCCAACTCCTCCTTACGCTGCTGATCCTTGCACAGCAGAATGACCGTTCCTTCTAGGGAGGTTTCTGGAAACGTACCTTTCTGAAGTGCACCATTAAGCACCTTCACCAAAGAGGGGCCTAGGATGCTCCAATATCGTTTGTAAAATTCTGCCGGAAGCCTGTCGGGCCCCGGCGACTTCCCGTTATTCAGGCTTCTAACAGCCTGCTGTACCTCTTTGCAGCTAAGCTCTATGCCTTTTCCTGGCTTTCCCCCACAAAAGGAATCATCTGCCGTGAGTCAATTCTCCCGTTTCTCATGGAACTCTCGTGCCACAGTGGCTATTTCACCTTGCTTGGTGACTCGTCTGCCCTTGTTTATGAGGTCCTCCATGGGCGGTTGCGCTGAAGCCAGATGTTTAGAGAGGAGCCTCCGGGAGCACCAGGCTTCCTTCTCTAGATTGTCCCTCGCCGCCATATACCTCAACGCCTCCCACCTTTCCTCCCTCAGGAGTGCGAGGTGATCTTTGGCGGAGGTGTAGCTCACACCGGAGAGTACTCCCACGCCGAACTGTTGCAACCGCCGCATGTGATCCTGGAGTTTGTGCGTCGTTGCACGCTTCTCATGCGCCTTTTTCTTCCCCCAGGCCTTAAGGCAGTTTTTCACAGTATTTTTAAGTTTATTCCACCAATGAAAAGTATTGTCACAATCCTTGACCCCTCTCTGGATTATGTCATTGACTTCTTGGTCAACTTCTGGGAGATCGAGCAACTTTATATTCATTCTCCATGGACGCTGGGAACCCGGAAACCCCATTTCTGTCACTTCCAACAGGACACCCTTGTGGCCGGAAATGTCAATTGTTTCGATGGTTTTAACGACCCTTACTTTCTGTGCCATCCGACTTGATACACTTGATACATATATTCTGTCGATTCTGCTTCCCCCTTTTTTATTGAGGCGGGTAAAACCCGTTCCTTCCCCTCCTGCTATTGTCCACACATCTTGTACTTGGAATTTTTGTACTGCCCACTCCAAGTGTCTAGCACCACTACTGTTGGAATGTTTTCCTGATGATGTATCTCTAGTATCAGTAACGCAGTTAAAGTCCCCACAGAGTATAAAATTGTGAGCCCCAATAAAATAATACGGAAGTTCATCCTTATAGAACTCCTCAGATTCTTTTGCTCTATTTGGCCCATACACGTTAATTATTCTAAGTACTCCTCCTCCGTGAGCTATGTCCACTGTAATTACTCTCCCACCGATGTCTTTTTCGAATTTAAGTACTCTTATGCTCCTTGGATGCAGAAAAATAATTCCAACCCCTTTTGAGTTGTGCGTTCCATAACTCCAGTACGACTTTGTGGTAAATATTTTATCGAATTCCATTGCTTCTTGTTGTTTGTGCCAATGCGTCTCTTGAATTCGGATACAGTTAACTCCCAAAAATTTCGATAGTTCAATTACTTCATTTTGTTTCGGTTTACTTCTAAATCCTCTTGCATTACATGTCAGGAATTTGAATGTCATAATGGAGTGGAGTGGAGTGGAAGAGACTCAACTGACTGACACGGTAATAGCTTTAACAACTTTGTCTTAAATATCAACCTTCGCCTTTCTGCCACCTTTTTTGCCTTTCTAGATACCCTTCTCCTTTTCAAAGCCATACCACGACCCTTCTTATCAACTTCCTCGCTTTCTTTCGCTTTCTTGTCCCTCACTTTCCTCTGATACCATCGCGTGGAAGCTTTCTCAACTGTCAGAATATGTAACTTGTGACACTGAAGACACGCTTAAGGTTGTGCTTGTTACAGAGGAAGCATCGTCCGGGCTTGCTTCCTCTTCAACATTGCCATTGCGAGCCTCTGGTCCTCGCTTTTTTCCGTTCCTTCACTCTTACTGTCATCATTTGTGGTTTCCTCCACCTCCTTGCAGACCTTCATTTCGTGCTCTAAAGCCTTTCCTTCTGCCTCTTGCTGCTTATCACAGGCCCCTATTTCTCCCTCTTTCTTACCACTGACTACTTCATTCACTTTAACTACACCATCCTTCTCTACGATTGTGGTGCCCGACTTGTTTGCTTCCTCTACAACCTCCTACTGCACTTCCTGCTGCTCTGTACTTTCCAAACGAGGAAAGTTCTCCTCTGACACCCATGGTGTACTCTTCGGCTCAGCCACGCCTCCCCAAGCCGATGGTCTTACATCTGCCGGGACGTTCCTCTTTCTTGCCAGATCACTTTTGAATTTCCCACACTTCACCTCGGCATCTATGAGCCTTACATTCACGAGCTAGGTGATCAGTTGCATCACACTTCGCACATCTCCGTGTGACCCCATGATACAGGCACTCAATTCTGACACCCCTCACCGTCAAATAATTTGGAAGGTCCCCATTAAGCTCCATGATCACCAATCTTGTTCCAGTTTCGCAGTCTTCATGCTCTCCACCATATTTTTCCCTTTGAGTCTTAATCGCCAATCCATACTGCCCTAACTCTTTTTCCAAGTCGGTATCCGGATAATCAATGGGGTATCGAAATACAGTTATCCTTCGCACTTTCGCTCCCAAATAATATGCTTCTACCCGTTTTCCACCAATCACTACACCTCCCTCTTGCTTCAGTAACCTGACACCCTCCATATCATTCACAACTACCTCATAGAAGCCATAACCCTGATTCTGTGCACTGCGGACTCTGCCAGGGGCTACCTTCTTACACGCATCCAAAACATCCTTCCCGAAGTACCCCTGAGGGGCTCTTACCTTAAAAACCAGGATGCGGTTGTCCTGGCCCTCATCCATTGCTCTGCCAGCGTCTCAGCCTACGAGACCCGGCTACACCCTGTAAGCCGCTCAGCGCTTGAAACTCACACTTGAAAAAACCACACCAACACAACTAACAAAAGGATACAAAATGAACAATCACTTGAGGTTTTTAAGCCTACAGCGGAGCTGTCACAGAACACTACGCTTACCAACAACTTGTATCGCCAACTTTCACGGAGCTTACATTGGGATAACAATAATATATGCACCAAAAATTTCCAACCCGCTCCGAGAGTACAAAGGAGCGAAACACTTTCGTGACGGTGACGGACATGCGCCTCAGCAACTCACACTGCCTGCAGTAACTTGAAAGCGCCTAGTTTTACAGAAGAGCCATCTCTTCCTATCAAACATTGTGTTTTTTACTTGACCTGCCGCAATTCCGTTATCATTAGAAGACCCAGCGACATTCTAACCCATATGAAACGTCCGATCCGACTGTCGCACGTGCGCGCGTGATTTCGCTCAAACGGCCACGCTTTCAGTCGGTCCTACCGATTGGCATTGGCATCGCGAAGCAAGATGGCGGCTGCTTCCAACAACTGGAAATTTGAGTTGTTGATGTTGAGTTATAATGAATTTTATAATGGGATTGCCACGTACGTTGACAGTTTCGAAGAATGTGTATCATCTGCGGGAAGCTGTTGGATGTAACGACGTATTGAATTGGGCATTCCAGACGCTTCAACATCCAATCTTGCCGTGCTGCTTGCGCATTTGTGCAAACCGTGTACGTACCATTTTCTGCATTTTCAGTCAATATGGGGTGTACACGGGCAATATGGGGCCCATATTGCTAGGATTTTTCCTATATTGGCTCAAACTGGACACTATGGGGCCCATACTGCCCAGTTTGAGCCAATATGGGGGAAATCTTGGCGAAACGGGTCCCATATTGAACCCGTATCGCCAATGACCAGCCAATAGGGGCCCAATATTGTGTGCTGCTTGGGAAGTGCGTTAGACTCCGGCCATGTGGGAAGGTTAATGTGGTTCACGTATACTAGCGACTGTAGAAGACATGATGTATCTCATGAAAATGACTCAGATGCACGGTCGTCCTTCAGGACACATGGTCAACGTCATAGTTAGACATACAAGGTGTCCTTGCGAAAACTGTGAGGACCTGCCTAGTTGTATCTCGAGAACCGTCAACCCGCGCAGCCTTTCCTGAAACGAGGTACACCCATAGCAGCACTTACGAGTTACTGAATCAGTCATGCATTACATTCGAGTGGCGACACTGCACACCAAATACTACGCACGTGTGAATATTCGAATTTTTCGAATATGGAAGCGGATTCTACATTCGATTTGATTTTCGAATGGAATATGGATTTCTGTGTTCGAAAAGGAAAGTGAGCGCTACTTCATATTCTGATCCGTATGAATATATCGCGCATAAAACTATTCGCGTCGTATTCCGCCTCAGTTTCAAACTAATTATTCGCACAACCAAACACATCTTAGTGCTTAACACGTATCGACCGGGCATATACCAAGCTCAAATAGCACATTTTCGGGAAGTCCCACTATTGAGACCTTTCTACTTAGAGCTTCTCATCCCTCTTCACGCTGAGGCAGTCTACTGTGCCAGCAAAGGTTCTTCCCCAGACATATATGTCTCTAGGACATCCTTTGACCCTGGACATCTAACCCAGGACATATGACTGTTCCTGAGGACATCCATAAAAGTCCACAGGACGTATTGTAGACGTCTGCGGGACGGTCAAACTTACATCCATGAACGTCCCGTTTTTTAAAAATTCCGTGTTACCGCCGCGAAGCAACTGTGGCCAGGGTGTTGGAGCGAACCGAAAACCAGAACCGAAAACCGTAAAAAACCGCTATTTTGGTGCGAACCGGAACGGAATCGAAACCGTATACGTTTTTTCCGCTCAGGAGGGAAACCGAAAATATTATTTAACGGTTTTCGGTCCAAGAAAAAACTTCGCCGGTTTGGACTACGAATAGGCGAATGAAACTGACGTCGTGTGTTCTGAAGTCATGTAGTGGATACTTTACGAGGGTTACGGTAACGTGGAATGTATGTCGGTATACTATGGCCCTTAGGCTCCCTTTGTAACGTTTTATCGTTCGCGCACATAGACTTAGAGGTACATGTGACCGGGTGTGACTTTCTATACCAATGTGCCGTAGTGTTCATTTTAATTTCATCCGAACTCTCCTGAACTAAACAGCGACCCAATGGGGCTGCGTTACGGCTTCTATATCGGTAATGTCGCGCAACGCGTCCCTTGTTTGAGAGCAGCGAAGTTGAATACATTTACGTATCCGCGAGGGCAAGCGCGTGCGAAGTGGCGCCTCTTTTCTGGACAGGACATGAAGAAAAGAAAACGGAGCCGTCGAGCGCGTTTGTGAGTGAAGGTGTTTCTCGATTTGCGTCGTACTCGTGCAGTGGTGCTTGATGGCTAGGAAGCAGCAACATACATTTGGATGGGACGCGATCGAACCAATCCCGCAAGAAAGTACTTTACGTATGACATCACGACAAACAAGCCCGTCTGTATCGTGCTCTTCAAGAAAGGAGAAAGCCTGTTTGAACAGATAGTCACCTTCAGGAACCAGGAGCTACCAATTTCACAGCTGCCTATTAATATTAAATACCATGTATGCGGAATAAACGGGTTTACATTTTGCAACATTGATTTGTTTTCTGGTAATGAATATGCCCACCAGAAGCGGAACAGGTATGAACCGTTATTTTTTTGCTCCGGAGCAGAACCGGTACCGGACCGTTTATGATAGAACCGGAATGAAAACCGGAACCAAAAACGTTTCGGTTCGACACCCTGACTGTGGCTATGAGCGGCGTACAGACGTGGACCGATGGAGTGAGGACAGCAGGAAAGAGTGGGGGACAGGGGGGTTAGTATACGTCCTGGGCCGACTTCAGGGGGAACTGAGGGAGGAACTGAGGGGGAATTCGTCTGGAAAGTCTTCGGAAAACCCAGGGAAAACCTCAGACAGCACAGCCGGTGACAGGATTCGAACCCGTGTCACCTCCCAGTCTCGGCGTAGAAAGCGATCATCCTAACCACTATGCCACGGGAGCTGGTCGTCCCCTGTTTCTTTCTGGTCGTCCCCTGGCGTCGTACTCGTGCAGTGGTGCTTGATGGCTAGGAAGCAGCAACATACATTTGGATGGGACGCGATCGAACCAATCCCGCAAGAAAGTACTTTACGTATGACATCACGACAAACAAGCCCGTCTGTATCGTGTTCTTCAAGAAAGGAGAAAGCCTGTTTGAACAGATAGTCACCTTCAGGAACCAGGAGCTACCAATTTCACAGCTGCCTATTAATATTAAATACCATGTATGCGGAATAAACGGGTTTACATTTTGCAACATTGATTTGTTTTCTGGTAATGAATATGCCCACCAGAAGCGGAACAGGTATGAACCGTTATTTTTTTGCTCCGGAGCAGAACCGGTACCGGACCGTTTATGATAGAACCGGAATGAAAACCGGAACCAAAAACGTTTCGGTTCGACACCCTGACTGTGGCTATGAGCGGCGTACAGACGTGGACCGATGGAGTGAGGACAGCAGGAAAGAGTGGGGGACAGGGGGGTTAGTATACGTCCTGGGCCGACTTCAGGGGGAACTGAGGGAGGAACTGAGGAACTGAGGGGGAATTCGTCTGGAAAGTCTTCGGAAAACCCAGGGAAAACCTCAGACAGCACAGCCGGTGACAGGATTCGAACCCGTGTCACCTCCCAGTCTCGGCGTAGAAAGCGATCATCCTAACCACTATGCCACGGGAGCTGGTCGTCCCCTGTTTGTCCATGGATTGTCTTGTATGACATTCGGAGGACTGCACCGGTATGTTGCCACCTATGCCATATAAGGCCTCACCGACCGCTTTCCTGCATATTTTACTGTGGTTCCGTTGTCTTTTTCTTTCTGATATTTTATTTTTTTCAACGTCCTGCACCACACGTTTCATGTTTCCTTTCTCCTCTTTGTTTGTTTCTTGTATTTCCCATAACCGACTGCGAGCGGCGTATTTTAAAAATTAAGAAAAAAGCGAAATATAGAAGCTTCCAGGACCACTATGTCCAAACAGCTAACTAGGCATATGCTGCAGTGGTATTTCCGAAGAGAAAGCGTACACTATGTATTGCTTATCTCAAGAGCTTCCCCAAATTTGGGAGTCCTACTTGCCTTTGAGTCGAAAGGAAGGTTGAGGCGCCTACGTTTAATTGGATTACGCACAGAAAAAAAAAAAAAAAAAACAAGAAAAACACGGAAGTGAGGATCTGCCTGGAGCATTATCTCACCATCATAATAACGTTTGTGTTTTTGCTGCCTTCGGGTTGAGACATTCGGTAAGTTAATCTAAAGTCAAACGTCCCCAGTCCTACACCACCAGCCCTTCTCTTCCGCAATAAATGCTCCACGTAATATCCCGCCACGGTCCTGACTCATGCAATCCTTGGTCCAGGTAAGTTCATTTATAAAGCTCCCAGTGACGTCGGACGGACATTAATTTCCTGATATCCTAGAGCCACGTGTCCGTCAAACGTACACAGGACATCTTCTGAGTACAAAAACATTAGGACTTTATCCGGACATTTCTCGGACATTGGTGGTTGTCTGGGGACCGCAGATGGATGTGTTGCAGCTTGCGCTGATTATCATGGCAGACTACTTCGACACCCAAAAAAGATGCATCAGCCGCACATGCACCATCAACGTGCGCGTTTTTTTTTTTTAAATTTTGCCTACGGGGGAATGACATGCGATTCGTACGTTTCACTGGACGTCTTGAACGGCGGTTGAGCTCTACGCCATCGAAACGACTTCCCCCACCCCCTACACACACCGCATCAATATGAACTCCGTCGTCACAGGTGATTTCTTGGACTCTCAATATGGCCTCAAAGTACTCCAAGCTGCGAGGTACAGCCGGCCTTGAATCCACAGTGACCGACATCATCACGGCGTTCAATTACGCTACAATAGAAAGGCATAACGCTGTGCTACAATGGATTCTGGGGCACAGTGGCATACGTGGAAAACTAGCAGGCTGACAACGCGACCCAAGACACGCAAAGAAATCGAAAAATTTGCTTCATTAGGTCCGACGCAAAAAAAAGCATGCAGAGCTTAGCACGTATTAGGCTCTGAGACGTTAAATGCAAAATTCATTCCTTGCACGAATATATCCCACCTCTATCTACCGTCTGATTCCCAGGATGCCACGATTTCCAGAGGCAGTAATTCCACCGTCTGCGGCTCAAGGTTCTCTAGCAGCAGTATTCCCGTACAAGGTAAGAGTCGCTCGTACACCCAATGGCTGGACTGGCGGTACCCCGGAGGATACGGATCATGTACTGGTATCCTGCCGACGCTTCGCTTCTAGTAATCGATGACTGAAGACAGCATTGGGCAGGATAGGCCCTTCGACCTATAGGAGGTTCTGTGGACTGTCATAGCCTCGGCCGTTTCAATTGGTCTTCGAAAGCACGTCACCTCGCCCGTTGCAGCCCCACTGGTGGGCTTGTTTGCAGTAATATGGGCTGGATGAGTTTTACAATTCACGGTTTTTTTCTTTATTTTTTATTTTTTTAAATTTATTTATGTAAATACCTCAAAGAGCCCATTGGGGCGATACATGAGGGGGATACATACAATATATGCAACGTTAGTACATGAAACAGCACAAACACTGCACCAAATAGTTAAGGTAATAAAATTTACACACATACAAGACATGAGATACTGCTTCCCCACTAAATGTGTAGATATGATGCCAAATTTCTACGGAAAGTTTGATGGTTAGGCGACGTGACTAAGGACTGAGGAAGGTCATTCCAATCGGCAATCGTAAGTGGAAAAAAGAATACAAAAAGTGGGAAGTGTGACAAGTGATTGGTTCTACCTTACACGGGTGGTCTAATCGGCCTGAGATGTAAGCATAGGTGGGGAAGTTACTTTTATTTTGTAGTGCACTACCGCTACTCACTACTTTTTTCAAAAGGTAACGCGTTACCTTATTCGTTACTGTTGCGGTAGTAGGTAACGCGTTACTAACGCCGTTACTTCTAATAAGTAATGCCGTTACTTTTGCATTACTACACCAGTTGTCCTTATAATATGTACCATTTTTGGTTGAGTCACATAAGTGCATTCCGTAAATTACTACAAGCAATGTTGGGCGCAAACAAGGGTCACGCATGAACACAACTTGCATGTACGATTTATTGCAACGCAGAAGTAGTTGATGTTCAAAATTTTCATCTCTGAGCTTCGCCCGTTTGGCTGAGAGGACGCCTAATGACCAGTGAGTGCTCCTTGTCAAGGTTGATAGAGACGGTGACCGTTTATCTCACACAGTACAAATCCAAACAGCCAATCCCTTGGTACTTTGTTACTTATTCAGAGGGTAGAGGCCATTTTTATGTCGCTTTTGCCCCATTCATCCGAAAAATACCAGAGGGAGTGAGAAACAGTGGTGGTAAACAAAGGTGACATCTAAACCAGGTTAGGTCAATAACCTTTCTTTTGCGTTCTTAGTGGGTGCCGATGTGACCTTCTTGTCATTGTTGAAGATGAATAGAAAACAACGGGTATTTTCCCGGATTCTGTAGGCATGGTCCTCGCTCAAGCTTTCAAGTTTAGACGATGAACCAATGTTCTCGAACACGCAGTAACGCATAACACCACTACGCGTTAGTTATTAAAAATGTAATGACGTTACGTTACTCCTTACTTTTCTCCCAAATGTAATGCGTTACCATATTTCACTACTCGAATGTAACGCGTTGCCGGTAACGCACTAGTTTGTAACGTGTTACGCCCCACCTATGGATGTAAGGTGCGGCTGTGATGAAGGATGGCCGTATAGATAGGCTGGAATAAAATTTGTGAAAAAGGGAAAGGCGGAAGAAACTTCTGCCAGTTACGAGAGGCGGAAGGTCCAGAGAAGATTTAAGTGATGTGATACTAGAAGGATAGGAATAGTCTGAAAGGATGAAACGTTTTCTGCGCATGTATTACATCACTCGATGTAAAACTTCGAATGCAGGTTCTCATTATACATGTAATCGTCATTTACTCTGGTAGGGAAGTTTTCCACTTCTCCAGCTGTATACACGGACGGCGCTTCCAGAAATGGCAAGTCTGTCTCACCATTCGTAATACAATCCGAAGGCGTAGTGCAAGGCCGACGCCTTTCGCATCCAACCTCATCAACAGCTGCAGGACTCTATGTCATTCTGTTTGTTCTGCAGGAGATTGCTGATTTTATCCGGCAAGAATGCACAGCGTTCACCAACTCAAAATCTGCACTCCAAGTTATTGACAACAGAGGCATACAAGGCTCGTCCGCACCCCTAGTGACGGATGTGTTAATGGCTTACCAGCTTGTATACAAAGCTTCACACAGGCTGGTTCTTCACTGGGCTCCAGCCCATCGTGGTGTCTTTGGAAATGAACAGGCCGACAGCGCCGCAGAAGCAGCTCTCTCATCTCGGAGACGAACGAGTATTGCACTGCTGACAGGAGACTGTCGTTCCATTCTTCGACGTCTAGTCGCACCCCTGGCTTCCCGCCAATGGACAAATGACATTCTCCCCCATCGATGCTGAGAAGAGTTGATCCAACGCTCGCTTTCCGGATGCCACGAAACACCTCTCGTCAAGACACTGCATTAATTCATTGGATGCGGCTCAATGTGGCTTTTACAGCTGAATGGCGTTACCGCTTGAGACAAGTTGACTCTCCCAGATGCCGCCAGGGCGGTGATCTGGAAGATGTAGAGCACATTCTTCTTCAGTGCGACACTAATAACCATCTCGCACCACACTATCCGTGTCCCTCAGACAGCTGGACTCTCGCCTCCTCTCCTTCTTAAAATTGTGTGGTCCACGGCCAAATCCAGCCCACCAACGCTCTGCCCTCAGCGCTCTCTGACCTGTTTGGACACCGTAGGTGTCCACTTCGGTCCTCACTGTGAGGCGACTCATTATTCCCACATTACCACCATCATTTCCCACATTACCACCAGCAATGGAGTAGGGTATCGCCCCTGCCGGTGGAACTCCCTAATCATCATCATCATCAAACAAACTTGCTGTTTTGTATAGTTTACATTCGTCCAGTATAACCTGGGTCGAAGTGTCACAACCACCTTTGGGCTACCCAGAGGCGGAGAAGCAGGTTTCTTCGTTCACACTTCAGAACTCTTTCCCAACAGCTTTTACTGAAAATCTAACCACCGTTCCATGATCGTCAGAAACTGAAAGGTGAAAACGCGTGCAACACAAAGTGAAAGTAAAAAAAAAAAAAACTTACAATAGCACGCGAGATAAAACGTGTAGGATCTCTCAGACACATCGTATGGCGAGAGAGAGAGAAATACATGATGACGATGATATGGGGATGACTTCCGCTCATTAAGCAGAATGCTACCCCATTGCTATTGGGGGAAAATGAGAGGATGGTGATGAGGATGATGCTGACGACGCTGACAGGGTTTTAGAGAGAGTCGATGAGGCCGGTAGTTTGCAGGAATTTGATGAAGGGTCGTAAGACGGACATCTGCGTTCGTGTGTCCCATGGTCCCAAAATGAGTCTGAGGTCAAGGGGTCGGCTGTCAATCCGCGCAAGGTCGTTTGCCAACAAGTGACGCTCCCTCCTATAGGTGGCACATGCGATGATCACATGGTCCGCGGTCGCTGGCACACCACACTCCGGGCACAAGGGACTACTGGCACACCCTATCTGGTAACGGTAGTACGGCGAAAAGGCAACGTTCAGCCGTAAGCGATGTAGGAGGGACTTAATGGCGCGCTGTAGAGATGTCGGTAAGCGACACGAGAATGTTGGGTCTACAATTCCCAGTGTGGTACTGGCCGGGACATCCCGACGCCATTGTTCGACGGATGAGGAGGCAGCCCAGTCACGAAGAAGGGACCGTCTGTCCCCCCTTGGGAGAACAATCGGGACACACTTGCCCTGGTGGTGAGCGGCCGCTTGCGGCAGCGTCGGCAACGTGATTGCCAGAGATTCCGCAATGACCCGGAATCCATTGAAAAGCGATGGTGTGGCCGTGGGCAGTTATGGACTTCAGTAGGCGTAGAATGTTTATCACAAGTGTGGCCAGTGAGCCGCGGAGACCTGAGGTTTTCAGGCATCGAAGAGCTGACTTGGAGTCCGTACAGACTACCCATCGCCGTGGATCGCAGGTGGCCGCATATTGTAAGAACAACAGGATTCCGTACAGCTCGGCTGAGGTCGAAGAGGTGCGATGGGATAACCGGCAACCCCGGGTGAGCGGGATCGAGGGTACCACAAAAGATGAGGATGACGAAGTTTTCGTTGAGGAGCCATCCGTGAAGACCGTGCAGAACCCATCATATGCGGTGCCGATGAAATCCATAGTCAGTTGCTGTAGTACGAGGTCGGGGTAGCTCCTTTTGTTGTCCGTGATCCCTGGGACAGAACCGGTGACGCTTGGCGACGGAAGTGTCCACGGGGCCGTGCTTTCAGCGGCGGGGCTGATCACGAATTTCGGAACGCGGGATTTGAATGACATTATACATCCGTGGATCGGCGTGCTGCGCCTTGCCCGAAGTTTCCGGATGAGCGGGTGGTGGCGATGGTGTGCAATCAGGCGGAGATACTGGCGCACAGTTTCTGTATTTCGGAGAACTTCAAAAGGGATGTCGCGGGCTTCCGCAACCACTAGCCTTGTCTCGGCCCCGCGGGGGACACCGAGGCACACCCGTAGGCTCCGTGCCAGCATAGCGCGGATCCTCTGTGCTAAGGTGCTGGGGAGATCGTGAAGCACAGGCAGACTGTAGGCGACTGTGGCGCGAATCAAGGCGTTATGCAGCATCAGGAGGTCCTTCTCATCGCGTCCCCACCTCATTCCAGCGAAGTGACGGATGACAGCGGTCCAGCGCTGAACTTTCTTCTCCATGCCATCGATGTGACGTTTCCAAGAGAGGCTAGTGGTTAGAGTTACGCCGAGGAATTTGTGGTGCTGGACATTTATAAGTGGCCTGTCCCCAATGTGCAGACGGCATCGTTGCATGGATTTGCGGGAGAAGGCGAGTGCCGCACTTTTCTCCGCGATATGTGTCAATCGTATGGCGATTGACACATATGTGATGCTATTTCAGCACACGTTGAAGAACCATGAGGTGCAGAACAGGTATTTGGTGAACAGGTATTTGGAAAACAGGTTATTTGGTTTCCAAAACTGGCGCCTCGAGGTTCTGACACGAGGTCTGACACGAAGCGCGGACACGTGGTGCCACCTCTCGGCTGTAAACGTAGTTGTAGCAGCGAGTGCACTCTCTTCTCTCTGAAAGAATTGCTGAGACGCAAGCGAGCTGGTAACCAGAATACACGACAGAAAAACCTCGAGGCTAGGGAGATAACTGAGACAAGGGATTGATACTTTGTGTGTGTGTCTCTCTCTCTCTCTCTCTGTGTGTGTGTTGGTCCATTTTCTGCTAACTCCCTACTCCCTAGTACTGGAGTTTTACTGCCAGGTATCGCTTCTTTCGTTACTTGCATGCTGCAGCAGCTTTGTCTGCTTTCATTCAGAAAAACATGAACACTTTTCCTTTAAGCGATTCTTATTCATGTGTAGGATTCCGCGTTCTCGGGTTTTATTTTTGGGGCGGATTCGGCGTATGTTTTTCTATGTTTATTGATTTTCACAAAATCGGCGTTTTTCGATGTTTTTCCTGGCGTGTACATGATTTACCCGACGGTTATCTAGACGGTTACAGAAATCACAATGTAAATTCCGCACGACGCTCATTCAACACGGCGTTGTTCGCTGCAGTGGCGTTTTACAGCTAACGAAAAAAATAAACGGACATTTTTCACAACCATCGTATTTCTGTATGGTTTTCTGATCTGCATCACCAAGCTGCTGGGCATGTGCAGCAATTTATCTCTATCATGTCCTGGAACGTCCCTCTGTATTCGGTGTTTTTCGATTAAACCGAATGAGGGAAAATTTACCTGGCTTATGTTTTTCGGTGTTTTTCGATTAAGACCGAAAACCCGGAACCCTATTTATGTGACACCATCCAATGCTTAGTGCTTCATTTATTGGAGTTATTACGAAAAATAAACATAACATAAAACTCAAACGCTATGAATGTGCAGGACGGTAGTGCCATCTCCATTTTTTTTAGTTCTTTTTTCGCGCATTCAGCTCCAGCGGGTCAACACATTGTTCTGTAACCAGTAGTTGAGCAGATGTTGCTTACTTGTCGGTTGCAAACCTTGCTGCTCTCGTCATTCAACCATGTGCACTGCACATCCAAGGGCATGCATAGAGGGCGAATCAAAATAGAAAAAAAAAAAAAAGAATGTAAACGAATAGAATACGACCGAAGCTTTTTACCAAGATGTCAGCTAAGATACAATATGTGCAAATGCGCGATTTGCGATTAATTACTGGAAGGCCAAAAAAAGTCACGCCTCAAAGTAGTCTGACCCGACTTTGTTGGGTCTCACGTCTTCGTATTTTTTTTATATATTCAATCAATCAATCAATCACCCCCTGCTTTCGTCATCTCTCGAATTTCCCATTTTCGCCGTTAGGGAGTAGTAGGGTAAGTCTGAACCAAGGAACACAAAGAGGGTTCACCCGAGCGCTTTTCACGGAAGACAAACGAAAAATGTAAGCAGACTTCTGAGGGTATATATGTGTTTCGACGAATGCCAGCCGGCAACTCCAGAACGCTTCTTGTTCACTGCACAACGACCACTAGGGGTCAGTGGGGTTACTGAAGTGACAGGAAAGAAAATGAATGAGTGAAAAAGCGATATCTCACGTGAGTGGGGGATTACTAATTCAGGGAAGGATAACGGACGTATTTTCGTTACCGTTTCCATTTTCGTTACTGCCATATTTTCGTTTCTGTTATCCGTTTCTGATACCAGCTTTTCAATTTCGTTTCCGTTACGCTTCCGTTACTGTTTCAGGTAATGGAACTGCTGTTATAGAGCTGCGGGAGGACAGCCCGTCCGGCTCTGTCAGCACCCTGGTTTACCTAAATGCTGCTTCGGTGTCACGCGTACACACTACACACGTAATTTTACGTTGTTGGGATGCTCACGTAATGAGGACTGGGGCGAGTAGGCAGGCGAGGGATGCACCATCGAGATCAAATATTGCGCTTTGTTGCCATGTTCTCGTGTAGTATTTAGAGCACTACAGGGAATGGAGTCATATCAAAATACAAAAATAAAATGAAAAGTCACTCAAATGTCATCGCATAACAGGAATGGCCATTACCCGAATTCAATACCGGACGATAATTTTCGTTTCCGTTTCCGGTAATGGACGACCGTGGTACGAGTTTCCGTTTCCGTTATCGTTTCCATCTCCAATTTCGGTAATATACCGTTTCTGTTTCCGTTACCATTAACGTTACCCTTCCCATATGCGTGACCGCTAAGTTGCGCTTTCATCGTTATTCCGCTATGCGTCAAAACGGTGTCCGCTCGGGATGTCTCGGAAGCATTGTAGGATTTATAATGATATACTTATGTAACAATGTAACAACAATGTACAATGTAACAACAACAACCGAAAAAGTAATGTAAAGACGGTGCAGGAAGCAGGTACCAATCAAAGTGGACAGTAGGCGCGGAAGGCGGGAAGTCAAATTGGCATTTGTTGGCGAAAATGTTTGCAGATGCGGTAATCGAGGCGCTGGAGCACGAAGGCAAAGACAAGAGCAGACTTGCTGGTTACGCCCTGTAACCGTGTAACAAGACAATGAACCGTCAATGCAAGGAGGAGAGAGCCCATCCTTTCGTGCTTTTAATTCGCCTTCAACGTTCTCAAAAGCCGCCCTTCAACCGTCACCGCATCGCAATTGAGCACCACGTCCTCTCCCCAACCTCGTGCCGAAAATCTCCCCGTCCTCCATAAGACGACGACGGATTGACGATTCCATCGTCACCACTAACGAAACGCCACCACGGCCTAAGCACAGAAACGACAAAAAGAAACAGTGCAGGGCGTAAATCAGTCTCCTTTCCTTCTTCCTCGCGGATCGATCCCGCTGGAGTGGCACCCATCCATCGCTTCTTCTCCTCTTCTTCCGCATCACTTCCATTCCTCCACGGAGAGAGGGAGAGAGGTAAATGAGGCTCTCTGGAAGGAAGCCTGTCTGTCATTCGTCACCGCTGCGCGTCTCGGAGTGACGGGTTGAGCGGACCGTACTCATTTCACATTTGAAGGGTAGGGTGAGGTATGTGTGGGTGTGGGTGGGTGCTGGAATGCTGCTAAACCTCGACAGAAAACGAAAAAGTGACACAAAAGGGTTGGAGTGAAGTACGCATGCGCATGAGCCAGGCGTTATGCAGTTTTTTAGCGCGTGTATAAGCGACAGGCCTCGGAATGGAAATTGAGCTTTTCTTCTTCTGTTCTTTCTCTTTCTTCTTTTTAAATTCGAGGATACGTCTGAAGGAAATGGCGATTTTCTCGTTCAGTAGCTTTGTTTGCAGGAGGAGGATGAAGGAAATCGAGAATGAGAGCGTAGGAGAATGATGATGATGATATCGTTAAGAGGAAAACTATTATGAGGCGGGAGTTAGTTTGTGCGGGGATTGGTTAACAGAGGGGTGTGGTGATTTAGGAGTGAACAGTATGTGTAGTGGGTTCGTTTAACGGTCTCGGAGCCTGGGCGGAATTTGACTTGAATGATCATTGATCACGTGATGTGAACCGTGGTTCTTCTTGCAGGTCTTGGATAGCGTCATTGTAATTGTCTTGTGTAAGTGGTTTACACGAGCAAATTTGAGTTAAATGACCCTTTCAGTTTCTTCAATGAACTAACTTCAGTAGCATTGACTGTAATGACTGGTCGAAACACGACTACTTGATAAGAAGGAAGGACGAAACCGGTCAATTTTTCCCCTTTTTTAAGTGTGGAGTTCTCTTGCGGTTCTTCTAGAGGAGTGATTTGTAGGAGTGGTAAGTACTATCAAAGTTCCTGCACAAGTGGGTTGTCTTTCTTCCTATATGCGTCACTAGTGAGTATGGATGAGTTTTTCACGGGCATCCACGTTTGTTTGATGTTTGTCGCCGGTATGACAGCCGTTACAGGGTGCCGAAACATTAATTAAATAGAGAACAAATGAACCCGACACAAACAATTATCAAGCTACTTCCACGCGAGCTCTTCCGCATCACATGATTGTTTTTCTTGTTGCTGTTTCTTCTTCTTCTTCTTTTTTCTTACGATGCTTGGGGTTTCATCGAACATATACTTTTGTTTGTTTGTTGCACTCCTATACCATTTTTACGACCCATCTGTTTTTGTTTTTTGCGACTTCGTAATTCACATAATCTGCGTAATTTTTTGCAGACGCAAAAAGTAGCGCATAGTAAAACTAAATTAATCAAAGAAACTGAAAAAAAAGGAGCCCAACCGTTTGTGACCGAAAGGGCACCACGGCTACGCTACCATTTATTTATGTTGCAAAGCCCGTTATGAGTCATCAACATTTGGCAATGCCGCTAAACACGCTTTTAGGCTAATGGCAAGCACTTGATTAGAACTGCCCGGTGCTTCCAGAGCATTGGTGCTTCATCAGAATTGATTACTGACAAACGCGAAATCCAGGGTCGCCCCGATGCCGTCCGCGCACACGGCCAATATACCACACACGGCTATGATATTCCTCCGGTTTGCTAATTGGAATACATAATTAATGGTTATTTACACGCAATTGCAGCCTCCTGCACATGCCTAGAGAGAGCGCACCTTCATTAACTCTTCTTGTTTCTTGACATATTACTGCTGGAATGGAAAGCCTTTAACGAAATGTAGTGCACATGTTTTTTTCTCTTTTCTTTTTCTTTTTATGCTTGTGATAAGGTGAACGAAAAACATACTGCATCGGATTATACGCTCATTTGGATGTTTTGATACATACCGATCTTAATATTATTTCAGGGGATACCATCTGGCGCCAAGCTTAATCTAAAAGATATTCCCGCTACTGAACGGCCCACGCTAGACGCCATGGTCTTCTCTACCATCGTACAAACATGTCGGCCATATTGGCAGATAAACCGCTTAATTAAACACCACCTCCATGATCAACATGATATTACGATGGACAGAAACAGTAAGTGTTTCAGTGCGTCCGATAGATATCGGGAACGAATATAACATATTAGGGAGCTTTAGTACATCGGAAGGTGTTCGCGATAACAGATCCAAATACATGATAAGCCAATCACCCTCTTTCTTTGGAGCGAGTGACATCACATTGCTATGCTTGGATTTGATAACTTGTCTTATCGTTTTCGTAAAGCTCTTCCGGTACACTAAAACTCGCTAATATGCCGCACCATGACAAGATTGACGCTAAAATTACAATTTGTCCTCAGGCACCCCACAGGGGCACATGCTAAGCAAGGCACTAAAATGCTGTTGCTACTTTGCGAGGTACCTTAATTAGCCACTTTTGTGTTCAAATATGCCGAATGTACTGCAGACTACTGATGAAGCACTGCAGATGTCCTGAGGAAACTAGCTTAATAATAATGATGAAGATTACAATGACTTGGAGTATTACAACTGTAATCATGACGACGGCACAACCGTAAATTCAATACTAATTGGAGGTTTACGTCGCGAGACAACTGGGATCATGAGCGACGCCACAGCGGTTGGTCTGTGGATAGCTTTTGCCTACCTGAGGGTTCTTTAACGTGCGATGAAGGCTCATCACACGGCACCCCGTATTTAATGTTCCCGCGGAATACGGCGTGTCTCAGCAACCTGCACCCTGCCACCAAGTTGCTGGCATCCTCGGCCGGGATCGAACCCGCGATCTTGGGATCAGAAGGCGAACACGCTACCGACTGAGCCACCCAGGTCGGTTCAAATTAATTTCGACTATCTGGGGGTTATTTAACGTTCACAGAAGTCACAGGACACAGCGTGGGTCGCTCCTTGTGAGGATGGTATACCTAAGCAACTGGTACTATGCAATAAGTTGCTGGCTGCCATGGCAGGTTTCGGCCCGGCTTGTCACGTCGAGAAAACGATGTCTACGATTTCTAAAACTCCACGGTTTCCGTAAATTTCATAATTTCATTTACAGCTGTTCGTATGCATCTCCCTTAATGTAAAGTCACATGTCTAGTGGCATATAACTACCGATTTAACATTCCCTCGTAAAGCGTTGATCACGCATTCACATACTACCGCTGCTTTATTCACTCACCATCTCAGAGACAGCGCCACTTCTGATACAGCAACATATTCTCCAAGAGGACAAAACATCATCTCTTTCCTCTAACAAGCGTTCCGGCACATTTGTCCCGCCATCAAGCAGCTTGTTTACGAACCCACTTATATTCTCCAAAGCCTGCTCATATAACAGCTGTCCGCACACACAAGCTTGACAAGACAAACTCCTTGTAACAAATGTCGCCTGACAGAGGTCCTCCACACTTGAGCAAGAGGGTCCACGTTGTCGGGAAAATGTCGCGCGCGCGGTCGCCTAAAACAAACGCGCTGACAAACGCACACGGGACAGATTGCCGCGACGCCTATACGACTCGAGTCGTCTTTCTTGTCGGGACAGCGTCTCTCTATCTGGCCCAGTCAGGGACTCCTTTTGTCTTGGTAGCCGATAAAGATGTGTCTATAGGCGCGCCCGTGTGTACCGTCATATTTCAGCGGCTATTGAAAGCCGACGGGGAAAAGCCACACTTGACTGTTTTCTCGACAAGTCCGCGGCAGTAGTGAGAAATTGCGTTTGGTTTCGGATCTACGCTGGCCGCTCTCATTTCTGGTTCAGTTTCAGATTTGTGGGCTTCTGTCTGGTCCGTCGGTGATATAAAAGTTTGTTGAAGAGGGCGTTATTTTCCGAGCGAAGTGATGAAGAGGTTCCTGTTAGCAGAGCGTAACGAGAGGTAGTTTCGTGACTAATCCGCTATGTCTTTGCGACGTTATCTTTCCGTATTTTCATACTGGAGGACTTGCTTATGAGTGCTGCAAATATGTCCGCGTGTTTCAGAGCATTATTTTCAAAAATCGATTACCGTATTGACCCATGTTACAGGAGTTATTATAGGGCACATGCAGTCCGATGGAACATAGAAACAGAATTAAAAGAATTTGGAGCAGACGACGCTCACTGTGACCGTGTCCTCATGACAATGCACGTGAGTATGACGCAGAGCTGAGCTGAAGGTCATTTACAAAATAACCAAGTTGAACGAGTTTTCGCAGAAGCGACGCTTATAGCAAAATGTATCAGATATTGATCAGTGCACGGATGGGCTTATTAAAATGTACCTAAAACAATGAGCCCACTAAAGATTGAATGGAAACTGTCGTGCACGTAACACCACTTATAGTTGCATACAAAGAATTTACCGCATTCTCAGTGCCCGCGTGTGTACTTAGCAAGCATTGTGACCACCAGCGGCAACCCCGACGACAACGGCGAGACCTTTCACCACCACCACATCCACCGTGACCACCAGGGTCGCGCAACTATACGTAGTTCTCTGCGTAGTTCTAACTATAAAACCAGTGATTCTGGATTTGATTTGATTTGATTTGATGTTTAATAGCGCAACTACAACGGAGTAATTATGGAGCTGTGGGCATCCTTTGCAATGTTTGCTATGACAAAGGCCCAGCTTTATATTAAGGATCGTAACTTGAGTTAGAAAAAAAAAAATAGCAGTGGGGATTTCCCAAATGTTTTGAAATGATTTGAGATGATTTTGAGGTGTTTTGAATTATCACCCTACACTACACTTCGCTACGTAACACACTCCTAGCCAACCAAGATATCGTTTCCTCTCCTGATTTGTTGAAAATGGAATGTACCCCTCGCCCCATTTTATCCATTGCATTTGCATAATGTGTCCAAAAGAGGCGTACACCTCCTGTTTTCAACAAGACAGGAGACAGAACAACCTCATTCCCCGAAGGATATGGTTGACTGTGAGCTATGCTATGTTGCGAAATTCCGTTTGAACTGTCCCGCCTGACACGTACCCACGAATACATCGTCGACTCGAATGATACAACTAGGTATCGCGAGCGGGACGAAGTTTTTTTTTCTTTTTCTTTCTCGCAAGTTGGATATTTGTCGGCGCAATAGGGGGGCGCAGCAGCTTATTCTGCGGTGAAGTACAGCCTCACGACTGTGGGATCGCCCAGGAGGGAGCTGTATTGTCGGTAGTCTATTCTTATTTATTTTTATTTTTTTTTATGAAATACTACAAACCCTAAATGGGTCCAAGTAGGAGGGGCACAGAAAGTCCAAAATAATTTACAACAAGGCACATATATCACAACCTATGGGTGAGCCTATGGGTCTTTCTACGCTCTTCCAGCGGTATTTAAGCCACTCCGTGCGTAAAGAGGAGTAACAGAGGTGTGACGATGGTACGACTTGAAAATAAAACGTAACGCTCTCCTTTGAACGGATTCAAGAAGTCGGATATTATTATAACTATATATTATTACTATACATATATTACATATATTATATACATATATTATTACTATACACTCTTAGAAATAGGTCTTCTATCGTGCCGTCAAGAGCTGCCGTGTCTTCTAGATTCACGCTCAAGGCCGAAGTTTTAGACGACAGATGCCCACGTGACCCGGGAGAAAAGAAAATACCATAAAAATTGTCTTGGTTGTTTTGGCGCGTACGCCGTGTAGAAGACACGTTTATCACGTGACCAGGAATCGGACGTCGTGACGTCTATTTCGTGTTGTCTAAATTTTTGCCGTGGTTTCTATGCGCTCGGAGTGATCACCTGACCGGTGTCGAGGACCGGAGTCACGTGAACTATGCGACGGGGCCAGACATGCTGGTGGCGCGGCACTGGTCACACCTCTTCTTCGATGCCTTGCCGCCAGCGTTACCTCGCTTTGCTGATTCTGGGATTCTTTGACAGGTAAGACACCTCCGTTTAATAAATTTTATTGCGATAATTATGCTAGCAGCACTACTATTGTAGTGGCTACCTGTTGCTTCCCCACGCTTCTAACGAGCATTTGGAAGGTGCAGGTGCGAATGGAAGTGTCATGGCGGTTGTGACAGAACGTCAACGAAAGTTATGTGGTGATGCTTGAGAAGTTGAGTAGTGAAGGTATTCTCAGAGACGCTAATGTGCTATCAGCTGTATCCGGTTTGTAGCTCTGTTAGAATTGCGTCTAAACATGGACTTCACGAGCGCTAACGTTTGTGTATGGCGCAGGATGTTTTTGTCCTTCGGGGGCTCGTTTCGACCGTGGTTTGAGTAACCATTCTCTGTCTCAGCTGGCCGCAGTGGGTATGGACGTCACCAACGAAGACTTCATTGGTGTTCAACGTGCCGCCTGGAGGAAATGTGGGTGCGATTCATACCGAAGACTGACAGATATTAGCCGGTACACGGCACAAGTGTTACCCGGAACATGCGTCCAATGCTGACACTCACCTGTCGACCATGTGCAAGGTAATACAAGTGGCCGCGTCGTTCGCCTTGCATGCGAGACGAGTTGATTGTAGTTATTCGTTCGTCATGGATAGCTCGGCCTGACTGGCGTGTTGATCTCAGCCGCATTCAGTAAGATACCTCTTTGATCTCTCCTCCTACATACTTGGTACTGCTGTAGTACCAATGTACCATTTTTCTCTCCTCGCTGCCTCACCTATCATCGTTTTAGTATAAGCTACAGTTCGTACCCTTTCACTGTTGTCGATAGTGACTTTTATTACACTTAATGTTGTTCCTATTCACTTTGTAATGTGTCTTTGTCGTCGTTCACTTTGTCACAGTTATGACTTGAAGCAGAATTCCGATTCGAGGCCAGGATGGGAAGCATGGAGGAAACGCTGCACAACGGGTGACAACTGCCATATCAACAGCCCCCACAAAGAGATGTAGAGCCGCTGAAATATAGTGATCATATGCCCTGAGCAACAAACAGGTCTGCATCCTAGCGAAACTTGTTTCCTAGCGAGTTTCAAGCTTGCAAATAGTTTCGCAGCAGCGGCGTCGAGCCGCGCCGTTTTGTGCAATCTGTGATATTTTGACTATGTGTGGTTCTTATTCATTTTTATTTTCTCTGAGTTATTTCTCTGTGAACAGGGTATTTTGCATAGTTTGCAAGTCTAGTCAATATTCACTGTATCACTGCCACAATTTCACAACTTTGCCGAAATAAAGTCTTCAACCCCCTTTGAAACAAATTCTGTTGACTGTAAGCCTGCCCTAAAGGCCTGCCTTCCAAGCCTGCGCCGGGGGAGATGGGAAGCAGGAGCACGCGCTGAGGGGGAAACGACCGGGAAAGGAGGAAACTGCCAAGCATAAAACAGACGCCACTTTTGTGGCTTCTACGAGGGAAACCACGTGATGCGACGTCATTCCCCGCGCTTTCGCGTGGTCTCTACGTAGAAACCCCAAAACTACCATTTTTCGGGTGTCTACAGAAGACACGATAGAAGATCCATTTGTGAGATTATATATATATATATTACATTGTAACTATATACTCTAAAAGATAGACCGCTTAGGAAAATAGTACCTTGTAGTATTCGACAGAACCCAGTATAACGTCACACTTCGAGAGCACAGCAGAAAAAGGGGACGGCTTCATTGCACACTCTAAACGGATAACTTCACAGCATACCACGCCCAAGGCCAACCCGCGTTCAGATCGATATCGCTTTGTCCCCTGATTTGCTGGGACAAGTGGCATACTCCATTTTTGTAATGATTTGCGTACATGTCAAGTTTTATTTTTATTCCATGTTAGCGCCGCGAAGCAACTGTGGCCCTGAGCGGCGTTCAGATGTGGACAGATGGAGAGATGACAGCAGGAGGGAGTGGGGCACAGGGGGTTACTATGCGTCCTGGGCCGACTTCAGGGGGAACTGTGCCGACATTTGTCTGGAAAGTCTTCGGAAAACCCGTACGTGTCAAGTGTTACAGAATATGCGCACGCCTCGTTTTCAACAATCAGAAGACAGATCGATATGGGGGGCGGGGGGGATTATTGACAGAAAAAAAGGGAAAAGGAAAGATAAAAGGGGGATGGTCAGCCATGCAGCACGCTGGCTTGCTATTCCCTAAACAAAAAAAAGAAATGAAAGAGAAAGACAAATAAATGAATAAAAATCAGAAAAGAAAATGAAAAAGAGACCCGGCTCACAGGGAGCCCAGGAGGCCCGTATCACGCAGAAAGCGGAGCACCGCTTTTGTGACACTCCACTGGCTAGCTCGCTGCACGGGGCCAAGGAGTGTTGCGAGGGAAACGTCCGTCCGTCCATGCACCCAAGCTCTGAGAGGTGTTGCCAGAGCACGGCCCGATGATGGTGACGCTGACAGTGGAGGAGCTGATGAGAGATATCGTCTTCTACGGCGCAGCAGGGGCAAGTGGAAGATGGGACGCGGCCCATTTTGAATAGGAGTGAACGGGTGAGGGCAACGTTCAGCCGAAGACGATGTAGAAGAGACTTCTTCGCGGATACAGCGGCAGCCGATGACAAACTCCAGTGAGGGGTCGATGGACTGCAGTAATGCATGAGGTCGGATAGCGTCTACAAGAAACTGACGGGTGCCGTCGCCGCAGAGACACCGTATTAGCAGGCGACACGCAGACACCGGGAGCGGCAGTAGGGGCACCGGCGTAGCCGCCTCAAGCGCGGCGCGTCTCGCAGCCGCATCAGCACAGGTGTTTCCGTGTAGCCCTGTATGCCCAGGTACCCAGGGCGATATAGTTCTGAGTACTGGCTGTCAATAAGCGTGTCATGTAGAGATGTTTTGCTTTTAGAGTGTGCGCAGATGTTGACCTTGAGCGTTGTTATTAGGTGAAGTCGTCTCTTCAGGCTGCTTCACCGGGGCACGCGCCTCATATGCTACCTGTTACGTAAAGTTCGCGTTGTTTTCAAAGAGAATTTCCCTAAATTCCTCAATACACCACAAGAAACAGGTCGATCACGGAAAACCACGGCTAGAGTAAAAGATGCGCACCAGGGAGCAGTTTTGGGCGTCCACGTTTCTTCGTGATCCTGTGTATCGTACCGTGCTCTTGGTTCTTAGGTATAGTCGGAGCCCGCGTTCTGAATTTTGTCTATACACTGACCACCGTGGGGGAAGCAATAGTGTCTGTAGAGACTGGGCTAGCGATGCGGGCATCACAAAGACATGTCTGCGTCTATCCTGCAAAGCGACCACGAGCTTGCTGCTCCCATAAACCGGAGTACCCTATACACATTCTCTTGTTCACAGCGAAGAGACAGCGTGTGCAGTAAGTGAAGTGTATTCGACGTACTGGACCGCGTCAGTATGCCCGGGACGCTTCTGTGTCTGCTGCGTCATTCCCAGGTGTTCCACTGTAACCCTTTTCACAGAGCCGGTGTGGTAGATGCTAATGGCACCGCATACAAGGGGAGCAAAGCCTGCGGGAACAAACATCGCCTCCAGGGCTTTCAACCTAGTTCTTGAATCACTGTATGTGAGCGCTATTTATTTATTTATTTATTTTGCTGCGAATGACCCGATGAACTGCATCGTCATGATAATGTCAGAGCTCTGTGCCAGTGGAGGATATATGTGGGAATGAACTTCTTTCCCACAAGGCCAGGGCCCACAGGGGGTCCAACAGTTCAATGAGAGAAGTAGGCCATTCGCGGCGACTTATGCTGAGTGATATAATCACGACAAGGCTAAAGGTCCTGATAGAACCTTGAGAAGCTTCGCCGGGAGAGAGCCTGAGATAATGGATGCCGATGTAGTCGCGTCGTGATACAAGCACGGTATAATGACGCATCTTCGGAACGTACACAGCTAGTAAGGGTTGCGTTAGATTCGGCTATAGCCGCCACATGTCTTGCAAGCACATATCTTGATGGTCTGTACCAACACACTTTCCAATGCGCTTTTCCAGTCGTTGTTTCGATTGTTACCTGCATTCCTTTATTGCACACCACACCACCACAAGGACATTTATTTGTGGGTGGGTGTTTATTGCAAAGCTACTTCTAAGCTTGTCTACGAGAAAGGGGGTATCAATAGTATGTCCAGGAAAATGCGACCGATTATTTGAGGCACAGCACATTTGTTTATCTCCAGCTGAGAGAGCGTCGGCCGTTCCCGTGTGAACGAACAAATAAATAAAAAACTATTTCATGCTCATGGCCAACCAGCACTCAGAATAATACCGTCCTGTTTTCTGGTTGCTACAAACAAGAGGTGGTGGTGATGAAACTGCGTGCCGTAGTGGGTAACGCCATGAAATGTTACAAAATTGGCGTATGCACCTCGTCCTCAGCAAATCAGCAGATAGAGCGATATCATTCTGAATGCTGCTTGGCGGAGTGTGTTAGGCGGTGAAGTTGTGTTCTCAGAGTGCGTAGGAAACGTGGCCACCACGTCAAGTGATATATGTAATAGAAATTGCAGCGCTGGTCACAGTTCTCCTGACGACCAAAGGTCCACACGCGCATCATGTAATCCGCGTCATCCGCATAGAGACTAAGTGGAAAGAAGACTCAGGAATCCTTGAGGCGCCCCTGTTCGTTGCGCATAGCACTGACCCTATTGCGCGTGTGTATGAAGACCTTTCGTCCTGGCAGATATGTAGCGATCCACAGAAGGGAACGACCAACCAATCCATGCTTGTGCAATCAGTGCAACACGCGCGCGCGTAACTGACCCTGCCGTAAGCCAGACGTATGCCCTTGATTTCGCGGAGACAGCTATCGTTAAACGGGCATTCCCCCGCTTTGTTCAACGCCGGTGGCCATACAGTATACAGTTCACTGTACAAGCGGACTTTCTGAATCTAGCCAATTCTTCAGGAGGGGGCTCTGGAATGGCAAGGAATGGCAAGCATGAACAGGGAAACATGTAATTATATCCCTTAGTCACACATCATTCCCTTGCTATAAAATTCAGCTGTGCCAATGATAACCTCAGCCGCACAGACATCTCCATAATGTCTGTTCTCATGCAGTTTCGATACCTGTATTCATCCCCTCCGCAACTGCCATGGATATGCACCGAGTGGCGTAGTGCTTGCGGCACTCATAGCCACAGTTGCTTCGCGGCGCTAACACGGAATAAAGAAATAGTTCTCGCTCCATTCCTTTCAGAAATCGGTACTCCAACGGATCTCACTCCCTCTCGGTCAAGCTGAGTGATCCATTTGAAACTGCAGATATCCACCTGGTCTTCATTCTTCAGCCAGGCTTCGTTCAGAGCCAGTAGGTCTACGCATACACTCGTAGGATCGCATGCTTCATGCGAATCAACATGACATGACATGAACTGGGGTAGCCAGCCCGACTTAGTCGTGACGCACCACCTTTTTCTTCTTCTATCCATCATCATCATCAACATGATAATCTTGTAAAAATTTGCCTGATGACACGAAAGCTCAGACACCCCGCTCGACACTGTTTTCTTTAAATTCCGTGTTAGTGCCCGAAGCAACTGTGGCTATGAACGACGTACTGGTGTGGTCAGATGGAGAGAGGACAGCAGAAAGGAGTTGGGGACAGGGGGGCTGGAAGCGGGAGCAAAGTACCCCGTAGCCTGAAGCGTTTACGCCAGGAGGAGGGGGAGCATTGCAGACCCCACCGGCGAATTGAAAATTCGCCGCCTACACTCTTAGAAATGAACTTCACCGCATAGCACGCTCAGAGCCAACCATCATCTCGAATGATATCGTTATCTGCCCTGATTTGTCGAAAACGGGAGGCGTCCACCTTTTTTGTGACACTTATGCTGTTCATAATTGTCACAAAAAAGGCGTACGCCTCCAGTTTTCAACAAATCAGGTCAGATAACGATGTCATTCGAGATGATGGTTGGCTAGGAATGTGCTATGCGGTGAAGTTCATTTCTAAGAGTGTAGGCCGGTGGGGGCTGCAATGCCCCCCCCCCTCCTCCCGGCGTAAACGCTTCAGGCTACGGGGTACTTTGCTCCCGCTTCGAGCCCCCATGTCCCCAACTCCTTTCTGCTATCCTCTCTCCATCTGACCACACCTGTACGCCGCGGACCTGCCACACCTACGCCGCCTACCGCACCTACCACACCTGCCGCACCTACCCGCCACACCTACGCCGCGCGTACACCTGTACGCGCCTGTAACACGGAACTTAAAAAAAAAAAACAGAGTCGATCGAGCGGGTTGTCTGAGCTTTCGTGTCATGAGGCAAATTTTTACAAGATTGTCATGTTGATGATGCTGATGATGATGGATAGAAGAAAAAAAAAGGTGGTGCGTCACGACTAAGTCGGGCTGGCTGCCCCAGTTCATGTCATGTCATGTTGATTCGCAAGAAGCATGCGATCTTTCGGATATCCCTTGACCTGTGTTTCGAAAGTACTTGGGGCCCTGGAATCATAGTGTCAGACATCGGACGTTCTTCGCCGTAGTGAAATTTTTCCGGGACTGATGCGGACAACAAGTTTTGAGCCTATATGGGTTTTGTGTGTTTTGCTGTTAGACTGTTTGCCTGTTGCGTGTTTGCGCGTTCTGTGTCATCTCAGTGTGTGTGCAATTGTTTTCTGTAGGAATCACCACCACCACTAATCATCGTCATCACCACCACCATCCTCCTCCTCTTCATTGGCATCATCATAAGAGGAATTTTCCACTAAAGTAACTGGTGCAAGTGATGTAGAGTTGCTGGCCTCACACTAGTAAAGCAAAAATCTCCATTTTACTTTTTCTTAAAACCAACCCAAACCAATCTCGAAACGTTCATCTTGAGTGCCAGCTGGGTAGACTTCTCAGAGGGCAGCCTGCCTATGAATTTCCGGGGAGGGGGTTCAGCCCCCCCCCTTCCAATCCCCTGCGCAATCGGCACTAGAGTCACTAAATAGGGAACAGAGTATCGACACTGAGCACGCCGGTGAGCGAGACCGCCGTCTTGGGTCCGGCGCGGTTGCGTCGCCTAGCAATAGGACGCCTATCTCCCCCTTCTCCGCGGACTCAACATGGACGGCGCGTTCTTGGAAGGAGAAACCACGTGACACGATCGGCCCAATCGCGGACACCGAACGGCGGCTCCGGCGCGGAAAAGGAATACGATACCCTGTACCCCTATTTAGTGAGCCTAGTCGGCACCTACGGGTCGACGGAGTGCACTGTACAGATTGGGACAAAAGTTTGACTGAACACGCGAGCGGCGTACTTTTTCTTCGGTGCGACACCCTAGCGGCCGCCGGAAGCGGGTGAGTTCACTGTTTCGGAGGGGTGGAAGGGCGTGCTGGTAGCGTTATACAGCGGTGGCTTGAACTTCCCAGGCACACCCAAGTGACACCGGAACTACCACTGTGTGGCTAACAGCGCACCCTTCCACCCCTCCGAAACAGAGAACTCATCCGCTTCTGGAGGCCGCTAGGGTGTCGCACCGAAGAAAAAGTACGCCGTTCGCGTGTTCCGTAAACTTGTGTCCCAACCTGTACCTCATTCACTCGTAATCCGCAGCGCGTGCCCTCAGACTCGGTGCGCCGGGCCGCGAATTTCCGCCCTCGCGCGCGGCTTTCAACCGGATGTTGTCCTCTCTCGTTTTCGTAAGTCTTCCGACATATGTAGACTTTTCTGAATGCTTGTACCCTCGGCTACACCTCTTAGTGCATTTTTCGCCGCTCGTGTTGGTATTTTTCTCCGAATTTCATTGTCATATTTGAAAATTTCTGTGCTAACTCTCACAATATATCTAGCGATATACATCCTATCTAACGGTAAATAAATCATTAAGTCGCTTCTTATAGTTTCGGTGCAGCAAGATTTCAGATTTTTCACTTTTTGGCACATCTGAACCTTCGAATGTACATTCTCCTTCACGAAGACTCCGAGAAGGACGTAAAATGAGACGAAATTGATATAATCGCCCGAAGAATAACGGCAATTGCAATGCTAAATTCCGCAAACGTTCCCAACACCTTGTAAGTACAACGAACCGCGACAACACGACATACAGGGGAACAACAGGGAAAAAAGGAGAGTTAGGAACAACACACACCTGGCACACAAGCCTACTGCTTATTAATATCAGCCAACAGGTTCCCTGCCATTCGCTCTTTTCGACACGTATGGTGTTCGAAAGTTGACTTTAAATGCATTGTTTGGCAACATATAAGCAGAAGAATAAAGCTTACTGCAGCCTTGATGGAAAGAATAGCATTTTGGTGCTGTCAAGGTCCTCATGGCGCGCTGTCTGCCTGGTATTTCCACAAGCACTTGAAGGGGTTGTCGCACTTCAATACATGTGCTTTCGCGTTACAGTGGAATTAGCGCAAATCGGGGATGCATACGGTTAGCAAGTAGACCACACGAACGCTGACTTTCAGCAGGTTTATTTGACCAACGCCAAATACGGAGCCTGTTGTCTGCTCAAGCGCAGAACGTCGACGCTCAAGGACATCACACTGTCGATAAAACCAAACACACGTTTACAGCTGGTTATCATCCCGTGTCATCATCACTTCTTCATTTATTGTTGTTGTTGTGGTTATCAAGGAACTTCAGTTCACACCGAAACACGTGCCCTCAGGTGTTATTAGCACAATAGAGAGTTTTAGTACATCGTACGCTATTGCCTTCGCGTACGTAAGGGATAGCGCGGTGTTTCTGCGCATGACGCGAAGCACTCTTTATGTTTTGCGCGTGCGCAGTACCACCAACGCATATGCATATGAGTCATCAGACGTTTAATACTGCCGCCTAACAGTGTGCATAACTGAAGTACGTCTAGTCCCGTATTACATCACTTTCTGCCGGTCATGAGTCATGACCTGGTTCATGTGCCATTCTGTATTGCGTTACTAGTGCGTTCTTCTGCTATTTGAATGTGTCTGATGTGTAATGCGCTGGTGTGCATGAAAAGGAAAGCAGCGTGTATCGCGCACGCCTGGAACCTTGAATTTCTTCATTAGTCGACACGTCAGTGCGTAACGGCCATAAGGCCCATAGCATATCTTGCATAGCGCATTTAGCCAATTAACATTGCTTATGCTTAGCTTTACCATATCCTTAATTTTTTTTCTTTTTTTTTTTTTGAGACACCGACAGCTGAACACCTGTTCGTGGCCCTGCAATTCCTGAGCATGTAGCCCCTGTCACCTGAAAATTCTACAGTTGTACTAGGATGAAGACAATGGCCCGTGCGTAATAATATCTACTTTCTCCAAACCGAACAGGTTCCTTTAAAGATTGTGTAATATGGTAGCCACGGTTTATGTTGCACTGAAGTATTTATCATTCTGTAACCATCGTGTACATTTACTTGCATTCCAATTTCGGGTCTTGTTTACGTATGTGTTTACAGTGTCAATAAATTTGTACACGTGCATTTCTTTGTGTTCTCAGTTTTCATTTTCTGCTTCCCGATAATATTAGCAGATGGCCCGGCGGAGAACGGAAAGGAATTCCATGTTAGCGCCGCGAAGCACCTGTGGCCATGAGCGGCGTACAGACATGGACAGATGGAGAGAGGACATCAGGAAGGAGTGGGGGGACAGGGGGATCAGTATGCGTCCTGGGCCTACTTGAGGGGTGAACTGTGCCGACATTCGTCTGGGAAGTCTTCGGAAAACCCAGGGAAAACCTCAAACAGCACAGGCGGTGACAGGATTCGAACCCGTGTCACCTCCCAGTCTCTGCGTGGAAAGCGATCATCTTAACCACTATGCCATGGGAGCTGGTGGAAAGGGTATAGGAGAGAGCAAGCAGCACACGTGCGCAGTTCGATCAAGTCAGCGCGCGCCTTTTGGCGCCAGATTCCGGCTCTGCTTTCGCCATTCGCTACCGATGTTCACGCGGCCGAGGGGGGGGGGGGGGGCACTCCACTGGCTCTGCTAAAAGAAAAAGTCAGCTAGAGACCTGCCAGTGGGGCCCCTTACTAACATCACCTAGATAGGGAAAGCCTGCTTACTCGTCGTGAGTCGTGAGAAGAGTCAGCCAGTCGGGATCGTGTTTTCAACGGCGGTAGCCAATCACGAACGTGCTTTCAGTGGTCGTAGCCATGAAGAAGAACCACTGTCGTCTGCGAGTAGTGATTGAACGTCCCCACGTACTGAATGGGAAAACTTTTAAATAAAGCGCAAAACGATCCAATATCTTCTCAAGAACGATTTTCTGGAACGCGTGTTGTACTTTTTTGTCTGTAGAGATTCAGTTCAACAGGTTCCAAGTTAGCTGCAGTCATTTGCGAGTTCCTGAATTCGCAGAACGGCGAATCTCAGGAGCAGACGAATTCTGACTTTATATGTCCACGTAGCGAAGGAGAGAGAGGAGGCAATAAGCAGGCGTTGCCCTTTCCCGCCGCACCGTCGCTTCGGAGTAGACCGTCGTCTCTATGACAACGGGTGGGCCACGTGACCCACTTCTCGCAACCGCACCTCGTCAGTGAGCGTCCTCTATCGCAGGGGTTGGTTGAGGATGTTCGCCTGCGCAAAACATATCGGCGTTCGTTGTGGGAATTGTCGGCGTGGTGGCGGCTGTCTACGTGGTTCCTCTTGATTATGGGGCCGATTTAGTTGAATCTACGCGATCTTTCCGCTTCACGAGGAGCGCATTCACACCACTATCCGAGGTTTGTCTTGGTCTTCTTCTTCCGCCTGTCAAAGGATACCGCAAGAAAATACTGGGACGAAGATGTTCAGGGAAGTTTTGACACAACATTTTGAGTTACATCTAGACCGAGTACATGCTGAAAAGAGTCATGTTTTGGAAACCATCGGAGTAATTCTGCTTCATTTGTAACTAGAAATTATTCACTTGGCGAGCTCTTATCGTGCAGTAGTCACGCAGTTATGATCCACGACAGCAACAGCTCGAAGTTAAACGTAGCTTCTACGATCAACATCGCTACACGAGGCAGTAGACACCAAACAACTCACGAAACGCAAAAAAAAAAAAAAGGAAAATAAATGGGATGCTGCGGGGGAACAGTTTTACGGAAACGTCGCAGTCTATTCATGCTGCGCTCAGTGGAGACAAATGCAGAATTGGAAACAAAACATGTGCGCCAGCACTTATGTATCTACGTCAAGTTTGAAAATCGGTTCCATGCATACTAGGCTGTGTATATACGCACAACAAGAATCCGAACTTCCCGCTGTCATGAGACACACGTCAATAAGGCTTTTGTACTGCATAACGGGAAAACAAGTTGCGTGGATATCCGAAGTTACCGCTTTTAGCTCAACAGAAGGTAGAAAATTGCTTCCATGCAGAAACAGTCACAACGAAGCTGAGAGCACGCGCGCGCGAGAGAGAAAAAGGCCCATGTTGGGGGCAAGATGTCCTTTAGGGACCATCGGCGAGCACCCTGCGATATCCGCCGAGCCCGCAGGCTGCAGCAGACGACGCGACGGTGTGCTCGCATTGCTTGATACATTGGTACAGCAGACTCCTGTCGTCGAGAGTGGCGTCTCTCTGCCGCGCGCAGGCACGTAACCCCGACGCACCAAATGGCGGTAGCCTTCCCGACCATTTCCGAGCCTGCGTAGACACCACGCTCCCAACCGACGAAGGCGGAGTCACTCTCAGATGCCGCACCGACGAGGTTGCCAGTAAGCCGCCCATGTGGAGTGCACCTGTGCGCCTTTCCGGTCGATTTCATCGAGATTCTTTTCTCACACACACTTTTTCTCACACACGCTAATCTCAACTCAGCCAAATACTTTCTTGAAAATTTTCCTCACCTCACGTCACCTAAATCTTTTCCCTGGAAATATTCCTCACCTCGTCTCACTTCAATCGTATCCCTGTTGTTTGCAGGGGAACCTCATGTCCTACGTGTGGATACATGGGAAGAAAAAAAGCTGAGGCAAAATATGCAAATCAGCATTAAGTCACATATACATTACAAGGCGCTTTAGGGAGCAGCGACTACGTTTCAATTAACAAAACGGACGTCGATTAAATTTTGTGTTTACTATAGAACAGTGGCTAGTCAAAATTGCTCACCTTCCTGGGACAACGGGGAACAGATTCTCCTTCGAAAATAAGTTCCAGTGCAAGAAAAGTTAGAAGTGAAAGTTACAAGTTGATATCTTTTTCGATGTCCTGTAATTATAGTTCTGATTACCCAATGCCTGTTTCATTTCTTCTGTTTCGGGTTCAGCTTATTTGTATCAATTAAAAAGTTCATATTTTGCATTAACCAATACGGATACGAATCTTTGATGTTTCTCCACACCTTACCTCATCGCAATTTTTTTTCTACTTAGCTCAGCTCAGCTCAGCTCACCTCAGCGTCCGTGATGTGAGGGTGAGATGAGACGTGAGAGTAGGGACGTCCTCACTTTAATTCGTCCTCGTGATGATCCTCACCTCTGACACCAACAGTGTATGAAAGTCTGACCCTGACGCAACATGCGCTCTGCCCTAAAGGCGATACATTCACGAAACATATTGCCGATTTCCGTACCGAACTTGCCCGCGTTTTCAACCACGCCACCTGGCGCACTCTAATCGCACTCCGACCGATAACTCCTTTGAGGCTCACACGCAATACCCGTGGCTCCATCTAGCATCACGTTTCACAATATCAATCCGTGAGCGCCAGTTCAAAAACTGGATAGGCAATGAAACGAGATCCGCTGTTTCATTCGGCTACTGTCGGCTAAGGCTTAACATTTATTTTTATACATCACCACCACATATTAATTTAGGGGAGAAACACAAACATCATACTCTTGCACGCAATCCAGTCAGAACACTTGATGTACGCATTTCTGAAATAAAATAAATGCACCTGTTAGACAAAATATTAACAGCCATTAACAGTTTCTTCAAATTAAAATAGCGGAAACGAAGTGTGTACTGTTTCACCGATGAGAACGTTGTGACTACAACTGAGTTTCACGCGCTGTGCAAAGCTATCAGCAGCGAAAAAGAGATGTCGAAATAGTTAACAAGACTCGCGCCATTAGCGCTGGATGAAAGCGCATACCGTGGTGGACACACGAAACATATACAACAAGGTCACGTTCACAGCGCTCAACCCTTTAGACCAACTTTGAACAATGTCCAACGGCTGTCTTCGTGTCTTGCATTCAAACTTGTGACAATTTTATATTTCATTTTTGGTGATTTCATGCTACCGACATTAAATAACAAATCATTCCAGCAAAATTTGTTGTCAAACTTTCTCACAGTTTATAGAGAGATACATGCTGGAGCGAGAGAGACACGTGGAAATTGAAAACAAAAGCCACGTGCTCCCTCGGCAGTGACTCGCCCTAACAGCGCTTCGTGTCGCTTCTAAGCAGTAATTTCACCCGAAATCGACCTCTACGTTTTTGTGTGTGGAGAGGAGTATATGTTTATATGGGCATATGTTTATGGATATATGTATTGGTTGTTGAGCTGCACTGGGCAATCTCAGAAATTTCAGGCGGGTGTTGCAAAAAACCAAGGGGTGTAGCGAAATCCCTGCATCTGAGTCGCTTCCCAGTTGTGCCTTCAGAACTTGATATGCACGTCTGTACGGCACCTCAGACACTCCTTTGTTCAAGAAAAAGCTCGATAAACCACAATTTGTATCAAGTCGTACAGCTGGGCCGCGGTTCCATACGCAAACACAAACATGTCCCGAAGTCACCTGTGCGTATTGGACCATGCTGATCCCTTTTGTTGGTGTAACGATCCAAAGTCCAATATCAAATAAATATGGCACACTTGACTTGAACCACAGCTAATGGAAGCGCTAATGGATCATGTTGACCAACGCACAGTAATCTCCCCGGATGCTTTCACAACAGCTACAGGATCCGTTTGTACCTTCGCCACGCCTTCGCATTCATGAGGAGTGCGCTTTCTACACCTATCGTCCTCAGCAGAAGACTTGCATACAGGTTTCATGATAGCGGAAATGATCGTGTCGTCGTGCTCACCGACCAAATGAGCAGTTAATCTGTATAGCGAAAGTTGGTTTACAATCACTTTCATCAACGGAGACACATAACTTCCTAGCACCTGCAGAACATTCTGGAGCTAATGCGGATGCAATGTGGCTATCTGCACTCCGTCTAAACGCTGTGGACAGTCATCACTCATCTGTACCTTCTGTCGCTTACCAGTGAGTTCGTTAACGCAGATGTCTTTTAAGATTCGCCTCGCCGTTTCGTAATGTTTACCTCCTTCCGTTCTCTTGAAGACGTAAAGAGGACACTGAGAGAATATCAGAAGGTTGTAGGCACACTCGATGTAGCTCCCAAAAATCCTGCAAGAGAGTGCAATAATTGATGTCGGTTATACTACATTTTAAGTGGGTTCACATCATGTTGTGTGCGGAAGATGCTAGGAAGTAGGGGTGGAACGATATCGATATTCTTATCGATATTATCGGTATTTTATGCATGCGATGTTATCGGCTCCTTTAAAATATCGACATTTATCGATAAAAATATCGATATTCACATCGATATAAATATCGTTATCACATCGATATACATATCGAACGCACGCTGAGAGAAATATCAGTAATTCGGCGGCTTCTGCGCGCAAACAGGATGGGAGCGACGGGTCAACGAATTTATTAACCAAACTTGACGGCTTTTTTTCCTCTCTCCCTCTTGATTTGGTTGCTGATTGCTGGGGCGTGCCCGGAACCGTGAGCTGTCTCTGCATTCGATGCTTCTGCAAGTGCTCGGCAAAGTCCCTTCCGGTGTATTCTCCTCTGTTGTCGCTACGAAATCCTTTATAGTCAGTCCATGTTCTCTGCCATTTGCTTGTAATGACGAAATTTTTCCAGTACCTCATCCTTCTTCTTCGTTGGATAGACTACAGCATACCGCGAGTAGTCGTCAATGAAAGTCACAAAGTAATTTGATCCACCCTTGGACGGTGGGGTGACGCTTCCGACGTCTGAGTGCACCAGTCCCAATGGTGGAGTGGCCCGAACTCTGGGTAGGCGGGAAACATTTTCGTTTCAACTTCCCTAAAAGGCAGACAGCTTCCTTCTTCCTATGACTCGTTTCCTCCAAGGAAACGATGTACAGCTCCCATGTGAAGGTGTCCTAGACGTCGGTGGAACAAGGATGCGTCCAAGGTCTTTCGACCGCGTCAATAGTTTCAATGATTGACGCAACTCTTCCACCGCGTACAACCGCCCAACTCGAGTAGCTGACAAAATTAGCACTCCGTTCTTGTCTCGCACTTCTGCTCTCCCACCACCAAAAACGACTCGGAGCCCTAGGTCTTCAATTCTTCCGACACACAGGAGATTTCCATCTAATTCTGGTACGTACATGTCATCCTTCAAAACGAATGCCGTCCCGCCGTTCTTCTCCGAGAGCTGGAATTCAACGTGACCTTTCCAAAGTATCTTCACGACTTCTTTGTTAGCCATCTCTACAGCTGCCGGGGTTGAATAAAAGTTCCGACTGACTTCTAAATCTGACTACTATCCAACGTCATGTGGTCT
This sequence comes from Ornithodoros turicata, assembly GCF_037126465.1. Lineage (NCBI taxonomy): Eukaryota > Metazoa > Arthropoda > Arachnida > Ixodida > Argasidae > Ornithodoros > Ornithodoros turicata. The sequence goes on from NC_088201.1 coordinate 46,782,260, forward strand.
GTTGCACCGCTATCCAAATACCACACGTGGCTGGCTGTTGCGCTGTTGTCCTTCGCACAGAGAGCTTTATGTGTCGCTTTCCTAGCGTGTGACGCTTATCCCTTCTCCAAAGAGTCGCTGCGTTGGTCTTCAGAATCACCTTCGCAGTCATCAGCGGGGGAACGGGTATTACAACTTTGCAAGCAAGCTTGTGCTTAAATCTTGTTCTTGTGCTCATAAAGATGCCTGCTTCTCTAATGCAGTCTTTTTTTTATCAATATAATTGTAATTGGCAATCGGATCGGTCGTTTCATTCGAGGGAAAATGTCCGTGGAAATACTCTCTAATGACAAGGGAAGCGGCAGGTCAAGTAGGAAACGCAATTTCCGATAGAAAGGGATAACTGTTCTGTAACGCTAAGTGCCCTGAAGTTACTGCAGGTGCAGTGCCAGTTGATGAGGCCTATGTCCGTCACCGTTACGAAGGTGCTTCGCTCTTTTGTACTCTAGGAGCGGGTTGTAAAATTTTAGGTCGTATAGCACTGCAATCTCAATGACGGCTTTGAACGGCGCGGCCGATAACAAGGTCGTCGGGGCAGTATCGCTTGCGGTACTGTTTCCGGAAAAAAAAATTCTTTCGCCTATGCGACTACCTGGATTCTTGAGGAAGACGGAGAGGCACTGCACTTGTTAGGGAGTTTTAGCTAGCCACTTCTGCTCCTCCGATAACTTTCCTACTCAGCTTTCCGCAAAGTGCGCATGCGTATACTGAGTCGGAGATCGCTATCGGCTACGAAAAATATCGGAATCCCACTCATTCCGAATTTATCGGACATCTTTCGTGCGAGCTTTCGTGCTCCCACTCAGCTGGAGCATGCGCAGAGCGTTCACTTACAAACAAGATGGCTGACAACAACAGAAACAATATCGTTCGCTCGCGGCGTGCACTGCGAACGATTTTGGTCTGCAACTCCCCAAAATCATGGCTGGGCGACAACCACGGGTACGGTACGTAGTGGATGTTCCGAAGAAAAGGCAGTGGACTGTTGATGAGGCGTAGTGTGCGGACTTCACACTGACTTCCCCCGTCTGGACGTCTAAGCCTAAGTGAAGATGTGCATTGTTTCGGGGACTATTTTTCACCAAAAGCTGTTGCCGGCGCATAAATGCGCAGAGAAACATTTAGCAACATTACGTCTTCCACAACCATTGATACAAATGCTTGTAACACGCGTTTCATGCGCATAATATAACTGGACACTAGTAAACGAAGTTAAGATTTGTGCGAACAGATGACGTCCCGCTTGATTTTCCGTATCGGTGGGTTGTTCTCGGTGACTCTTCGTCTGCAAACTAAAGCTGCGGACAAGCGCTTCCCACCGACTCGTGAGTCGTGTCTGTTTTTCCGAGATCGTGTCGATCGGCGTGTTATCGTAGTGGGAACTAAAACTCCCTGTTGTTCGTGTTTTGGGGCGAGGGCACCATTGTTTTTGAAACGCGGTGCAGCGCAGATCAGTATCTGCACAAAAAACAAAACAAAAGAAGCCCAATGAAGTAACATCACTTAACCACAGAGTGGAAAACAAGAGTGGTTAGTGTTCTCTGCAATGTACTTGGTAGAGTAGTCAAGGGAACACCTGCAGGAAGGGTGTAAGGGAACACTCAGGGAGGGGAGTCGAGGGGACACCCTTAGCAAGGGAGCCAGGAGAACACCCTTACATGGGGAGTAGCCTAAACACCGCGAAGGGAGTCATATGTGTGACGAGCGTGAGCACCCCCAAGGGTGCTTCCCATACTCCCATTTTTCTGAGGGTGTATTGGAAAGTTTCCTGTGCAGGTCCATGAGCCTGCTCGAACACTGTTTCATGGGCTCTTCCCTCTTCATCGTGACGTTCACGAAATCACGAAGCAACTGCAAAATATGCAACAGTCCATCACTTCGTGTGCATTTGGCGCGGGATCTCCATGCTTCGTGTGCCAAGACACAGGCTCTAATGTCATCCAGGTAGCTGGAAGGCGATTGCGTTATTATTGACCCTCCTCTCGTCGTTCGTCATCTCAACTCCTGGGTATCGCTGGTCGGCGGCTTCCCACTAACCCTTTTGCACAAGCGCAGCTTTGGCGCTGATGGACCAGGCATGGTAATTTTCCGACGTCAGCTTCTCAATCTTGAACTCGTTTCGTAGCCCCATTCCTTCTTTGCGTATTGGTTACCTTCCCATCCGCCAAGCGTCCCTGTGCTAGTCGTCGAGGCGTCCTAGGCCCATAACCTCTTAAGCAGTAACCGCAGGTGTAGCAATACGAGAGACAAGCAGTCGAGTCGTGTGTCAACGTTGCCTCAGAAGACTTAAATGGCGTAGAGGAAAGAAGGAACAACGGAGCACACCACGCGAGACGCGATGGCACGCAGAAGAGGTGCCGAACAAACACAAAGACAAAAACCTAATGCCCCAAACAGCTACGGGACATTGTACATATCTAACACATTGGTCTATTCAGGAAAGCGTCAACGTTTCCGTGGTTCTGTGGGAACAAGGCCTGCAACCCACTAAACATCCTGATCTGTGCGAGACCGTCACTTTCTGCCTTGGTGTGATTTTCCGTAACAGGGCAGCACAGGGATGATCTTCGATCCGCAGGGGGTAGCGTACAACCGAAACACAGTGCACTCTGGACACGTCCCTGTCACTCGCCATTGCTGACGTCAACGAACACGTGATCATAGCCATGGCGACGCACATGATCGGCGGCCGAACCGATCGTAAACAACGTACTTTCTGTTTCTTTGCGTCCTTTTGTAATGTCTTTCGACTTTGTTTATTCGTGTATTACTACAAGCGTAGCGAGGAAGCTGCAGGCTAAAGGTAACATAGCTACCTGACAGCGGCCTGAACACCTCAATTCACTTCAGCAATTAGTTCTATAAAATAATCTCGCAGTGAAACAAGTAGGTTTTACAAAAGTGCCTTTGGAACGCTGGCCACTCCAAATGACGCGATAAGGACAGTGGTGCTAAGACTCGCTCAGCCGATGCAATGCGCTCAGACTTCGGAAGGGTAAGCTACCATGTCAAGTAAGAAGCATCATGTAGTTTACACTAGCAAACTACGACAATCTCGTCGTTTTATGCCGACAAGAAAATGTTGGCAAGCGACAAGACGGAATATACGCGAAGCCACCTGACCCCAAAATGATGTTATGTGTAACATGTAACCAGGGCAAGAGTGGCAAGCCTCTCTAGGGGCTGTTACTTTAAACCCGTATAAAGAAATGACGAAGAATGTTCGCAACATGCAACCGTTTGAGGGTGCTTACGGGTGTATCCCTGTACATTGCCGCGATGAGCCGGAATGGAAAGGATGTCCGGAGGTACGTGGGCGTCTAGAGAACCGCTCAAGAATACTTTTTTGATTCTGTGTTAGTGCCGCGAAGCACCAGTGGCTATAAGCCTTTATATAGCCTATAATATACATTTATGTATATAATGTGTGGTGTCCCATCTAAATGCAAACATATTTTTTACATATATACAGGGTGTCTCAGATAAATCCCCGGGCTGAATAATTCGGGAACGGCGCCATCTATCGGGAAACTTTCTTTTTTGTTACCATCTCTGAGATATCGTCCACCAGAACATGCGGAAGAACACGTAATTCCGAGGAGGATAGCAATGTGAAAGAACTTGTGTTTGCGGTCCTACGCGAGGAAAATATGTAAACCGAAACTAATTAATTACTCGCGAAAATGACTAGACCCGATGATTTTTTTTTTCCTCGGAGGGGTATGTACTCAAGATCCCCAATGGTGTAGTAGATGTCGCGGTACCGTCGGACGCGTTCTTTGAAAGCTGTCATTTCCGGGTAATTGATTTTTGTTTTTAGCTAATTAATGAAAGTGCGCACATAAATTTCACACTGCCTGGCTGGGGGACGATATCTCAGAGATGGTAACAAAAAAGAAAGTTTCCCGATAGATGGCGCCGTTCCCGAATTATTCAGCCCGGGGATTTATCTGAGACACCCTGTATATATATATTATATATATATATATATATATATATATATATATCACTTTTTCCGAGATGAAATCAATTGCAATATAGCATATGCTGAAGGGCACTCCTTAGGAGGGCATTAGCAAACTCCTAAGGTAATGTTTTAATTAACTTTCAGTAAATTAACTCTTTAATTATAAAAGCTACCAAGTTGTCCCAATGAGAACATTTGGTACATTCGGTCACCTGATAACGCAGCCGTTTTCAGAACAAAAATCCGTTCGATAGATCGTCCGCAAAAATTCGTGAAGGAACACCATTTTTTTCTTTACTTTGTTCATTGCGCATCTTCGGAGACGCGTCTGTCCTTCACCCCCAATGTGAGAGGGTGAAGGAGCACAGTGCCGCCTCATGCGTCGAAGATGAGCTTTAACTTGCGGAAACAAAACAAAAACAAATGTATCGGGTGACTCTGTCGGAACTGCCCTTATCTTGGGTTGCATTTTCTGTTTTCTGTTAATCTTTTTCCAGGACGCGAGAGGCGGTAGTGTGCTCTTACACCCAGGGAAGGATAACGGACGTATTTTGGTTACCGTTGCCATTTTCGATACTGCTATATTATCGTTCCCGTTATCCGTTTCTGATACTTTCCTTTCAATTTCGTTTCTGTTACGTTTCCGTTACTGTTTCCGGTAATGGAACGGTTGTTACAGAGCTGCGGGATGACAGCCTGTCCGGCTCTATCAGCGCCTTGTTTAGCCCAAGTGCTGCTTCGGTGTCACGCGTACACACTACACAAGTAATTTTACGTCGTTGGGATGCGCACATCTTGCAAGATTAAAAAAAAAAAAAAGCAGGAACATGTCTTCAGTCACTCGGAGTCCAGCAACTCAAGACGGGCGTAACCTTCATCCAATGTCGCATTCATAAGTGGACACTATCAGTAGTAAATAATACTGCCATGGCCACGGTGGAATGAAAAAAAAAGAGTAATCCAAAATAAGTAACTAAAACTCGTAGTGCCTCCTCCTCGTGCTATGGTGTAGTATTGTGTTGATGTAATGAGTTATGAGGGCTGGGACGAGGTAAGCGACGGAGTCACCCTCGAGATCCAGTATTGCGCGCTCTCGTGTAGTATTTAGTCACTCAAATGTCATCGCACAACAGGAATAGCCATTACCCGAATTGAATACCGGACGATAAATTCGTTTCCGTTTCTGTTTCCGGTAATGGCGCACCGTGGTATGCGTTTCCGTTTCCGTTATCGTTACCATCTCCAATTTCGGTAATATACCGTCTCTGTTTCCGTTACCATTACCGTTACCTTTCCCTGCCACCCTCTCACATTGGGGGTGAAGGAAAGGCGCGCTCCGAAGATGCGCAATGAAAAAGAAAGAAATGGTGTTCCTTCACGAATTTTTTGCGGACGATCTATTAAACGGATTTTTGTTCTGAAAACTGCTCCGGTATCAGGTGACCGAAGGAACCAGATGTTCTCATTGGGACAACTTCGTAGCATAATTAAACAGTTAATTATTGAAAGCTGATTAAGACATTGGCTTAGGAGTTTGCTAATGCCGTTCTAAGGAGTGCCCTTCAGGATATGATATATTGCAATGATTTCATCTCGGAAAAAGTGATATATATATATATATATATATATATATATACCGGGTGTTTCAGTTAAATCCCCGGGCTAAATAATTCGCGGACGGGTGCACCAATCCACGAACTTTCTTTTTTACAAGTATCTGTCCGATACCACCTACAAGCTGCACACCGTGTGAATGAGTGGGAGGCGCTCATTATTAAAATAAAAATGCAAATGAGTTTCGTAAAAAAGCGTAACTTCTGAAGCAGAGCGCTATCGGCATTAAAATGGGTACTACCCCTTTTGAGACCTTCAATGGACACCTTTTAGAGAAAAATCTGCCACCGAAGCGGGTCATTTGTTGCAGTAATTAATTGGTTTCGGTTTACGTATTTTTGTCGCGGCTGGTCGCGGCGCAGCGCAAAAGGACGCTCTTTCACTCCCTTATCCATCAATAAATTACATCCTTACATTTATGAATTACACCAATGAATTACACCAATGAAATACGCCCTTTTGCGCTTCGCCGCGACCAGCCGCGACAAAAATACGTAAACCGAAACCAATGAATTACTGCAACAAATGACCCGCTTCGGTGGCAGATTTTTCTCTAAAAGGTGTCCACTGAAGGTCCCAAAAGGGGTAGTACCCATTTTAATGCCGACAGCGCCCTGCTTTAGAAGATACGCTTTTTGACGAAACTCATTTGCATTTTTATTTTAATAATGAGCGCCTCCCACTCATTCACACGGTGTGCAGCTTGTAGGTGGTATCGGACAGACACTTGTAAAAAAGAAAGTTCGTCTATTGGTGCACCCGTTCGTGAATTATTTAGCCCGGGGATTTAACTGAAACACCCGGTATATACGTTCGCGTTTAGCTGGGACACCCTGTATATATATAGTTGTGGAAGGCAAAAGACGCGGACAACAGATTTTAGGGAAGTTAGGAACACTATTAGGGAGAAATTAAAAGTTAATATCGTAATAAACGTCATAATCGGTACAAGCGCGCCACGTGGCGCGCTTGTACTGATTATGACGTCCCGTACCAAACCTATTTAAGCAATGTCTAACCCCCTGTCCATCTTTTGTCCTGACGAAGACAGTACCACCGTCGAAACGTCGACCCTTTTTCATCTAACTTTTAATTTCTCCCTAATAAATAGTGTTCCTAACTTCCATAAAATATATTGTTCGCGTCTTCTTCCTTCCACACCTGTAAAACCTCGTGGCCGTTTCATTTCTTGTACCTACCTCGACTTATATATACAGGGTGTTTCATTTAACTCGAACCCCACCTTAAAAAAATAACGGCTCATTGCATCACAACGAAACCAGCTGCGTAGTATTACTAGTAGCCTAAAGTGTTTCAGAGTATTTTTGTAGCGCAATTAATTAATTAAGTAGTGGAAATTAATTTTATAACTTTCTAGTTACGAGGATTACAACGAAGATGTAAATTGTGAAGTTGTAGGCACAGCCATGAGAAAACGAATCCAGTGTCTTGGAACACTCTAGCTCTAACGAATCGTTTTTTCCCGGGTCTGCAGAAATGTGCGCGGACTTCCGAAACTTGGATGGAGCATGTTTCCGTCACGCCAAAAGAGCGCTCGATCGCAGAGCCCTCCCACGTCCACTTGACGAAAAAGGCGATATGTGATCCATTCCACCTACTACACTCTTATCTATCATCCTTGCATGGTGCCGTATCTGCTAGACGATCAGAGGGCGCAGTGACGATGACAACGCGCGCTTTGTCTTTTTATGGTTTGTTTGATTTCCTCCTGGTTTTTCTTCTTTCGCCGTGATGCAACTGAAAGTACGGGACAAGGAATGTTATCTTTCAACCGAAGCACCTTCCCAAGCAGCAAAATGTACTGAAAGTCGGGTGCCATAGGGGTGGATGGGTAGGTGGAAGGCCTTGAACAGACTCGTGAAACTAAGGAACATCGATAAGACACATACCGTCCACCCCTATTGCACTCGACTTTCAGTACATTGTGCTGCTTGGGTTGATTCTTTGTTCACTTTCGTCTCCGTACACGCACTCCTTGTTGGGTGCTCTGCGGGTCAAATAATGCCCTATTCCAACGAAGAGCTGACATGGTGCTTGCCCTAGGTGCTGCACAGAGCAATAAGAAAAAGGCAGTGATTTTTCAGATGTGGCATACCGGCAGGAGACCAAGCCCTGCGACGATTGTTCCTCAGTACGAAACGCTAAAAGAATTTGGGAAGTTTTCCCGAAAGCGACGTAGGTCATCGACAGCTTCAGACGACGTTCGAACCAACATCCTGGCGTTCTTTGAGGCACACCCTCTAGCCAGCATCCGCGAGGCCAGCAGTCAGAGTGGCGTTCCGTTGTCGACGGTGTGGAGGGTAGCAAAAGAGGCCTGCCTCCGTCAGTAAAAACTCGAACTCGAAGTTGTTGTTGTCTGTTCTTCTCGTCCCGAGTGGCGGGTGACGGATGGGCGATGACGATGCGCACGAAGTGTCCAAATTCTTCTCCGCCGCTCCGAGTTCGATGAAGGGATGGTTCGGAATCTGCTCGGTAGGCACTGATTAAAGCCCGACTCAGATGACGGTGATACGGGCTTTACTCACTGGAGACTATGGTACATAGGGATATTTACCAGATTTATTATCACCAGTTACATGTTCCGAAGTCCGGCTCCCAGGTCTCTTTTCGTCGCTGCGGCCGCTTAAAAGGGTGACAGATAGGGCCACAACCTCCGCTGAAGGCTTCCAATCGGGCAGCCTGGGTTCAAAGGGTTACAGCTCGTGGTTGGCCCAGTTTAAATGTTTGTCCAGACCAGAACCACCCGATTGTACACTCTCTCCACGGGATTTACGACCAACGTTTCGAGGTGTCAACCCGTGCACGACCTAAATTTGGTCAGTGCATGCCTCCGGCGCCAGAACCCAGATTTATGGCCGTCGCGACGGATCGAGTTGCCTGGAGGACCCCAGCTCCCCTGCACCTGCAACGATACCATTCCCTTTCCCCACTGACATTACCAGTCGGGTCAACCCTCGTCGCAGGCTCGTTAAGAAAATGAGCAAACATGCCCCAACAACACCAGATGTGGGCGGATGATGTCTGATGTTACAATTTGGACAAATATAACATACAGTTCTCATAACGGTCATGAAACACAACTCAATCCTTTACACCATCCTTAGCACGTTCAACTGCATCAACAGTTGCAGCAAGGAGACTTCGAAAACCGGTTGCACTATGCCAACTGGATTTTGCGCACTGTCGATCAGAACCCGCAATTTTTTAGTAACGTCATCTGGACGGACGAGGCAAACTTCTCCCGGGACGCGCAAGTGAACCTGCACAACGCTCATTATTGGAGTACCACCAATCCCCATTGGCTTCGCAAATTCCCATCATCAATACAAATGGTCCCTCAACGTCTGGTGCGGCATTTGCGACGGGACCCTCATTGGACCCGTCTTCCTTGATGGGACATTTACTGCGGACAGATACCTGAACGAGGTTCTGCAGGGCCCCGTGGAAGAGTCCTACGCCAACCTCCCACTCGCGCGATATGGCAAGCTGTGGTTTCAGCACGATGGCGCTCCCGCACACAGCTCCAGCCCAGCTCGCGCCTATCTCGACCACGCATTTCCTAACCAGTGGGTGGGAAGGTTCGGACCAGTGCTATGGCTTGCCAGGTCCCCGGACCTTACGCCTCTGGATTTCTTCTTATGGGGATATGTGAAGGACCGCGTGTACGTAGAGGACACGACAACACCTGATGCCCTGAGGGCGAAGATCACTCAAGTTTGCCGTGAAATCCCCGAGGATATGTTGCGGAGGGCGACCGAGAACACAATCAGGAGATGCCGGTTTTGTGTGATGACGCACGGCGACCTCTTCGAGCACCTGCTCTGAATATCCATGATATTGTTTCTGTTATGTTGGAATACATGTGCGAAATGCAGACTCACGTTGTTCTATCTTAAAATAAGTTGTCATTAAAATAAGTGACACCAAAAAGAGGCAATTATTTTTATCTTGCTCTTTTCTGTTTTCCCTGTGCAGCACATAGGGGAAGCATCATACCAGCTGGCTCTTCGCTGGAATAAAGCGTTGCTTGTGCCACAAACCATTTTACAGATAGTGGCTGTAAATGCGTAAACGTTAAAGGAGCGGCTGAACAAATGCCATCCGCGACAGCTCTTCCTTGTGTTTTCTGGTTTGCTTGCTTGTTTTTCTTTTTTGTAAACACATGCTACAGGTTCAAGGTGCTTCCCTGGAAAGATAACCTTCCCTGTCGCATACTTTGAGTTGCTTCACGGCGAAAGAATGAAAAAAGAGGAGGAAATCAAACAAACAATAAAAAGACAAAGCGCCGCGTTGTCATGGTCAGCGTGCCTCCTGATAGTCTAGCGGATACGGCACCATGCAAGGGTGATAGATAAGTGTGTAGGTGGAATGGATCGCATATCTCCTTGTTCGTCAAGTGGACATGAGAGGGCTCCGCGATAGAGCGCTCTTTTGACGCGACGGAAAGATGCTCCGTCCAAGTTTCGGAAGTTCGTGCCCATTTCTGCAGACTCGGGGAAAAAACGAGTTGTTAGAGCTAGACTGTTGCAAGACACTGGATTCGTTTTCTTATGGCAGCGCCTGCAACTTCACCATTGACACCTTCGTTGTAATCCTCGTAAGGAGAAAGTTACAAAATTAATTTCCACTAATTAATTAATTAATTGCGGTACAGAAATACTCTGAAACACTTTAGGCTACTAGTAATACTATGCAGTGGGTTTCGTTGTGATGCAATGAGCCGTTATTTTCGAGGTTCGAGGTTGCTATGGCTTGTGGTTTTGTTTTTTCCCTGGTTTAAAAATTGGTTTCAGAAGCTGCGCGCGCCACACAGCGCTCCCCATAATTCGGCGCCCGCGCGCGACGATTGCTGTGCACTCCGATAGGTGTGCCGTGTAACAGGTGAAATACCTTCCTCTCGTGTGACGCAGCCCAAGGATGGTCTCGAAGCGCTAATCTCAAGGTCACTGTACGCCGGAGGGCGCTGGAATCGTCGCGCGCAGGTGCCGGATTGTGGGCAGCGATTTGCGGTCCACCCGGCATCTGAAACCAACTTTTAAACCCGGCAAAAAACGAAACCACAAGCTATAGCGACCTCGAACCACTTCAGTTGTGTCTTTTTCGACATGTACTACAACGTCCTGATTGACATCTGAGAGCTAAAATCGATAATTAAAAAGTTAGAAAATTAATTACCGCTAATTAATTGACAAGGGGCGATGAAAAAATATTTTTGGATGGACCACACAACTGCCAAGCACGTACAGCTGGTTCCATTTGTGTAGAGTAATCCGTATCTTCTTTAGCCCATGACCCTTTTTCGGTGGGACACCCTGTATTAGGCTCTATGCGGCGTACAGACGTGCACAGAGAACAGCAAGAAGCTGGATGGGTGCACGCTGTGCAGGCTCTGTCGTCGCTCGATGAGCCAGTGGTTATCCAAAGACACCGTGTCAGTTAGCGTTGGTACAGTCTCTTTGGGGTGTCATGTCATTTATCTGCCTGTCAGACGCCACCTGTCGTAATCTGAAATCAGTGTGTAGGAGGACGGCGTCATAACCAATCCTGCTGATATCGCATCGATGCAGCTATCACCAACCTAGGAAACTAGCGCCACTATTGTGGACGACTAGCGCCTGTGTGCTTCCGAATCATTGGGCAGGCATGTAGTATATAGGAGGCTATGGTTAAGGCGTTCCGCTCGTGGTAGCCAAGGTCGTGCTGAAGACTGGGAGGTGGTGGTTCGAATCCTACCACCGGCTGTGCTGTATGAGATTTTTCCTGGGTTTTCCGAAGACTTTCGAGACGAATGTCGGCGCAGTTCCCCCTGAAGTCGGTCCAGGACGAATACTAACCCCCCCTGTTCCCCACTCCTTCCAGCTGTCCTGTCCACATTTGTTTCTGCTCATGGCCACAGTTGCTTTGCGGACGCTAACACGGAATTTAAAAAAATACTGGAGTAGAAATCCTGCAGCACGTTGGAACTAACCAACTTCCCTTTTAACGTGTAATAACTTTTTTTTTTTCTGGGGAGCATTTGTTGGATTTTCCGGTTGCATTGTATCCGCACCCAACACTGCCACCTCCCTGCAGATAAGTTATTGGGCGCAGCCATGTGAAGCGATGCCATGTCTTCCCTGTTAATTACACTTAATGCTTCCGGTCGGCACTTTCCGAAAAATGTTGCATTGCAAACGCCATTGAAGATAGGTATCGTCCACCAGCTTGCCTGCATCTATACTATCTTATGAGTCGCATTATACACGCCGGTTGGAACCTGCAGCATAACGAATAAATACGAGCAATTAAAAACGTTACCTGCAACCTTCTTTGTTGTAGCGTTCTAGTACAGCAAGTTTCACCATGCGATATGTGGTGTGGCACACTTCGTAGTGATGCATCAACTTCGTCACATTGCAGAAGCCTGAACAGACAAAGATGAACCCTATTGATGACAGTGCGCTAAATGACGCCGTGTATGGTCACTAATCATGCCACAAGAAGGGTGACTGCTACCCGTAATTTTCATATCTGTGCTTGCTACCACAGCCGGTACACAGCCGCTGTGTGTTGGTGAGTGTCGCCGAATTCATCCACTACGCCTGTGAAGAGTCCGTGTCTTGCTTCTCTAGAAACTAACGTCATTTGTGTTGAAATGTCCGGTAAAATGAACGATTGTGTCATTCCCCCGAAGAACCGCCTTCCCTCTTCAATAATGGCGTTTATCTGCGGAGGTACCCACACGACGAGCACTGCGATCACATGATTGATCAGCTTCACATGACACGATGCACGTTCACAAACTACATACAAATGTATGACAAACACTGAAACACAGTAGAGTAGAGTGTAGTAGGGTTTCGTATGAATTTGCCCGCGTCCTGTCAAGTTTCTCACGACAAACGTATTTATTCTGTTTAGGGTTTCTTTCGCAGCTGGCATCTGATGAATAGGATAATTACCAGTTTGTACCAGAACCAAAAGTTTGTCTCAGCAGATGAAGTCCCGAACTTCTGGTAGTTTGCCTTTTATACCAGTACATAGGTATACCAGTAGGTAAGGTAGGTATAGGTATCTTAGGTGCTGCAAACGAACTATTTTCGTCACTCGTTAAAATCTCGTTTTTAAAATACCACTTCAATTTTCACACGTTACCGAAACGTATTTTATGATCGACTCATTCTACGTCAACTGTGATAATATTTCAATGATTCAAAACTTTAGGTTTGTTAATTAAAGAACGAATTAATCCACATCGTACCTGAAGCTTACGTTCTCGTGTTGTTCGCTAGAAAGACGTACGAGCCTTTCCCGGAAGAAGCACTCGCTTACATTTGTTAGAGAGTTTTAGTGCTGTGTACGCAAACCGTTTGTGTGCACCAGGAAATAGCCGGTGCACACTGAGCAAGTGCAGAACGCAGCTTCCTGTTTCGTGCGTGCGCAGTCGCAACACGCAATTTCCTTGCGTACGCTGCAACTAACACTTTCCGTGGGAAAAGATAGGCAAACGAGCAGAGGCGAGCTCCACCTAGACAAACACAACACATAGAGCCTCCCAGACGTCTAGGAGGTCACTGGGCCTGCTTACACGAAACCTCCCTAAGTGTAACACTTGGCAAGTGTTGCACTAACGCGTTAGTGCACTAAGTTTAGGGTTGCAGTTAAGTGGCTTGTACGAACACTTCGACGACCGCCCTAAGTTAAGTGTTCTAAAGTGAATCGTGGCTACGAGCAGTAGCAGTTTTCGGAGGCTCGCATTGGTAGAAAGAGAACTTCCGGAGTTCATCCCAGGAAGTCGTGCGTCACAGCATGTTTGGATTGTGGGAAGTCGCCTGCTTCTGCCGTCGCACGTAAACAGTTTGTAGATCCAAAATAAGGTATTGTAATATCACTGTAGCTGCAAGAACGTTGCGTACGTTCTATCGCTCAAGCTGTAAACTAGGCTTAGTTCTGAAATACTTCTACTGCACCGTTAAGGTCTTCCTTCGGTCCACCCTTGGGCCTGTGGGGTCTCCAGCCTGCCTATGGAGGGCGGGCGAGAGACTCCGCGAGCTCCGGCAAGGCAGGCAAGAGTCTTACGGAGATCCAGAAGTCGATCGCCTGTTGGGCGTTCCCCTCCTGCAAGTCCAACTGGTGCAAATCCACCCGCCGTGAATCCACCAGCTGCAAGTCCACCCGCTGCAATTCCACCTGCTGCAAGTTCGATCGGCGCAAGTTGTGCTGATTTTCAGATGGCAGAGGCAAGTGGCTCTCATAATCCTGAGCTTTCGCACCGTGACTGGTCGGAGACCACAATCCCATACAACCCCGGGAGGGACCCTGTAGATGATGAGATGGGGGACCGCTTTACGTTGGTCACATATAGAAAGAATCGGCCAAAAGGAATACCTGTGCTGTTCAAGCCCGTCGACGTCAGCCGTTCCTTCTGGAAAGTAAACCCAAACGATGTGGCTAGAGACGTCTGGACTGCTGCGCAAGAGGCAATCCCCCACCATCGTATAAACAAGGATGGCAGCTTGTGTGTTTTTGTGAAGTCTGAGGGAGCTGTATCGAACCTCTTGGCGCTTGAGTTTGTAGCAGGGATTGCGGTATCTGTCTCAATACCGTCCTCCTACGTGTCCAATATGGGTAAGATCTATGATGTCCCTCTGGACTATGACAACGGAGACCTTGCCTTATACCTGGAGAGAGAAGGCGTCATCTCTGCACGCCGGCAAGTCCGTCATGTTTACCACGAGGACGGTACCGACAGCTACATTCCTCTTCGGAGCGTTATCCTTACGTTTAAGCCCACCCTGAAGCTTCCCGACAAGGTACACTTGGGATTTGGCACACATGACGTTTATGAGTACGTGGATGGCCCAGTCCAATGTTATAACTGCCAGCGTTTCGGCCATCTCGCGCGCAACTGCCGCTGGCCCACACGATGCAAGATCTGCTCAGGCTCGCACACCCTTCAGGATTGCACTGCGCGGCGTGAGCCAAAGTGCTCAAACTGTGGCGGACCACATGCGGCCTCACATTCTCTGTGTCCTCGGAAGAGATCGGCGATCCAGCGCTTCCAGACGGATGTACTCCCCAGCGTAGGCCGACCTGTGGTCAGTAGTAGCAACGATGCCCCGGTGGAAACAGCGCCATGCAAACAACAAACGACTGCTGCGGCGAAGTCCCGTAAGAGAAAGCGTCGCCCAGGTCGGACTCAGCGGTCTCTGAACCGCAACCAAGAGCCCATGCTGGAGCTGGATGCCAGGACTCCTCTCCCGTCGTCGTCTCCTTTGCGTGAGTCCTATGCTGCTGTCGCAGAGCGGGCCGCGGTCCCCCAGATGAGTACACGTAGGAATCGAGTGACGCCGACCCAGCGACAGCAACCAAGTCGAATGGCAACGAGTCGCGATGACTCGGCAGCGGTACTACTTCCCTTGGTCATAGCGGTTCTCAAGGCACTTTTGGCTGCTTTTCCGGGTGCTGCGGGTCTACCAGAGGTGCAGGCCTTGCTTGCGACTGAAAGGCTGCTAACAGCAAGGCATGGAACACCTGTATAGGCGGGCTACCCTCCTCCAATGGAATGCGCGTGGTCTGCGCACGAAGCTCCCGGACCTCAAGTTGTTTCTGTTGAAATACAAGACTCCCCTTCTGGCCATAAGTGAAGCATATGTGAAGTCGGACTTTCGTCTTAGTGGCTACAATGTTTTTGGTCTACCCGGCGTGTCAGTGTGGAGAACAGTGCTCTGTGTGCGGCGTGACTTGACTGCAACGCAGATACACCCGGTGGGGCCACTGCCGTTCGACCTTGTGCATTGCAGAGTTCAGCTTGGAAGAACTACATTGTCTGTTCTAAGTATGTATGCTCCGCCGTCCGTCCCGGTGACAATGCATGACTTACGGTCGGCTCTTGGTGGATTGGGTGCTCCCTCGCTTGTAGTTGGTGACATAAATGCGCACCACCCTATGTGGGGAAGCCGTAAGCGCGATGGCAAGGGGTCTCTGTGGTGCGACGTCATTGAAGATCTTGACCTCTGTGTCTTGAATGATGGGTCTCCAACATTCTTGCGTCGAGAGTTCTCGACGGACGCAGACGTTTCGCTCTGTTCCAGGGATCTTTTTCCACATGTCACTTGGAGTACGGATTTGGACGGCAGAGGCAGCGATCATCTCCCCATATTCCTCTCGTATGCCAAGTACGCGCCCGGAGCAGGCCACAGGATCGCTCGGTTGACCAATTGGCAGTCCTTTCGCAACCTGAGCAAGAAAGATGTGCAGGCGGGAATGACAGCAGAGGAAATTACTGATCTCATTGTGCGGTGCATAACGTCGTCCACTACGACTGCTAAGGTCGCTGCTGGTCATGCAGGTACAGATCCAGTAGTGGAGCGTTTGCGTGCTTATAGGAGACGGGCGGAGCGAAAGGCTCGGCGATCTGGCCAACTCACGGATGTTCAGGATGCCCGTCGTGCAAACGTAATGGTACAAAAGGCCCTGAAGGCCGTGGACATACGAAGATGGCGGCAGTTCTGTGCGTCTCTGACCCCTTTTACCAGTACTGCGAAGGTATGGCGCGTTGCTCGAAGTCTCCGGGAAGCTCCTCCGGCGAAGAACCCTCTGCGATCTCTGTCTCTCTCGATTTCCAAGCCCGAGAAGGAAGTTGCATACGAATTTTGCAAGACCATAGCAGCGAGCTCCGAGGCGGCGAAATGTTCAGGCTTTCAGGAACATGTTGTGCAGCTACAGCGCGCTATTAGCCAAGCTCCTCTATCATCGGACCCCGACATGGATGCAGACTTCACGGTTGCAGAACTCAAGGCGGCCCTGGCGTTTTCTCGGAAAAAGTCGTCACCTGGTCCGGACTTGGTCACCTATGCTGCGCTCCGTAACCTGAATGACACCTGCCTTCTGGTCCTCTTAGAGATCTACAATAAATCATGGAGGGATGGACAAGTCCCTGCTCAGTGGAAGGAGGCCCTAGTGGTTCCCATACTGAAACCTGGAAAACACCCCTTGGACCTGGCGTCTTTTCGGCCTGTCAGCCTTACCAGCTGCCTAGGGAAAGTTCTGGAGCGCATGGTGCTGCACAGGCTCGAGTGGTTTGAGAGGAGTTGGTCGAGGCTTGAGAGGAGATGTGTTTTCCCCCAGGAAATATCAGGCTTCCGTAGGCATCGTAGTTCAATGGATTCGGTGATGGATTTGGTCTCTACTGTTGAGGAAGCGAAAGCCCGGAGGCAAATCGTGATGGCTGTCTTCCTGGACGTCAAGCGGGCGTATGACACCGTAAGTCACCCCGGTGTTCTGCATGCGTTACTTCGGTCGCAAGTGCCTGGGGAAGCGCTTGCATGGCTTTCCGACTTCCTGAGCCAAAGGCAAATTTTTGTCAGAACAGGCGAGGGTGACACAGAAAAGACTGCTGTCCCGCAGGGTGTCCCGCAAGGAAGTGTCCTAAGCCCGTTACTATTCAATATCGTCATGGTTGATCTCAAAGAATGTCTACCGAGGAGAGTAAGTCTCTCCATATATGCGGACGATGTGTGTATCTGGACTGTTGGAAAATCCCGGCCGGCAATTCAACATCGGTTGCAAAGAGCACTGGATGCCATCAACAACTTCTTCTTGAACGCGGGGATGGATATCTCCACCGAAAAAAGCGCTGTCCTTCCGTTCACTCGAAGAGAGATGCGGAGGTTCCAACTGCGGATTGGGGATTGCCCCCTCATACAAGTCAAGTTTCACAGGTTCCTGGGTGTTATCCTGGACCGCAACCTGTCGTGGCGAAGGCACATTGACTTCATCATCTCAAAGGCTCAGCGCTGGGGGAATGTGATTCGCCACTTTGCCGGCGTGCGCTGGGGCTGCACTGAGCGGGATCTTCTTGTGCTCCACAAAACTCTGGTTCACGGCTCCCTGCTATACAGCTTGCCCGTATTGCACGGTATATCAGCCACGTCTGAGCACAAGCTTCGGTGTACACTGGCACGCAGCCTGCGGACGTGCCTTGGTGTCCCGCGCAGCGCTGAGACACGGATGGTGATCGCCGACGCCGGGGAAATACCCATCGATGTCCTCCGCCGAAGAGAAACCATCAGACACTACCTACGGTTGCTCGCTCACCACCGGCGTCATCCTCTGGTTCAAAAGCTACGTAGGCGGAAGAACAGTAGACTCTCGCTATGTGTTACAGCAACATCTGGAAACATCCCTGACTTCACTGTTGCCCCGACCGCCCCTTCAGTGGCACCATGGACACTGCCGAGCCCATCCCTCTCGACACACATCCCTGGCCTCCTGGGGCCGAAGAGCCAGATCCCCGTCTCGGTTCTCAAGCAGTCTACTTTGGAAATGATGGATACAAACTACAGAGGCCGCACGGCTGTGTTCACAGATGGTTCGTCTACGTCGGATGGCTCCTCCGCTGCCTTTGTCATACCGGAGGAGTCACTATCATGTGGGTTCCGCCTGTCACATCGCACTTCGTCGACCTCTGCGGAGCTGTATGCCATCTTGTTAGCTCTAAAGTCTGTCTCAAAGTACCCTCCCCGTTCCTGGGTGATATACACCGACTCAAAATCAGCCCTGCAATGCGTAGGAACCATGGGCATCCGCGGCTCGTTGGCCCCGGTGGTTGTTAGTATCCTGACGGCGCTCAGGGTTCTCGGCGAACAGGGACACCGGGTGACCCTACAGTGGGTCCCCGGCCACACCGGCATTCAGGGCAACGAAGAGGCAGATTTGGCGGCTGCTGCGGCCCACCGTATCTCCAGAGCCCTGCCCATTATCCTCTCCAACGGGGATAGGCGCTCCTACTTGTCTGCGTTGGTGTCACCCTTGGCCCGCCAGCAATGGCTGCATGACATCACTCAATGGTCGCTCCTCCATGCAGTGGACCCGTCATTATCATTTAGGATGCCAAGTGGATTCCCTCGCAGCTTTACGACACTCCTGCGGCGTCTACGACTCAACGTCGCCTTCACCCCTGCGTTCCGTGCTAAGCTGGGTTACAGTAACACGGCGCTGTGCCTAGCTTGCCGCACCCCAGCTACGATCCCCCATATCATCGAGGACTGTGAGCGGTACACGTGTGAACGCCGGGTACTTCGACGCCAACTTGAACTCCTCGACCATAGACCATTCAGCTTGTCCAAAGTACTTGGCCCATGGAGCTCCCCTGAACATCAGTGCCGGGCTCTTCGCTCCCTTTTCGTTTTCATGCAGGCCACTGGACTCCTTGAAGAGCTCTAAACAGAACTCCGACCTGTCGTTGCTTCATTCTCACCATAATTCATCCTCTCATATTAACCACTGTGAAATGGGGTAGTGTCCTGTGGCTACCACGGGGAAACATCCCATGTCATCATCACTTCTTCATTTATTGTTGTTGTTGCGTACGTTGCGTCACTTGTTGCGTACTTTCGTTAAATAAAATAAAGCCTGTGGCCCAGGGTATGTCTCGAATTGCTTGATGATGGAGAGATTATCTCCACCGGCAGTGCCGGTGAGAGGCACTTCGCGCGGCGATCATTTTGAGAGATGTCGCTAACGAAAAGCACAAAACGTACGGCACCCACAGCATAAAAAAATTAGACGTTGTTGGTATTGCAAGGAAAACGCGTACTGTATTACAGGTGGTGCCGACGACGAATCCTCGCTACACGGTTCATAGCGGCTGACATGTTACTCCTAAGCTTTAGTGCGGTAGTTTAGGGTGCTCCTAGGACCCTTGGCCAGCGTCCTAAATTGCGCGGAGCGAGCGCCACCACTTTAGTGTTGTAAAGTTTCGTGCAAGCCACTTACGGCTCCGGCACTACATTAAGTGGGGAACTCGTTAAGTATTACACTAAGTTTGTTTCGTGCAAGCGGGCCCAGCTTCCACCCTTGGCGCTAGCACTTATTGGATTTTGCGTGAATTACTTATTGACTTTTAAGACTATCCATTACGTAAAGTAGACATTGTAATAAAGTAAAGAAGCATTTACTTACTTGAGTTGATTACTTTCATTCCAGCTTTCACAATTAATGCTTCGTTTTTGTCAATCTCTTCAGTGTCCTGCTCTTCGTCCAAACTCTTCGAATCATCGGTCTTGTTACCCTTCTTGACTTCACTTTCTTCCTCAGTGAAGCGTCGAGCCACCACGTTTGCGCTTTTACTCCTGTTATCCTTTCTATTACGCGCGGTTCCATGTTGTATGCTAACATCACTCAGTTTAACAGTAGTAATGTTATTTATTAAGTTCTTAGCGTGTTGTGCACGGGATTGTGGTTGAGTAGCAACCACTTCTTGTGACACGTGATCCCTCGCGTGTTCCAGAATATCTTTCCTCCGCATTATGTCATCTTTCTGCTTAACGAGGTTACCCTGCTTTCCAACCTGCGTTCGCAACTCGTCTCGGCATCCTACGCCAGTAGCTGTGTTATGTGTTAGTGCATGTGTTATAACAGTCATTGGTTGTACGTACACTCGTGGGGCATGAGGGACAACTTCTTTCACTGCCTGTCCGCTGTGCACTGAAACACTTCTAACTTTTCCCGCCCCTCCGTTTCCCTTGTTTACGTCGAAACGAGTAGCTGCAACTGGAACCTTATGTCTCGACCAGTTATATGTACGATTGGCCTGGTCAGCTTCAGCGTACTTCACACTTAACGGTGCGGCAGTCTCCATATAGGTCGCTGTTCCAAGCCTCGACGCCGGTACACTGGTGAATAATTCGTGCGTTTTTCCCTCCGCGTATGACCGGTAGGTGCTCCTATCCCACATTTCATTTCCGGCTTCTTCTTCTTTCTTAAAATACTTTCCGACATAAGGTTGTTTTGTTGTCGTATTCAGATGTTGTTCTTCTATTAGAGTATCAGTCTCTTGAGATGTGCTTCTGCTATGAGTCGCCAATTCATTAGGTAACAATCGACTACGAACATGATGTACAAGAACGGCAGGGGTAGTAGAACGAGCTTTCTTTTCTGATATGTGTGTTTCTTCAACTGGTAACCGTATAGCAGACGCCCCGCGCTGGACCGTTGTAATCTGCTTGCCAGACTTGTTCGCCATGTTGTCTTGACGAGATTGGTTCCTTAGCATTTTCACTTTGAGCCGCTCTAGCACAACCCGCGTATTCATGTCATACACAGTCTTCTCGACTGGTTTCTTTGTGCTCAGTGGTAAGCCTGCAGTTGTTTCTGCCGTATGTGAACTTTCTCTTGCAGCAGTTGTCATTACTGGTGTCTTACTTCCTGGGATTGCCGTAATACTCCATGAAGTTTCATATTCAGTCCTAGTGCTCGTCAGATTTTTCGGAGTGGTAAATTTTACAAGCACAGGTGTAGATGGTTGAGAAGTCGCAGTTGTCGTTCGTGTTACCTCATTTTGGAGCAAGGTAACATTGGTACTCGACTGCGCACTGGAGGGTGTCGTTGGCGACGTCTTCCCTTCCGAAAAGCTAACTTCGCTAGTTCGAGACCACGACTCAAGTTCACTATCAGTACGATTTAGGTGTTGGGAAGTGGTTGATTCGATCGGCAGAGCAGTGGATGAATGACCACGCTCTGGGGTCACACTTCTGAATTGGGTCGGAACTGGCGTGTTGGTTTCCGACCCGGTCACTTCAGTACTTGGGGGCCACGATAACGTAACTTCAGAAGTCGAAGACCACGATTCAAGTTCACCTTCGGTACTTCCCGGATATTCGGAAGTAGTCCATTTTGTCGGCGGTGAGGTCGATGGCTGTGGCGACACAGGGGTCACAGGTATCGATATCGTCGTTGGAAGTGTCTTTCTTTCCGAAAACGTGACTTCAGAACTTGAAGACCACGATTCAG
This sequence comes from Ornithodoros turicata, assembly GCF_037126465.1. Classification (NCBI taxonomy): domain Eukaryota; kingdom Metazoa; phylum Arthropoda; class Arachnida; order Ixodida; family Argasidae; genus Ornithodoros; species Ornithodoros turicata. Next base: position 46,803,675 of record NC_088201.1, read on the forward strand.
GTTCACCTTTGGCACTTCCCGGATATTCAGAAGTGGCCGATTCTGTCGGCGGTGCAGTCGATGTCTGTGGCCACACAGGGGTCACAGGTTTCGATGTTGTCGTTGGCAATGTCTTTCTTCCCGAAAACGTAACTTCAGAACTTGAAGACCACGATACAGGCTCACGTATGGTGCTTCCCGGATATTCGGAAGTGATCGATTCTGTCGGCGGTGAGGTCGATGTCTGTTGCAACACAGGTGTCACAGGTTTCGATATTGTCGTTGGAGGTGTCTTTCGTTCCGAAAACGCAACTTCAGAACTCGAAGACCACGACTCAGGTTTACGTTCGGTACTTCCCGGATATTCGGAAGTGGACGATTCTGTCGGTGGTGAAGTCGACGTCTGTGGCCACGCAGGGGTCGCAGGTTTCGACATTGTCGTTGGAGGTGTCTTTCGTTCCGAAAACGTAACTTCAGAACTCGAAGACCAGGATTGAGGTTCACGTTCGGTACTTCCCGGATATTCGGAAGTAGTCGATTCTGTCGGCGGTGAGGTCGATGTCTCGGGCCACAAGCGTGTCACAGGTTTCGATATTGTCGTTGGAGGTGTCTTTCGTTCTAAAAACGTAACTTCAGAAGTCGAAGACCACGATTCAGGTTCACCTTCGGTACTTCCCGGATATTCGGAAGTGGTCGATTCTGTCGGCGTTGAGGTCGATGTCTCTGGCCACACAGGTGTCATAGGTTTCGATATTGTCGCTGGCACTGTCTTTCTTTCCGAAAGTGTAACTTCAGAACTTGAAGACCACGATTCAGGTTCACCTTTGGTGCTTCCCGGATATTCGGAAGTGGTCAATTCTGTCGCCGGTAAGGTCGACGTATGTGGTGACACAGGGGTCACAGGTTTCGATACTGCCGTTGGATGTGTCCTTTCCGAGAATATAACTTCAGAACTCGAAGACCACGATTCAGGTTCACCTTCAGTACTTCCCGAGTATTCAGAAGTGAGCGATTCTGTCGGCGGTGCAGTCGATGTCTGTGGCCACACAGGTGTCACAGGTTTCGATGTTGTCGTTGGAGGTGTCTTTCTTTCCGAAAACGTAACTTCAGAAATCGAAGACGACGATTCAGGTTCACCTTCGGTACTTCTCGGATATTTGGAAGTGGTCGATTCTGTCTGCGGTGAGGTCGGCGTCTCTGGCGACACAGGTGTCACAAGTTTCGATATCGTCATTGGAGGTGTCTTTCTTTCCGAAAACGTAACTTCAGAACTCGAAGACAACGATTCAGGTTCACCTTCGGTACTTCCCGGATATTCGGAAGTGGTCGATTCTGTCGGCGGTGAGGTCGATGTCTCTGGCCACACGGGTGTCACAGGTTTCGATATTGCCGTTGGAGGTGTCTCTCGTTCCGAAAACGTAACTTCAGAACTCGAAGACCAGGAATCCGGTTCACGTTCGGTACTCCCCGGATATTCAGAACTCGTCGATTCTGTCGGCGGTGAGGTCGATGTCTCTGGCCACACGGGTGTCACAGGTTTCGATATTGCCGTTAGAGTTGTCTTTCTTTCCGAAAACGTAACTTCAGAACTGGAAGACCACGACTCAGGTTCACCTTCGGTACTTTTCGGATATTTGGAAGTGGCCGATTTTGTCGGCGGTGAAGTCGATGGCTCTGGCCACACGGGTGTCACATGTTTCGATATTGTCGTTGGAGGTGTCCTTTCCGAAAACGTAACTTCAGAACTCGAAGACCATGATTCACGTTCACCTTCGGTACTTCCCGGATATTCGGAAGTGGTCGATTCGGTCGGCGGTGAGGTTGATGTCTCTGGCCACAGAGGTGTCACACGTTTCGATATTGTCGTTGGAGGTGTCTTTCGTTCCGAAAATGTAACTTCGCCACTCGAAGACCACAATTCAGGTTCACCTTCGGTTCTTCCTGGATATTCCGAAGTGGTCGATTCTGTCGGCGGTGAGGTCGATGTCTCTGCCCACACGGGTGTCACAGCTTTCGATATTGTCGTTGGAGGTGTCTTTCGTTCCGAAAACGTAACTTCAGAACTCGAAGACCACAATTCAGGCTCACCTTCGGTACTTCCCGGATATTCGGAAGTGGTCGATTCTGTCGGCGGTGAGGTCGATGTCTCTAGCCACACAGGTGTCACAGGTTTCGATATTGCCGTTGGAGGTGTCTTTCTTTCTGAAAACTTAACTTCAGAACTTGAGGACCACGATTCAGGTTCACCTTCGGTACTTCCCGGATATTCGGAAGTGGACGATTCTGTCGGTGGGGAGGCCGACGTCTGTGGCCACGCAGGGGTGGCAGGTTTCGATATTATCGTTGGAGGTGTCTTTCGTTCCGAAAACGTAACTTCAGAACTCGAAGACCAGAATTCAGGTTCACCTTCGGTACTTCCCCGATATTCGGAAGTGGTCGATTGTGTCGGCTGTGAGGTCGATGTCTCTGGCCACACAGGTGTCACAGGTTTCGATACTGTCATTGGAGATGTCTTTCTTTCCGAAAACGTAACTTCAGAACTCGAAGACCACAATTCAGGTTCACCTTCGGTACTTCTCGGATATTCGGAAGTTGTCGATTCTGTCAGTGGTGAGGTCGATGTCTCTGACCACATAGGTGTCACAGGTTTCGATACTGTCATTGGAGATGTCTTCCTTTCCGAAAACGTAACTTCAGAACTCGAAGACCGAAGTCCACCTTCGGTACTTCTCGGATATTCGGAAGTGGTTGATTCTGTCAGCGGTGAGGTCGATGTCTCTGGCCACATAGGTGTCACAGGTTTCGATATTGCCGTTGGAGGTGTCTTTCGTTCCGAAAACGTAACTTCAGAACTCGAAGGCCACGATTCAGGTTCACCTTCGGTACTTGCCAGATATTTGGAAGTATTCGATTCTGTCAGTGGTGAGGTCGATGTCTCTGGCCACACGGGTGTCACCTGTATCGATATCGTAGTTGTAGGTGTCTTTCGTTCCGAAAACGTAACTTCAGAACTCGAAGACGGAAGTTCACCTTCTGTACTTTCCGTATATTCGGAAGTGGTCGATTCTGTCGGCGGTGAGGTCGATGTCTCTGGCCACACACGTGTCACAGGTTTCGATATTGCCGTTGGAGGTGTCTTTCTTTCCGAAAACGTAACTTCAGAACTTGAAGACCACGACTCAGGTTTACGTTCGGTACTTCCCGGATATTCGGAAGTGGACGATTCTGTCGGTGGTGAGGTCGGCGTCTGTGGCCACGCAGGGGTCACAGGTTTCGATATTGTCGTTGGAGGTGTCTTTCGTTCCGAAAACGTAACTTCAGAACTCGAAGACCACGATTCAGGTTTGCGTTCGGTACTTTCCGGATATTCGGAAGTGGTCGATTCTGTCAGCGGTGAGGTCGATGTCTCTGCCCACACGGGTGTCACAGCTTTCGATATTCTCGTTGGAGGTGTCTTTCGTTCCGAAAGCGTAGCTTCAGAACTCGAAGACCAGAATTCAGGTTCACCTTCGGTACTTCCCCGATATTCGGAAGTGGTCGATTGTGTCGGCGGTGAGGTCGATGTCTCTGGCCACACATGTGTCACAGGTTTCGATACTGTCATTGGAGATGTCTTTCTTTCCGAAAACGTAACTTCAGAACTCGAAGACCACAATTCAGGTTCACCTTCGGTACTTCTCTGATATTCGGAAGTGGTTGATTCTGTCGGTGGTGAGGTCGATGTCTCTGGCCACATAGGTGTCACATGTTTCGATATTGCAGTTGGAGGTGTCTTTCGTTCCGAAGACGTAACTTCAGAAGTCGAAGACCACGATTCAGGTTCACCTTCTGTACTTCCCGGATATTTGGAAGTAGCCGATTCTGTCAGTGGTGAGGTCGATATCTCTGGCCACACGGGTGTCACAGGTATCGATATCGTAGTTGTAGGTGTCTTGCGTTCCGAAAACGTAAATTCAGAACTCGAAGACGGAAGTTCACCCTCGGTACTTCCCGGATATTCGGAAGTGGTCGATTCTGTCTGCGGTGAGGTCAATGTCTCTGGCCACACAGGTGTCACAGGTTTGGATATTGCCGTTGGAAGTGTCATTCTTTCCGAAAACGTAACTTCAGAACTTGAAGACCACGACTCAGGTTTACGTTCGGTACTTCCCGGATATTCGGAAGTGGACGATTCTGTCGGTGATGAAGTCGATGTCTCTGGCCACATGGGTGTCACAGCTTTCGAGATTGTCGTTGGAGGTGTCTTTCGTTCCGAAAACGTAAGTTCAGAACTCGAAGACCACGATTCAGGTTCACCTTTGGTACTTCCCGGATATTCAGAAGTGGTCGATTCTGTCGGCGGTGCAGTCGATGTCTGTGGCCACACAGGGGTCACAGGTTTCGATGTTGTCGTTGGCAATGTCTTTCTTTCCGAAAACGTAACTTCAGAACTTGAAGACCACGATACAGGCTCACGTATGGTGCTTCCCGGATATTCGGAAGTGATCGACTCTGTCGGCGGTGAGGTCGATGTCTGTTGCAACACAGGTGTCACAGGTTTCGATATTGTCGTTGGAGGTGTCTTTCGTTCCGAAAACGTAACTTGAGAACTCGAAGACCAGGATTGAGGTTCAAGTTCGGTACTTCCCGGATATTCGGAAGTGGTCGATTCTGTCGGTGGTGAGGTCGGCGTCTGTGGCCACGCAGGGGTCACAGGTTTCGATATTGTCGTTGGAGGTGTCTTTCGTTCCGAAAACGTAACTTCAGAACTCGAAGACCAGGATTGAGGTTCACGTTTGGTACTTCCCGGATATTCGGAAGTGGCAGATTCTGTCGGCGGTGAGGTCGATGTCTCGGGCCACAAGGGTGTCACAGGTTTCGATATTGTCGTTGGAGGTGTCTTTCTTTCCGAAAACGTAACTTCTGAACCGGAAGACCAGGATTGAGGTCCAAGTTCGGTACTTCCCGGATATTCGGAAGCGGTCGATTCTGTCGGCGGTGAGGTCGATGTCTGTGGCCACAGAGGGGTCAGAGGTTTCGATATTGTTGTTGGATGTGTCTTTCTTTCCGAAAACGTAACTTCAGAACTCGAAGACCACGATTCAGGTTCACGTTCGCTACTTCCCCGATATTCGGAAGAGGTCGATTCTGTCGGCGGTGAGGTCGATGTCTCTGGCCACACGGGTGTCGCAGGTTTCGATATTGCCGTCGGAGGTGTCTTTAGTTCTGAAAACGTAACTTCAGAACTCGAAGACCACGATTCAGGTTCACCTTCGCTACTTCCCGGATATTCGGAAGTGGTCGATTCTGTCGGCGGTGAGGTCGATGTCTCTGGCCACACGGGTGTCACAGGTATCGATACCGTAGTTGTAAGTGTCTTTCGTTCCGAAAACGTAACTTCAGAACTCGAAGACGGAAGTTCACCCTCGGTACTTCCCGGATATTCGGAAGCGGTCGATTCTGTCGGCGGTGAGGTCGATGTCTGTGGCCACACAGGGGTCAGAGGTTTCGATATTGTTGTTGGAGGTGTCTTTCGTTCTGAAAACGAAACTTCAGAACTCGAAGACCACGATTCAGGTTCACGTTCGGTACTTCCCGGATATTCGGAAGAGGTCGATGTCTCTGGCCACACGGCTGTCGCAGGTTTCGATATTGCCGTTGGAGGTGCCTTTCGTTCTGAAAACGTAACTTCAGAACTCGAAGACCACGAATCAGGTTCACCTTCGGTACTTCCCGGATATTCGGAAGTGGTCGATTCTGTCGGCGGTGAGGTCGATGTCTCTTGCCACACGGGTGTCACAGGTATCGATACCGTAGTTGTAGGTGTCTTTCGTTCCGAAAACGTAACTTCAGAACTCGAAGACAGAAGTTCACCCTCGGTACTTCCCGGATATTCGGAAGCGGTCGATTCTGTCGGCGGTGAGGTCGATGTCTGTGGCCACACAGGGGTCAGAGGTTTCGATATTGTTGTTGGAGGTGTCTTTCGTTCTGAAAACGTAACCTCAGAACTCGAAGACCACGATTCAGGTTCACGTTCGGTACTTCCCGGATATTCGGAAGAGGTCGATTCTGTCGGCGGTGAGGTCGATGTCTCTGGCCACACGGGTGTCGCAGGTTTCGATATTGCCGTTGGAGGTGTCCTTCGTTCTGAAAACGTAACTTCAGAACTCGAAGACCACGATTCAGGTTCACCTTCGGTACTTCCCGGATATTCGGAAGAGGTCGATTCTGTCGGCGGTGAGGTCGATGTCTGTGGCCACACAGGGGTCAGAGGTTTCGATATTGTTGTTGGAGGTGTCTTTCGTTCTGAAAACGTAACCTCAGAACTCGAAGACCACGATTCAGGTTCACGTTCGGTACTTCCCGGATATTCGGAAGAGGTCGATTCTGTCGGCGGTGAGGTCGATGTGTCTGGCCACACGGGTGTCGCAGGTTTCGATATTGCCGTTGGAGGTGTCCTTCGTTCTGAAAACGTAACTTCAGAACTCGAAGACCACGATTCAGGTTCACCTTCGGTACTTCCCGGATATTCGGAAGAGGTCGATTCTGTCGGCGGTGAGGTCGATGTCTGTGGCCACACGGGTGTCGCAGGTTTCGATATTGTTGTTGGAGGTGTCTTTCGTTCTGAAAACGTAACCTCAGAACTCGAAGACCACGATTCAGGTTCACGTTCGGTACTTCCCGGATATTCGGAAGAGGTCGATTCTGTCGGCGGTGAGGTCGATGTGTCTGGCCACACGGGTGTCGCAGGTTTCGATATTGCCGTTGGAGGTGTCCTTCGTTCTGAAAACGTAACTTCAGAACTCGAAGACCACGATTCAGGTTCACCTTCGGTACTTCCCGGATATTCGGAAGTGGTCGATTCTGTCGGCGGTGAGGTCGATGTCTCTGGCCACACGGGTGTCGCAGGTTTCGATATTGCCGTTGGAGGTGTCTTTCGTTCCGAAAACGTAACTTCAGAACTCGAAGACAGAAGTTCACCCTCGGTACTTCCCGGATATTCGGAAGCGGTCGATTCTGTCGGCGGTGAGGTCGATGTCTGTGGCCACACAGTGGTCAGAGGTTTCGATATTGTTGTTGGAGGTGTCTTTCGTTCTGAAAACGTAACCTCAGAACTCGAAGACCACGATTCAGGTTCACGTTCGGTACTTCCCGGATATTCGGAAGAGGTCGATTCTGTCGGCGGTGAGGTCGATGTCTCTGGCCACACGGGTGTCGCAGGTTTCGATATTGCTGTTGGAGGTGTCTTTCGCTCTGAAAACGTAAGTTCAGAACTCGAAGACGGAAGTTCACCCTCGGTACTTCCCGGATATTCGGAAGCGGTCGATTCTGTCGGCAGTGAGGTCGATGTATGTGGCCACACAGGGGTCAGAGGTTTCGATATTGTTGTTGGAGGTGTTTTTCGTTCTGAAAACGTAACTTCAGAACTCGAAGACCACGATTCAGGTTCACGTTCGGTACTTCCCGGATATTCGGAAGCGGTCGATTCTGTCGGCGGTGAGGTCGATGTCTGTGGCCACAGAGGGGTCAGAGGTTTCGATATTGGTGTTGGATGTGTCTTTCGTTCTGAAAACGTAACTTCAGAACTCGAAGACCACGATTCAGGTTCACCTTCGGTACTTCCCGGATATTCAGAAGTGGTCGATTCTGTCGGCGGTGAGGTCGATGTCTCTGGCCACACGGGTGTCACATGTATCGATACCGTAGTTATAGGTGTCTTTCGCTCCGAAAACGTAACTTCAGAACTCGAAGACGGAAGTTCACCCTCGGTACTTCCCGGATATTCGGAAGCGGTCGATTCAGTCGGCGGTGAGGTCGATCTCTCTGGCCACACGGGTGTCGCAGGTTTCGATATTGCCGTTGGAGGTGTCTTTCGTTCTGAAAACGTAACTTCAGAACTCGAAGACCACGATTCAGGTTCACCTTCGGTACTTCCCGGATATTCGGAAGTGGTCGATTCTGTTGGCGGTGAGGTCGATGTCTCTGGCCACACGGGTGTCACATGTATCGATACCGTAGTTGTAGGTGTCTTTCGTTCCGAAAGCGTAACTTCAGAACTCGAAGACGGAAGTTCACCCTCGGTACTTTCCGGATATTCGGAAGCGGTCGATTCTGTCGGTGGTGAGGTCGATGTCTGTGGCCACACAGGGGTCAGAGGTTTCGATATTGTTGTTGGAGGTGTCTTTCGTTCTGAAAACGTAACTTCAGAACTCGAAGACCACGATTCAGGTTCACCTTCGGTACTTCCCGGATATTCGGAAGAGGTCGATGTCTCTGGCCCCACGGGTGTCGCAGGTTTCGATATTGTTGTTGGAGGTGTCTTTCGTTCTGAAAACGTAACTTCAGAACTCGAAGACCACGATTCAGGTTCACCTTCGGTACTTCCCGGATATTCGGAAGTGGTCGATTCTGTCGGCGGTGAGGTCGATGTCTCTGGCCACACGGGTGTCACAGGTATCGATATCGTAGTTGTAGGTGTCTTTCGTTCCGAAAACGTAACTTCAGAACTCGAAGACGGAAGTTCACCCTCGGTACTTCCCGGATATTCGGAAGCGGTCGATTCTGTCGGCGGTGAGGTCGATGTCTGTGGCCACACAGGGGTCAGAGGTTTCGATATTGTTGTTGGAGGTGTCTTTCGTTCTGAAAACGTAACTTCAGAACTCGAAGACCACGATTCAGGTTCACGTTCGGTACTTCCCGGATATTCGGAAGAGGTCGATGTCTCTGGCCCCACGGGTGTCGCAGGTTTCGATATTGTTGTTGGAGGTGTCTTTCGTTCTGAAAACGTAACTTCAGAACTCGAAGACCACGATTCAGGTTCACGTTCGGTACTTCCCGGATATTCAGAAGAGGTCGATGTCTCTGGCCACACAGGTGTCGCAGGTTTCGATATTGCCGTTGGAGGTGCCTTTCGTTCTGAAAACGTAACTTCAGAACTCGAAGACCACGATTCAGGTTCACCTTCGGTACTTCTCGGATATTCGGAGGTGGTCGATTCTGTCGGCGGTGAGGTCGATGTCTCTGGCCACACGGGTGTCACAGGTATCGATATCGTAGTTGTAGGTGTCTTTCGTTCCGAAAACGTAACTTCAGAACTCGAAGACGGAAGTTCACCCTCGGTACTTCCCGGATATTCGGAAGCGGTCGATTCTGTCGGCGGTGAGGTCGATGTATGTGGCCACACAGGGGTCAGAGGTTTCGATATTGTTGTTGGAGGTGTTTTTCGTTCCGAAAACGTAACTTCAGAACTCGAAGACGGAAGTTCACCCTCGGTACTTCCCGGATATTCGGAAGAGGTCGATTCTATCGGGGGTGAGGTCGATGTCTCTGGCCACACGGGTGTCGCAGGTTTCGATATTGCCGTTGGAGGTGTCTTTCGTTCTGAAAACGTAACTTCAGAACTCGAAGACCACGATTCAGGTTCACCTTCGGTACTTCCCGGGTATTCGGAAGTGGTCGATTCTGTCGGCGGTGAGGTGGATGTCTCTAGCCACACGGGTGTCACAGGTATCGATACCGTAGTTGTAGGTGTCTTTCGTTCCGAAAACGTAACTTCAGAACTCGAAGACGGAAGTTCACCCTCGGTACTTCCCGGATATTCGGAAGCGGTCGATTCTGTCGGCGGTGAGGTCGATGTCTGTCGCCACACAGGGGTCAGAGGTTTCGATATTGTTGTTGGAGGTGTCTTTCGTTCTGAAAACGTAACTTCAGAACTCGAAGACCACGATTCAGGTTCACGTTCGGTACTTCCCGGATATTCGGAAGTGGTCGATTCTGTCGGCGGTGAGGTCGATGTCTCTGGCCACACGGGTGTCATATGTATCGATACCGTAGTTGTAGATGTCTTTCGTTCCGAAAACGGAACTTCAGAACTCGAAGACGGAAGTTCACCCTCGGTACTTCCCGGATATTCGGAAGCGGTCGATGTCTGTGGCCACAGAGGGGTCAGAGGTTTCGATATTGTTGTTGGATGTGTCTTTCGTTCTGAAAACGTAACTTCAGAACTCGAAGACCACGATTCAGGTTCACCTTCGGTACTTCCCGGATATTCGGAAGTGGTCGATTCTGTCGGCGGTGAGGTCGATGTCTCTGGCCACACGGGTGTCACATGTATCGATACCGTAGTTGTAGGTGTCTTTCGCTCCGAAAACGTAACTTCAGAACTCGAAGACGGAAGTTCACCCTCGGTACTTCCCGGATATTCGGAAGGGGTCGATTCAGTCGGCGGTGAGGTCGATCTCTCTGGCCACACGGGTGTCGCAGGTTTTGATATTGCCGTTGGAGGTGTCTTTCGTTCTGAAAACGTAACTTCAGAACTCGAAGACCACGATTCAGGTTCACCTTCGGTACTTCCCGGATATTCGGAAGTGGTCGATTCTGTCGGCGGTGAGGTCGATGTCTCTGGCCACACGGGTGTCACATGTATCGATACCGTAGTTGTAGGTGTCTTTCGTTCCGAAAACGTAACTTCAGAACTCGAAGACGGAAGTTCACCCTCGGTACTTCCCGGATATTCGGAAGCGGTCGATTCTGTCGGCGGTGAGGTCGATGTCTGTGGCCACACAGGGGTCAGAGGTTTCGATATTGTTGTTGGAGGTGTCTTTCGTTCTGAAAACGTAACTTCAGAACTCGAAGACCACGATTCAGGTTCACCTTCGGTACTTCCCGGATATTCGGAAGAGCTCGATGTCTCTGGCCACACGGGTGTCGCAGGTTTCGATATTGCCGTTGGAGGCGCCTTTCGTTCTGAAAACGTAACTTCAGAACTCGAAGACCACGATTCAGGTTCACCTTCGGTACTTCCCGGATATTCGGAAGTGGTCGATTCTGTCAGCGGTGAGGTCGATGTCTCTGGCCACACGGGTGTCACATGTATCGATACCGTAGTTGTAGGTGTCTTTCGTTCCGAAAACGTAACTTCAGAAATCGAAGACGGAAGTTCACCCTCGGTACTTCCCGGATATTCGGAAGCGGTCGATTCTGTCGGCGGTGAGGTCGATGTCTGTGGCCACACAGGGGTCAGAGGTTTCGATATTGTTGTTGGAGGTGTCTTTCGTTCTGAAAACGTAACTTCAGAACTCGAAGACCACGATTCAGGTTCACGTTCGGTACTTCCCGGATATTCGGAAGAGGTCGATGTCTCTGGCCACACGGGTGTCGCAGGTTTCGATATTGCCGTTGGAGGTGTCTTTCGTTCTGAAAACGTAACTTCAGAACTCGAAGACCACGATTCAGGTTCACCTTCGGTACTTCCCGGATATTCGGAAGTGGTCGATTCTGTCGGCGGTGAGGTCGATGTCTCTGGCCACACGGGTGTCACAGGTATCGATATCGTAGTTGTAGGTGTCTTTCGTTCCGAAAACGTAACTTCAGAACTCGAAGACGGAAGTTCACCCTCGGTACTTCCCGGATATTCGGAAGCGGTCGATTCTGTCGGCGGTGAGGTCGATGTCTGTGGCCACACAGGGGTCAGAGGTTTCGATATTGTTGTTGGAGGTGTCTTTCGTTCTGAAAACGTAACTTCAGAACTCGAAGACCACGATTCAGGTTCACGTTCGGTACTTCCCGGATATTCGGAAGAGGTCGATGTCTCTGGCCCCACGGGTGTCGCAGGTTTCGATATTGTTGTTGGAGGTGTCTTTCGTTCTGAAAACGTAACTTCAGAACTCGAAGACCACGATTCAGGTTCACGTTCGGTACTTCCCGGATATTCGGAAGAGGTCGATGTCTCTGGCCACACAGGGGTCACAGGTTTCGATATTGTTGTTGGAGGTGTCTTTCGTTCTGAAAACGTAACTTCAGAACTCGAAGACCACGATTCAGGTTCACGTTCGGTACTTCCCAGATATTCGGAAGAGGTCGATGTCTCTGGCCACACAGGTGTCGCAGGTTTCGATATTGCCGTTGGAGGTGTCTTTCGTTCTGAAAACGTAACTTCAGAACTCGAAGACCACGATTCAGGTTCACCTTCGGTACTTCCCGGATATTCGGAAGTGGTCGATTCTGTCGGCGGTGAGGTCGATGTCTCTGGCCACACGGGTGTCACAGGTATCGATATCGTAGTTGTAGGTGTCTTTCGTTCCGAAAACGTAACTTCAGAACTCGAAGACGGAAGTTCACCCTCGGTACTTCCCGGATATTCGGAAGCGGTCGATTCTGTCGGCGGTGAGGTCGATGTCTGTGGCCACACAGGGGTCAGAGGTTTCGATATTGTTGTTGGAGGTGTCTTTCGTTCTGAAAACGTAACTTCAGAACTCGAAGACCACGATTCAGGTTCACGTTCGGTACTTCCCGGATATTCGGAAGAGGTCGATGTCTCTGGCCACACGGGTGTCGCAGGTTTCGATATTGCCGTTGGAGGTGTCTTTCGTTCTGAAAACGTAACTTCAGAACTCGAAGACCACGATTCAGGTTCACCTTCGGTACTTCCCGGATATTCGGAAGTGGTCGATTCTGTCGGCGGTGAGGTCGATGTCTCTGGCCACACGGGTGTCACAGGTATCGATATCGTAGTTGTAGGTGTCTTTCGTTCCGAAAACGTAACTTCAGAACTCGAAGACGGAAGTTCACCCTCGGTACTTCCCGGATATTCGGAAGCGGTCGATTCTGTCGGCGGTGAGGTCGATGTCTGTGGCCACACGGGGGTCGGAGGTTTCGATATTGTTGTTGGAGGTGTCTTTCGTTCCGAAAATGTAACTTCAGAACTCGAAGACCACGATTCAGGTTCACGTTCGGTACTTCCCGGATATTCGGAAGAGGTCGATGTCTCTGGCCACACGGGTGTCGCAGGTTTCGATATTGCCGTTGGAGGTGTCTTTCGTTCTGAAAACGTAACTTCAGAACTCGAAGACCACGATTCAGGTTCACCTTCGGTACTTCCCGGATATTCGGAAGTGGTCGATTCTGTCGGCGGTGAGGTCGATGTCTCTGGCCACACGGGTGTCACAGGTATCGATATCGTAGTTGTAGGTGTCTTTCGTTCCGAAAACGTAACTTCAGAACTCGAAGACGGAAGTTCACCCTCGGTACTTCCCGGATATTCGGAAGCGGTCGATTCTGTCGGCGGTGAGGTCGATGTCTGTGGCCACACAGGGGTCAGAGGTTTCGATATTGTTGTTGGAGGTGTCTTTCGTTCTGAAAACGTAACTTCAGAACTCGAAGACCACGATTCAGGTTCACGTTCGGTACTTCCCGGATATTCGGAAGAGGTCGATGTCTCTGGCCCCATGGGTGTCGCAGGTTTCGATATTGTTGTTGGAGGTGTCTTTCGTTCTGAAAACGTAACTTCAGAACTCGAAGACCACGATTCAGGTTCACGTTCGGTACTTCCCGGATATTCGGAAGAGGTCGATGTCTCTGGCCACACAGGGGTCACAGGTTTCGATATTGTTGTTGGAGGTGTCTTTCGTTCTGAAAACGTAACTTCAGAACTCGAAGACCACGATTCAGGTTCACGTTCGGTACTTCCCAGATATTCGGAAGAGGTCGATGTCTCTGGCCACACAGGTGTCGCAGGTTTCGATATTGCCGTTGGAGGTGTCTTTCGTTCTGAAAACGTAACTTCAGAACTCGAAGACCACGATTCAGGTTCACCTTCGGTACTTCCCGGATATTCGGAAGTGGTCGATTCTGTCGGCGGTGAGGTCGATGTCTCTGGCCACACGGGTGTCACAGGTATCGATATCGTAGTTGTAGGTGTCTTTCGTTCCGAAAACGTAACTTCAGAACTCGAAGACGGAAGTTCACCCTCGGTACTTCCCGGATATTCGGAAGCGGTCGATTCTGTCGGCGGTGAGGTCGATGTCTGTGGCCACACAGGGGTCAGAGGTTTCGATATTGTTGTTGGAGGTGTCTTTCGTTCTGAAAACGTAACTTCAGAACTCGAAGACCACGATTCAGGTTCACGTTCGGTACTTCCCGGATATTCGGAAGAGGTCGATGTCTCTGGCCACACGGGTGTCGCAGGTTTCGATATTGCCGTTGGAGGTGTCTTTCGTTCTGAAAACGTAACTTCAGAACTCGAAGACCACGATTCAGGTTCACCTTCGGTACTTCCCGGATATTCGGAAGTGGTCGATTCTGTCGGCGGTGAGGTCGATGTCTCTGGCCACACGGGTGTCACAGGTATCGATATCGTAGTTGTAGGTGTCTTTCGTTCCGAAAACGTAACTTCAGAACTCGAAGACGGAAGTTCACCCTCGGTACTTCCCGGATATTCGGAAGCGGTCGATTCTGTCGGCGGTGAGGTCGATGTCTGTGGCCACACGGGGGTCGGAGGTTTCGATATTGTTGTTGGAGGTGTCTTTCGTTCCGAAAATGTAACTTCAGAACTCGAAGACCACGATTCAGGTTCACGTTCGGTACTTCCCGGATGTTTCGAAGTGGACGATTCTATCGGCGGTGGAGTCGATGGTCGAGACCACAGAGAGGTCACAGCTGTCGTTGGTGGCGTCCTACGCTCTGACCAGGTAACCTCAGGACTCGGTGACCACAATTCTTGTTCACTCTCGGTACTTTTTAGATATTCTGAAGTGGTGGGTTCCGTGAGCGGCGTAGATGATTCAGGGCGATGAGGGGTCGCATCTACAGGAGAGGTGGTTGTTGATATCTGGGTTTCAGACCAGGTGCGTTCAGTAGTTCGATCCCACTAGTTAGATTCGGTGACTGTACTTGCTGGATATTCGAAAGTCGTCAAACAAACTAACGAACACTCTAGACCAGGGGTGCCGGACTCATTCATGTCCGCGGGCCGTCATTGATTCATGGAAAAACTACGCCGGCCCCCCTCCACAGCTTTGGGGTAGTCTGTTTCTGATATGGATGACACAACACAGAACATAAAAAGTATACATTAGTCTACTTCGCGTTGCTCAGTCACATGCAGGTCCAGCAATTCTTTAATTTGTTGTGTCATGAAGAAACTTGACAGATCTTGTTTTAACTATTGCGTCAACATCGCGTGAAAGTGGTTGCGCAATTGCAGTCTTAGGGATTGCGTTGAGGTGTTCGTTTGTTAGTTGTCAGCGTAAATTTCACCTATCAAGGTTCATCACAGAAAAGGCCTGCTCACAGAGGTATGTTTTCGCGGTTGACCGCCCCTGGTGATAAGATCCCCATACATCATCTGAATGAATAAAGTTGTTGTTGTTGAGCTGGTTGACTTGCGATTTAAAGCCCCGAATTATTATTAGACGTATGTCGTACCGAACATGCCAGGTTTGTCCGCGGAAACATACGTATCTTCACATAATTTCGTCCAACGCTAGACTGAAACGAAGCCGCACCAACTTCAGCGAACCTGTTGTTAAAGGTGCGACGCACTTCAGTTCAATCAGTTGCTGTTGTCCATCAGGAACGTCTTCTTTTGCTGTTTATTGCTACTACTGTCCATATAACTTCAGTATCTAAAGACGATGACTCAGCGCTTTCCTTGCAATTTCCCAGTAGCGCGTAGTAGAGGCTTGAGTGAGAGAAGTAGATAACCGAGTGCATTGAGAAGTAAAGCCTGATTGACATCCTCTTGCTATTTATGCGAGAGTGGTGGATCTGGGACGGTGGACGATCGCGTTCGCTCAGGAGTCGCACCTTCGGATGCTGTATTCAGAGGACGGCTAGGTATTGTGGTATGCGTGCCAGCTTGAGCGGGAATTGTTGGTCGTGCTGGAGAAAATGTCATGCGACTTGTAGTTGTGGATTGGTTTGTGCCATATTTTGTAACATATTGTAGCAACTACCCGTTGTCACCCGTGCTAACCTACCTTCAAAAGCAGGGCAAGAGTGCAGGCAAGCTGGTAACGATGCTTTTTTTTTCTTGCTGTTCTTGTTGTTTTGTCTGCCCCTCCGTGTTCTGTGCCTCTCGGTTTGCTCTAATGTACTAATTTTACCCTGGGATATATCAAAGCAAGGAAGGCATAGAAATACTGGTGCGCCTGGAGTGAGTTATTATTTGGCCAAATGTCGTTACGTGAAAAAAAAAAATAGATAGATATATATAGAGAGAGCGACATTTGTTTGTTATATTTCCAGAAAACAACTTGCATCATAGCCCGCAAAATATTCACAGTTGTGCACACGCGAATGGCCTCACAATGTACTGTTCGGGACACGGTTGTCTAAAATCTCCAGCCCGTGGCGAAGCGATCCCCAATCGGCGATGTCGCGCACGAAGGAACTATACCAATACCCTCCCTGTGGGGAGGCCGCGCTGAACCGCTCTCCGTAGCAAACGACGCTGAGAATGCGATGGTACTCTCCCCCCGAGGGAGACTCTTTTCGGCTGTAGTTCGAGTCACACGGGCTCCGCCTCTCGGCGAACGTCATATGTCACGTGAGAAAGTCGCTTCTGCCCGCGCGCCGGCCGCTGGCGATCCTTCTTGCTGAAGAGAGATGGGGAATGTGCACATGTGGACATGTGCTCTTAGGTTTATAAGGTAAAACGTAGTACTGCATAGCCTTGCTGGATGGCGATGAGATGAGTTTGTGTAAAACCGACAGCGGTTCGCTACACTGAGTGCATTCAGGTGCTTCATCTCGAGCGAAACTGGGAAGTGTCTGAAGTTTCACCGCTTCCCCACCTTTCCCTCCCGTTTTTTTTTCCATTGGTCTAATAAATATACCCCCTCCCGCTTCCCGGGCCAAAGCCGTAATACACGGCACTGGCGCTGCCCCGACCAAAATAGGGAAGCTGATCGGCGACAGGGCTGGGTGTCTGGCACTCAAAATAATTCATACGGCAAGGAAAGCTTTTGTTCGTTTGTTAAACCAAGCATATCATTCCAGATTGCAACAAGAAGAGTAACTCGTTCACTAGTCCTTTCTTCGCAGGCAAGATGGGGGGGGGGGGAGGATGTATTTATTAGACGAAAGAAAAAACGGGGAGGAAACGCAAGATGGAGATTAGTGCTTGCCGAACGGAAACACAAGTGCCTGCTGCTGAACTTCGGATAAAGTTTGCGATCAACAACTACGAATCGCAAGGGAATTGCTCTGAACTCCCTGAACTTTCGTCTTCTGAAGCACAATACAATTTAGACTAAGTGCGACAGGTGTGAGCAGGCAGTTGTGCCTGTGATGTGTGATTCAAATGTGTGCTGAAATCGCTGGAAACATAAAATAAAAGAAAATAGCAAAAGAATAGACTGAGAGCAATATACATATGATTAATGTATTCCATTTAATGGAACAGTTTCTCTATATATCTCGAAATTCGGAAGCATGTACAACAACAATAAATGACAGAGAAATTATGATGACATGGGATGTTTACCCCTGGTAGCCAAAGGACCCAACCCTACTTCACAGAGGTTGATATGAGAGGAAACACAAAGTTCGTAGAAAAGTTCCACATAGCTATGATAATCTATACTATTTTGTGAGTAAAATAAATTTGAAAATCACCGTGTATCGAATACATAATAATGAATTCGAGACGCCGTAATGGGTAACACGTGTGGGACACCGGTACACAGGCAACGACGTAAATAATATTTGGTGACTCGTTGGAAGTGCTGACTGTTTCAACGGAACATTTAACGGAATGTTTATCCTGTTCTCAGTCTGACGGGCTGCGTACATATACCCGCTCATAATACCTTTTTTGAAGTTAGAACTAAAAAAGATCGCATAATTTGCCCTAACTTGCAAACAGTTCTGCCGCCGGACACATACCAATCTGACCTCCCCGTCCCCGTCTTTGGTGTTCCCGCCTAGTTCCCGCCATTCCCGCTCCATCCCTTGCTCTCTCTTTCCCTCCTCACGTGACATATGACGCACGCCATGAGGCGGAGCCTGTGTGACTCGAGCTACAGCCGAAAAGAGTCTCCCCTCTCCCGACAGGTGGCGCTGCGCGGCCTTACCTCGGAGACTGTAATGGTATAGTTCGGTGCGCGACGTCGCCGATAGGGGACTGCTCGGCCACGGGCTGGAGATTTTAGACAATCGCGTCCCCAGCAGTAGATGCAACGTTCAGCTTCATGAGGAGCTCGAGCCCGGGGTGGAAATAATTGTTTATTTGTTTGTAAGGAAAGAAAAAGAGGAGAAATTGAACTCGTCTCCTGACTAGTTCTGCTACTCCTACCATAAATTCTGACCCCCACCCCCGAAAAATACTTCTCATGTGCTCTACTCGAGAGTTCGCTATTCATTATTCACGTGTTCGCTATTCAGAAGTCCACTATTCACAATTATCCCAAGATCGGGTACAGAAAATCCTAGAAGGTTGTATGCATTGAACAGCTCTGACCAAATTTCACAAGTGCCGCCAAGGCAGCATCCCTCGTGTTCGGTGTCCAAAGTCCCAACAGCTTCACTATATCGAAGACCCTGCTGTCTAGTCGAGCAAGTGTAGCTTTCAAAGTAGCTCTTTGAGGTGCATACCTAGTGCAGTGCATTATAATATGCTCACTATCCTCCACCGTTGCACAAACGGAACAATTCGATGAGTCGGCTTTTCCAACTTTCCGGAGAAAATCATTATGTGGCACGTAGGGAGCGCGTCTTCTACTTTCCATGCGAAGCAACATCTCTTAGTGGTTGGGGTTCAGCTCTCACGTTTCGGAGCTGGGGAGGTGTGTGTGTGTGTATGTGGGTAGATACTAAATGGGTATCTGTCGTCTCAACGGCAAGAGACGGGGCACATGCATGTGTGGGTGAGCACATGGTGAGCATAGGGATGTTTAATTGAAGAGCGGCAAGCCTTCGACACTGTAATGGAATGACATCCATTGTCGCATATACAATTGAGACACGGATAAAACACTCCACGCGATCAAGTTTACCATGGTGATGGCTGTTTAATGACTTTGGCGATCACCAAGCTAGTCGAAGCCTGTATGCTATGCAGTTCTTACGCTGCACACGACCATTACAGCATTTAGACTGTAGAAAGTTGATGGAACGATTTTGCGGAGTATATACTGTTACTGATAACCTGGCAGCCTGTCGAAATTACAACTCGATGAACCCTAATGCAATACCGCTGTCAGACGGACTAATTTAGTGTCACTTTCACAGAGTGACACTCACACAGAGCGTCATTGTTACGCTGTCACATGGCATCTTTTAGTGACACTCGAGAGAAAGTGCACTAACGCTTTAGTGAGTTCCCCAAACTCACTTCACTTCTCTTCGGCGGACCGAGTGGGTAGCTTCGACAGGACGCTTCGATGTACAAGTAAAAATGTTGAGAAAAACTGGCCTCCACAACCACAAATTTTTAAACAAGTGTATTAACGGCGTGTTCTTTTATTTTAGTACAGTGTGACATTGTGCTGAAAAAAAAAAAACAATTCTTTAGCATCGTTAACAGCATGTGAAAACTTCGCCGTCTCATCGATCCGGCGCCGGCCATTTTCGTTGTAGCACATGTTTGAGGTCAACTTGTTTAATAAAGATTTACAGGAAGTGTTTCTAAATCAAAGAAAAACGTTATCGGGACGGTATTGCAGCGCACGCCTAAAAATTTCGCCGCTGTTTATTCTTATATCTATCGTAACTGCCATCATCGCTTAGTGACACTTACTTAAGCTGTGTAGCAATCAAGTAGTGAAAGTGACATTCGCTTGGTTAGAGAGCGCTTCACGAAAATGACACTAACTAAATTATCCCGTGTGACAAGGGTATAAAGCATGCCTAGCTAATTTCTGCATTAATGCGCACGTGAAGCCGAAGCTTAGAAGTTTCGTCGAAAAGTATATAGTTATTTTAACTTTTCTGTAGTGACGTACGGCTGTTTGAGGTGAACATGAGGAGCAATTTTACTAACTTGGTCTAAAAGAAGTTTAAGTGGTGTCTACGTGCCAGCTCGATTGTTGTGCAAGCGGAAATTTTGAGAGGTTAGATCCCAAGATTTTCTAATTCGTAGCTAAAAGTGGATACACGCACTGGAACCAGACATGTACAAAATACTGCGCAAAAGCATTTAAAATAAGATACTAAATACTCCACGTAAAAAGTATTTAAAATAGAGTACAAAATACTCAAAACTGACAGTAATTTGAGCAGAGTGCTAAATGCTCTAAGCAATATTTAAGATACTCTTAAAGTACTTTAGTATTATCATTACGTGACAAAAACAAAAAAGGTGTACCCCTCCCGTTTTCAACAAATCAGCGGAGAGACGGATGTCATTCGGGATGATGGTTGGCTGGGAGCGTGCTATGCGGTGACGTTCATTTTTAAGAGTGCAACCGTGCCTCAACACGCGTACGAACTTGCATCCTACAATGTGAGGCAACAGGAGTGTGATACTGTGGCAGTGGTACCCGATGATGCTCGTTCCTGGTCAACTGTGAGACTCCAGTGTTATTAGGCGTTAGAATTTCTATGGGGCCGCTGAAAACAACACATTAAACTGTGACCCCGCGCGGTGCTCTTCGTTTCCTCCACGAAGGCAGAGCCTTGGTAATGCACCATGTTTGAGCTGTTTCTGTAGCCACCATAAAACACAGCGCAACACACAAGCACACAAACACTCCCCTAACAGTAGGACCCGCTAGCAGCAGCAACAGTTAATCGCGTTCTCTCACCGTCGACGCAGCCGTGTGTGCTTCGGGAAAGTGACACAACATCCAAATACGACGAAGTAGAGTCATAAATACAGCAGGTATTTAGCACCGTATCGCTTAACAAAACGGAAAACACACGGAACGCATGGCGGGTTCCCTATTGTTTACCTTTCTGCCGTTCGCACGTGAAGTCGACCGGGAAGTCGAAGGCGAATGGGACCGCGGCAGGCCGCCGCGCCCGTCATTTTACACCCTCGCCGTCTGCTGCGCAGAGACCTACTTTAAGAGCGTATATCATTCGGAATGGTGGTTGGCTTGGAGCGTACTATGCGGTCTAGTTCTGATTTAACAGTGAATAGCTATCTTTTTATCGCCAGCCGTCGCCAATATGTTAGATCTGACTCAAAGCTGCCCCAGTGAAAACCTTGTACTCCTGCTGTAGGGCGAAGGTCCAAGAGTACTGATTTGCGACTGTTTGTCTTACGAGGGCACTGTATTTTGGATGCAGAATACGTGTTTGGGCTGGAGTGTTCGAGGTCGCCCTGTCCTTTCGCTACATTACAACCTCTTCAACCCAACGCACTCTTCCAGACCACGTGACAGTCGCTCCTTCCTTCCTAACACTCACCCCTATAAACCGGAACTTACCCTCCCAGACCATATAATAATTGCGCCAACGCAGCCGGCTAGTTGCTTCCTACCTTTCTCTTTCAGTCTGTTAAAATAGCGTGTCCCTCAGTCGTTAGATAGCACCGATAGACGGTGCTACGATACTTGGCACAACAGAATAGCACTGCATGTGTATCAGAGATGCGGAATTGGGCTCCCATTCTATTTCAATTCCATTCCGTGGAGTGGAGACGTCTGCTAATTCCATTCCTTGCAATTCCAAGGAATCGAGAGGCATGGTCAATTCCCACTCCTGGAATGGCTTGCCAACCCCATCCCATTCTTAAGATCCGTGAAAAAAAAAGGCAGTGGTTGTCGAAAGAATTCTAAAGAATAAATAAAACAAATAAGTCAAAGATTTCGAACTATGATAAAATAGACAAAAAGCATTTCGTATTAAAAACAATATAAACATATTTCGAAACCACGCAGCGCGAGAGAGACGCACCAAAGATTTTCCCGTGACGCATATCTAGTTTTGTTGCCTGATTCGATTTGCAGCATGAAATTTACATGCTTGAATAGGGTGAGGCAGTGTCTTTCGTAATCCGTGAATTAGAATTTGCGATCAGTTCTGTACGTTCTTCCAGAGTCCAGTTTCTCGCTCACAGTTTTGGAGCGGTGGTTTCTCCATGCGCCCATTATCTTTCTAGTATTGCTTCTTCCTCACCCGGCAAACTGCACGCCTGTTCCCCACGTGCCCGTTTCTGCATTTTTCGTCGTTCTATGTATTCTTGCGTTAAGTTTTGAGTGACCACGGTGAGCTTCTCTTTATATTTTTGAAGTACTGAACGATACAGGAGACATTTCCCTCTTCATCGATGCGCGTGCGGGTTCAAGGGGCGCAAGGGCACAAACCATTGGGTTGAAACCGAAATTACCATAGGGACAACCCGGTCATTCTATTCCCATTCGATTCCGGTTAAAAGGGGGGCTCATTACATTTCCATTCCACTCCCTAAGGCCGTTGCCGCCATGACATTCCCATTCCATTCCAGGTTCTCATAAAGCTGGAATGATTCCGGAATCATTCGAACTCCGGAGTGACAACTCCGCAACCCGGGTGTATATGTGTGTGTAGTAGGGAGGTGTAGATCTGCTCAATCAGGTGTGTCGGATTCTTATGGCGTTCGACTCATGGACGTGAAGCCGACAGAAAACAGAAAATGTCAATTGCACTAGTCACATCAGCTCTTCCACTGTTCATCCACTAGCGGACCTTGAGAAGTATGTTTGGCGATCTTTTGTGCAAACGCCGAATATGCTATGATACGACATTCTCCGTTACGAGTACAGGTGTAAACGCACAAGCATGAGGGTCTCCGGCATTTATGAACACCAGAAACGTACCAAAAGAACGGTAAAAAAACAAAGCCAGTTGGTCGCATATCTCAACGAAGTGAAACGGTCGGGTGCGTTGAGGCAAGAGATCATCTTGTACAACGAAACATCAACGGGCAGCACATGATACAAGCTACCGCACTTACAAATGAGACGAGAAAGTACAGAGGCATCAATATCATAGTAAACTAAAGTTCGATAAGAAATCCTCGTTATAGACCTGCATTGAGAAAAAAATGCTTTGTAACCTCACACCTGAGTGCCGCGGAGTGTATTCTCCTTCCTCTAATACCACGAACAATATCTTGCCGGGCCATTGTGAAGTATCGACGCTCAGTTAATTAAAATGTCGTGTGGACAGTTTGCGTACAGCGTGATGTACAGTTCTCTGCTCGTTGCACTTCACTCCTTTGCTGACTGTGGGAGTGTGTATGAGGTTTAATTCTCTTTTACTTGGGTATAGTGTACGTGATAACATCGTGACACTAATAATTGTAAAGAGCTCCGCTGGTGGTGGACATGCATTTCATTTTACCATGTTGACGGTTAGAGAGCAGAAAAACGGGGATAAAGACTAAAACGGCACCAGTGCCAAGTGCTTTTGTAAAGTGCAACGAATGCGTTTTGTCTGTAATTTGGCAACTAGTATGAAACGCAGCGAACGGAGAATTTGTGTCGTTTAATTACTGGCGATGAGACTTCATTGAACATTAAAACCCTCGTGCACGAGAACACCGCACGAGTAAGATTGTTAATGAGTACAAATATACGTACCTGGGCTAACTTCACAGGGTTGATAGGGCGGACCACACATCGGTTTCCGGCAAATCCTCCCGAATGCCTCTGCTAATCGCAGGAATCTTGTTCCGAGTGTACTTGTAATATTCATGTGCTGTCTCTTGGCGCAACGGACTTTACGTGCCGCTGTATGGGCACAGTTCCGATAATGCTTGAAAGAACTGCAATAATATTGATTGCGTTACGTGAACCTTTGCTGCGACCCTCCAACAATCCACGTCTTTAGAAACTACTTTTCATTAGAATGACATCATTCCGAATGACTGTTCGTTTTCAGCATGCCATACGGTGAAGTCCTCTTTCGTGAAACCACTAAAATATGATAAACGAATGTGATATGAATACAGTTAAAGCAAGCCAACATAGACCTTCCTACTTTGGTTGCCTTCTTAGTGCCTACTTTGGTTGCCTTTGGTTGCCGCGCGGTGCTAAAACAGGTCCCAGTACCGAGCAAGGCAACGTAACATTATCTCTGTTTACATTTGTTCTCATTTGTTGACTGGACAGTGCGTACACTCTTAAAAATGAACTTCACCACATAGCACGCTCCTAGCCAACCACCATCCCGAATGACAACGTTCTCGCCCGTGATTTGTTGAAAACGGGAGGAGGAGCCTATTTTGTGCCATGCATAATGGACACAAAATAGGCTCCTCCTCCCGTTTTCAACAAATCACGGGCGAGAACGTTGTCATTCGGGATGGTGGTTGGCTAGGAGCGTGCTATGTGGTGAAGTTCATTTTTAAGAGCGTAGGGCTGGCCGGATATTTGCAGTTTCATCACCACCACCGGATATTAGAGAATATGCCTCAAGATATTTACCTGCAGAAAAGCGCAGGCTTCCTCGTGGCTAAGTATTTGGCAACACGTTTTTCCCATCGCCCACACAGCCTTTTCGCAACGTGTTGAACAATGGTTCGACAGCACTTGTCTGAAAGAAAGAAAAAAAAAAGAAAGAAAAATAAAAAAGGAAAAACAAGTGATGGGGAATTTCTACACAGTGGATTAGTAATGTGCATTCAACATGGACGATCTATCACTCTTTGAAGTGTATAGACCCGAATGTTCTGTCGGAACGGAATTTGGCGCGTTTATTGTATGTTAGTAGTAAGTGTCTTACCTCCCTTGCAAGGATGGCGGACCGGGGCGGTAGGCTCTGAAAAAAGAAACAGGGATTGTAAGTGCAGAATCATCACCCCCTCTCATTTTGAAAGCACAGCAAGGACAAACGTACGAATAACTGTGTACAGAAACTGAAGGAGTGTTGGGCACACGGCCGTTGGCCACAGTGCGAATGGCCCTATATGGAAATGATTCCATGGTATCACAGGAGCTGAAGCGGCAGATGCTTCTGTTCTTGCGGCCAATGACAACGAAGTGTGTCTACACGTAGTGTACCCTTTACTCGCTAAGCTTCCTCTATGTCTGCTTTCTGTGGGTGAATTGTTTAGCTACCCGCAAGTCTGACAGACCGCAAGGCTGTGGTAGCCATACATGGCTGCTTGAGAACTATTGACGCTACCGTGATTTTTTTTATCCTTCATTGTATGAGCCGATCACACGTGTATTCAACTCATCGATTCCTACTGAGTATTGCTCATCAGTTCACACGATGTAGCGAATGACAAAATCGAACTCCCCCAACTGTTTCACCACACAAGAGGAAATTGAGTACATACTCCTTCACTGCTTCGCTCATCAACGGCCGAGATCCTATTTGCGCCAAGCTATGACCAATGTGACCACCGGTCCCTTAACTTTAGAAGTTCTTCCAGGGTCAGCGTCCCCGCGGACGGTCATCGAAACTCTAGTGCACTTCTACACGGATAGGAGACGGTCTTCACGTCTTCGACTGTCATTCAGTGACGTTATTGTGGCTGAGAGTATCTTCTGCTGGATCACACGGTCCAAACGGTGACACATATAAATCATGCCTTTTACCTACAGGAACACACGAATGCTAGGTAGCCAGTGTTTTGCCTGTGGCCAAATTCTCTGCATGTTACCTTTTACATATATCCCCCCGCCCGCTCCCGTCCCAGTTCCACCCTTTTGAAAAAATACTACACAGAGGACTAATATATTGTTAAGCTGGACCACAACGGCAATTCGTCAGGGGGAAAGTTTGCTCCGCACTACCGCTCCTGGTTTCGAGCATTAGATGCTCTATGGCACAAATTACCTCGTATTCGACATTCAGGTATTTATGACATCAAATCGAGAGCGCGTTTCCTAATGTGAAATGAAGGAAAACTATTTATCCAACATGGTTTCAACCCACAACCCCGCAGGTCATGAGACGCAGCGTACACTTCAGTACGCAGAGTGCATTGCAAGACCTATAGCATCATGATACAAGTCAGCTTACTTTCTTTTTTGCATCGGAGCCACAGGGATGCGAGGCGGGAAGTTATCTTATGGCCCGTTTTGGTTTCCATGAACTTTCTTGCATTGCACTTCCTCCGCTTCAATACTGCACCGACGCAGTGTTTTAGAAGTCTTGCACTCCTGCAACATTATTTCACGAAGCAAAACAGCGAATTAAACTCTCTTTTGTCTGTGCATGTGCGAGTTTAGCCTCCTTTTGATTTTTTTTTTAAATTCTTGTTAACGCTGCGAAGCAACCGTGGCTATGAGAGGCGTACAGATGTGGATAGATGGAGAAAGGACAGCACGAAGGAGTGGGGGATAGGGTGGTTAGTATGCGTCCTGGACCGACTACAGGGAGAACTGTGCCGAGATTCGTCTGGAAAGTCTTCATTTCAGCACCGCCGGTGGTAGGATTTGAACCCACCACTCGCCAGTCTTGGTCTCCTTGCTTCGACTACATTTGATACATGGTACATACCACAACAGTCTATTTGCGATTTCGGTCGAGCTGTGGCATGTCAATTTTGCATATTCCTATCCTTACCTTACCGGAGTACCTTACCGGATGTGCATTACGTCATAACGAAAAGTTCGTTCTCACGGGTTATAATTTACAACGTTTAAGAAGTTCCTAATGGTGTAAAAGAGTGGCAGCAGCACTGGATCTCCCTGAGCATTCAAATTCATTTAGCATACGTTTAACTGTGCCGGACACGATGTGGTCCTCTTATACCTACGAGGCAGGTATAGACGAAATTTTGCAACCACTATTGGAATCGATAGGTGTCAATATTGCCTACCTACCAACTCCACCTATTACAGGAGTCACCCCGCAATTATTGTTTTACGACATCCTTACATGCAGGCTTTGCTGGGATTCCTCTTCTGCGGATTTCGACGGATCGCCCTCCACTGAGTAGCCACGCATCGCCGTGTCTCTTTGAAAAAGCCTCGCTCGCAGTTCTTCTTGGCAGGGGCGCCTGTAGATAGGAAAAAGAAGAGCACATGTGCGTTACTGTGTTTCTCCTTGTGTATGGCAAATGCGCAAACGCCACTGACGAACATTAAATGGATGAACATTGTAACGGGAACAAAATATTTGATACACATCGTTCCTATAGGCTCGGTAAACAGAAGCCATCAACTCTAAAAGTGAACGTGATGTACAACGGGACATAGAGCACACCATGAGGAGTGATTCGATAAGATTGCGGCCTGACTAGCGTTTAGTGGGCTGTTCGATGACATGGAACCATTGCGATAAGTTTGATGACCGTGAGACATGTTAAAACAGTTACAAGAAACAGTTTACGCAGTGATGCAGCATACTCTGTACAAACCAACTGAACCTGCTGAATTGCACGGTCTATTTGCCTCAAAGAACCATTTATGGTCATGCGTAACTATCCATCAGATTACAGGTTTCGATATTTTAGACACTATCAGCATACTAGATCAGCGAAGATGAGTGGTTGTGTACCTCCTACACCCTTAGAAATGAACTTCACCACATAGCACGCTCCTAGCCAACCATTATCCCGAATGACAACGTTCTCGCCCCTGATTTGTTGAAAACGGGAGGCGGAGCCTATTCTGTGCCGTGCATAATGTACACAAAATAGGCTCCGCGTCCCGTTGTCAACAAATCAGGGGCGAGAACGTTGTCATTCGGGATAATGGTTGGCTAGGAGCGTGCTATGTGGTGAAGTTCATTTTTAAGAGTGTGGGCCTTTGAAACAGAACTTCACCACATAAGACCGCTCGCAGCCAACTGTCACTAAGGATGACATCGTGCAGTTTCCTGATTTGTTGAAAAGGGGTATTTTTCTCTTTTGATTCTTCGTGTTTGCGCCGCGAAGCAACTGTGGCTATGAGCGGAGCACGGACGTGAACACGTGGACAGAGGACAGCAGGAAGGAGTAGGGCACAAGGGGTTAGTATGCGTCATGGGCCGACTTCAGAGGGAACTGCACCGACATCTGTCTGGAAAATCTGCCGGAAAAACCTAGGGAAAACCCCAGACAACGCAGCCGGTGGTAGGATTCGAACCCACCACCTCCCAGTCTACAGCACGAGCTTGGAGTCACCACTAACGAGCGGATGGTTTTATCCACTGGGCCATGCCGGTGGTTAAATTAGCATTTTGCATAATGTGTCCAAAACAGGCGGTCCCCACTTTAAACAAATCAGGAGACATAACGATGTCATTCGGAATGATGGTTGCCTAGGGGCGTCTTATTTGGTCCGGATCCGTTTTCACAGTATATTCGCTAGAAAACGGTATCCTTCTATCGCCGCCGCACATTCATAACGATATGTTAAGTAAACGCCGTGAACAGCGTGGATCAATTCGCTCTCTAACGGGTGACTCTTTAAGCGAGAGAGTAAAACGTGTACGTGTTTTACTTACGTTTTCTGCACAGCGGTTCGTACATAATAAGGAATGTTCGTGCTTCCACGTAAGCATTCTTGGATAAGACACGTTTTTGGCAACGAGCGCCCGGAAGCGTTCTCTTGAAACAAATCTTGTAGTTATTGAATGACCTATAACCAAAGGGAAGTTACGGTATAATTTTCAGGATATCCAAGTCTTCCACTGTAACCATGAAGCGAAGCATAGGGGGAGCAGAGGACGACGAAGAAAAACACGCGAAACAAGGAGAACTAAAGAGCACACAGGATCTCACGATATCTGAGATCGTGTCATCATGTACAGCTCGTATCAGAGTTAACTTGAACGCCAGTCCGGCCTGGGGACACTGGTGGTACTTAGTAGAAATAACAACGGAAGGTGTTTACACGGCGGAGGGTAGTGGGAGGGTTACAGTTAGAGGGATGACCCTCGTTATGAAGGCGTCGTTTTCCGCTAAGCGCCGCCAGGGTGGCTCTCTTCTCGCCTCGCAGGCTGGAGCGGTGTTCAAGTTAACTTTGACGCGAGCCGAACCAGCTTGCTTTTGCCCTTCGGCGGTTGGTACGAAACAGGGCTGCTATAATACAGCAGGAACTTTGGTAGTACTTGGGGAGGGGGAAGGGGTGCTCTGTGCTAATAGTATCTGAGAAGCTACACCAGACAATCGCTTATGTGCTGAAATTTCATTCGCGGTCTTACATCGAATTGTCAGCTGCTCTGAGTTCACCGTCAGGGCACTCAAAGAAGGGGCGCGACAACGACCGTCGCCGCACCCCTTCAGTTTATTTCTCAGTGGCACGCTGCAGCCAATGCTAGCCCTCTCTTTCCTTTTTGTGTGAATAATACGAGCCTGATAGCTAACGATGAAATTGCTCTGTTTGTTGATGCGGCCGGCCTGGTTATGTCACACGTAGTTGCAACAGCGCATGCACAACTTGAAAGAACACAGTTGCGTCTCGTCTAGAAGAGTGATGGCGTTATCAGTGGCAGCAGCGTGCCACTGAGAGGGAAATGGAGGATTCGGCGCGTGAAAGGGCGTCTCGCGACACAAAAGTCTAAATAAAAAATATACGTATCTGAAAATTATCGGAACAAACAAATGTATTTACCTGGAGGGAGCTTTCGCCACGTACAAGTAATTTGATCAAATTTCAGTGGACATATTTATTAAATTGAGCTCTAAACGGAACATTTTTCTGCCACAAACGGAACGCACATTGCAGATTTACCCAAATCCATCACAAAATACGTCACTTATAATACAATAGTAGCAGCTCGGGCAAAAGGGACCAGAACGGGTATTTGAAGAAAAGCCGTTGCTCGTCCGCACAGAGTTCTCCATCAAGAAGCAGCGTGTGAAGGATATGGACCCGCACCTATAGTCGTGTTCAACTTAAGACGGAAAAAAAAATCAAGTCTGTCAACTACATACACGGTTGGAGATAAGGAGCAAAGACACGCGATAAGGAGACGTAATAGCGCGCCAGGAGAAGTACGGCAGCGCCATGATGCGCCATCAGTAGAGAAGCGCACTTTCTGCCGCAGAGTAGTGTTATGCCGCCAGTCTGAACAGCCAATGCGGAGGCAGGGTGAGTATGATGGATTACATTATCTGGCACAGGAGGAGCGTGACCTCTCAGGCCAGAAATCATATCTGCGCCGCAGTAGTATGTTGAGGGCTGACGGACTAGATTTCTCTTCCTTCTTAAGTTGAACGCGACTATAGTTTCCTGTTCGATGCTTCTGCAGTAACAGCGGCGAAGTTACAACGCCACAGTTATCTAAAACAACAGTCAGAAAGGAACAGGGAGACCGTTTCGTTCCGCGGCTTCTTGCATTAACTTGACGGAGAACTGAGCACTGCCCAGCAATCACGCTTCTCGAGAAATCGTTTTCGCACATATATATATATATATATATATCAGACGGCTACGAAGTTGAATAAAAGTGAAATAATAAGACTTGGACTACAGATTACAGGAATGTTAACAAAAACTAATTTATTTAATGGGCAATTTAACACATAGACTTAAAAAAAGAATGGTCGACGTTTCGACAGTGGCACTGTCTTCGTCAGGACAAAAAGTCCTTGTCAAGTCCTTGACAAAAAGTCTTTGTCCTGACGAAGACAGTGCCACTGTCGAAACGTCGACCATTCTTTTTTTAAATCTATGTGTTAAATTGCCCATTAAATAAATTAGTTTTTGTTAACATTCCTGTAATCTGTAGTCCAAGTCTTATTATTTCACTTATATACAGGGTGTCCCAGAAAACGTGTCATTGAATTATAATAAAAAAACTACGCCACCTAGAATCATGCGGTCAACGGCATTTGTTCTTATTAGGTTTTTGCCACCTTGTAAAGTTAATGTATGTACCCCAACTTTAACTATGCAAATATTTGCGAACTGAACTCAGAAATTTGCCAAGGGAAGGTCACTTTTTTACCCCACCAATATGAAGAGCGTGTCGAATTCACTCCAATTCACGATAATTGACAGTGATATTCACGAGCTATCCCATCGGAAAAAATAGCCGAATATCATGCTTTTCGGAGCACCGGACCATAACGCGCGACGTCTTTTTGAGCGCAATCGCTCGCAGTGCGACGAAAGGAGGTTCTGAAGCCAGCCCAAAGAGTGATAGTAGAAAAAGTAACAGTTCCTAAAATTGGGAGAGGGAAAGCATTATCCCAGCGAAAGTCGGACGTGATAAGCCATGCCTGCGTTATCTCTTTCTGCGATGCCGGGGTGGGCTGGGTTTCCAACCTCCTTTCGTCGGACTGACAAAGATTGCGCTGAAAAATTCATCGTGCGCTATTCTGAGCGACCTCCGTAGAGCATGATGTTCGGCTATTTTTTTCGATGGGATAGCTCCCGAATATCCCTGTCAATTATCATTAATTTGAGTAAATTAGACACGCTCTTCACATTGGTGGGGTAAAAAAGTGACATTTACTAGGCAAATTTCCGAGTTCAGTTCGCAAAAATTTACATAATTAAACTTACGTTACACGACATTCACATGAGGAGGTGGCAAAAACCCAGTAAGAACAAATGCCGCTGACCGCATGACTCTAGGTGGTGTAGTTTTTTTATTATAATTCAATGACACGTTTTCTGGGACACCCTGTATATATATATATATATATATAGTAGGGTGAGGTAAAAGGATTATCAAACGGCCACGAAGTTTTACAGAAGTTCAAAAAAAGACGCGGAAACAGATTTTAGGGAAGTTACAAATACTAGTTTATTACATAGGGAGACGTTAAAAAGTAAAATGGGCAAGGGGTCGACGTTTCGACAGTGGCACTGTCTTTTGTCCTGACGAAGACAGTGCCACTGTCGAAACGTCGACCCCTTGCCCATTTTACTTTTTAACGTCTCCCTATGTAATAAACTAGTGTTTGTAACTTCCCTAAAATCTGTTTCCGCGTCTTTTTTTAACTTCTATATATATATATATATATAGGTTCGGACAACAGATTTTAGGGAAGTTAAAAACGCTAGTTCATTTAATGGGCAGAAATTAAAAGTTGAATGTAATTCATCTAACGTCATTTATGTCATTCAGTGCGACATGTGCGAAGCACAATACGTAGGTCAGACCAAAACATCATTTCGGATCAGGTTCAACAACCACCGGTCTGACGTTACAAAAAAGCCAAACCTCCCGGTCTCTCGTCATTTCAATCAACCAGGTCATTCCCTAAATAATGTGTCACTCTTCATTCTCCAGTCAAATTTTAGCTCAGATCGGTGCAGAGAACAACGCGAATCCTATCTCATTCACAAATTCCAATCAACCATTAACGAAGATCTCGGAGCACTGTCAACGGTAAGAAACCTGGCCGCCTAGTTGAGCTTCTTCCTTTCCGTTCCTTTTTTTTCCTTTTTTTTTCAGCGAAGTCGGAAGCAGCACTCGATCACCCTGCCTAGGAATGTTTTTTCTCCAAATACCGAGAAGGACCAAAGGAGAATGACCTCAGCACCCGGACTTGACCTTCTGGAATATTCCCGTACCTGACTCACCGACAACCGCCTGTGGCGTGCCTTGTACCGATGATGACGTCACACACCGAACCTATTTAAGCAATCTGTAACCCCCTGCGCATCTTTTGTCCTGACGAAGACAGTGCCACTGTCGAAACGTCGACCCCGTTTCTCATTCAACTTTTAATTTCTGCCCATTAAATGAACTAGTGTTTTTAACTTCCCTAAAATCTGTTGTCCCCGTCTTTTTCCTTCCACAACTGTAAAACCTCGTGGCCGTTTGACTTTTGTACTTTCCTGGACCTATACAGGGTGTTTCAAAAAACGTGTCATTCGGACTTTATAAAAAAACGGGGCGACGGAAAAATACGGGGTAAACGGCATTTGTGTGGCAACTGAATTTGCCATCTTGCAAAAATATTTTCATTTGATTTTAATTAAAATAAATTGAATTTCTTTAATTGAACTCCAAAATTTCCCAAGTCAACCTCACGTTTTTTTTACAGAATTGGAGAGCCCGTAGCGAACTGAGTCAGATCCACCAAGAAATCCGCTCGATATTGTAAATGGAACTGCCCAAAAAAAGCCCAAAAATTGAGGCTTCAAAGTTTCGGGTATTCAACGGCGCACCAAATCAGTCGGAAAAATGCGCGGAGGGCAGGACATGCCCCTGCCCCCATGAAGCTAGAACAGTTTATCGCCAAACCGGCGTGCAGCACAAGACGCGCAGATAATAAGGCAGGTGACATTCCACCATACGTTGATAAGCGGCAAACAAAAATGATTCCGCCTCTTTTTTCCCGCCCTGTGTTTTTTCGACCTTCTATCTTTCATGGGGCAGGATCATGTCCTCCTCTCCACGAATCTTTGCGTCTGATTTGGTGCGCCGTTGAATACCCGAAACTTTGAAGCCTCAATTTCGGGACTTTTTTGGTCAGTTCCATTTGCGATATCGAGCGGATTTCTTAGTGGATCTGACTAAGTTCGCTACGGGCTCTCTAATTTTGTAAAAAAAACGTTAGGTTGACTTGGGAAATTTTGAAGTTCAATTAAAGGAATTCAATTTATTTTAATTAAAATCAAATGAAAATATTTTTTCAAGATGGCAAATTCAGTTGCCACACAAGTGCCCTTTACCCCGTATTTTTCCCTCGCCCCGTTTTTTTATAAAGTCCGAATGACACGTTTTTTGAAACACCCTGTATATACAGGGTGTCCCAGAAAACGTGTCATTGAATTATAATTAAAAAGCTACGCCACCTAGAATCATGCGGTCAACGGCAATTGTTCTTATTAGGTTTTTGCCACCTTGTAAAGTTAATGTCATGTACCCCAAGTTTAATTATGCAAATATTTGCGAAGTGAACTCAGAAATTTGCCAAGGGAAGGTCACTTTTTTACCCCACCAATATGAAGAGCGTGCCGAATTCACTCCAATTCATGATAATTGACAGTGATATTCACGAGCTATCCCATCGGAAAAAATAGCTGAATATCATGCTTTTCGGAGCACCGGACGATAACGCGCGATGTCTTTTTGAGCGCAATCGCTCGCAGTGCGACGAAAGGAGGTTCCGAAGCCAGCCCAAAGAGTGATAGTAGAAAAAGTAACAGTTCTTAAAATTGGGAGAGGGAAAGCATTATCCCAGCGAAAGTCGGACGTGATAAGCCATGCCTGCGTTATCTCTTTTTGCGATGCCGGGGTAGGCTGGGTTTCCAACCTCCTTTCGTCGGACTGACAAAGATTGCGCTGAAAAATTCATCGTGCGCTATTCTGTGCGACCTCCGTAGAGCATGATGTTCGGCTATTTTTTCCGGTGGGATAGCTCCTGAATATCCCTGTCAATTATCATTAATTTGAGTAAATTAGACACGCTCTTCACATTGGTGGGGTAAAAAAGCGACATTTACTAGGCAAATTTCCGAGTTCAGTTCGCAAAAATTTACATAATTAAACTTACGTTACACGACATTCACATGAGGAGGTGGCAAAAACCCAGTAAGAACAAATGCCGTTGACCGCATGACTCTAGGTGGTGTAGTTTTTTTATTATAATTCAATGACACGTTTTCTGGGACACCCTGTATATATATTTTTTTTTGCAGACCGGTCA
Organism: Ornithodoros turicata; assembly: GCF_037126465.1. NCBI lineage: Eukaryota > Metazoa > Arthropoda > Arachnida > Ixodida > Argasidae > Ornithodoros > Ornithodoros turicata. The sequence continues at coordinate 46,837,834 of NC_088201.1, forward strand.
ACTTCTACAGGTCAACTCCGCCCACATAGCCAAAGAGATCTGTGAGTGCCTCGCGCAAGCATGCTTAAAACTGTTGCCTGTACATACACTGATCATGCTGCGAAAACACCCATCGGAAAACACCTGTACTTGCAGTACAGGGTTCGCGAAGATAAACTTCGGGGTTTGTAACGAAGATAAAACAAGCAGAAACAGTGTCGGGAAGCTAAAGTAGATGTTAGAAAACGTATTATGCCAAAAAAATTTATGTCGATACTGTCACTTAGTCCGTATTTCTGCGGATAAATCGTGAAAATTAAAAAAACGCCGCTGCCTAACATTTTCAATCAGCTATACCTGCGTCTCAGCTCGCCTTCCGTCAGATGGCGAAACGATCGAACGCAGCGTTGCAGACGAAACGAATGGCATTTAAATGATTTTAAGGCCAGCTTGTAAAATTTCTGCGTTAACAAAACATGTGAAACGGCTTCCACGACTGCTTCGCATCCGCCTCCTTCTTATTCTTTTTTTTATTTTTATTTTTTACTTTCGTGTTAGCGCCGCGAAGCAACTGTGGCTATGAGCGGCGTACAGATGAGGACAAATGGAGAGACGACAGCAGGAAGGAGTGAGGGACAGGGGGGTTAGTATGCGTCCTGGGCCGACTTCAGGGGGAACTGTGCCGACATTCGTGCCTCCTCCTTGTATGCCCCACTTTCTACCTGTACACCTATGTGACTAAAGGCGCAGATATAGTCCGACGTAACTGTGCTGCGCGTACGCGCGCTGCACAGTTGCGCTACGCCGGGGGAAATCACACCCTCTATAGTCTAGTGGCTAGCGCGGCCGGCGGCATTCAACGCGCTAGGACGTCGGCCGCGCAGAATAGACCATGTTCTATTTTTCGCCGACCGCGCTCACTTAGTCAGATCAGCGCAGTCGCAGTCGCGCTGTTGCATTCAGAGCGACTTTGCGCATGCGCAACGGTCGCAGGCCACTGCTGACGCGCGTCTGACTATAAACGCATATTTCGCGGATCGCTTGCTTGGCGTGTCTGACTTCGGCTGTCGCTGACTGTGACGCCGTAAACGTTGGACTATATCTGCGCCTTAAGACCGACCCACATGGCGCGTATTTCACTACGTGAAGCGCTCCCTGAAGACAGAGCGCATGATACGCGGAGCCTGAATACGCAGAGCGAACCAGGTCGCGTAAATATCAGGTACCGCGAGCTTAGCAACACTACTCCTGCTCAGTTCGCATAATACGCGCATAATCTTCGGTTCGGCTGGCTACTGAGCATCCGCCACTCTTATGCGCGGCGTGAAATTCAAAACCCTTTAGACGCTCTGTTTCACGTACAGAAAACGGATTGTGTGCGTGAAATTTTACGCTGTGCGTGACACACAACGTGTTGTGCGCTGGAATCGTGTCGGCCTTCTCTGGAGTTGTCTAGGTAACGTAGATTTGGATAACTACGCAATGCACTTCCAGATTCCGGCTAGAACTGGTTCCGCTTGATAAATCGCAGACTGCACTTCAAGAAATTAGATTTCTTTTCATTAAAATTTGATAGAATTACTTTTTCATCGTAAAAGCTCCTCACGGAGAAACACTTTCGACCTCATAATTTTGGGAGAAAGATATTCTTTAATTGACTTGTGACACGTTAGCCGAAACACAATGCATATTTGATTTCGACAGACGAAGCAAGGACGTCAAATGCCATGTTCGGTGTACCTGCATGTACCATATAAGTCACCCTTCTGTAGTCGTTGTCTTGAGAGTTCCATGAACCTAGTGCACTGGCGCTTGTAGTTTCCGAGACTGCACGCATGGTGGAGTACTTCAACGTGCCTCACATTTCGAGATGTGGCTGTTCAATAAAGGATTGCATATTTTGCGATATACATGCGTCAATTCACCACTAATGCCTGTTGCCAATAATTGTAATTGTCCGACGTGACAGTGCAGTTACGCTATACATAGATGGGATCACTAGGTGGACTCTAAAGTAGCTGAATATATTACAGTGTATCACGATGCCCAGAAAACGAGAGCGAGTGATGCAGTATACGTATGCTCCGGGGCGAGGCTACAGAGAGTAGCTTTTCAATTTGTGCACTCTAAGCATTTGCAGAGACAAGTTTGCTTGCACTTGGCAAACCAATGGAATCGGAACAGTCACACATACTTAGTTTGCGCGAAGGTAAAAGTTTGCGCGAATTACCGTAAGGCAGTGTGACGTCGCGCTGGCTTAGGAAAACAACGACCAGAACACGTGGAGGAAACATATCAGGAAAACTTCTGGCATTGTTACGCGTCAGCATTCCGCAAGGCGGCTTCACCTAACGCATGCGGCTTTAGGAGAAGCTCGCTTTAGAAAAAGTGTGAAAAGCACGTCCTGGGCCTTTCGAATCATCCCGCAAATTTCGGCAGCATTGGCCAAAAACGAAGAGAGAGGATCGTTTTCTCCTATTTTCATTTTAGTGTAATTTTTTTATACGAATTTCGGATGATACGAATGTTTTGCAGCTACCCGGTAGATTTCGTATCATCCAGATACTACTTTATTATTCACCTAAAGGCCCATCTTTTAATAGAAACTTAACATCTTTTAAGAGATTTTGCACACGTTCTTCAAGTCGTCTTGTTAATGCCACGCGTATTTTGCTCACCCCCAACATTTCCTTAATTTTTTTTGTAAAAAAGTGCGCAAATTATGCGAGCAAATACGGTATCCGTTTGATATATTATTCATATAGTGACCAACTTTATAACCGCTTCAGATGTACTTCATACTTTCTTAGTATGCCCAACAGAAGATGTTCGTGCCCCCCTCAAAGCGTTTTGTGCAGTGCAATTTATGCTGCCCCTTCATCCATCCAGTCTCTTACAGGAATGGCTCGAAGCACCCGTCGTAGGCAGCTGCAGGAAAATGTCGCTCTTCTTCGCGCGGAGTAATTACCACATCTCACAGGTGCAGCATTCGTTAGTCCACGTTGAACCAGCAGCGTTTACTACTCATACGTGCGTTCCTGACCCGAAGTATAAAGCCCGAAACGCATGGGACGTTTTCCCAGCGTCAAAACGTCGCACGCACGCCATGGCCTTAGACACGCGGCTAAGAAACGCCCGCGAGGCGACCACCAGAAACGTATGGGACGCGTATACGGAGCGAGTGACGCGTGCCACTGTGGCTATATTCGTCGGCCACAAGTGTCTATTAGAACGTGCCGATGCTCTTCTTTCCTCTGGTTCCTGCGTTCATTCATTCCAGATATCATTAAAATGTACAAGTAAATTTAGTGGTGGATAATGTCCAAAAAATTTATGCGAGCTGCTCATACGCAACCTTGTCTCCCGCACGACGGCCATCGTTCTAGTCTACTTCTCGGAAAACGCGCCCAGATGCGGGCAAGTAGCTGTAGTTGACAGATTCCGGCGTACACCCTCCGCGCATGTTGAAAAACTATTTTTTCCGAGATCACATGCACGCCGAGCGCGCGCGCGCGTCCTGAAAACGTCGGAAAAACGCTCCGTGCGTTTATGCCTTTACGCTATGAAGAACTTGGCCAACGCAAAAACGATATTCAACAAAAAGATAAAAAACAGAAGATCAAGCTCTTTGAAGTTGATCCCGCTAGTCAGCTTCAGTGACAGAAAAGGCGAGAAAATGTACCCAGTAAAGGCCAGTTCCCACATATAGCGCTTTGCTACATAGCACTAGAAAATTGCGCTATATTTTCCTCCTCGCATTGCTGCGAACCGCTATAAAACCACTCTTGTCGAAGTAGAGCCCCGGTCAACTTTTTTAGCGCTATATTGAGCGGTGAGCCTGTGTTAAGCAATCGTGAGCGTCTTTCAGCCGTGACGTCGCGGAAGCTGGGGTTTTTGTTTTGCTTCCGATCACTCGAAGCAGCAAGGCGGGAAGGCGACGACGACGACGTGAAAATGGCCACGAGTTTCATCTGCCCGTGCATCTGCCAATTCATGTCTCTTTGGTTACTATAGTTAGGTATCGCGATCACAGCATCGAAAGTGTCATCCGCGTTCATGCTGCGGATATCCGTCGCGGACAATAAACAATCACGGTGGTACCGGTGCAACACGTCGCAACGAGATATCCCGTGACTGCAGCAGGATAGCGCTCTGTGCTCGGTAGTGTGTGAGAACGGCAACCGGAAAAACAGCGCCAGATTTTGAGCGCTATTTTCTAGCGCTATAAAGCGAAGCGCTGTATGTGGGAACTGGCCTTAAGTACAGACTAGATGGATACAAAGACCTGATTGTTCACTAACGTCCTCCTAACATTTGAGGAAAACGAAGCTTGTGTTCTACGTGGCTCTTTCAGATAAAAACGTGTTTTTCTCCACATATTTCCGTTTCAACTGAATACCCGATATCATCAATCAATCACAACGAGTTGGCCTTCCAGATCTTCGAAGTGATGCGATAATCTATTCCTGATTTTGTGTGAGGTCCTTTGATCGCCAGTGACAGCGTATCAAGCTGGCACTTCATGTTTTTCACAAACCGGACAGTAATGATTGATTTCATTGATTGCGGTGACGGAAGACTACTTGAGATTATGTTTCGTCATTGTCAATCTCATGCACTCTCGGTAAATCGATGTTATTGATTTGCCCTGGAGTTGGCGCACATGAAGACAATAATCCTTGATACAGGTACCACGGTGTAGGAGACGTTTCAGATCTGAGAGACATGCCCCTGGCGTGCCCTTTTCTTGTTGGAATTATCATTGAAGAAACTCATTTTGCTTTTGCTCGCCCATTACAAAATGTGTGCTACTCCACAAAATATGAATAAATGCGTACTGGACGCCTCAATATACCTCGTGAGTTGACAAGCAGTATCAACAAGGAGACAGACAGAGCTGTCATGGTGTTCGAATGTACCTGTAGATAAAAAGAGTGCGAAGAGTAGTAAAAGATAGCAAGCAAAACACACACACACACACACACAAAGCAAAACGCTTCCTACAGACATGGGTGACAATTTAACGACAACGTAACGTAATTCGCAGCTTTCGTTTTTCTGTGGTAGCGTCCATCACATACGACAGCGTTAAATTGTTAACTAAAACCTCCATTTGGGCTTGTTGGTGACAGGACTGCATGACATAAAAGCGCTAAAAGGATGAGACACAAACACACACAACACCGAGAATACAACACCTTCCTGTTTGGAAGAGCGGACAATACGTGTGTCAGCTCGGAAAGCTCCTTATTGTCTGAAAGGGAGATGCAATTCCTGTTGCAGGGTTTAAAGAGCACATTCTGTAGTAAAGTGTTGAAACTTGGCGCTCGGTGTTGCGTGTGTTTGTGTTTCATCCTTTTAGCGCTTTTAAATCATGCGGTTGCATTATTAATCCCACGAAATTGTCAGTATCGTGGCAATGCTCTTGAACTCGTTTCAGACCTCGTAGTTTCGCTAGTAGCAATTGCAGAAAAGTAATGTGAATGTCACAATTTTCCACTACGCATTTGCTAGCACAACTGGTAAACTGACTATTTTAAGCAGGAATGTGGCATGATCACTGGTAGGTATGAGAAAGCACTTCAGACATAAATGATGTGTTAATATTTCGTGTGGTGTTGAACGAAAGGTAATAAATAACAATTATGACTCCGTTTAACTGGACCGGTATGTCGGCTAAAAGCTCCAGTCAACTAACTGTGCAGGTGGACACGTCAAAATTCAAGAGAGAACTATAGTATGTGGAATGTGTTTTCGAAGACGTGGCTACCGGCAGCACGGAATTGGGTACGGTGCGAATTACCGGTCATACGGTATCGATCGCACGACCTGTGCGAGTCTTGATTTACCCATCCATCCATTCAACAAAGCGCAGCAGTTATTCAATTCGATATGGTTTTAGTCTTATGGAGTTTATACACCTGTCCAACAGAGTACTGCATTACATAGGAAAAAAAAAAAAAGAAACTGACCGCAGTAATAAGAGAAAAGTAAAATATATTACAGCTGCTCATGCAATCTTTCTTGAGTTAAAATATTATGCTTATGTCGTAACAGGACTACAGAGGATTAGAATGCAGGGGAAGGATTTAAACACGTTATTTGTTTAACAAACTTAAGGGAGAAGGATTAGTCACGTACGACTGTGAAACAAGCTTCCACAAGTTTATGCTTCCTTCCTTTTCCAAATGTCGAAACGGCATCTCTCTCATTTCAAACTCTCTTGCTGGCTTATTCTTTTCTTACCTTACCTACTCTATTGGTTACTCTTGTTCGTTCCTCATTGCAACCGTGATGCAGGATTAGATTCCGAATGTGCTTGAGGGTGTCATGCGGTGAAGTTGTTTTTAGAGTCTAGCTATTTTCAGGAAGTAGGACAGTCAACAATACTGAGGACGTCGTGTAAACTTGACACACACTTTGGCGAGAAACCGATTACTAACTGAAAGACTTTCGAACGGTGGAATACGTAAAAGTACACATGACAAGTAATGCGTACTACTTGCGACACGCTTGTCTGAAATCAGCACCAATCACAAATCTCCAAGTGTTGCAAGATGTTTTATTTTGAGTAAAAAACACGTGCAGCATATGGTCCTTCTTTAAATACAATATTGGAACAACATTTCTGAGGGCAACCAAGGAAATATGGGCTGCAGAAGTACTGACAGGCGATTCCAGACAACAGTGTCGCAAGCAGTAGATTTAGTTGTAAATGGGGTGTATTGAAAGAAATTCTCGCTTATATTTGAACCACATCATATTTTGATTCTACGCCAATTGTTTTCGTGCTATTTGATACGTATCCCTAAACATGTGACCCCTCCACGAGATAATCACCGCTAGCGAGATGTTTATCCTGCTCTCCGTGCAAAAAAAGAAAAAGAAAATGCATTAAAAAAACTACGATCACTACTATCACCTACCGATATACAAAATATTCGCACACAAACACACTCGTAATGCACGGATCAAGCCCCAGGTGCTAGTGTGTTGACCCCACAATGGCTACAGTCGCAACCAAGGACACATGTACTTTTCTCCTGACCCTTCCGAGTGAACGAACCTCAATAACGTCATCACAACTGTCAAATCAACTCACCTCTTATTGCTTCATAAAGATGCTCAAGGTTCCGGCTTGCGGTACAGCGGAGGGGGAATGGACCGCACAGTTTCCACAAAGCCAGCATTAAGCAGAACCTATAAAATTTTCCTCTCTTTCTCGTGATCACCTCTCTATTCAGTACGGAACGCTCGAAAGAGCGGAGGACACCTTGAAACTCTGAATAACGCGGCGCTTCCCATTGATGCACGTGAAACAGGTGGGCGTCTGGCGCAATTAATCGAACTTGGGATAACCTCATCACGTATTTAAGCTTCCCGCAAAGCCATTTTGCATTGTGTAGCTGTCTACGTGAATCGAACTAACGTTTTCGTAGAAATCGTTCAATTGATGGCGTGTTCAGGAGCTCGTACCTCACGGAACGCCTTGGAGATGGCAAGAGTGACCTAACATATTTGTATCTGTCCGAGTTAGAAGGGCACGTCAGCAAGTTGATAGCACAGCTGGCTTGTGTACGTTACTGTTCTTTCTTTTTGTGCCTGTATGCTACGACAATGCGTCTTTGCACGAGGCCGAGGAGTGTCTCCTTTTGTCATCGATGTTAAATGGACTATAAGGCGTCCTCTTACTCGTTTTTGTTTGACGGCTGAACACACGACCGATGATTTATGTTCAGCATTCGAAACGTTTTCTCACAAGATCATTTAAATCAAGTGCCGAAGTCACACGAAGCTGATACGCCTGGCGATGCGCGAGCGCTAAGGGCAGCAGGAGTGTTATGACAGGTTATCACCACTGATCTCTATGTATAAAGGCTGGATCAGTGGTTAGCGTGCTAGCCATGTCATGTCGAGACTGGGAGGTACCCGGGTTCAAATCCCGGTGCCGGCTGTGCTGTCTGGGGTTTTTCCTGGGTTTTCCTCAGACGCTTTCAGACATATGTCGGCACAGTTGCCCTAGAAGTCGGCCCAGGACGCACATTTCCCCAGGGCGTGAGTCGTGACGTTGCCCACATACGTGAGGCCGACAACGGCAAGTCCTTTCACCATCACCACCACCATCTGGATCGCGCATGGGAGAGGGGCTCGTGGGGGAGAGGCACGCATTCGGGCCGCCATGTTGGGAGGTCCTAAAGCGCTGTGTGTGCCCAGAGAAAACAATGGGAGGCAACAGAGATTTTGAGTATTTATTGCGCTGCAGGCGTTGATCGTTTTTTGTCGTCACACAATTTTGTAAGGTGCCAGTATACTGATGTATCCTAACAGTGTTTCACAGGTGTCCTGCCGTTCGATTCTTAATTGCGTTATGTTTTGCATTCCGAAACTAGACCGTCACTGCAGTACAGCGCTGGGGATTGTACTACAGCACGTTTCCAAGGCAATATTTCAATAAGAAACGATGTGAGATTAACAACAACCATGTATATAATCTCCCGTGCTGCGTTCTGGACAAAAATTGTTCCACAAAGAACGGTCCCAGAAAGGATATACCCTCATGGTAGAAAGAAATCGCCCCATAGAATCACAGCCGTTGTTTTAGACAGGCGTATGCATTTAGTGTGATTTATATCAAGCAAGAAAGAGTCTTTTAGTGAACGACAGTGGTGTCTTCGACGTAATGCCTCGCAAATATGAACACACCGAAGCATCCCAAACAATTACTTCACGCTATTAGATCACGCTTAGACCAGTTAATCTAGGTATTGATGTAAACTTAATCAAGTTACTTAGTAAGTGGTAACACCTCCTTGAGACACAAGACTTATCTCCTTTTAAAGTACAGCACTTTTTTTTTCTTCTCCCTTCATTTGCTCTGATTATTTGCAGGTGAAATTGAATGTCCTTCTCGCGTACTCACATGCTTTTGCTGAATAGAACTGCGGCGTGAACAAAGCTGCGTAGGGACGGGGGCCTGCCATCCACTGCTGACTTTGTCATGCTTGTTATGTGGAGCACGTTGCAAAAAAATGCAGCTGCACATCTGAAACCCCAATCATTATCATCGTCATCTAAAAGGGAGTGTGGTAGCACTGCCGTGAAACCAGGCACAATTTCCGACACTTTCCGCAGTTTGCACACTTTGCTTCAGCGTCAGTCTCTCTCATGGGACTTTGCATTAACAGTGACTCCCACCTTACATTTTAATGTGCGAGGGCTCTCTTGCACTACACATGTACGGTTTCCAAACTGCAACATGACGATTTGGAGCTTGAAACTGGAGCCCTGGTGTACCCTGTCTATGAAATGATACCAACTGAATCATGTCAAACGTGATGTTTAGTGGAAGATGGCTTTCTTGATTGTGCATTCTGCGTGACAAAGATGTAAACACGATATGCTTTTGTAAAGATAAGTGATGTTATGCTCTATGAATAAAGAGAATATACATTTTTCAACATTTATTCTGGCATATACGCATTTCAAGATACAATGAATGTGCAGGGAAGTGACAAAACAATATGTTTATTGTTTTGTGACCTCCCTGTAATGACAATATATATCTCAGGAATGACAATGTACAGGTACACTACGTAAACTTGTTGCACCTAATTTTCATACATGCTGAATTTAAAATTTTTGTTTTGCTGCCTATGTGTTCAGTGTATTACAAATTGCTTAATGCAAAAAACACTTTGTTAATTTCAAGCTTTTTGCTCCCATCTAAGATATTCCCATCCTGAAGGAACCGCCACTTCGAGACCATAAAATATTCAGTAGGTTCCACTGTCTGTTTCACCTGCAGTGGCAGGCCCTGCCACTGCAAATTTCCTGCATTAACATCCTTCAAACTGTGTCATAACCTTAAATACGTCAATATTTTTGCAAGTAGTTGACATGCTGGAGGACACTCCTCCTGCAGCTAAGGCAACTACAGAGAGTTCCAAGAGTCTGAAGGTAAACCTACAGCTGCATGAGTGTGATCAACAGTAGTGCATTCTCAAGAAATAATTTTCTTCTTATAGCATATATGTGCATGCCTAGCAACTGAAACAATTATCACAGTTCCACAACAAGTTTTAATTCCTGAGGGTGTATACTGTAGAGGTGGGTTAGATCTACAACAGTTAATACAAGGTATTATATACTATGAATACCTTTAAAAATCTCATGTGACACATGTGCTTTTACTTTTTGGAGGTGCTGCGGCGATCGAAGTTTGTGGGCACTGCTCAGGTTTTGCACCCATTTCTTGCGTATGTCGAGGCAGCTGTGAAGGAGAGAACATTGGTTAGGATGCAGCTAGTTAAAAATAAATGTGTTGCTTTTTAAAAGCACTGCATAAATGTTTAAAACATCATTTTAAAACAGGGTTTACAATCCCGATATCTTTTAAAAATTTCAACGTTTAAACGCTGTTCTAAAAATAATTATAGCTTCATCACCAAGACACAATGCTTGGTGAGGAGCCTAAGGTGTATATAAAACTCTCTGAAGTGATGTGTTCCATGATGTGAACATGTAAAGAGAATGTGCAAAATTGAGAGAGGCTCACCACAGTGCATGCACTGGGGTGGTTCCTCCCCGTAAAGTAGGAACCCGTAAATGAGGAACATGATACTTATATGTAAGCTCGATCGCATCAGACGATGACACAGATGATGCTCGATGACACAGACGATCCTCTGGGTAGCCCCCGTGAGGAAACCTGTATTGAGAGACCACACTGCTACAAATAACACGACAAGCTACAAATTATTATTATCGCAACAAGCTGACAACATAGCTCAGACACAAAGGCGGTATCCAAGTCACACCACACCACCGTTACGTAGGATTCTTTGCCACAAATCAAACCAAGGCACAAAACACTACCAATACATGAAAAAGGGTGACTATCTTGGTCTTATTACGACGTAATACTGAACTTATACGCGAAGGTGGTTCAAAGAAATGACTGTGCACTTGCTTCCGTAGAGAACACTTGGTACCGTGCTAGCAATGCATGCAGAAAAGCGCTCGAGTGCTCGCACATATTGATGACACCACTATCAGTGTAGTGTAACATGTTCACTCCAGCATATTATGCACTCAAACTGTATTTGCCGGCGGGTAAAATGCAAGTGTGTTCGATTGAACCTCGGAAGAGCGATCAAACGACTGGCACCCAGTGCTGGTTTGGGGCAAAAAAACACTTCATAATGCTCAAATAAATGTACAGAATGGACGCCTATTTATTCCTTGATAAAGAATGACTCACCTGTAGAAATTTCGGCCCTGTATCCTTGCCGGGGTAGGGTTGGTACGACCGTAATTGCAAGAAGTTGCCATGATCGCTGCGGCGACTGTTTTGGGTACAGTAAGATGGCGGCCGGTTGCCGCACGCTCGCGCTCCCTATCCGCGATCCAGCCTTTTACAATCGAGATCAGTGGTTATCACCGCACGGGACGCCCATAGTTGTCCGACGCCTTTCTGCGACCCGTGTGAGAATCCAATGCAGGGAGGCGCCCAGGATCGCGAGTGGTTAAAAAACGGCGCACTTCGACCGGGAAACATTCTGGCGTACGAGTTTCACGACAAGCGAAATACTTTTTAGGAAAAATTTTATGGGGTGCTAGGGAAATTGCATAGTCCTTTCAAGACCACGTGGGAATGCATCTGTTCAACCCGAAACTCGTTATATCGGAGGTCGACCAATAAGGTTACAGCTATCAGACATCAGAAAATGAGGAAGCTTTGGGGATGGGCTGTCCGCTGACAATGCATGCCCAATGTATTGGTGTGACTTAAACGTGAACAATTTACAATTCTAAGCTCCTGCGTATTCTGGGTTTTGAGTACACAAATATTCCGACCTGCACGGCACATTAGTGCAGGAAACTTTACTTTTGCGTGTCGCGCTAGAATAAACATGCAGTTTCGCGAATGAGTAAGATAACGTAAGATGTGTTTGGTACGTATTTGGTCCATAGGTTTCATTTCGACAAAAAAAAAAAAAAAGTAAAAAGTCTGTGTAGATGCGGTCTGCTGTCGCGAAGAGTCGAACGGCTCGGATGCGGGCTTAGAGAAAAGTAGAGAAAAGGGTGAGGGTACCATTTCATCAGGAGCACAATAGTCTCGACAGAGGTTAACATCGCCTACAAAGTGCCTGTGCGGTTGTCATGATGCAGTCTATCGTTCGTCGGGACATTATTGCGGAGGGTAAGGGTCCATTCACACGGTGCAACTTTTGCTGCCACTTCGTTCCCACGACGGCCGCACGCAATTGAAGTTGCCACCAGAAGTGAAGTTGCAGAGAGTAGGCTCCCTTCATTGTAGTGTTGAACGAACTGGTCAGATGGCGTGAGAAAATGTCGTCATCATCATCATCTTCGTCCAATCGCACGAGAGCGAGAAGTGAAAATAGGGTCGACAGTTTGCAAGTACGTATTCCAGAACACATTCGCGTGAAATATTTTACATGAACCGCCGGAGGAGCTTCCATACTGCTACCATCACCTTCGTAACCCGCGACGGCAGGGATGCGGAATTTACATTTAGGAGGTGATGCCACGACAGCCAGCCATTGCGACTGGATGCCTTCGGAGGAGGAGCCAAGTGATGGACAGGTTCCGCCTGGAGGTTGCGAAAAGAATCGCTCGTGGGCGAACAATACTGAAATTCTAGCAACCGGACTGCGCAACCCCTTTACACGGCTCAACCTCGCTGCGAAACCTTTTGCGCACTTCCATTTCACTAAAAGGGCTAAAAGCAAAGTTGCGCTAAAGTGGCATTGTGTTAATAGATCCTAATAGAGAGTATACCGTCCTAAATCCTACGACAAGGTCATCACCTCCCACAGGCCTCCGAAAATAACAACATCGGGCACAATAGACTAAGCGACAACAGGGTTGAGCGTCTTGGTAACCAAAAAATAGTTACAAAAATGTACTTTAATACAACCACGCTAAAACTTTACGTACAACATTCGCCCACTGCCGCTATTGAATGACTTAAAATTTTACTGCTGCCGATACTTGGTAATAAGATATTTATTCTGAAGTCTTGTTGTTTCGGAACTGGCTGAAGCTGATGGCATCTCAGCGGCATCTAACATTGTATCTGCCATACGACTCCTCCATCGTGTCCTTGGCGATGTCTTTCGACGTTTTGTCCCTCGTGCAGCTGGTCTCCTTCAGCGAGTTCTCGATGCACACTTTCAAAAGGTCAAGTTCCCTGCAGTATCCCAATGATTTAGGAGGTGATCAATTTACCACACATTCGATACATATGAATGTCACGTGAAAGACTAAAATATTCGACGTTAGCAGTCGAAAAAGCCCGACACCGGCGGGAATCGAACGACGCAGCTCTTGATAGCCGATCAAGCGCGCTGACCACTACGCTACACTGGCACGGCTTACCGACAACTTGCCAGTGGACATCACTCAACGAACAGGACACGCACTCACTCGCTTCACATCCTCTCCCATATGTTTCTTCACACGCACACACACATATACACTGTTTTCTCCTGGACGCCGCCATATTGAAAGCGCAGCGCCGTCTAGCCGGGGGAGCATGTTGAAAACAGTTTATCGCACAATCCAAAGAGAAAGAAAGCACACAGGTCGTGTCCTTCCTCCTTGGTGTCACTTTTCTCCTCTCTGTCTTGTGCTGGCTGCAAAAGCGCTCGGTGAGGCTGGCTGGAAAATGGTGTATACATTTACAAGGTGTGTTCTCTAAAAGGTCAGCCACATTTTCGCGCGTGACGCGATACCTACTTGACGGACAGACTTCCGCTGCCACACAGTGAATAATTTTGGTTTTTCTGGCATAAATTCTTCACTGTGTGGCAGCCGAAGTCAGTCCGTCAAGTAGCGATCGCGTCACGAGCGAAAATGTGGCTGACCTTTTAGAGCACACACCCTGCACACACATACAACACAGGATGAGGCAACGGCCATCTCGTGAGCATGTTTCAAATCGATATTTTATGCTTTTAGGTACATTGAGACTGATGTTGTGTTCCTCTATTTGTGCGTTCCAGCCTCAGAACAGGTACTTTCCATCAAGAACGTCACGTGTCACTTATAAGACGAATGCAAGGTCGGCTTGACCGCAGGACACGAAAGCACATCCGCCTATACGCTATTTTCTCATGGACGCCGACATATTGAAAGCGCAGCGCCGTCTAGCCGGGGGAGCACGTTGGAAAGAGTTTAGCGCACAAGCCAGACTGAAGGAAAGCACACGGGCCGTGTGCTTCCTCCCTGGTATCGCTTTTCTCCTCTCTTGCTTGTGCTGGCAGCAAAAGCGCTGGGTGTGAGTGAGGCTGGCTGGAAAACAGTGTACAGAAGCCTACTTATCTCAAAAATTTTGTTCTGCGATAACATATAGCTCATACCCCGAAAGCATAATTCATTATAGGACCGGAGCGGTATTGGTCCAAGGAAATGCAAAGTCGGAATGCCGTTTTAGTCAGTCCTCAGCGGCATCAAAGCATGAAACTCTACTAGATGCGTGACGCCACGGGTCAATTCCGTCACGTCCGCCATTGTTCGAGCAGCGCAAAAGCTCGACTGCACCGCCAGACTCGAGGATTGAACTCTTGGATTAAAAAAAAAAAGAATTCAGAGACTAACAATAACTCCTCTGCTGGAAGATAAATGGACGGTTTGTTGTTCCTAAAATGTGTCGTGCATCACGCTTGTGTGCTACATAGGAGGTTATATCACTGTCCTACAATGATACAGATTATACTCACTCGCATATGTCCGTGTCGGCGTGGATATCCCTGGCTCTTATGATACGGTAAGACTCCTGCTGACAGGTGATTACTTTGTTTCGGAGGTCTTCCTGCTGACAGTTTGGCTCTTCCGCTTGCTGTTCTTCCATCATGTCTGTAATACTTCATTATGAACCTCTGCCCATGTCAGTGACCTGCATGATGCTATTAAACTATGTAAACACAATCCACGCTGGACTTCGCTGTGCAGAATATTTCGACCGTTCTTCATGTTTGGTTCGGCAGACGAGGCCGTAAGGTGCAGCACACCTATTCGTAGACGATACATGTTAATCATTGCTCTCGAACAGCAGCCTTCGTGCACCGCAACCAGCCCTCGTCCTTTCACTTCGTGGTTAAGTCTTTACTTGTACTTTTCCACTAAAAAAAATGTCAATACGAAGAGTTATTCGACTCTATTGAATGACATGAAGCCTGCAACTCGCTGTAAACCAAGGTTAAAACAAGTTCTACTTTGTTTTCTTCTACACAAGGCTCACAAAAGAGACACATCAATCGACTAGCAGTGTGAGGTCATCCACTTGAAAGGAATAAAGCGATTGACTTATCACATTTTCGAAACCGATATCGTGAACAACTTTCCGATCTATTAAACTTCACTAAGGATTCAAAAACAACGAAGGGGGTTAGCAAAGCTGTACGCAGCTTGGCTAACCCCCGTCCACCGCAGCTTCGCCAAGTAACATGCAGAACGGGTTATGCGGTGAAGTCCATTTCTTAGAGCTGCTTAGTTCTGAAACAGCACGGCAACCCGCGCACACACAATAACAACAACTTTATTTTAAGATGATGAATGGGAAGTTTCATCGCAGGAGGCGATACTCTACCCCATTGCTGGTGGTAATGTGGGGAATGAAATAATGAGCCCCTTCACAATAAGTATTGAAGTCCGATTGTGTCCAGAAAGGTCAAAAAAGCTTTGAGCGAACCGCGCACATAAAATTATTAATTCCTCGTTATTGTTAACATACGTTTATAGAAGCGTTCGTCTTGCGTGTCTGAAGTACGATTTATGAAGTAACATTGAACGAGGAACAGTTCCTGTGATGGCTCTAAAAGATAGCTGCTTCCATTCCTTCTGTCAGTGTAATGTAACGAGCAGGTTCTGTATATAGGACTTGTTACCTGACGATCACGAAATTACTTTCTTGTGTTGTAATGATTTCGCACGAATATGAAAACAAATTGAATGATGACAGTTGAAGAAAAGGCACCAGCAGGGGGATTCAAACCCACACACCCTGATTGTCATGGTGCATATACTAGATGCCTGCCCAATAAAGCAAAATCGGCCGTTCACGCTACTGTATGGGGGCGCCAGTTTCCTAGGGTCAACGGAAACACTACTATAGTTAGAGCAGCGTAAGCGTACGCTGCCGTACACTCCGTGTATAGGGCTGTTGCGCTGGAGTTTTTGCGCGGACGGTGGCGCCTACGAGCGAGGGGCAGCCGAAGTAGCCGCTCGTTCCGTCGCTTTGTTGGGCTAGCGTAGGTGGTGGGAACCATCGGCCCACCGCAGAACAAGCGCGTGACAAAAAAAGCGCGCGGTGCTTTGCTGACTGGCAGAGAGCAGGGCACGGCAGGCGAATTCCTCAGGCAAAAGCGCGCTCGCTATGTTGTGCTCCCGCTCTTAGTAAATTTAGCAAAAGCTGTTTGTCGTATTCTCTTACCATAACTTTGTGAATGCAACAGCCCATTCAAAATGCAAGCTTTCAGTACAGCTACACTTATGAAACAGTAATAGTTACAAATGAATGTTCAGCTTGTTATTCAGCAGAGATTAATAATTTCGGCAGGCTAACTTAGACTTTTAAAATGCGTTCAGATATCTTCTGCGGCCCCTGGAAAACGTCCAGAAGGAGGGGGCGGGGGTTGAATGTGGCACTTGGGATTGTAAAGGGTCACAATCCCTGGGCTAGCGTGTATGTAGTCTGCATAGTATTTCCAGTATTTCTGCAGTACTGTTGTGTTGTAGGCTGTCGCAACTGTTACAAAAATTAAAAGGAGAGGATAGGACAGCGTCATGACATATACTGCGGATATCGCATCTAGATAACTATCACGGACCTAGGAAGCTAGCGCCACCATTATGGACGACTGGCGCCTATGTGTTTCGATATCATTGGTCAAACATGTAGTATATAGAAGGCGGTGGTGTAATTGATAGCATTTCTGACCGGCAATCAGAGTGAGTGGGTTCGAATCCCATTGCTGGTGCCTTTTCTACAACTGCCATCATTCAAATGAAGTA
The DNA here is from genome assembly GCF_037126465.1 of Ornithodoros turicata. Classification (NCBI taxonomy): domain Eukaryota; kingdom Metazoa; phylum Arthropoda; class Arachnida; order Ixodida; family Argasidae; genus Ornithodoros; species Ornithodoros turicata. The sequence continues at coordinate 46,854,853 of NC_088201.1, forward strand.
TACAAATGGGCATTGTGAGCTTTGTGTTGTGTTTATCCTTCTATGTTAAATTGCCTCGTCCACTACAACGTTACATAAGAAAACGAGATATGAAATACCGTAATTCTGCAATATGGGCCCACGTCTAGAGAAGAAACATGCACCCTTATCCCATCAAAAAGAATTTTTTGTATGCCGATGTTTCGTATCGTTATCCCCATCGTCAACTGGTGAGTCAGAATCTGTAACCCTACATGAATATTTCTTGCACACCAAGCGGTTGTAACATGTGCTACGAACCTGATTCTTAGACAGAAAACGCGTGAACGCAGAAAAGTGCAATCTGGAGGGGCCACTGTGGAGGGCATGCGCAAGACAAATGGTATTGGCAAATTCTTCAGCCTGCTGTGATTACAAACAGCTGCGGTAAGTGCTGTTACCCGTTGGTACGTATAGCTTCTATTCCCGGCGGTGCGTCTTGAAACTAGCGAGCCACTCACAATACGGGGCGCAAAGTCTGGACACAATGACCGCGACAACCAAGACACAACGAGGTGGCAGTTTATTGTCCAGAGCGAGAATGAGTTTAGTTAGAACCACCTGGTATATGACATATGAACTTAAGCAACTAAGCGGAACGAAACGTACGTTTCATAGCCATAGTCTTGCATTCCAAGGTGTACTCCCCGACGACTGCCTTTGAGAAGTGCAGCATGCGACTGATGAGGTCCTTGTTTCCGGAGCACGCGTCATTCTTTATCAGTGGCGTCACACAGTGCTTGTACTCAGTCAGGGACCTGGGACCAAGAAACTCATATTCAACGAGTATGTTGCTTTTCAACAGCATATAGTGTATCTTTCGGAAAGTATATAAGCACGGTTTAATATTAGGTTATTGTTCGACTAATAATGAAACAACCACATGTCGCTCTTCCACCATTTATAATGGTCCAGTCGCTTAGGCACTATACGAAAATTAGCTCAATCACCATAGCAGCTCCCGATTCAGCTGAAATGGGCTGCGTTACGATTAAAATAATGTTAGACAGTACAAATAACACTGAGTATAAAAGTGCGTCGCACCAAATGATGACTAGTACATTTGCAATGCTCACTCATGGGACAGACATGAGGCAGACTTCGAATATTTTAATGAAGTGCGCAATTAAAATTGACGGAATTGGAGGATGCAAATGCGGCCACAGAAGTTTTCCCCGTAGGAGCAACGTTTTTAATTAAGCAATGTCTCACAATCTGTTGCGTAAAGAAATAAGTGCGACCTTGTTCACAGTGTACACGAAGGTGCATTTCTAATGGTATCTTCGACTGGCAGCCACCGGTCGCTCTAGAGCACTCTGGAGCGCGTGCTCTATCTTTGCCTGGACAACACTAAGCGCTCTAACAGCACTCTAACTTCGGCAGTTGTTTCTTTCTTCCACCTTCTTTCTTCCTCCAGCTCGGAGCGCTCTGGCTTAAAACACTGTAGGAAAGGGGGAGCGCTAGTTCACGAAAACATAGAGCAACTTTTTGTAAGATAAATACCAAAAGAGGATGTTCCCGCCTTCTACATACGTCAGAAAGGAACCCACCAGGAAAGGTACGCAGAGTCATTAAGTAGTAGGAAGGGAATCTCATCGACCTGAACCAGTACAGTCTACTGTGCTACCACAAAGACAGTGGAGTAAATTGGTCATAGAACTCCGTGGACAATTCCCTACGGGTGAACGCATCTGCGTTGTCGTAGACCTCTACATTAGTCGGGTCTAAAATACTTAGGTCAGCAACGGGTACAGCAATTGTCTCTCTCGAAGAACTATTTCCACGGTTTGGATACCCTGACACAGTCATATCCGACAACGTACCACAGTCTCTGGCTGAAGAACGTAAGACATGCATGAACCACCATCGGAACAAAGACAAACCACGTCACACCTTATTGTCCACAGGCAAACGGTGCCGCCGTAGAAAGGATAAGCAAAACATACTGAAAATGTTACGGGTTACAGTAGCAGAAGGAGTAGACTGGCGAAAGGATCTTCATTCACTTCTGGCAACATACCGCGTCACGACACACAGCACCACGGGACACAGCCCTGCAGAACTAATGTTTGGACGAAAGATCCGCTGTATTCCGGAGGTCGTTGACATTCCACACGATGACGCCCAGAGGGAACACGATGTGCGCCAGAAGCAAATTTCGAAACGCCACGCTGACACTTAGACGTGTTGCGCAATACAACTCTATCGCAGTCGGCGATACTGTTGTCTCAATTCAAGAGAAAAAGGACAAGCTTTCGAGAAAGTTTGCTCCCTGAAAGTGGAGAAAAAAGGAAGTCAGGCTATCGTTGGAAAAGATGGAAAGACAACCTGTTGCAACGTTGCACAGATGAAGACGATTATAAACAGACGTCCGACGTGCGAACAAGACTTTGCTGAAGCGAACAACGAAGAGTCGTATCGAGCCGTATCGAGCAAGACTTCGTTCTGCCTACAAACGACAATGTTCATAGCGCATAAGAAGAAGAAGTCGTCACCTACAGACCATTAATGTAGCTCGTGTACCCTACCACATAATCGCAATGAATGTAATAATCTTTTGGAGAAGATGAGGAATGTAGTGTATACGCCAAGCTCGACTAGCAACCAGGAGAATACAATATCGCGGACTAGACCGCACACGCATCTCTGTGTGCTCCAGGGTTAGACCCCGTAAAGTAACCAACCAAATAACCACCCAGTGGGTCTCATCCAAATAGCCACCGATATTGGCTTCTTTAAAAATTGTGGCAGCAATCGCTGCGCAGATTGTCACTGAAATGCGACAGCATTGCTGAGCTCATCGCGGCCATTCTTTGACGATGGGCAGTATAGAGACCTGTGGAAACTGAAGTAGCTCACGTACTTAGCAACCCTACCTTGTCTATGCCCCTGACAAAGACACATAACACTTACAACACTATAACACTTCCCGTACGGGTTGTGGGAATTTTATCGTCATTGACTAGATGCAAATTCTAGACTTCCTTCATGAAGTCCGCGAGCCAGCTGTTCCGCAGTGAAGTCTCCCACGACAGTCATGGGCATTTTGTGTTCCTTGAAGTTTTCTACGAAGCCTACTCGAGTCCAATAAACGAACACAACATTGATTTTGTCTTTAGATGATCCCGCTGTAATGTATACCAGTACCATGATGGTGGGGGCATCCAGGAAGGGATGGTCCTGTGCTTTCTGTTGCGGGTTATTCTCCGCGACTACCCGATTCCCAGAGCAAGATGGACAGCACACCGCTTCCTCTTCTGTACCACCATTACCTTTTCCTCTTTTATTCACCCTTCCATGGGTTCACCGTGGGTGCACCGAGCCGCCACCCCCGAGTAGGCTGACCGAGCCTTCCCCAAACATCATCCCCCCTTTCCTACGACGCATGCGTCGCCAACCTCGTCTGCAGCGGCTAGGGAGTGTCCTACCTTGTCTACTTTTGGGCTGTTTATTCGCTCGGAGGCGCTCAGAGCGGACATGACGTCCCGGAGTTGGGTCGTAGGCGTACGAAAACTGGCTCAGATCCGCCCGCTCTGTGTTTGGATATTCGCTCGGATCACATCCGAGGCAGCTCGCTTCGCTCGGAGTCTGGAGGACGAGCTCGCCAATCTTTCCCATAATTCATCAGCTAGAAGACGGCGACTACTTTGAAGTTTTGAAATTGTTTTCGTCTAGACCGCCTTACCGCCAGAATCAGATTGTGGAATTAATCATAAGTGCTTAAATTTTGCCTCTGGTACTTAAAAAAAATGTAAAAATCGCTGGCAATGAAACAGATCGGACACGTTTAGGTGACACAGGCTTTCATGCAGAGTCTGCACTTCTATAGACAACATTGGAATGGTGGACAAAAACAACAACAACAACTTTATTTTGGCTTTGGAGAGTGGGAAGCTTCATCGCCACAGGCGATACTCTACCCCATTGCTGGTGGGAAAGTGGGGACAAAAGGTGGACAAAAAGAAGAAACACAAAGCAATAAAAACTGTGAAGTACACAGAAGTAAAACCATCGGGCAATTAACATATGGGAAGGGACAGCAGGATTTGGCGCATGTGAATAGAATGGCTGGAGATAATCAGGTTCAGTGCGAGAATCTGTGTGTCTGTCCATGGGACGCATAGAGTCCGGGTATTTTGTTATAAAGTTGTAAACAGTGGGGCCCCGAACTGTGGCTCCGCCGGAATTTTCCGTAGAATTTTCTTTCCTACTCGGTTTCCCCCGACCGATCCATTTGCGGTCCCATGACGCACTCCCGCTAAGCTCGTGCTCTGCTGCCGAGCAAATAAACATAAACGACCTTTGAGAGTGACTACCTAATGGCTAGGAGAGTTACGTCGTTTCTCGAGTAGATAGCTTCGTTTGTCTTCTCTCTTCGCATGGGAAACGCATCACAAGCATGGGCTGATGCCGGGGCATTTTTTTTTTCTTTTTTGTTGGAGGGGGGAGGCGGGGGGCTCTTTGTCGAAGCGCGTAACTGGGAACGGGAGAGCGGAAAACTAATGGTTGACGTAATGGTTGACGTAATGGTGGACGTAATGCTTTGAGGGCCGATCACCCTGACAGAACACCCGCGCACGGATTTGAACCCCGGTCACCTCCCAATGGCGGCGTGGAATGCCATTATCGTAGCCACTAGGCCACAGGAGCTAGCTATGGGAGTTCTCACGGCGGTTTGTGGTTTTGTAGCCGCGCTTGAACACGTGATCTCCAAGCAGCAGCCAGTGAGTGCAGGGCTTACACTGCGACATACTCCGCCTCAAGAAAACTCGGAAGGTTCGCTGATAAATGCTATGCATTTAAAAGAACCGTGCATCAGTCTTAACCAGATCATAACCTTGCATCAGTTGTTGTTATCACGTTCAGACACCATTTACATCCTAATGAAGATGGCACGAGGGTAAGAACAGAACGAAATGTACTTACTCGCAGAGTTTCTCCTTATCTACTTCTAACTGGAAGTTGAGGTTAACGATAGCCCTGTCAAAGGTGGTTCCGCAGGCAAGATGACGATTCAAGAGGGTCTTACCATCGCACATAACATAGTCGTAGCTTTCTGAAATAACGCAAAATGAAAATCACCGCAGTTCTTGAAATAAACACTAAATAAACGGTATTTTACGTGCCAATACTAGGGAGTTTTAGTGAATCGTTTTCACTCAAACCGTTCGCGAACGAGTTTGCCGCCGCCCGACCACAGTGGAATACATTCTATGTCCCCTCTCCTTCTTATTGGTCACCTGCGACACCGTTCGGGAACGGTGTGAGCGAAAACGATTCACAAAAAGTCACTGATCCACTGCCCTTAGAAACTGAGTTGAGTTTGAATGTAAAAAGGCATTAGAAACAGTTTCAGGCGTTATTAGAAGCAGACTATATGCTTCCACTTCATTCCCCACATCACCACCAGCAATGCGGTAGAGTATCGCCCCTTAACCTAAAACCTTAAACCTAGTGGCTACCTTCATATGATATATGAAGGACAAACTCACGAATGTTCATTTGACAATCCCAGTTATATGTCCTGAGCTGTCTCTTCCGGCGGTCCACTTCTCTGCCAAAAACATACCGATCACGTCGGCATTTTGTGGAAGACAGAGACCTATCGATGCAGGTGCTGTATTTGCGTAAATTCCTGAAAGAAGCCAAACGGCACGGTACATGGTGTGCGTTACTTTGATGTTGGGCTCGTGACTCACTAAGCAACTGCTGAATTGTATGGTATGTACCACACGTCTAGTATATTATGTCGTGATTTTCCTTAATTTGTAAGCTTCTTAAAAGGACTTTTTAAAATTCTGGGAACATCTTATCGAAGTTTAGCTGAATAATGTCTTCCCTGTTGAGAACCTTGTGTGTCAGAAATGTTTCCCGATTGATGTGCGTCGTTTTTTTCAACCCACGAGTGCTCGAAATCGCACTTGGACCTTTCCTCCATGTTCCTCCTTCCTGGGTTTGCACGCTGCTCGCAGAACGAAGCATCGGCCAATCATGTGGGCACCATGAGTAAGCGGTGATGTCGTCGGTGACGTAATGGGAAACAGTAATGACACGGTCAAGTGTCTCCGCGTAACCCTTCTTCAATGAGCTTCGTGTTTTTTGGGCACGTACCTCGTGTAAATTATCTCGTGAGAAATCTGTTCGGTTGTTGAGCGCGAAACTTCGGTTGTGTTTGCAGGAAAGTCTGAAGAGTCAAACAAAACCTAGGAAAAAATCGCGCGCTTCGCAGTCCATTTAATAATTCCCAGTCCAAATAGACTTCGTAACACTACTGGGTTGATTACAAAACTTTGTTACGTGTTACCGCTATTTTAACGTAAACAACGAGAATTAGCGACGCAGGCCACAAACATTGAAGACACAAACACGTAAGCCTTAAAAAGCCCAGAAAAAAAGTCCTGGCGTCTGCACCTGTTTCCTGAGTTCTTCGATTTCACTGTTATTTTCTTCTGTCACCTTCAGCTGTTCATGCATTATCGAAGTCATCGCAATCAAACGTGTACGTAACCATTAGCTGAGGATGTGATTTTGGTAGAATAAGCCAATCAGTTAGGCCTCTGTTCCGAAAATGTTACGTAGACAGGACTACATAGTCCTGCACCTTTTATTGTTCTCTAATTCTTGTTTTTAATGCGTTTGCATTAGAAGTGTCAAAGTGGAAAAAGCTCTATGTATGTGTGTGTGAGAGGGAGAGAGCGCTGCGGAGCCGCGAATGGGAACCCGGGAGATGGAAACGAGACGGCGCCGCAAGCGCCGTCGACTCATTCTGCTCCGGACCTCCGTCAGTTGCACTCCGCTTTTCGAAGAGACAACGAATGTGTCAAGTGAGCTCCTGAAGAAGTTAGTGTAATGATCGCATTTGCTTAATGCTAGCGCATTTCTCTCGCACTTACCGATATATCCAGACTGATTTTTTTACAGCACCGACCTTAGCTTAGGTCGCAGACCTTAGGTAGCAGAGTCTACCTACTGAACCCACGTTCGCGGGTTCGAAACCGGCCGAGGAAGCCAGCGACTTGGTGTCATCAGACAAGTTCCTTTGACACGCTGTCCACCATAAGATCTGTACGGTGTTCTATACGCTGAAATTTCTTTGCTCGTAAAAAAAAAAAAAAATGTGACAAAACAATGAACATGTACTGTGGTGAGCAGAACCCATTCAGGTACCCACCACTACGACTTCGTTCGTGATTATAATTGTCTCGCGACGTAATATCACTTTTCATAGCGCGAGACAGCCTTTCTTTAATTCCGTGTCAGCGCCGCGAAGGAACTGTGGCTATGAGCGGTGTACAGACGTGGACAGGAAGGAGTGGAGCCAGGGGGGGTTATTATGCGTCCTGGGCCGACATTCGTCTGGAGTCTGCCGGAAAGCCCACGGAAAACCCCAGACAGCATAGCCAGTGAGCGGATTCGAACCCGCGTCACCTCCCAGACTCTGGTCGCGAAACAGTTGTTACCATTACAGATTTCGTTGCATCTCTAGCAGTGCCTCACAGAAATGGGTTTACTTTACGCGTATCTCTTTACTTTGTACAGGAATGTTCAGTGCATACCATAGCGGTAAGCTGCTATTACCTGCACGCTTCGGCTTGGTCTTTTTCAGCTCGCCTCAATTCCACATCCTCCAGAATCCGCTCGCATTCGATACGCATCCTCAGAAGCCGATTTTCCATGCATCCTGTCACGGGTACTGCAACAAATAATGGAACGTTTCTTTGTCTTGGGTTCAGGTTGGAAGATAACGGTCCCTTCGCCGCTCAAATATCCGACATCCGTCGTTCGAATAACATGCGCCGTCAAGTCATGTTACTCTATATATATACGCTACCATAGTATTCGTTAACTCCGACAACAGACACTTCCATCGTGACCAACAGACACTTCCATGCGACCAACGGACACTTCCCCTAGAATATTCCAAGCAAATTGTATTACGAGAAACGATAACCTAGTCAATGATACGATGTAAATTGGCGTCACTGACAAGCGAAGGGCTTCCTCCGGCCTGGTTGTGTGTCCCAGTCAATCGAATATGCGAGAGTCGGCGCTACCTGGACGACCAATGTCCAGCAGAGAACTGCATACACACTGTGATCTGCAATTACAATATAAAGTTATAGCTATACGATACTAAAGAAGAATCAATCATGGTGTAACATTAGAGCATTTCATATTCTAAAACTCTCTATTGCTTCTCAGCTGAATAGCATGAAAGACGCACGCATGGTTCCGCAGCAGTCCCGTTCCAACTGTAGTAATCCCAGTCACATATTTGTTCACGCAATCTGCGACTGCACGCCACACCTGTAACGATAACGATTGCAATAGACATGACTGGCATTCTGTTGCATCGCCATTGTGCGTCGTCACTTTGTGTGCCTTACATGTAAAAAGCAATATCGCGTTACCCGGAATTATGTGTCCCTTTCATCTTAATTCAAACGTCAGTACATTGGTTCATGTAAAGAAACACCAGCAACCATCACTCTTTCGCACACAGCAAGGCGCAGTAACCCAGTAAGATACTTCATTCTCTTTTTCTTTTATATAAACACATCCCCCCATGAAAGATGGAGCTCGAACACGTTTAGCTTGAAGTGGAGTTGCTACTTCCTACATGCTTTTTAAGCAATTACAGAACATGCGAATTGCAGCAGAATCTTGTCCATACACCATCAATATAGCAACAGAGCAATACTGACACCAGAACGTGCACACAATGAGTGTTTACGCTTCATGAAGAGTTTCTTCTACGCGTTACCTTGACGATGGGTTATTGTACGAATTAATGCAGGTAGTAGTGTAGAAGTATACCTTGCCGTTAAAGCACACTTTGTCCATGAAGATTTGTTGCAAGTGAAGCAGCGATGCTGGCAAGTCTTTATTAACAACAGCAGTACTCATTGCGCTGTTTGTTGGTCTCCTTTGTTTGTTACTAAGATATTTTTGAAGACGCGAACCATGACTGAATGAGCAAATTAGAATGGTGCAAGAGAGCTGGTGTACTGTACGAAGAGGTAACATTTCCTTGTGTTGTCCTCTCCTAACTCAATAATGAATGAAGAGAATGAAGAATGAATATCCGCAGTGGATATGTAATCACTTGGATATGTAAAACTGACGCAAGTATTCACGTGTATACTCGCACGAATAACATTACTTCACCTGTGAACACGAATCCCTCGAGACTACATTGCCACAGTAGCACTGAGTTGCATAGATACATCTGTAGTAATCGTGGATGTGGACATGGAATGTATAACGAAGAGAAGATAGTGTGCGACGCCGTTGTGTTGCTGAAAGTCAGGGACTACTAAGGTCTTTCCTGTATGCTACAGTTCTGTGCTATCAAAAATGGAAGATCCCGCGATCCGGTGAAACCACACGTCGGGAACCGGGTCACACGTAGATTCGGTAGCTCGTCGTCCAAGAATTTGACTTCAACGTGCCGTACGTAATTACGTATTTATTCCATTAGTTTACCTCCTTTCCGAACGTAAATGAATGTGATATACGCAGCACATCACACTCCTAGAAAGCTACACAGCTACAAACTACAAAAGCTTCAAGAGCTCGTAAAGCGGACGTATCATTTGCACAGCAAAAGTTGATCGAAAGCAACAGCAGAACTTTTTCGGACCCATGCCGACCATTGGGTACACAGGGAACAGTTTTTTATAAATATTACATGCCAAGTACTCGTACGCCAAAGCATAGGTACGGTTAAGCGCTCAACCTTGAAGTTTACCTGAGATCCTGTTCTATACTACATACCCACATGACGCATGACATGTGTCCACTGCGCAATGCACCGTCGGAAGAAAAAGATACACATTCAACAAATTTAATTTCGCGTTTTGGCATTACTGTACAGTTAAAAACAGATCCCACCCCGCCAACGTTACACGTTCTTCAAGTCATCCGTGGTGGCTTGGTTTATTGCCTTTCGAAGTCTTTATAGGACGCTCCATAGACGTCTCAATGACTCAAGCAGTGCATCAGTTCCGACTTTAGGTACCAAACGACAAACTGGACAACATCAACAGGATCGTCGAAATGAGAAGTACGAGTGTTTTCACGCTGTGTTCCGCGTAAGAACTGTAACCCCTCGAACAGTAGAGGACACCGAGTCTGTCGAAGAGTGTGTTGCCCATGTCCTTAATTTCGGGAACGAGCGGTGAGCAGTGATGACGGTCCGCCGAGTCGTTGAGACACTTGCGGTAATGGATAAGGTCTCTGCAAGAGAAGAACGAATTGCTTTGTGTAACACAATCGCGAGTGAGACAGTTAATCCTTCCAGTAATCGTATCTGAATATGTAGAACGTAATATTTGTTGTGAATCGCGTGAAACCGTGTGAAGAGAGTGAAGACTGACAGGAAACGTCCAATTCGGCTATTCCACAGGCTATTCGGCTATCCCAACCTTGAACAGAAAAACAGCGCAAAAAACTGGAGGGAGAGAAGAGACAAGTACACACAACGAGAACTGAGGGTTTTATTAATCTGTTGCGGCTGTTTCTCCCAGTTGAGGATGTACCAACTTACCCACGTCACAGCGTTAACGAAACTTCTTTTCTCACGCTTTGTTACAGCCGTTTACAAGTCCCAAACGTTGCCACACCAGTAGTGAACAGCTGTTTGGCCCTTGTTGGACCTCTTCAGCAGTGCGCTGGTGGGCAACGTTTGAGTGGCTACTTGAGAGGCTTTGAGAGCTACTTTTTTCGATAGCGGAGTAGCGATCGCGCTACGTTTTAAATTGGTAACGGGGAAAGTATTTCCGCTATAAATACCGGTAGCGGCGGATTCTTTCTCCGCTACTCTTTATAATATGGAACGCGTGGAACACAGATTTAAAAAAGTGAGATAACGGCGAAGCAGAATTTTTTTTTGTTGTTCCTTTTAGCTGCTTGTTAATCTGGTAGAGTGGCCGATGGCTGCTTTCTCCGGGCGTCTTTGTAAATTTGATTGCGCTGTGACAACACACCGCAGAGCAAAAATGTTGTGCATGGTGGCTCCTGATAGGCTGCTTCATGAATGAAACTGCGCTTCCAGCCATGTTAAATGATGTCTTAAATGAGCAAGGAAGTGACATTTAACATTGCTCGAAATTCTGCTTCAGTCATCAAGCAGTCTATTGGGTGCCACTACGCACAATTGTTTTGCTATTCGGTGTACTGTCACTTAGGAATCAAATTTACAAAGACGCCCGGAGAAAGCAGTCATAGGCCTCATCGCGTGACGCCATCAAACCTGCTGACTGCGTGGGGAGCAGCCGTCAGCTCTCATTGGCCGCCGAAAATTCGCCTGCCACTTCTACGATGCTGCGTCCGCGCCAGCGTCGTGAATTGACCGACCTTCAGATTGGGACTGTTGAACGACGCCACGCAGATTTCCTTTCACGCTCTTCCGGGGTTTCAAGAGTTTCCGGCTTGCAGATCAGAGGCCTCTCGAGCGTGCAACAGGTCAGCTGCGCTCGTCTTTCCTTACTAAGAGCTCCTGTTCTTTTTTGCTTCTAGAGCTCCATTAGGCTTCTAGTGAACGGATGTTTCGTCAACCTCGTCGCTTCATGAACTTTGTAGTTCGTAGTCTTTGTAGTTCCTAGTGCCGCTGCCCTTCACACCACTCCTAACTCGTAGCTGTTCAGTTGCCTTGTGGCCTATTCCTGGCCGGTTCCCACTTGTTACTTTCAATGTCTACTTCTGTCAATTTCGTTGCTGCTACCCATCGGTGTGTTATGTTTGCGTTTGCTATGCTATGTTATGTTGTGTTCATGTTTGGCAAATGAATGACGGATGTACTCACGCACAAAGTCGCTTCCGCGCCCGGTTCGTAATATGTGTGACTTTCGCTAGTCTTGTATTATTCTTGAAGCCTCCTGCTATGATACCCTCTTCCATGTTCCCATCACAGACGTCCCACTGCTGCGTGAACTCTTTCAATTCGCAAGCTGGAAATTGTGAAAATAGGTTAGTGTGCAATGATTAAAAGGATAAATGCGATTAGACTCCTACAAGCAATATGGAAATTGAGTGGTGAGAAACAGCTCTGTTTAAGTTTAGTCGCCAGGGGCGACACTCTACCACAGTGCTGGTAGTAGAGTGGCTGGATGTGGGGAGGGAAGAACAATGATTTGCCGATGGTTCAGTTTTGAAGCGCAGGTTTACTAATTGCAACGCAGGTAACTAAGGTAACGGCCGGTTTCAGTTTCTGATAACGGTCTCGTACCACTTTTGTCGCTCTTGTTGCCATTACGTTATAGGTTATGTTTGTAGTCAAGAGTTTAACGCCGAATAGAAACTGAACCGAAAGCCTCGACTTGAATCCTTCAGGCGTGCAGAGAATTTTTTTTATTGTGTGTTAGCGCCGCGAAGCAACTGTGGCTATGAGCGGGGTACAGACGTGGACAGATGAAGAGAGGACAGCAGGAAGGAGTGGGGGACAGGGAGGTTAGTATGCGTCCTGGGCAGACTTCAGGGGGAACTGTGCCGACATTCGTCTGGAAAGTCTTCGAAAAACCCAGGGAAAACCTCAGACAGCACAGCCGGTGACAGGATTCGAATCCGTGTCACCTGCCAGTCTCGGCGTGGAAAGCGATCACCCTAACCACTATGCCACGGGAGCTGGTGCGTGCAGAGAACCGCAGGTTGTATATTCTACACGCTAAGCAACCTTAGGCCCTAAGAACGGCCCTAGTAAACCTTGCCTATAAAGACGTTACAGCCAACACATTGCTGCAAACCTTTCTCGTGTGTTTAGTATTCACTAATAACATGTATCATTGCTAGTATTCAGCACTGCTAATATTCAGGTTAGTGATTTTAATTTTCTTAGCATATTTTTTCCCAGGATGTATCCGTTGCATTCCACGGTAATACCATTTACGACATTAGCCACGCGCTAAAGCAGAGGATGCCATAGATGGATTCACATGCCTTGCCTGTACTGCCTGAACTCTCCGTCATCCGCGCTGGGGATTCCATTGCAGACGTCTTCGTAATCTTTAAACAGATGCTTCTTGAGTACAGATATCTCCGTGTTAAGCAGCATCGCATCCGAGCAACCTGAGTCGTGCGTGGCAGAGTAGAGGCAATACTTCATCTCTTTCACCAATCTGCATTCGAATGTTTCCTATCAAATGCGGTATTGATTGTGCACCGTTAAACTGACTTTCTTAAGAAGTGAGTCGGCCTTAAATCGATTTTAAGGCGGACTCATGCGGTCTAGTTAAAGTTCACTTCCAGAGAGAGATGGCTGCACAGTCACATTTTTTTTATATTCGCTTCGCTTTCTTCCTGCGCGTTAGGGAAGTAATGTAATCGACGCCAGCGTGCAGAACATGCTAGCAAACGACAAAGCCATTATTTTCATTCGCAGGGATCTGGAAAACTGCAGCAAGCTTGTCGAATTTGTTGATTGCAATCACTTCCCCGACAGTTACTGGAGGGAATGACATCATTTTGGCACAAATATCGCGGGTGGGCGTGCCGAGAGAAGCGATTTTGTTGCATCTCCCGTAGATTACCATCTATTGAAAATTTGACAAACTTTAATTCGACAAAAATCAGTGCATGACGTCAGGCCATCACACATTTGTCATTCCCTAGATAAACTCGGGGGGAACACGCATGCACCTGTTTTGTGTACAAATTTAGCTAGGTTTACAAGAACCCTGCGAATTCCCCATAGATTTTCTTAAGAAGTGAGTCGTCCTTAAATCGATATTTAGCACGTTGGTTTATCATTGGCACTTGGTGCTTTATGCGTTTATCCTTTCTTCTGTGTTGCAGCTTCAGAACACTAATTTACATCGTGTACAAAGGCTGGCTTTGGCTTCAAATGAGTTAATCCTATTTTGGACATTTACTAGCCAAGTACGTCAAAGACGGTACACCAGCTTTGTCTTGCAGGGTTGCCGTATAAAATCGCATGTCGCTAAGTCTCACATGAACGCTTGTCAATCTGGGACATAGGACCCATAGACCAGCTACTTGTTATGGTACTTTGCTGATAAGCGATTACCAGGCTCCATATATTTGTCGGCAGATGTAAAACGCGCATTGCTCAGTGCGATACAATATATTTGTTTAATTTTTTTATAATTTTTCATACCATATAATAGAAATATACTCTATACTAGAAATACTCTATACGGTGGGCTGCAAGATACAGAGTTTGACAACTTACGGGCATATGCTTGTGTTATTTTCCACAAGTGATCCATTTTTATCGATAGTATGTAACATTTTGTGGAATGTCACCCCACAAAGGATCACTTTCTTGACGGCCTTGAATTGGTTACAATATGTCTGCCGCTCAAGCCCAAAGTACGCTCTTCTCAGTCGATCTGTAATAATCACAATGAGGGACAATAAGTGCGACAATGGACACAGTGGAGCCCACTCCTTAATGTGCCCTACTTTCCTATTGACTGATGAACAAGACAGGTACCCCTGTTGCGAGCATGTTCCTTCAGTATATCCACTACGGAACGTCGCATTGAAGAGGACTCTTCGCCGTACAATATGTTTTGTCAAGTTAAAGCTCCTCCACAACCTGCTAGACGGGGCTGACGACGTACGCAAAGTGAGCAGACAAATGTGACTATAAGCGAGCATCTTTCACACATGCAAATCGAAACAGGAACAATGATGCGAAATCCGTCTGTCTGAACACATTAAAAACGCCGCGAACACCGAACGCACTTCACCGCGTACACGCCCACGGTTAGCCAGCGTTCGGAGTGATGTCGGGCTGTTTTCAGACTGCTGAAAGCGGGAGAAATACGCCTTTTCTGTAACGTTTTCTGTTCGTTGCGAGAATTTTACTAAATTCGCGTTTTGTTTTTCTTTCGCAAAAGTCGTTGAATATATCTATTCCCGATGGGGCCCTACTGAAAGGTGGAGGAGTATCAGCAATCAGTGCAGCCGTTAATTAATCTTCATAATTAGTGAAAATAGGTGGACCGCACAATTATAAAGTTGTAGAGCACAACCCTGAGGAGTATAGTCCGCTAGAATCCAAACCGCAGCGCTTGTCTATGCCCTAGTAAAAATATAAAGATAGTATAAATGGTAATATATAAATAGTATAAATAAAAAATGCACCATTTTTTAGCGTTGAGTGAGTTTTGCGGTCGCTTTCTCCCATCGCTCTCTCGCTGTCACCCTTTCTCAACTGACATCAGGCTGTTCCTCAAAGCATGGTGCACCCCTGCTTCCTAGCGTCCTAGTCGATACCGTTTTTTGTTTTGTTAAAACCTGGTAGAAGTAGAACGTACACACTTATCGAGCAACGGAATCAGTGATTTTATTTTTTGTTACCTGCGTGGTTTTTGGATTGGCAGTTATATTAAGTGACATTTATCAGACGAAATCGTGAACTGCCTTGGGGGTGTTGAGCAGATCGAACCAGATAATGGCGGGAACAAAATCAAAGGCGGTATTTTGGTGATCACGTAGGCTGAGAAGCGGCGTCACTATTCCCCCTCACTAACCCCCCCTTCCCCCTTCCCTTACTAACCTTCCCCCTTACTAACTCCTGGGGACAAAGAGGCCTGTTCCACGCTTTGAGGAACAGCCCGATGTCAGTTGAGAAAGGGTGACACCGAGATGAGGGGAGAAGAAAGTAGCCGCAAAACCGGCGCTGCGCCCGAATATTTTAGCATTTCCGCATACAGAAAGGAGCTGTGGTTTCGATACTGGCGGGGTCGACTCCTCAGGGTTGTGCTCTACAACTTTGCAATTGCGCAGTCAACCTATTTTCACTAATTATGAAGATTAATTATGAAAGTTAATTAACGGTTAGTTACTGATACACCACCACCTTTGAGTAGGCCCCATCGGGAATAGATATATTCAACGACTTTTGCGAATGAAAAATCAATCGCGAATTTAATAAAATTCTGGTCAGTCTTTCGTGACGCACCCCGTATATGCACAATCCTCCAATGATAAGTTGCCCAATGTCATCCATTAGCAAAATCTTTTAGTGCAACTCTGTATCATAATTTGTTTAAGCATTACAGGAAAAGATGTAATAGACCCCCAGAAACTGGGCACCTCGAATACCTGAGCTTATGAAGCTGTGACATCATTGCGGGCATCTAGCCAGTGAGTCGGCTTACGAGACTTAACAGGAATGTTCGTGAAGTGTATGAGAGTGGGCTATAGCAACTTAACACATTTAATACTGATCAATAAGGCTACATGTCGAGTACGAGCGAGTGGCTGCGATGCTCGAAGGAAACCGACTGCCAAGCGAGGTGAGAGTCCATCCCGACAGCGGAGTTGCACTCTGACCCGATATTATGGGCGCCCCGAATGTGGGCCTCTCCGTGTGGAATGTACCATTGGGATGGGTGCCGAGACTATCGTCTTTTAAACCGCATGTCTGGCACACAGCACTCCTCCCCCTTTAGTATGTCACCGGTTGTCCGTAGCGTAGTGGTGACCTCCTGCATCGTCCTGATCTTCTAGGTGGACGAACTGGAGTCAGGAGGCTTGGGTTGTGAATTTCCACGTCAGACATCCAGGTGTCATCTTCTGTGGCGATCCGCGACGCAGGTCGTCGGCGCAGTTGGTCGGCGTGACGCGTCATGTCTCCGACCGCCGTTTTCGCAACAGCCATCCGGGATCCTTTTTGGTTCTGTACCACTCCCGGAATCCATTTTTGTCCTCGCCCGTAATTTCGAGCGAACACGTGCGTCCCTGGCCGAAGCACACCTGTTTCCGAACTTGATTCTTTTTCTGGGCTTGGTCGTGCCCGGTCAGGTTTTGAGATAGCTTCTTTGCGCAGTTCTTGGACGCTGATGAGGTCCAATCTTGACCTGATGTTGTACCCAAGTAGCATTTCCGAGGGCGATTTACCGGACACAGTGTTTGGTGACCGACGGTATGAATGCAACCAGCGGTCCACATTTGTGCGCAAATCCCCAGTCTTCATTTTCTTCAACGCATCCTTCACCGTGCGTACCGCCCTCTCTGCTAGTCCGTTTGACTGCGGGTGGTATGGGGCTGTACGAATATGTCGTATCCCATTAGCTTTAACAAAATCCTGGAATGGTTTTCCTGTGAATGGCGTGCCATTGTCTGACACTACGCAGTGTGGAATTCCAAAACGTGCGAATACACTGCGAAGTTCCCTCACCGTTTGCTCAGACGAAGCATTCTTAACCGGAATTGCCTCAATCCAACGTGAGAAGCTGTCCACTACGATGAGTAGCATCATTCCCTCGACTGGCCCGGCATAATCAATATGCACGCGTGACCATCTTATAGTTGTCGATGGCCAGGACAGAGGTTCCTTTGCTGGTGGCATCGGCTGGGCCTGTTGACATTCCAAGCAGTCCCGTGCCGTGTTTTCGATGTCCCCATCTATTCCGGGCCACCAGAATAGTGATCTTGCTACTGCTTTCATTGTCGCCATTCCAGAGTGTGTAGAGTGGAGTTCCAGTAACATCGCGTGGCGTGCTTTTGCTGGGATGATTATCCTCCTTCCCCACATAATCAGACCGTGGTCCGTCGAGAGCTCATCTCTTCGAGACCAATACGGTTGCAATGCCTTGTCTTGCAGCTGATGTGGCCATCCCCGCTGTATGGCATCCCTGAGTGCTGACAAAGTAGCATCTTGACTTGTCAAGTCGGCTAGCTGCTTTGCTGACAGTGGCCCCTCCTCCAGGATTTGGATAGAACATACTGCTTCTGAATTTGCGAGTTCTTCCTCCGTTGCAGTTCCTTCTATGGGAAGGCGGCTTAGTGCATCCGCATTGCCGTTTTGACGTCCAGGTTTATATTCAATTTGGTAATTGTAGGCGCTCAGTGTCAACGCCCATCGCTGAATCCTGCTGGCTGCCGTGGATGATATAGCCTTGCCTTCTTTGAAGAGTCCTACCAACGGTTTGTGGTCCGTCCGGAGAATGAACTGTCGTCCCCACAGGTAGTCTCTGAATCGCGTGACTCCGAAAACAAGTGCCAATGCTTCCTTTTCCAGGTGGGAGTAGTTCTGTTCTGCCGCCGTGAGAGTTCGCGACCTGAACGCAATTGGTCTGTCTTGCCCCTCAACGCGGTGTGATAGAACTGCTGCTATTCCATACGGTGATGCGTCGCACTCAAGCTGAAGTTCTCGGGATCAAAATGTGTTAGAAATCCGGAATTTACCAACACATCTTTCGCCTTTTTGAATGCTACCTCTTGGGCAGTATCCCATTTCCAGACGGAATCATTTTTCAGTAGGTCGTACAAGGGTGTGAGCAAGGAGGACATGTTACGAATGAAGCTGCGGTAGTAAGTAAGCAGTCCCAAGAAAGATCTCAATTCTTGCACGTCTTTCGGCGCTGGCGCTTCTACTATTGCTCTCAGCTTCTTTTCTTCGGGATGAAGTCCTCTTTTGTCAATGCGATGTCCCAAATACGAAATTTCCGACTTGTGAAACTCACATTTGTCCTCCCTCAGACGAACACCGTTGTCCTGTAGACGCTGGAGTACCTTGCGCAGGGTTTCTCCGAAGTTTGCCTCCCGTTCTCCAATCAGGATGTCATCGAGAAAGACTTGCGTTCCAGGAATTTCTCTCAGCAAGGATTCCATCCGACGCTGGAAGATCGCTGGCGCAGAAGCGATGCCATAGGGTAGACGCTTGTAGCTGTACAGGCCTCGATGGGTGTTTATTACCGCGACGTTCTGTGAGTCTTCATCAAGTGGAATCTGCTAGTATGCGTCGCGTAAGTCCAATTTCGAAAAGCACTCCGCTCCACTAAGCGACGCAAACATGTCTTCAATCTTCGGAAGAGGATATTGTTCAACGTCACAGACTTGGTTCAGCGTAACCTTGAAATCGCCGCATATTCTTACTGTGCCATCTTTCTTCATGACGGGCACGATAGGTGTCGCCCTTTCGGAATGGGTCACTGGTGTGAGCACTCCCGCTTCACACAGTCGATCAAGTTCCGCAGACACTTTGTCGCGCATTACATACGGAAGAGATCTTGCTTTGCAGAACTTGGGCGTTATGCCTTGCTTCAAATGTAGATGAGCAGGTGGACCTACCATGAGACCGATGCCTGGCTCAAACAAGGATTTGAATTCCTGCTTCAGATTGGTCACCTTGCCTTCGCTGTTAACAGCATTCACGTTGACGGTAAGCAGATCCAGCGCTGCAATTACATCACGACCACATAGGCTTGGGCCCTCACGGTGAACGACGTAAAGCGATGCTGTTGCCGTGCAGTGCCCGTAAGTGACTTCCATTTTCAGAACGCCTAACACTGGTAGCTGACCCATGTAGCACGATAACTTGCGTTGGCATGGCACTAACGTTGGCCAGGAGGCTTGATGTTTCCTGTACGTGCTAGCAGGTATCAACGTCACAGACGAACCTGTGTCAACTTCCATGTCAACCGGGATGCCCATCCAACGAGTGGTGATGATCCACGGACGCGGCGTTGCCTGGGTGTCGACACTATGGATTCCATGCAGGTTAAGGCTTGCCTCTGAGGTCGCCCCTTCTGTTGAAATAGCATTCGTCCGACCATGTGCTCGTGGTCTTGGTTGTTATGAGTCTGACAAGCACATCTTTGCAAGGTGTCCCTTCTTTTTACAGCGGTGGCACTCAGTAGTCTTAAATGGACATGCTGGTGCTCCGTGATCGCTTCTTCCGCAACGTATGCACATAGATTTCTGACTTGCCTGTCTTGGTGGGATTCCTTTAGGCTCTTGACCAACCGGACGTTGTCGACCCTTTCGGTTGATGATCCGGTTCACTGAGTTGTCCGGAGGCTGACTCAGTTCCATGGCATTCTTGGTTGCCATTTCTACGGCGCACGCAAGTGTAGTAGCTTTCTCTAGGGTCAACTCCCGCTCAGCAAGCAATCGCTTTTGTATGCCAATGTCCCTGACACCACATACCAGCCTGTCCCGTATCATCGTATCCAGAGTGGTTCCGAATTCGCAGAACTCAGATAGTTTTCTCAATTCAGCGATAAATGTAGATACAGTTTCGTTCTCGTGCTGGACACGAGAGTTGAAACGGAGACGTTCCACAATTTCAGACGGCTTCGGGGCGAAGTGACTGCTGAGTGTTGCTACTAGTTCCACGAAGGTCTTTGTGCTCGGCTTGGCCGGGGCCAGGAGACTCCGAAGTAGCCCGTAGGTTTTCGGTCCCACAACCGAGAGAAAAATACCGGTGCGCTGATTCCCGTCTGTAATCTTGTTTCCGACGAAGTACTGTTCTAACCTTTCAACGTAGTGACTCCATGGTTCCACGTCTGCGTCGAAGGCTGGGGCGGTTCCGAAAGTAGCCATCTTGCTTCCTCGCTCCGGAGAACAAAGGGAAATGCAGTGTCGTCGGATGAGATGTTTTCAGACGTGCGGTGACTGACGTGTCGTCGTGTACTGCCGCTGCGTCACCAGTATCCCATCCTCGTCGCCAGTTGAAGTGTATCAGAGTGGGCTATAGCAACTTAACACATTTAATACTGATCAATAAGGCTACATGTCGAGTACGAGCGAGTGGCTCCGATGCTCGAAGGAAACCGACTGCCAAGCGAGGTGAGAGTCCATCCCGACAGCGGAGTTGCACTCTGACCCGATGTTATGGGCGCCCCGAATGTGGGCCTCTCCGTGTGGAATGTACCATTGGGATGGGTGCCGAGACTATCGTCTTTTAAACCGCATGTCTGGCACACAGCAGTTCGAGACTCTCCCTCCTCTGACGTTCAGAGCTCGACGTGGAAGAACAAAGAACTCGTCGTTAACCTCGACACGAAGGAAAAGAATTCTGTTTTCTTTACGGCTTACTCCTGCGCGCTGTACAATGCATCCATAATGGAATCAGCTCAACCCTTTAAACTGAACTTTTTTTTCTTTTCTGGCTCTAACTCCGATGCGCTAACAGTATGTCCTGTTCTCGGCTTCATGTGGCGCTCTGCTGAGAACAGTCGCAATATGCAGAGTAACGATATCCTCGTATCGTAAATGAGATCTAGTCGGAACTCACCATCAAGCCTATCCCTGTTAGCTGCAAGCTAGGAAGCTCACTAATTGAAGAAGTTTCATTGCCTCCTATCATGCGCAGGTGCTGTATGACTGACAAGCGCAGCGTTTCACAGACGTAACGTGTGAGCTGTGAATACTCTTGTTAGCCTGAACAGCCTTGAGAATATGGCAATGCCATTTCCTAGACACTGATTGAAACCGAGGGCCGCGAGGTGCTCTGCTAGCATAGTGTAGCAAGAACATTGCTTGAAGGAAAACATTGAGGCAGTGCCTTACTGAACAGGATAGCCCTAGCGGATGTGACCAACTTCTATGCTCAGTAGGAATATATAGCCGTATTATGTTTGATGAAAGAGATTTCACAGTTTCGCTTTTGACGCAACTAGCAAAAAGCGAAGGAACTAAGCTTGTACAGCTTGGGACAAAAGTTTACGGAACACGGCACTGGCATATTTGTTCACCGGAGCGGTCCCCTGTTAGCTCTCCAGAACAGATCGAATAAGAAACAGGTGACCGGCTATTGTATCCATCTCTCAGTATGTTTGTCTGCTCCTGTTTGTTGCTAAGGTGTCGCACCAATGGAGAAATGCGACACCCCGGTGTTCCGTAAACTTTTGTCCCAAGCTGTACGACATCGCACCGCTCTTTGCACAGGTGGGGGAGCAATGGCACGTCGTGCAGTCTGCGATATTCACATCAGTACAGTGGACCCATACTCAGAAAGGCTGAGTAATCTGCGCAACAGGGCTCGTGCTGTGTCGTTTAGCGGTTGTGCCCATAGGCTTTCTTAGTATGGATTTCTCCCACCAGCTTACCTGCACGTTTCCACGGGTCGCGTATTCCTTCTTTTTTTTTTTAATCGAATCCCCACTTCGTTTTCCGCCAACCCAAGCTATTGGCATTATCGGCATAAAAAAATATTGGAATCGACACTGTTCGTAATTCGCGCGCAGATGGACGCGTGTGGGCCTTCAGTCTGGGGGAATGCGTGCGCAGACCTGGCGTATGATTTCCCTCTCTTCTACTGCATAATTCTTCGCGTCCTGATGCAGAGAATTCGAGAGGAGGTAGTGTGGGAGAGGGCGCTGACACGTCACGGAAAGGTGACGCGAGCCGATGAGGAGAGTTTCCGGTTGCTCCTACCGGAAGTTGTGGGTCCGACTGGCACGACAAAATAGGAATAACTCTAATTACTTACATACTGACATACTTATTTCAACAGCGTCAGGGAGCGAACTTTCCCTTTAAGAGTGTCGAGAAACCCTCTCTAACCGCAGGTGTTTAACGCACTGTGTTGTGATATTGCAGTATACATACAGGGTGTTTCAAAAAACGTGTCATTCGGACTTTATAAAAAAACGGGGCGGTGGAAAAATACGGGGTAAAGGGCACTTGTGTGGCAACCGAATTTGCCATATTGCAAAAATATTTTCATTTGATTTCTTTAATTGAACTCCAAAATTTCCCAAGTCAACCTAACGTTTTTTTTACAGAATTTGAGAGCCCGTAGCGAACATAGTCAGATCCACCAAGAAATCCACTCGATATTGCAAATGGAACTGCCCAAAAAAAGTCCCGAAGTTGAGGCTTCAGAGTTTCGGGTATTCAACAGCGCACCAAATCAGTCGGAAAAATACGCGGAGGGCAGTACATGCTCCTGGCCCCACGAAGCTAGAACCCAAGCAGCACAATGTACTGGAAGTCGAGTGCAATAGGGGTGGACGGTATGTATCTTATCAATGTTCTTTAGTGTCACGAGTCTGTTCAAGGCCTTCCACCAACCCGTCCACCCCTATTGCACTCGACTTTCAGTACACTGTGCTGCTTGGGAACAGTTTATCGCCGGACCGGCGTGCAGCACAAGACGCGCAGATAACAAGGCAGGTGACATTCCACCATACGTTGATAAGCGGCAAACAAAAATGCTTCCGCCTCTTTTTTCCTGCCCTGAGTTTTTTCGACCTCCTTCTATCTTTCATGGGGGCAGGAGCATGTCCTCCTCTCCACGAATCGTTGCGTCTGATTTGGTGTTCCATTTAATACCCGAAACATTGAATCCTCAATTTCGGGACCTTTTTGGGCAGTTCCATTTGCAATATCGAGCGGATTTCTTAGTGGATCTGACTAAGTTCGCTACGGGCTCTCTAATTCTGTAAAAAAAAACGTTAGCTCGACTTGGGAAATTTTGGAGTTCAATTAAAGAAATTCAATTGATTTTAATTAAAATCATATGAAAATATTTTTTCAATGTGGCAAATTCAGTTGCCACACAAATGCCGTTTATCCCGTATTTTTCTGTCGCCCCGTTTTTTTATAAAGTCCGAATGACACGTTTTTTGAAACACCCTGTATGAAATACAGAAATGCATAGTTGTCTCATGAGCACGCCGGTATTGTAATAACATTCACAAACATTGCGATTTACAAAGCTCGCAGGACACAACGCGACGCCCACAGGGGAACTTTTCCGCGGAGGAGCAAACAGTTACCATGGCAACAGGTACACCTTGAACCTTAAAATGTCGAGGTGCGCAGGTCGTTTTCGGCGAAGCTCCGCATACGCAATGCAAGCAGGTCAGTTGTCTGCGCAGCTCACCAGTTTCCGTCTCTCCCCTATTGCCCGTGGAGCGACCTGATTGGTCCCTGGGGTAACATTGCTGCCTTGCGAGCGGACAGACACTTCGTCACGTGGTTTCTCACTACTTTACCTTCTTCCCTGCGCAGAGACGAACTGTCGCGACACCGAAGGAGAGAGAGCAAAGGTGTCTCCGTCGCCGTGCCAGATGCAATAACATCCTAACGCAAGACCTCAGCGACATGCTGGGGTATATTGGAGAGACAAATCCTCGCATCATCAACCCGATTCCTCCAAAGTCGGAGAATCGTTGCGCAACCCCTAGAGGCTGCTTCATGCAGCTCATTGGAATTGAGTCATGGGTCATGAGCAGTGGCATTTTGAAGATTTTGAGGTCGCAGTTCTGGACTTTGTTTGAAAGCTTTTGCACTAACACAATGATGAAAGTTGCATCATACTAGAATCGCTTGCAACTGTAGAGAATTCATTCTGCAGGTAGACTGAACTCAATTGATCGAGTCTGGAAAATCACTTCAGCAACGAATGGACGGCGATTTGCGAATAAATAGTGCAACGGTAACCATAAAACTATTGCTTCAGCAAAACCATTCAACTGAATCTTGTGAGTTCAGCCTACCTTAAATTTCACCGAATTTCCACGCTTAGACAAAGACTTCACAGTACCGGGCGGACACTGGATCGTGGTGAAAAGAGTAATGACATGGTCTCGAATATTTAGCAAATTTCCCATGAAGCCTTGAGCTTGTAGCTGTTGGCAGTCGTTGCCGAAAACTGTGTGCTCGGAGCAGTTCTTGAAATCGTTTACTAATCTGAAAGGAAGAAAGGGTCACGTTATCGCTTTATCGGGCATTCTTCCATGGTGACTCATTCATCCAGAAGATATAGAAATGTACGCGAGGATGACTGATGTCGAGCAAAACCGCACGGTATGGATGGACAGCGTTCATTTTGGTAGTCTTATGAGGCAATCCTTTCTGTTAGTTACTATCCGTACTCTCGCACAATCACTCGTGTTTCTCAAGAACGCCATCTATGCGCCATGGACAACGCGAGAGGACCTGTGTAATTCAAGGCGTTATGTGGCGTTTGCAATATGAGATCGCTGAGGGAAACTCTTAAAACAGAACTGCACCACATTACACGCTCCTAGCCAAACACCATCCCGAACAGCATCATTCTCTCCCCTGATTTGTTGAAGACCTTTTTGTGACACCTATACAGAACTTTCGACCGTCATCATTTCAGCATCACATACCACATCTCATCTCATCCTGGCTACAGTCGTGACGCTGCAACCATGTGTGAGGCAAACAACGGCAAGCAGATCTCGTCACCATCACCACCACGTTTTGTTAGTTGTCATAGAAAGTCGTACGCCCTGCGCTTTCTACAGATCAGTAGTGATAGCGGTATTATTATGACATGTTCTCTTTACATCGTATGAAGTGCATATAACAACTCGACGGCGAACTGCTTATTGTGTTGTTGTTACACTCTTATAACATAACTCGACAACATAACCAACCTCATATCCAACCATAGCATAGAATAATAGCTTTATCACTCCGGACTTGCGAGGGGGTACGCCTTTTTGTGGCAGTTAACGTAAGTACGTAAGTGTGACAAAAAGGCGTTCACCTCTCGTCTTCAACAAATGAGGGGAGAGAACGATATCATTAGGGATGATGGTGGAGTACAGCTTGGGACAAAAGTTTATGGAACACCGGGATGTCGCATTTCTCCATTTGAGTGAAATCCCACCAGCAAACGGGAGAGCACACACATACTGAGAGATGGATAGAATAGCCGGACACCCGTTTCTTATTCGATCTCTTCCTGGTATCTAGCAGGGGGCCGCTCCGACGAAGTAATACACCAGTGCCGTGTTCCGTAAACCTTTGTCCCAAGCTGTACTAGCAGCGTGTTATGCGGTAAAGTTCTGTTTTAAAAGTGTCGATGCAATGCACTCAGTGTCCTTGTCAACAATGTGTCTTTTTCCGCTCTGTTCCGCACACGGGTGAAATATTTTTACCTTCGACTTCCTACACTAACTAGCTTGCATCTGATACTCGTGTCCCATTACCTATTGCTGTGACACACGGCACTTCGATTTTACGTGGCGTCTTCCTATCGCCAGTACATAAGCTATCGCGTATGAGTTGCAATGCATCCTCTACCTGGAACAGCGGGAAAGACGTTGTACTGTTGAAACCCGATGGTCGGACGGACATTCTTCACACGTGCTGCTCGGGCACTGGAAGCGAACGCTCTTCCTTAGAGGGCCAAAGAAGTGCACAAAATTCTCCTCGAGGAATATGAAAGATACCGTTACCTTGGCAGCGACACAAAACGAACGGTGATCTCAGTTGTCTCGTGACGTAAACCCCCAATTATAAAAAAAAAAAAAAAGGAACGGGACCTATCCGTTGCGCCGTCCTCGACTTCTGAGCGAAAGAATCCGTCCTCTTTCCCAAGGATGCGCGACAATGCGGAGCGGGCTCTTATTGGTCTCCTACCACGATTTGTCCAATCATCGCGGGAGATCGTTTCAGGACACCAATCCGGAGGCCTTTCCACATTGTCACGCTTCTTGAGAAAGAGAGGGTGGGTGGGGAGGGAGGGGGAGAGGGAAAGCCGGAGGGAAAGCCGGAGGTAAAGAGGGAATATCACGAACGGCGCAACTCTTGGTGTCTCAAGGTAAGGACATATTTCATTCCGCCAGGACAAATTTTTGCACTGTAGTGCCTCTTTAACCTCTTCCCGTGTGGCAACCGAAGACAACCACAGGACGTAAACAACGGGAGTTAGGGCCGAGGCAAGCTACGTTTAACGACAAACACGAACACGTAAGCCTCCAAACGCCCAAGAATCAATGAAATCAAGCAACTTAGGAAAAAGGTGCTCACGCATGCATTCGAACCAGGGCCGCCTGTCGTGGTGTACCGGTAGCATATGTCACCGGAAATCGCCGGTTTGCATAAAACTTGTGGTAGGTACCTAACCGTAAGAAAATGAGGCTGGTGCACATGACGTCACGCGGAGCCTTTGAACGCCTTTGAGCCATGTGACTCGAGAAAACATGGGGATCCATCACATGCGTCATACTGCGGGCCGAATGAGGCAACAGCGTGTGTTTTTTTTTAAATATCCCCTCATGATTGTACGCATACCGCGACAACTAACGGCATGCCCTCCTACTGTGACTGTTTTCCCGAGACGCGTGACCAAACGTGACGTCACTGCACAAGCCTCATGCTTTTACCGGTTTAGCCACTGGTTCAAGCACGTGCTACAGCCTTAAAGGAGCAGTCTAGAGGTGTTAGCGCAGTGTTAGAACACCAAGAAATAGTCATCTGTTCCTGTCAGCTGCTGCGAACCGAATGCCCGTGGGCAGTCTCGTGCGCCGTGACAGTCAGCTGTTTTTTATTGACAAAACAAAAGTGACGCACGCGATGATGCTGACTTTAGTATCGGCTGGCGCGAATCCTAACAATCTCCCTCCCAAGCCAGCTGATACGACGTAGTCATTGTGTCGCGATCAGGTGATCAGTCCAAAACCTTTTGCACACAGGATGTTCTTGTCATTCGGAACCGGCTTGGTCAACGAATCGGCGATCATGAGTTCAGTGGGGATGAATGATAACTTTCTTCTCGATTTCATTCCTTGCGTAGAGGTATTTCAGATGGATATGTTTGGAACGCTGATGGTGGACGGGGTTTTCAATCAGTTTGACGGCCGACTGGTTATCGCAGTATAACTGTAACTCCCCCGTGTAATACTTGTCGAAGCCAAGTTCGCCCATGAACATCTTTAGCCACTTTCCTTCTTTCATTCCTTCCGTAAGAGCAGGATACTCAGCTTCGCAAGTTGAGAGTGCTATCGGCCGTTGTCTCGTTCACTGCCAAGAAATGGCTGCCTTTGACATTGTGTACACGTAACCGCTCCGTGATCTTCCAGACTCATCTTCGTTCCAACTTGCGTCGGTATAGCCAGCGATCTGGGATCCACATGCAGAATAGGTGATGCCTACGTCTCTTGTTCCGCTCAAATACCGCAATACCCGTTTTGCCATTTGCCAGTGTGATTTGTTAAAGTTGCTGTTAAACTGGCTAAGGTAGTTTGTTGCAAAAGCTATGTCTGGTCTTGTAGCTTGCGCCAGATACATCAGGCTACCAATGAGGTTTTGGTAGGGGACACTTTCGTTTTCAACCTTGGATCCGTCGGCGTCCTGTTCTCGTCGACCCTTTTCTAACGGAGTTTTAACTGGCTTGCTGTCCGCCAAGCCGAACTTCGTCAATACTTCGTCGATGTATTTTCGTTGGTGCAGAGTTAATCGGCGGTCACTTTTGTTGTGATCGACTTCTATGCCGAGAATATACTTGGGTTCCCCCAAATCTCGACATGTTTACCTAAAGTATCAATCGCTCTAGTCAGAGCACGCTGATTGTTCGCGGCCATTAACATGTCATCAACGTACACACTGAGGAGGACCCTGTCATTAGCTTCTTCCAAGACGTAAACGCATCGGTCAGTTTTAAGCCGGTGGTACCCTAGCCGTCGTAGGGTCCTGTCCAATGTCTGATACCAGGTGCGAGCAGATTGCTTGAGGCCATAGAGCGATTTTTGTAATTTGCAAACTTTCTTTCACTTCATGTTGCTACCAGGAGGTTGCTCCATGTAAACTTCCTCCTCCAGGACACCATGAAGATATGCTGTCTTCAATTCGAGTTGCCGCATTGGCATGTGTTCCTCGTTCGCTAAGGCAAGCAGTAGGCGCAGTCTCATAATAGTCAATACCTTCCACTTGACTGGCTCCTACAGCGACGAGCTTTTGAATTTCCCATTTTTCATTTCTTTTGATCCGGTACACCCATTTCGATTTGATTACTTTCATTCCTGGTTTTCGGTGTATAGTCTCCATGTGCTAGCGTGGTGGAGCGAGCGTAGCTCGTCCTGCATTGCTTCTTGCCATTTCTCGCATTCTGGAGATGACTGTGCTTCCGTATACGAGGACGGTTCTACTGGATCGCTAGTGGAATTCTCCTTTGCACTTTGAGCCGCTTCGGGTTCGATATAAGTCTTCTTTTTTGTCTGCAGCGTCGCACTAGAGGCGTTCTGTGCCCATAACCAATGTTAGCGCAGTGTTAGAAGACCAAGCAATAGTCATCTGTTCCTGTCAGCTGCTGCGAACCGAATGCCCGTGGACAGTCTCGTGCGCCGTGACAGTCAGCTGTTTTTTTATTGACAAAACAAAAGTGACGCACGCGATGATGCTGACTTTAGTACCGGCTGGCGCGAATCCTAGCAAGGGGCACACAACTTTGTTTCTGTTTTTGGTCGGTATGGATCGAATGTTAGGCGCCCGAAAACAATTCCCACAATTTCCCATAATTACCCCAAGAACACGCTGACATCCCTCACTTATCCTGAGGATGTCATTGCGGGACAGCAGTGACATCCTGGGAATATCCCCATATGATCCTCAATTTGTTAGAAAAGTGTTAGAATGAGACTCCAGAGATGGTCCTAGGGACAACATCTGGGGACAAGACTGGGATACTCTCAGGAGCACTATAGGATAATATGAAATTCTCCAGTAAATCTGCTTTCATTTCTCACTCTTAGAAGTGTGCAGACGTATACACTGGAAACGGACTCTCTGTTTTGCGGTTTTCAACCTCGGCCACCAGCTTGTCATTTTCCGTCTCTCATTCTCGATGTTTTTTGATGACGAACAATGGGTGGCGTGGTATAAAAAGCAAAAAATATAAAAAGTCATGTGCCACTAAGTGTAAGACTAAGACAGCCGACTTTGAAAGGAATATCCAACAGTGGCATTTCCTTTCGCAGATAAATCATATACTATATATTGCTTATCTTGCGAACTTCCGCATATGCAAGAGTCCTCCTAGCATCGCAGTCAAAACCAAGGGTGAGGAACCTAAGTTTAATTCAATTTCATGTATAAGTAACAGACCAGTGACGAATTCCTTGGAGTATAAGGATACAACCAAGGTAGCGTCCATGTTTCCTACTTAGTGGATTTAAAACATCCACCGAAAGTCAAGCACGCGCTGTAATATGCCATCACTTTTCTGTATTTTCCACGGAAATGCTCCGTGCAGCATCCCGTCAGGGACCTTGCACGGATGTTCATGGCAACGAGGTCACAATGAAAGGTCTAGCAAGCTATATTTTATCGCACATTGAACCCAGTGCATGGAGTATCCGTTGAAATCATTCAATTTGTATTTGTATTCCTGTATTTTTGTATTTTCTCTTTCTATTCTACTATTCTCTTTTTGTAATATTTTGTAGTTCATACATCTGCTGATTTGGTTATGACAAACAAACCGAAACACTAATTAATGGGCGCAGGCATAGAAACGTACATCGCATTATTAAACTAATGTACTTCTCCTATATATGTCCTCCGGCTGGCGGCCGCAGGATGTACGCAAATGACTATCACTGGAAGATCCCATGATGACACTCTCCGGATCTTCTCCGGACATCCCATCACGGACGAGGACGCGATGACACTTTGAGGACGTCCTGAGGATCGCGAGTGTTCTTGGGGTAGTACAACTGTAGCGAAATTGAGACGCCTGCAATAGCCCCCTGAATCTCCCGTGCGCGAAACATCCTCCTTCGCCTTCACGATAGACACGTGATGAGCCCCGCCACGCGCGTCACTATGTGACGTGAGTGGTTGGACCTGGGATCACATGATCGAGGTGAGCAACACCGCGCAGGCCGGAGCGTTTGCTACCGCTTCGGAGACTTTAAGTGTTCTCCGGCTGCGTGATGCCCGAAACGGATGATTTGACGGCTATCAACGACACGACCTCAATTTTTTGGGACCGCTGACACCACCGGAAGAACGAGTGGTGCAGCACGAATCTAACTGTGTGTTGTACAGCGATACCCCAGCGCTTCCCGACAGTGTGCAACATGGCTGACCGTTTTCACCGCACAGTTGATTCAATGTCTAACAGGTGGCGCCACAATAGCGCCGTCATTGCTTGCTTTCTGCTACTGTGAGTTTTATGAGCTGCGAGTGCGTGCTGTGCCTTTTCCTGGTGTGGTACTGGTACTGTGTGCTGTGCTGTCGCACTAGAAAGGTCTTCAGTGACGCCATCGGGACGTGACAATTGGTGGGGACGTACGTGGACGTGTGTCTACGTGCGGTAGTTGCATCGCCATGCCGACCGAGTGGGGGAATATCTGCTGCTGTTCCATCATTGACGTACGACAAAAGCGCTCGGAGGTGATTGATAATCGCTCTCGCTGAAGCATAGACTGCATATTCGAAGGTTTGTATCAGGCTTTGTATCCTGACGTTTAATTAAAGCGAGCGTCTTGCTTCTTCCTGGCTCATTCGGCGGAACCTTGTGCAAGCGACAGTCAGGCGTTGCCTTTCTTATTCACACAACCCTGAACTCCGCGCTGGTGAGCTATACGGCCACACACTTCGGTGATGTTGGTAGGTACACGACAGATCAAACAGACTTTGCCGTGACTGGCGTGACAGGGAAATAGCGAATACATCAGAGTTACGCCTTACAGCAAACGCCTCGGAAGTAATCTCGCTTTGAACGGCGCGCTGGCCCGTACGTCGCTCCCCAGTAGTATACGTACAACGAAAGATTGCACAGAAGTCACGGATATTACTCTTGTGATCGCGATCTTATTTTGTCGGGCTGCATATATGCTTTGTTTTTCAGAAAACGTGATATAAATCATGTAATGAACAGCAGTCAACAAGAAACAGCTCGCAATGTTCGTAGCAGACGGTTTTGTCTTCCAACGAATCAGGGGCTCTCTACCACAAACGTCACACTAGAGCGGGTGTGGTCTGCAGTTGGAGCGCTCCGACCTGTCACCGCGGCAGCGATTTTGCAAATTAATTGCGCCGCGGTGAAACAACTTTGGACAGAAATATTTTGTAGGAAAGCTTTTCACATACTGCTTTACAAGATGACAGCCGTTTTGGCCATGTTGGATACCACTTTAATGCTCCTGTAAACTTTGTTATCTTCCCTCTCGTGCGAAACACATTGTCAAAGCTGTGGCGAAGGATTTCCCTTACCATTAGGCACCTAGCACAATTTTTATGCAAACGAGCCCTAAGGCCCACGTTCGAATCATGGCGTCAGCACCCTTTTCCTGAGCTGTTTCATTTTTCAACCAAAGAACACTCACACACAAGTGGGATTTTTGACTGTTCGCTTTGAAAGACGGCCAGGGTGTCGAACCGAAACGTTTTTGGTTCCGGTTTTCGTTCCGGTTACATCATAAAGGATCCGGTACCGGTTCTGCTCCGGAGCAAAAAAATAACGGTTCATACCGGTTTTTAACCGGTTCCGCTTCTGCTGGGAATATCTATCCCCACAAAAAAATCAATGTTACAAAATGTAAACCCGTTTATTCCGTATACATGGTATTTCATATTAATAGACAGCTGTGAAATTGGTAGCTCATGGTTCCTGTAGGTTACTGTCTGTTCAAATAGGCTTTTCCTTTCTTGAAGCACATGCTACAAACGGACTTGTTTGTCGTGATGTCATACGTAAAGTACTTTCTAGCGGGGTTGGAGCGATCGCGTCCCATCCGAATGTCTGTAGCTACTCTCTAGCCAGCAAGCACCACCGCACGAGTACGACGCAAATCGAGGAACACCTACACTCACAAACGCGCTCGACGGCTCCGTTTTCTTTTCTTTGTGTCCTGTCCACAAAAGAGTTGCCACTTCGCACGGGCTTGCCCTCGCGTATACGTAAATGTATTAAACTTAGCTGCTCTCAAACAAGTGACGCGTTGCACGACATTACATATAAAGAAGCCGTTATGCAGCCCCCTTGGGTCGCTGTTTAGTTGAGGAGTGTTTGCGGGGATCAAATTAGAACGAACAGTACGGCACATTGCTAGAGAGTCACATGTACCTCTAAGCCTGTGTGCGTGCGCGAACGATAAACCATTACAAAGGGAGCCTAAGGGTCATAGTATACCGACATACATTCCACCGTAACCGTAACCCTCGTATGGTACCCATGACATGACTTCAGAGCACACGACGTCTGTTTCATTCGCCTATCCGTAGCCCAAACCGGCGAAGTTTTATTTTGGACCGAAAACCGTTAAATATATTTTTCGGTTTCCCTCCAGAGCGAAAAAAACGTATACGGTTTCGATTCCGTTCCGGTTCGCACCAAAATAGCGTTTTTTTTTTCGGTTTTCGGTTCCGGTTTTCGGTTCGCTCCGACACCCTGAAGACGGCATTTGATATGTAAACGCACAATAGGAAAAACTTTCCATCTAAAGCATTATCAGCATATGGCCGCATTGCACACATTGGTCACACATTTTTACGCGCCCACAGCAACTAAGCATCGCCGTGATAGTGCAAGTCTACCGTGGCACCTATATCTTTTGGCAAATGCAAGTACCGCTATGTACACTTACCTGCAGATCCGCGGTACATTGTTCTTGTACAAGTCACTGAATTCGTTCTTCGTTTGGTAGTACTTGTAGCCGCAGCTCAGGAAGTTATGAATTAGTAGTATTCTTTCGCATGTCACTGCACAAATAAAGGAGTCGGTTATAGCTTCTTTTGTACCAATGGAACAGCAGCTGTGAACCGGCTAGGGCTGGTCTCAGATGACATTACAAACCTGAATATTATATTCAAAATTTTGCAAGAAATGAATGGTGTTATTGCCACAACAATTTCTGCCGGAAGCTGTGGGAAAACGAAGTTACCGTAGCGACTTCAGTACAAATTGTCCGGAAAAAAAAAATCGCATAATGGCTTGGTGCGCAAAAACGAAAATCGATTTGCCTAGCACAGATAATGATTCAATGTGGTTGAAGGACAGCAGATAATACCCGATACCATACACTCTTAGAAAAAAGGGTGGAGCAGTTACACCTTCAGTAATAGCTGTCGCATATGCTGGGCCTAAAAGGTTGCATAGTTCTACCTGCTACCTCACTTTCAAAACAAAACTTCACCGCGTAGCACGTTGTCCGCCAACCATTGCAACACATGATAGGGTTACCGCTTCTGATTCGGTGAGCGAGGGGGGCGTACGCCTTTTTGTAGCAATTTGGATATATGATGATCGTTTTTTACCCCCCCCCCTTTTACACCCTTTATCAGTCGCTATGTGGTAACTATAGAAGTTACCACCTTTTCACACCCTTTTTTCTTAGAGTGTAGGGTGTGCTGTAGCGGGGAGTCTCTTGTAGAGCGCGGATAAATATAATAAAACTATGCACTTAAAATCTTCGAAATATGCAGTAAAAATCCTGAATATATGCAATGTTTTCTTTTTTATGAAAGCAATGCACCAAATGCGTATTTAAAAAAAAAGAAGCGAGTATTTTATTAGGGATAATACGGTAAAATAAAGCCGCCGTCGTTGGCAGCACACGACAAAGAATACTTGCTACATGGTGTTATAAACCATGGAGCTGAAGGCTTTACGTTCATGATTGATGAATTAGCGTAAACGCAGGCTGGCTGATGGAATGTTCGTGTTTTTCGTGTTGCCCATGGTCAAGCTTGTATAGTCACGGCTTTGCGTTCGGCACCGCATCATACAGATTAAAATGCGAACACCGCCCGTCTTCGTAACGGTAATGTGGCGAAAGTGAAGTACGACCCATCGGCCATGGTGTTTCACGGCCGGTGAAGGGAGCAGCCAGGGTGCGGTCTGTTATGAAACAACATGTTTTTCAAGAAGCCCCGATGTAGCATCATAGCATGTGGAAGACAGTAAAAGATTTATTTTATAAGATTGACTTAACTGTAGGACCCGATATCATACTTTAGACACGCAGTATCAGTAGCACAGCACGGGACGAGAACATGCCGAGGCGAGCTCCACCACATAGCACGCTGCTAGCAAAGCAGCATTCTTAATGATATTCATTCTCTGTCCTGATTTGTTGCAAATGGGAGGAGACGCCTATCTGGGACACATTATGCATGTCCAAGATAGGCGCCTCCCTCTGATTTGAACAAATCAGGGCACAGAATGATATCATTCGGAATGGAGGTTGGCTAGGAGCGTGCTATGTCGCGAAGCTCTGTTTTAACAGTGTAGGGACGACAGAAACATAGTGGGGAAATTTTCCTCACTTCGACAACCACGTGAAATGGAGAGATGCTATTTTCGTTGTGCGATTATAGCTACAACTAATTTTCTGTAATTCTGTGGTTTGTTTGTCTGTGCATAAGTGATATACGCTGCCACAGAAATTTCAATACATGGTTTCAAATATATAGGCCAGTTTTGGTTATTGTCGGCGAGTCCTGTAGGGGTTTTAATGTAAAAGAATAATAAAAAAGACTGGGATTTTGTTCAAAATGTTCAATTTAGGAACGCCAAGGTTTGATGTAGGAAACGACATCCTTTATTGGAGCACTAAGGCAACTTCAAACTTTTCAAAAAATCGTCTTAGACAACTTTGCACTAAACCTCAAATCAACTATGGAATTCCGCCAGGGAAAATCGAATGTGTGCCAGTGTCTGGACTGGAACCCAGACTCTCCTGATATCTGTTCAGGGATACTACCGACCAGGTCAGCATGCTACCGAGGCCAGCATGTTACCGAGGTCAGCATGGCTTTCCACTGGCGAGCACTACAATCTCCTCAAGTGAACCGACAGGCAAACGCGCAGTTTCCAATTTTTGTTACATCTTTCTGACTCGCTCATCCACACGGGGCAGGGCGACACTCGATGCGTGTATCGATAATTAGTCGGGGCGACCTTCATCTACGGACGACACCAACACGTAAGTCTTCAATGCCCAAGAAACATCGAAGTTCAATCAGGAGGAATTTTGGCGTCGCCACTTTGGCTTTTCGTGAGATATTTAACGTAAAAACATAACATTTTTCATGCGTGTGCGATATCTACAGAGGAAACAAAAACACGCGCTGAAAATATTCGACGAGGAAGGCCCATCGCTGGGCCCGTCTCACTACAGTCGCACTCCACTAGGACAGAGCAGCAACGTTACGCCTGGTCGCTAAGGCTGGCTGAGCAACCCGGACCAACTCGAACCAAGGCCGTATGGCCAACTTCGAGATCGCGTTCACACGTAGCAACTCTGCAGCTCCTCCCACAAGCAACCGTACGGCAATCGGAGGGTGCGGATCCATGAAGAAGACCGGACACAGAAGACGACACACGCAAGCTCTTAGTCTTCTTGTCCGTCTTGTCTCTGGGTCTTCTTCATGGACACACACCAGCGGCCCTATTCTCGTCAAAGTAATCGACCTTGATTGCTTTGTGTCTTGCCTGCCACTGGCCGTTACGCAAGAAGGCGTGAAGAACAGAAATGAATGTCACGCGCTCGCAACTAATAGTCGAACTCTTGATCCTGCAGTCGTCGTGATAAAGTAGATAAAGCATGAAGAGTGCAGGATTAAGTGCTCGACCGTTGGTGGAGGGCGCGCGACACTTATATCTGTTCACTCCTTCACATAACGACCAATGACAGGCGAGACACAAAGTAATCGAGGTCGATTACTTTGACGAGAATAGAGCCGCAGCTCGCCTGCACACTTTCCCGTGTTTCATTAGTAGTGGGTTCAAATCCAACTCATGGTGCCATTATTCAAACCTTACACTCTTAAAAATGAGTTTCACCACATAGCACGCTCCTAGCCAGAAGGGGCTCATTATTTCATTCCCCGCATCCCACACCCATGGGGTAGATTACCGCCCCTGGCGATGAAACTCCCCATTCATCATCTCACAATCAAGTTGTTGTTGCTCCAAGCCAACCATCATCCCGAAGGACAACGTTCTCGCCCCTGATTTGTTGAAAACGTGAGGCGGAGCCTATTTTGTACTATTATGCACTGGGTACAAAATAGGCTCCGCCTCCCGTTTTCAACAAATCAGGGGCCAGAACGTTGTCATTCGTGATGATGGTTGGCTAGGAGCGTGCTATGTGGTGGAACTCATTTTTAGGAGTGTAGGCTTATTATCCTAAAAAATGCCTATTGATATGCTTGTGTGGCGCTAGTTAGAAAAATTTTATTTCCCAGCTACGCCTGCAGGATTTGAACCCATGAACGAAATCACACCACGCGATGGGGAGTCACGTCTCAATTCTCCCCTAGCTGATTGCCGGTGCACGAGCAACTTCTGAAGATTTCGCTCGGCGAGCGATTCCCAGCAACTCGAGTTGGTGAAGGGTGCTGATGTCGGCCGACTGCGAGCAACTCCAAAATTGCTCACAGTTGCTGGAACAAGTTGGCCCGTATGAACGCAACCTAAGAGGGATGGGTGAGAGACATTGCTTGGTTCGTTCTCCTGCGTACATCGTGCCATCGCAGTGAAAGCACGCTTTACAGGAGGCACCACGCACGAACGGACACGCGCTTTGTCAGTCTTCACTCCCTATTGTAGAAAACATGCAGGAAATCTCACAGTGCACACACCTGCAGAAATGTAGTCTACTACACGAAAGCTTGTGTATATTAAAGAAGGCTTCACTGTTGGATTTCCTGCATATCGTTACTGTTCTGGACGCTGGCTGTACTCTTCACTTCCATCTGCTAAGACATTCTGCACCAAAATATCCATTGTCCTGTGCATAAACAGTGCACGTAATGAACGCCGGTCATTCACTTCTTGGTGTATTGACAGATTCAGCTGTGGTATATCCGTACATTCGCACAGAGACTCGTGGTTGTACAAATTAAAGAGGCACTAAAGTACAAGAAGTTCTCCTCGCGAAATTAAGGATGCCGTTACCTCGACAGCAATACGAAAGTAAAATACGCAATTTACGCTTTTCTTCTTCTCTCCCTCTGAAGAAGGGCGGCAATGTGGTGCGGCGTGTCACTGGTCTCCTCAAACAATATCCCGCAACGATTGGACAAATCGTTTGAGACCAATCACAGGCCGCTTGGCATTGCCGCCCTTCTTGAAAAGGAGAGAAAAAGAAAAGTGTAAATTGCGGTTTTGTTCGCGAATAGTTACGAACCATGCAACAGACGAATCCCGTTCCTTTTGTATTAGTGTCAAGGTAACAGAATCTCTCATTCCGCGAGGATAAATTTGTGCACTTTAGTGCCCCTTTTCATCCTCGTCTTCGCGCTCACGTTCTGAGGTTACACATTTCACCTCGATAGAGATCAGCACTTACTGCTCCT
The DNA here is from genome assembly GCF_037126465.1 of Ornithodoros turicata. Taxonomy (NCBI): domain Eukaryota; kingdom Metazoa; phylum Arthropoda; class Arachnida; order Ixodida; family Argasidae; genus Ornithodoros; species Ornithodoros turicata. Next base: position 46,892,641 of record NC_088201.1, read on the forward strand.
CGTGTAGTTTACGCAAACGTCGAATCCTTCCATCAAGGATGCCGTGAAGAAGTCCACTGCAGATATCATGCTTTGGTCGCTCGGTCCGCACCGGGTGGTCAAGTCCTTGCAGTGCTTGAAGTCCGCATAGTATCTACGACGAAAATGCACGTCACACACACTTCACATGTGCACTCGGTAAGTTTTCCAGATATTAGGCTCGTTGCATAACCACGAGGAAGAATAACCAGACGGCCCTTTAGGGCTTATTGTTCACTGCAGAACGTCATGTTTAAACGCGCTTAACTTTCAACACGAACAGACTAGAATACAGCCACACCACAAACACCTAGCAGCGTGCAAGCAAAAGTGCTACAGGGGTAAACACTAGTACAAAATCGGATCGGTGAATAACGAAACTGATGCAATGCTTCCGCGACACGACGACGTGCAGCGCTTCCACAGAAACCGCCCATTTGCGCTGGAAGTGGCCATTGGAGATGTCCACGTACCTGTAGGAATGAATGAGGATGACAAAGAGAATAGGAAAATTCATTTTCGCTTCTAACTCTGGCGTACAGGGTAACGTTGTAGTGGATGAGGCAACTAAACACAGAAGGACACAAACCTCGCAACGCTCAGTTGCGTACTTCAACTGAACCATGGCAGTTGAAAGCCACCAGCAGTGGGATCCGAACCCATATACTCTCATTGCAGATCCGAGATGTTACCAATAACACCATGCTAGGAAACACGGGGACACACACTCACCCTCGACATTCTCTCTCTCTCTCTTACATTGTTGCCAGTCTGTGTGCTAGACTAGCGACTCGGCCATGTGTGACAGGCTCCTGTCGGCCGCGTCACGAACGATGAGGCGGCGCCACTTTTTGAAACGCATGTGTGAATAAGCCAAAACTAATCGTTTCAAACTGAACTGATTTAGGGTTCCTCGGAGTTCTGAGATGCCACACTGTATCCGTACCAAACGTTTTCACAGAAAAAAGAAAGACAAAGAAAAAAAAAAAAGCGTACGCGCCGCTCCTTCGGTACCGGTATCACTCGGCGTAGTGGCCGGAACGAAACATGTTGTGCGGTGAAGCCTTGTTTTCAGAGCATCAAATTGCGAGAGTGTAACACAATAAATGAACGCGTTGTCCACAACAGTTTGAAGCACCACTTTTGTTTGTGCTACACTCTTCACCGCAGATCGCGCTCCTAGCCAACCATCATCCCGAATGACATCGTCCTCGTCCCTGATTTGTTGAAAACGCCAGTCGTACGCCTTTTTGTGACACTTATGCCGTTACGTTAATTGTCACAAAGAGGTGTACGCCGCTCTCTCTCTCTCCTCAAATCGGAAGTATCATTCGATGCAATGGTTGGCCCGCGGCGTGTTATGCGGTGAAATTCTGTTTACGAAGGAATATGTTCCAAAACATGATTCTGAGAGGATACCTGCATTTCTCGTCCTGTTCGTTTGTACTGCCGCTCATTCTGATAAATACTGTGCCACATGAGAAGAATTTTCCAAGATATTCCCGAACATCGCAGAAAGGTTGGGCGAAGCGGAAATTCAGTATGCCTGCAAAGATGCACAGTATAAGAAATAGCACTGTTGCAGTTCTTCATTCCAGCATTTTTATATGGCCGCGTTTCGTAGACAGCATTGGATGTCTGCAAACTAGTTCACACGAAGGAAGGGATAAGGAGAACAGGTCGACGAAAAGGATGCGGTAAGGTCGGACTTATTCACAAAAGATGTGTGTTAGTCAGGAGTCTGTTAGCCTCTGTGATAAAGGAGTTCCATTTGTTGAAAAGCACATGCCATGACCTGGTTTTATCCTGGCGATTTAAATGTTTGCCACCTCAATAAACCTGTAGTTGCTACTCAGCTCCCGTACCGTACCACTGTGTCCTCGTCCGCTTTGCGCTGTTTTCTTCCAGTTATGTCGTGCCAAGTAGCTCAGCTCTACACAATTGTCAACTATGTGCTTATGGTACTTTCCAAGGAATAAAAGTCGTTGTTGCTGCAGAACTGTACGGGGATAAAACTCCCATGCCCAGCCATGTAACCACATCTTACGGCAGCAGGTTCATTTCATCCAGTCCACCTTCGAACTGCCATTATCATGCCCGTATACACGCGACAAAAAAGAACCTGAAACGTAGAGGGGGCATTCACAAATTGACGCCGGACCCAGAACATGACCTGGGCAGCCAGCTTGCTTTCTGTATCTTGCGGTTGTGTACGGCAGGTTTCATAGTATTCCAGTACATCGAAAGAGCTTCAAATAATGGCGCGGAGACAGAACTGCCAACACCTATCTCTGACTATAGGAACCGTGATAATCTGAGCACATCGTGTCTGCGTGTGCGCAACTTGCTGGATGCGGCGCACGTGCGGGACGCATCACTGCGAGTTCATTGACTGGGTGACATGTGACCTGTCCGCGGTTCTCATGCTTTTTTTTTTTTTCGACTTTCTCAGCTCTGCAATCACAAAGGTGGTGGTGGTGATGGTGACGAGATCGGCTTGCCGTTGTTGGCCTTACTCAAAAGCAAAAACAAACTTCACCGCATAACACACTCACAGCCAACCACCACTCAGAATGATATCATTCAGTCTTCTGATTCCTGAAAACTTTATATAAACGCAAAGTGTTACAAAATCTGCGTATGCTCTTCGTCCTAATCAAATCATGAGGCACAGCGACATCGCTCTGAATGTTGGCTGGCCTTGAGAGAATCATGCATGCCACACATGCTCAGCATGTACGTGTGAAACAGTATGAATACGGAAAATAAAGGTAACTTTAACGCCTCGGATCATGACACCTCACATCAAGACACCTTACGTCGGATATCCGTGCGCTGTATGTACCATATCGCCACCGGCATAGCATTTCGCAGAAATGCTCCGCCAGAATTTTCAGCAGAGTATCCCAGACTGCTGTCTTTTGCGACTACCGAACGACTCTGAATGGGGGGGGGGGGGGGGGGACATACCAACAGTGCTCATGAACATTCCATGAACGAGGCAAGAACACATGGTGGAGGATAAGAAAAGCAAGCTCACTTTGACACCTCGGGGCGAATATCATCACGGCCTCACAAAATGAAAATAAAAACTGAAATGTCAGGAACGTTTTGTGGACTGTTGGAACAGAACTTCACCACACAACAGGCCGAAGGCACAGAATGGCACGGTTATCACACTGACTTGCGAAAAGCGCGGGGCGCACGCCTTCTTATGACAGTTAACGTAATTACATGGATGTCACAAACAGCTGTACACGTCACATTTTAACAATGTCATTTAGTATGGTGATTGGCTAGAAGCGTGTTGTGCGGTGAAGTTCTGTTTAAAGGCCATCGGCAGCTCAGCAGCATCCCCCGTCCAGCATCCGCATCCTACACTCTTACAAATGAACTTCACCGCATACAACGCTCCTAGCCAACCATCATCTCGAATGATATCGTTATCTGCCCTGATGGGAGGCGTACCCTTTTTTGTGAAAATTATGAACAGCTTAAGTGTCACAAAAAAGGCGTACGCCTCCCGTTATCAACAGATCAGGGCAGATATCGATATCATTCGAGATGATGGTTGGCTAGGAGCGTGCTATGCGGTGAAGTTCACTTTTAAGAGTGTGGCGGAGGCGCGCACATAATTTTTCAATACTTGATTCTTTGTCAACGATCATTAACCGCTCCGGGCATTATTGTGTGTCTGTTTGCTGGTGATGGACCTTATTCAGTTTCTTTGCTACAAAGTTGTACTACACTCTAAAAATGATAGGGTTGTCACTTCTGATTCGAGGAAAGAGGGGGGGGGGGCGTACGCCTTTTTGTGTCAGTTTGGGTATATGGTAATTGACACAAAAAGGCGTACGCCCTCCTCTCTCTTGAAATCAGAAGAGATAACCCTACCGCCCGTGGCCATGGTTGGCGCAGGTCGTGCTACGCGGTGAAGTTCTGTTTTTAGAGTTGTATGCGCCACAGCAACAGAGCTGCAACGCACAACACGCTCTGGACCAGCCATCACGCCAAATGATATGGCTTCTGATTAGAGGAGAAAGCGGAGGGCACGCTTTTTTGTGACAATTAACATAACCGCATTAGTGTCATGAGAAGACGTACACTTCCCGATTTTTAAGCAGATCAGGAAAGCGAACGATATCATTTCGGATGATAGGTTCTGAGCGTGTTATGCGGCGAAGTTCTGTTCTGTATTGTAAGTACTATGCGACACAATAGGACATCGCAAAGCCAGTTCTAGCGAACGACTATTACGGTTGCCGTTTCGAACAGCGACGGAAACAGATCTTGCTAGCTTACCAGATCGCTTGATCGGACCGCAGTTGGCATTAGGAGCCCGTTTCAATTGGTCCCGTACGAACACAAGTTGATTAGCTATAGCCAAGAGATTCATCTGGCAACCAGACTCCGTTTCTGCATTGGCCAGACACACGTCGTAATTGCGGATTACTCTGCATGGAAACAGGCGAGTTACACACTCCACTTTGGAAAGGTTTTGTGCGTTTACTCACTCGCAGGCCTGCGTCGCAAACTGTGGATTTGGACCGTAAACAGCATCTCGAATGTTGTAGACGTACGATATACCGCACTCCATGTACTTCTCCAGATACTTGTCCTCCTGGCAGCCGCCGCTTGGCTGGGGCGGATTAATCGGGGGGCCCCCCGTTGGTTGGAAGGGGCTGGGAGTGATGAAACCCTGGCAATAGCTCTCATAACTGTGCAAGAGGACATTAACAACGTGGTATGCGTGCGCGTTGAAGTCACTGGACACTCCGCAGCTCAGCGTGTTTTCGATGTTCTTGGTGCACGCCTGGAAGTTGAAGTATGCCCTGCGTTTCGCAGAAATTGGCTGATGAGAAGCATCCCCTTATGAAAACTGTTATGTAAATTACGTTGAACTGTCTCAATATAGACTATAAATTGTGTTTAAAAAACGGTGTTTTATTGGAAATTCAGTTGAAATATCTCAATGTAGCCTACAAATTTTCTGTTGAAAAACACTAGATTTTCTGAACACGGTACAAAGTTACTGTTCGCGCCACTGCCTGGCTTTTTCGACGACTGCCATAGTTCTACTAGATATTCTATTGCCATATTATTGACAGGTGTTGAAAATTGGCCACCGCGTACGTCTTGGATTTCTGTTGAGTTCCTGTTGTGTGAAAGCGTATCGATGTCTTATTTAACCTGTGGTGTGGTTTTATTTAACCTGTGTGATCATCACGGGCACACGTGTAGGATCATCGAGGAAAATCCTCGGTGTCATTCGCAATAGAGTTTCCCAGTGCTTTCAGGACGTCCACAATTGACCACGTAGCATGTGCAGTTGGAAAGGCATATGCAGCAGCGGCAGTTCCTTCCTAAGAGAAAACAGATACTATATGTATATTGCTTGTCTTGCGAGCTTTCCCAAATTTGAAAGTCCTTCTAGCCTCTGAGTGACAACGAAGGACGAGGTGTCTCAGTTTAATTTGATTACGCATACAACAAACACTAAAGTGAGGAATTGCTTGGAGTATTATAACTCACCACGAAGATAAGTATGTGTTTCTAACTGCTTTTGGTGTGAGAAATTCAGTAGGTCAATCGAAAGACAAACTTGCAGTGCGCAATTTGCCATGCAGGTTCATACTGATGCAAACAGCCAACTCACTGCGCATGTTTGACTTTCGATGTCAAGGATTTGCTTTGTTTTACCTGTACTTCCGTCCTCTCGGTTTCCTCTAGTAAGCAATATACAGTATCTGTTTTCTATCTGCCTTCCTAACTGCACATGCTACGGGCTCAGAGGAGGACGTTCTGAAAGCACTGGCAAATTAAGCTGTTGCGAATGACACTGAGGATTTTCCTCGATCATCCTACATGTGTGTCCATGACAGCCACGTGTTGCGTTTCAACATAAGTTAAATAAAATATCAATGCAGTTCCACACAACAGCAGCTCAATAGAATTCCCAGAGGTACGCGGTAGCCAATTTTCAACACCTGTCAATAATATGTCAATAGCTCACACAATAGGAATTTTAGCGTTTTTGAACAGAACATTTATATTTTCAACGGAATTTCCATAACAGTTTTCATAAGGGTTAACACCGTTAAAGCTCAACAGAAAAGCAATAATAACTCTGCAATAGAGTGTGCATTGAGAACTGTATAATACAAATTCTATTGAGTTCTTTTTGAGCCAACTCAACAGTGTTAAAACAGAAAAGCAATATCAACTCTGCAATAGAGTCTCTATTGAGCATCATGCAATAAAGTTTCTATTGAGTTCTTTCTGAGCTGACTCAATTCACATTGATATTCTATGTTTCTGTTCACTCAAAAGGAACTCAACGAGATGTTCACAGGAATGCAAAACTGTGATTGGCTTTGTACCTTTGCTGACCACGCTAAAAAACAAAAATATACCTAAACCTAGATAAGAACCTAGTCGCATAACACGCTCCCAGCGAAACAGCATTACGATTATATATATTCCAAAATATCGCTCCTTCCGATTTGTCGAAAACGAGAAGGTTACGCCTCTCTTGGATACTTCGCACTTGTGTTGATCTTTATAGACAGGCGTATACATCTCGCTTACATATTTTACATCGACTTGCACTTTTACGACTTTTGTGTCCTTGCTGCTCCTACACTCTTAATAAAGATGATGGTGGTGGTGGCTTCACAGCATAGCACGCTCCTAGCCAACCATTATTTCCCAATGACAACGTTCTCTCTCTTGGTTTGATGAAAACGGGGGGCGTACGCTGCTTTTGTGGCAATTATGAACTGCATAATGCCACAAAAATGGCGCCCCCCCCCCCCACGTTTTCAGCAAATCAGGGGGAAGAATGATGTCATTCGGTATGATGGTTGACTAGGAGCGTGCTATGTGGGGAAGTTCTGTTTTAAGAATACTCTTGAGAACCGGAACACCACACTCTTAAAGCTCCACCATATAACACGCTCCTACCAGCCGCCATCCTGGATGACACGATTATCTCCCCCGGTCTGTACGCCCTTTTGCGGAGCCTATGCACTTGTGTTAACTGTCACAAAAAGGCGTACACGCCACGCGTTGCACCAATCAGGAGTGGAAACCGCATCATTCTGCGCAATTGTTGGCCTTCAGGATGTTATGTGGTGAAGTTATGTCTTAAGAATGCACATAGCCCACTCAAGGCCAACCACGGCACAGAATGTAACGGCTATCACTCCTGATTTGAGAAGACCAAGACGTATTCCCATATACAACAAATCAGGAGACAGAACGATATCATTCTAAGTGCTGGTTGGTGTTAAAGGTACTGTAAAGCAGCAGGCAAGCTGTTAATATTGGCAGCGGCAGTTGAAAGCTTATTCTGCAAGAAACCCACACTGCAAATTTCATGTGCAACAGAAAACTTAATCACGACTGAAATTGCGGGGAAAAAACGCGGCGCGACGACTGATGGGAAACAATCGCCCATTCGTCGAGCAACAGTGTTACATCTCTCCCAACCCTCTATCAGCTAAGTCATCGGCTAAGTAGCCGGTTTCTTGAACTTTCTTGAAAGGTTTGCTAAAACGAGATAGTTCCTGGCATATATTCTCTCAACATGCAATAACATTTGTACATCGTGGAAATGAGTAACAGAACTGTCAGCAGAATCACCATGAGAGCCACTTAAGCAAAAATGCACCACGTCCGGTGAGCCGGTGTGGTGATGGTAGCGGTCCACAGATGGCGCTGTGCTCCCATTGTTATTGGCATGTTTATGTTCGCTGCCCCACGTGGCGGGAACTGTGCAGTTTTTTATGCCTTGTTAGCGCCGCGAAGCAACTGTTGCTATGAGCCGCGTACAGATGTGGACAGATGGAAAGCTAAAAGAAGCGAAGTCTGTCTGCCCCCATCAGCTTATTTCGTCGCGCTTTGCTTGCATGTAAAGTGCTACATAAAAGAAATTATAATTTAAAGACAATATTATTCTGTGTCTCCGCTGGCCACATTATTTGCTGAAGTTCTGTTCATCAAGCCTCAGGACGAATTTCGTCAGCACGGATTCCGTTGGCTGTGGTTTTCAGTGATGGCCACTAACTACTTCGCAATTGAGTAGTAGTTCAACCACTTTTCAAGGGAGTAGTTAAAACTACTTCTTTAGCTACTACAATGCAGTTTAACTACATCTATAACTACTTAACGTTGTCCATCAACACCAATCCCTTGTAGTGTTCTTGGACACCTAAATATGAATCACAAGCAATGATAAACTTTGGCTGAAGCCATTGCAGCGATCGTCAAATACAGAGCTTGCGGCGGGATTCTTTCTGTGCCTACGCGATAAACTACGTCGAAGAATTATTTCACAGCAAATGAGGCTTCACTAGACAAGCATTAAAAGTGAAGATTTAGTACACACTACACGACGCAGTTGCTCTGCACCTCCGTTCTCATCAAACAAGTAGCTCAAAGTAAAAGTCGGAAGCACAATCGTGCCGTAAAGCTTGCAGCAAAACCGGAAGTAGTTGGCGCCTTCGGTAACCTAACTACTGTAACTACTTAAAATAGTAGTTTAACTAGTAGTTGCCACTACAATTCTGCAAGTAGTTGATAACTACTTTTTAACTACAATCAGGTAGTTTAACTAGTAGTTTAACTACATGTAGTTAACTACTCGCCATCACTGGTGGTTTGGATGAAGGCGCCGATCACTCCAAGGAGTATTGCACTGCTCTGTACTGCACTGCCCCTGCCTTCAGTGTACCGCAGTTTTTTCTGCCATTCAGGAATAGGCAAACAGGGAAATAACATCAGCTCTCGAAGTAGGCGGGCCCAAACAGTTTGCTGTTGCCATTTTGATCGTGTTATTTTGATGTCGTCATTAGTCATCTCATCTTTCATATGGCAGCCAATAAAATGTAAAAAAGAAATAGGAAAGTAAAAACTAACTTCACCGCATATCACGCTCATGGTCAGCCAGGACTCAAAATGATATCGTTATTCAAAACGGAATGTGTCCGCCTTTTCTGTAAAACTTTACACAAAAATGGCGTACGGCCCTCGTCCGCAGCAAACCGGAACCGCAAATTATCATAGTGAACAGTCATTGGTCTTGAGCGAATGATGACGTGACGTTCTTTCTTCAGAGTGCTACATAGACACGTGCAAAAACTCCTTCCGTGCACCGCACGTAGCATTCCATGTAAAATGTTTTTTACAAGTTCACATAACTCACATGCAAATTTTGTCTCTTTGGGCATTTTGACTGACGATTTCATTAAACAAGAGACCACAGGCGAAGAACTCCTTGGTTGCCATTTCCTCCATACATACTTGGTCAGCTTGGAATCCTGAAGCGAAAAATACCACGACTTACAAGAAGAGGAAATATTGCCATTATTCCAGAGCAAAACCTGCACAGTTATCCATGTACGAGTGACCAATCCTTAATTCGGCCAATGGTGATCTAATGAACGCTAGCGTTATCTGGTTCATTTGTTACCAGATTGTCCGACGTCATCCAATCCGGTTACTCGCGCTGATGGAATCGATGCGGTGAGCAGGTCAGGAGGTGCCTGAAGGCTACACTTACGGTTTACTTGTGTGGTGATGAGAGATAATTTGTGTACCGTAGCAGTGTCGTGTTCGTAGCATGCCTGGGACTGTGTCACCGAGCATGGAACCCTGTGCCGCTGAGTATGTATTGGGTCCCGTGCCTGATACCGCGCATTGTTCAACACAAACGTGCTCGTTTTCAGTACACTATTTGCATAGAACGTTTTTATTACCACTGGAGGCTGTTTGTCATGTTTCTGCGCACTGCCAGATGGTACATGAAGCTCTCGCCGTTTCTCATTTTGCTCATGTGCAACCACGACACTGGTTGGTTGACCTATGTCTATCCTATGTCGATCGGCCTTGCCGGTCGGCATTGTGAGGACGCATATTAAGAAATATACAGTACCTTTCACTACTTCTTAATAAACTTATTTTTCAGTTTGCGTTTTTTACTAGAGTGTTCTTTTGTCAGTGTAGAATCACTTTACTCATCTTTTCGGAAGGGTAAGAGTTAGGCCGCTATTAGGAGTATAATGAAGCCCTTTAAGTGTCGTTAAGAGAGCGAAAACGAGCGTATAGAAGTGAGGACAAGGCGAAGGAGTGAACGAGAAAACTGCGGATTTCCAGCAAAACGAACTTAGCCTGATACAGTCCGACAGAGAAGGTGAGTTCGTTGCTGTACTTCTGTAGGAGGGTAAAGCCACTGAAGCTATCAAGAAAAGTTTAAACCAGCTGAGCGTTGACTCTAAGCCCATTGAAAATAACGAATTTGCGCCGGTTAGAAAAACAGGTGATCGGAGAAGCGCAAAGAGTGAGCACTACACGGATTTTCGCATATGTGCACACACGTCTTTTATACACATGTACCTTCGGCACCAAAACTCATAAGCTGGACATTTCTTTTAGAGCCGTAGTAACGGAAAACAGTTCTTGGCAAAAGTTGCGTTAGAAAATAAATTTTTACAGCGTTCCCAGGATACGCTTGCTCCATAGGTTCCTTATGGCATGCCTGGGTCTATGGATGCGGTCAACTTCCTGAATGTTAACTACTCGTCAACGAATGCCGTTTTTTCCGCGATCATCGCAGAGTTGTTCTATTCAGTGCCTTATGCAGACCTGTTTGCTGCAGTGCAAGAACGTGGGTTCCGTTCCAGAACAATTGTGGCATCCGGGTTGACTCCTTCATAGAACTTTTATAGCCTTTTATCGATCACATACTGGATGAATTTAAATGTCATCATTCTTCAAAGGGGAAGCAATTGCACGGGCTCTGGTACTGCTTCAGAGTTGTCATATTTTTATCGAAATTTGACAGCCTGATGACTGTTGTGGGAAAATTAAATGTTTCAACTCGTGTTCCAACAACCTCGGTTTTACCTAGGAATTACCTGTGAACAACGCCGTAAGTGTATTGAGCTGCCACTAACTTTCTGTAATGATGTGCACTTCGGTTAGAAGTATGCTCGATGTGCCCTTTGCCCTATGAGTCACCGCACTCGAAATTGGTAAGGAGAAATATTGCTAAATTGTGCTTGTCTAACGCGTTGCAAAAGAGCTGTCCCCATTGCATGCATTCCAGGTTTCATGACCAAATGAGTACACTAACGACTGCGGGGTTCCCAGTGCCCCTGTTGACTGTTCTGAGTCAATAGAAACAAAAATAAAATGCCGAGGAACTTCCTGACGCATCAAGCAGGAAGGAAAAGACAGTAGTGATGACCATTCCCGATCCCTATAGAATCCCATATCCCTATATCCCTATCCATATCCCTATAGAATTTATCAATGTGTGAAAAAATTCGGAGCGAAGAACGAAGTTAAGCTTATCTTTTCGGCCCCTTGCATGCCGTTGACCGTATCAGGAAAAGCCACGAACGACAGCAACTGCACTATAAAACATGTGACTAACCACCACCATCTGCACGACGTGCGCAGTTTACAAAATATCCCCCGTCCAGTGGAAGATTTGATAGTGGCGAACCGGACGCTGCGTGAATGATAGGCTCCGTAAACATCGTGTGTTGGGCACTTACCGATGCATTGCAGTTTTTGTGAAGTGTGGGTGCTAGCAAATGGAGCATAACAAATGCGAACGAGAGCTGTGTGCTTGTCACATAAAGAAGCTTGGCTCAGATACATGGGTAATACCCCTGACGCACGGGCAGGCTAAAACTCATTTGAAGTAGGGGCCCTTTACAGCTTTGAAGGAACCCTTATAGGGAAAGCAGTTCACGCCGCTAAGACACGACAATGGCGATGTCGCATTAGTGTATCTCTTAGCGCACTCCGGAATTGCTCAATGCCCTGGCGATACGGGCGTAGACTTCACCATTGTGTTTCTGTCCACGCAGGTCACCTAAATTGTCTTCCCATAACTTTATCACAGCCCGTGCATGCCTTTCTTGCCACTGTACACACGGCCTTTTGGGCACGAGATTATTGAATTTATCACTAGAGAGCGGATTTTAGGCACTAACAGCGGGCGCTCTTGACCGCATAGCACCAGTGCCGTGTATGCCAAAGGGAGTCTGGCCATTAGGAGGAGCCTAAAAAAGGGGCTCGACCTGTCAATCAAATTGAGCGTTTTTCATTGGCTGCTGTTTTCTATGCGGGCCGCCATGACACCAAAATTTTCCCGAAAATGGCGGCGTAGCTTGGAACGGCAAAGCGAAGATTTCATGACATTTTTTTTTCACAAATTACGTCAATTTTAGTCCGTAAGTGTAGATTCTATTGCAATTATCTTGCAAATCACCTTTAAATTACGCTCCACTGTCGATGTTTACCTGAAAATATGTTTCGTCGTCCTTGTTAGGCCTAGTAACGACAGCGATCACAGGCAAATAGCGAGAAGAACACTACAAATGGCCAAACATTTTCATTTTATGACATACTTTTATTCATATACACACCTTTGCCCGTTCTTGGTTCAGTCTTGTTATGTTTCATAGTTGAAATACGTATAATACCGGCAGTCTGTTCCAACTAGCGGCTCTGCCGGCCAATCAGTTCTGCTAGCAAGCACTTCTGCTTCTGCTACTTCTGCCTTCTGCTATTCTGCGTCTTCCCGGCGTGCCCCTCACCATCCAGATGGCGCCGTTAAAAGTGGACGCAAAATCCATTATGTTGCTAGGTCGTCAGGGAATATCCTATTCAATCTAATCCAATCCAGTTTCCCGAAAATGTCGGCACCCAGGTTAATACAGGTAATATATAGCTTGGATAGCCTGGGGTTAATAGCGAACTGTATTTTGGTTCGTGATTGGCCAGAGAGCTCAAAAAGTGGGTGGAGCTCCAGGTATAGGCATGTTCCATTAATGGCCAGACTCCCTTTGGCATACACGGCTCTGCATAGCACGCAGTACGCCAACCATCGCGGATGATATCGCTCTGTCTCCCGATGAGCTGAGAAAGGGGGCGCACACCTTTTTACGTATCAACTTTCCTTCCAATCGGAAGATAAAAGGATACGATTCTGAAGGCTGGTTGGCCTAGAACGATTTATGCGAGGAAGAGCGCTACCTGCTAGTGGCCCTCCTCGGTAGCACTGTCGATAACGTGTTGGCTCGCTGAGCTCAAGCGCTCAAGTTTGCGGGTTCGATCCCGGCCGAGGACGGCAACAATGTGGGGGAGGTAAACATTGGTTCCCGCACCGTGTGTCGGAGATTTCCGGCGCACGTCAAAAGAACCCCAGGTGGTCCAAATTATCCGCAGTCCTACCTTGCGGCACGTGCAGCATTGGGTTGACACACACATGGTGACACACAGCACACTAGGCTTACGTGTAACACACGGCACCATTATTATTATTATTATTATTATTATTATTATTATTATTATTATTACACCTGTTAGTGCCTAAAACTCCGCTCTCTAATTATCACTCGAAAAATATATGTCTCCTGTAACTTGAAACACATATTTACACGACTGATAAAGATGTTGAACATAGCATGTGTGTGCTAAACAAGGATTTTCCCAGGACTTTAATTTTGGCGGGGTGTTGGCGTAATGTAGGGGGTGTACCACATTGTCGTCGTTCAATCAGCATTGTACTACGTATAGACAGCCGAAGACGCCATTCGACAATAAATTGCTGCGGGGAGGAGGCGAGGAAAATTTGGGGGTGTTAGGGGGGGGTGCTGGGAAAATCCCTGGTGCTAAATAATCGGGATCTGCTAATAGTCGGTGGATGCTGCTGTCGGAGCTAACCTTTTTGGTCGGAAAGGATATAGTCGATCTCCTTTTTCGAAAAGGCCCTTTATCTGAAAGGAGAATCTCCGTTATCCTGTGTCAGTGGGTACAAACGCCGTCCAGGTAGGTGTCCTCTGGAAAGTCATTTAGAGTACCCTTGCGTCAGGGGTAAAACGCCGGTTTCACACTAACGTTTTTCTCGTCCCTGTTTCTCACGGATGAGAAAACAGACCCATTCACACATGCAAGTTTGTTTACGGACCGTGTATCCGTACAGAGAAACTCTCGCCGTGTCCTATTCTGGCCCGTTTTTTCACGCACTCAGCTCGCTGTGTGGGTGCGCTCTTTCGCACCTTCGAATTCCTCGTCCGTGTGCATCCTGACACTGATAAAAAAATAAGAGATAAATGAAGAACGGGAAGGGAGTGTTCTTTGACGTAGGCCACCTTCAAAGATGGCGGTCTTAAAAGATAGGCGAGACACCAGTTTCTATAGAATTGTAAGGTACGTCCGTCCGCTTGGCCTGCCGTTTCGCAATTACGTAATTTCAAGCTATGACTTCTCTGACCTTCACACCGCGTCATTTTTGTCTGCCGTTTGTGACAATGAAATGATTTGCGACAAAAAAATGTTGCGAGCGGGGAACGTTTTTAATTGCAGTCTTTTGTCAACACAGAGGCGAAAATATAATTTGTACATATAAAAATATCGAAAATATTGTGATATTCATTATATGGACGCTAATGGAGCAACAGCAATATGTAATTGAAACAGAGAGGTAACAAAATTCCAACGTCCTGATATCGTTGAGGGGCGACAGAAGGTTTATCCAAAGGGGGAGTGGTACCCGAGAAACACGGGCAAGAGACGGACATGCCGTAATTTTCAAGGAGGGAGCACACGAGTTCGAACAGTGTGAATAGCAGCCTTGAACAATGCTCGTCCGTTTTCTACCCGCTATAAATTTCGATATGACAAGAAAGAAAAAAAAAACTCTGTAGTCACTGACACTGAGTTAAAGACGAATTTGTTTCGTCAAAAACGCTTAGAATGGGGCGTGCGGGAAATTTATCGTCACGAACACGCCACTCGCGGGGATATGCGGTAGTGCGTATGGCCTACATGAACCCGTGTGGAGCCTGCGAAAAAAACAAACAAAAAAAAGCAGGCAAACGTCTCCAACACGGAGAGCACACGGATGACCACCGAGAGAAAAAGCGGTCCCGACACGGACGTATTTCAAGGACGCGAAGAACGCCACGTTACTGTGAAACCGGCCTAAGGAAACCTTGTGTAAGGAGTCTTCGGATTACTCTGGTTAGGCGCATGTTCAATTGCTTTAGGTTAGCTTCTGTGCAGGTTGTACTGGCAGGCCCATGCGCAGTGCACTTTATGGAAGCTGAGTTATGAAAATAAACATCCCCATCCCCATTCAGCGTTGTCCCGTCTACTGCTCCTTGTGCTGGAGTCTTTCCTCTGGTTTTCGCTTTTGCAACAACGTACCAACTAGCCCAGCAAACAACACTATTAAGTGTCGTTATTGCTTTGGTGTTTCTTTTTAATAAGTACTGGGTGCTAGGTTACAATTTTGCCATCATTTTCGAACTTTCTTTCCTTCCTTTCCTTTACTTCCTTTGAATATGAGTCATCCTTATAGGACTGCATTCCTTAGCGAATATTGACTTGTAAACCTGCTGTGTCAAAAGAATTTCGTGAAGCATCCAAAGGACAATAGCCATTAGTCGAAACATGCAGCAGAAACAACCACTTTATTGCAGCTCCGATAGAACGACTTACAATGCCGCGAAACCTAACTTGTAGCACCGCTTACAAGCAAGACGTATATCAGCCAAAGAGTATTAGGAGAGCGCCTAAAGCACATCTGCAAGAGTGTGCGCTCAGTATACGCTCACCGACGTCACCTCTATTTTATTGTTAGATTTGTCTACCGAAAATGTCGTAGCAAACTGGCACAGCAGACTTTGCGAACTCTCGCTGCATCACGAGAGTCAAGTTTGTTTGCTTCAGACTTTCACTGACGGAATATTCCGTAGCGACCATTGGGTTCAAAACCGCACCCTAAGGCTACCAATCATTCTGAATCGCGTGGACGATGACAGCAAACTTTCTCTCAAGATCATTCCCAACTGCCTGGCATTACATTTGTCACCTTTGTACAGAGTTAGGGATTAGCCCAGCCATGATATAGAGGATTCATACAAAACTTCATGCATATTGTGAGGCACCCACAAAATTACACTTACGTGCAGCGCGCGATGTGTCGCCCTTGAAGCCATCCGAGCACCTGGTGACCGGTTATGAAGCCGGCCGGATCCTGCCGCTATGTTTGTAGGTGAGGGCATACACACCGCACCCACAGCAATACCATTTTCTTATCGCGTGTATCTGGCAACGACCTTTATCACTTTCCCCGTTTCCCTCCCTTCGTCCCTTTCGTCCCTAGACGACCGAATCATTTCACGGGTAGGCCCTGTTTTTAACGGACCCAACGACGAAACGAACGACACCGACGTAACGACAACGTACGAAACTCGATGGCCCTCAGGTTCTATTTTTTAAGGAGACGGACCACATATACGGTTGTGTGAAAGCTGCCTAAGAGTGATTTCTGACATGATTGCTCCATAACGAGTATGAAAAAAATCTTCAGAAGGGATCGCGTAGCGTAGACTTACCCTCGAGTCTCTTGGCGACGTTGAGAGCTGTCAGCTTGAGCTCTGCGATGCACATGTCTCGGTATCTTTGTGAAAGCACTTTTGGGAAGTATTCCATGTGAGACATCAGTTCCGTGTCTTCTTCGCATGCCTCGCTATGAAGCACTGGGTTTAAACAGCTGTAGTACCTGCTCAGAGTTCTGTAATGCCACGAAACAAGCGTAATTAGCATCCAGTCGCTGTCAACGTTTCATCATTTACGCATTTCTTTCACTCTCGTTGAGGTGTGCCGGTAAAGAAAGAGTTGCGACATAAGGCCTCGGTGGCTCAGTTGGTAGCGTGTTCGCCTTCTGATCCCGAGATCGCGGGTTCGAACCTGGCCGAGGACGCCAGCAACTTGGTGGCAGGGTACAAGTTGCTCAGACACGCCGTCTTCCGCGAGGGACGTTAAATACGGGGCGCCGTGTGATGAGCTTTCATCGCACGTTAAAGAACCCTCAGGTGGCGTCGCTCATGATCTCAGTTGTCTCGCGACGTAAACACCCAATTATAAAAAGTTGCGACATAGGTGCGATAAATACGATCGACCTGAATGTGTTCTCATCGGGGTCATTGATATGCTTGCTGCTGCACGCTAAAAACGCACGGTACAACAGTTGTGCGCAGTGTCTGCACGCTCGCAATAATGAGCCTTAAACGGTTTGTGCTGCTGCCTTTGAGAAAGCGAACGTGAGCGGCCAGATGACGAGCGGACCACGTGGATGCTGCTTGGATGTTTTTCTCCTTTTTCACTTTATCGCTCTACTGAAACCAACCTATGAGGTCGCAGTCTTCACAAACCAAGAAGACCATATGGCCCCGATCTTGAACTCCGACATAACAGGCGTTATCGTTATATTTAAAGTTCGCGCGCTCCAAAGAGCTCGCGTAGGCTCGCCCAAGAGCGCGTTGCGAATCACATGTGAAGTGATCCATTGGGCGCGTTAACTTGGTGCTCCGGGAACGTTCCCTCTTTCAGGGGATCACATAGTAACACCTCCAAAGTGACTTCCGGTACACGTTCCCGGGTGCACCCTGCGCGCCGCTTGTCTCATGCTGGGGCGGTAGCACTTCTGGCCCGTGACTGGCCTAGCACTTCTTAGCGGTAGCAACACGGTAGCACTTCTGGCCTGCCTGCGAAGGTGATTAGGAGCTCCTCCTCCCCTCCTCGCTACTACAAAACAGGTGCGTTGAACTATCCTAACTCACCCTTGCCGTACCGAATTTACGAGCGTTTCAAAAGGAACGTTTGTCGTTCACTCCTTCCATTTGCGCGGATGGACTCGTACTGGAAATAACGGACGTCACAGAGTACTTGATTCGGCACCTCTGCCTTTTGTTTCTATTCGATATGCATATGTGTTAACCGGTCAACCCATCCCATTCTACCTTTCGTATGTAAATAGTTGCCGGAATGACTGTACTGATTGTAGATAGAGCTTGTACATACTGTAACTAGTGTGCCTGCTGTCGTCAATAAATTTTCCTATAACAAAAAATGACACGAGGAGGAAGCCCCGTGAAGGACGTATCAACATTAGGGAACGCCGCAAACATGCACGGACAAGTAAAGTTCATACATTTCATGAACCACATTAAAACTGCAAACACTGCTGCTGCGTTTGTGCTAGTTCATTCCGTTGCTGAGCGTTGTAGTAAGCCGTTTGCAATGCAAATCAATATGCGTTCTTGTGGTGTTTGTGGAACTCAACGTGTTTTCCTTCTGCGACGCTCACCTCACGTGCGGGCATGGGTTTGATACTGACTGTTAATATTACACAGCCCGTACCTGCAGATCTGGTGAGATTCTACTTCTTTCTCTTCTTCAACTTTCTTAATCTTCATCTGGAACTTCTTGGCACACTGGAACTGTGTGTCCCAAGCCTTGTCCCTGGTGCACAGGTCCAACTTCGCGCGGCTGCCTACTGGGGGTTCCTTATGTAACGACACTGTAAACAAATGGCCTCATGTCAAAGAATATGGAGCACTTCAGAAGAGTGGGAGCAAAATAAGGCATTAAAGGAGCAGTGAAATGACATTTAGGATTGCTCGACACCTGTCTATCAGGAGCGACCAAGCAAAACATTTTCGCTGAACGTTGTCACCTTGCGCAGTTCAATTCACGAAAAAAGATGAAGAACGAAATAGTCAGCCTTTGCGGAGAAGCGTGACCGTGGAGGCGCGGCCCTATCAGCTGCCATGACGTAAGGAGCACAGCGTGACGAAGAGGCAGCGTAGTCGACGGTCGGCGCCCCCGTATCGGCTACCCCTCGCGTCACGGAGGGGCACCAACGGCACTCACTCCCGTGTGGGCTCTCTGAAGCAGTCGACGGGTTTCTAGAGCGCTGTCTGGGCCAAGTACCTGTCCAGTGCACCAGGAGTCTCCTGTATTTTTTTATTTTTTTGTACACGAATGCTCGAGGTTTCACGTCCAACCCGTCAAAAAAAAAAAAAGTGATGGGTCCTTCACAGATCCCGTGAGCGTCCCAGGAGCATACGCTTATCGCGCGCCGTGCCACTAAGGGTCGATTCATACGATGCAACTTTTTGCTCCAAAAAGGTCCCTTTCATACGGCGAGCAACTCTGAATGCCGTAGTTGTCACTGAGCTCGCCAGATGGCGCGAAAAAACGTCATTGTCATCATTTTCGTCCAATCCCACTGCGACTTCCACTCGTTACGACTTCAGTCCGTTGCGAGTTCGATAATTTTGCGTAATTTCCACTGGTCAGTGATAATTTCATCGTCTCGCGTACTGCCGCTGCAATAACTGACACATGGAAATCTTCCTGATTGGTCGCGCTTGCAAGGCGGAGCCGTGTGATTGACAGGTTGCAGCTAGAGTTGCAGGAGAAATCGCTCGTGAA
The DNA here is from genome assembly GCF_037126465.1 of Ornithodoros turicata. Lineage (NCBI taxonomy): Eukaryota > Metazoa > Arthropoda > Arachnida > Ixodida > Argasidae > Ornithodoros > Ornithodoros turicata. The sequence continues at coordinate 46,911,961 of NC_088201.1, forward strand.
GCGATCGGCTGTGCAACTCCTGCAACTCGAGTTGCGCTACCAGAGCTTCGCGTTCACACGGTGCAACTTGGTGCCGCAACCTGGTTGCGCGCAACTAAAGTTGCATCGCGTGAATCGACCCTAAGTACCTACTGCCGACTTAGAAACATTATACAGTTTCTTTTATCCTTTATTGATTCAAAAGAAAGCTGTTAGAACAGCACTGATTCCATTTTTGCGGGTAGGTTGTGCGGCCCGGCGGACATCCGGTGGGAAAGAGCATGTAACTATATATACTGGACGTCTAATTAAATAAAATTAATTTTCCGGTGCATGACGGCCACCGATGTATAAGGCGCACCCCTGCAATTAACGAAAATTGAAAAAAAAGCTAGGTGTATAACGCACGCAATTTCCAGTTATTCACTTTTGAGCAGGAAATAGGAAGGAAGTATGTATCGCCCTCACTGCACACGGCAACAGAAGCACCCACGCCAAGTACAAGTATTGTTTATAACCCATTATTATTATTACCATTTGTTACTATTATAGTTTATTTACCTACAAGGTACCACCTCTATTTTAAAGTGCAGGTCTGTCACCCGAGTGCTCATCTAGAGAATATGAGGTCATCTAGGGTCCTTGACCGTCATCTGACTCATGCGTACTATGTCGCCCTCAATCAGGAGCAATGCCGCTGCAAAGGGAGACCGCTATCCATCCAGGACTTAAGAAGCCTATACTGTCCATTACTTGTCGGAGTTCTACCAACCTCACAACCTCCTAAGAGGTGCCGCATGGAACCCCGCGCGTGGCTGTTTCTAGACAAGTTGCCCCCGACTTCCCTCCTAAAAGTCGACCTTCCGGGAAAAACAAACAAACAAAAAAACTCCCATGTATAACGAACACCGGTAGATATCGCGTTATAAATTGAAAAAAGTGTCACGAAGACGCACTGCGCGACACTGTTTTAAATGTATAACGTGCGCGTTGTACACCGGACAATCATTATTTGTATCCATCCTCTTTCTTAAAAACCCTAAAACGAGCACGTACTTTCAGATAGAAATCATCAAACTTTGGTACGCAAATGAGGAGAAACCAGAACTAGGTACTTCTCGAGCGCAGAAACGACATCGCTTCGGCTTATCTGGGCTGGAAAGCGACCACGCGAGCTGATCTGGCCAACAGAACAGCGTTTACTCCATGAGCTCGGGGTGCGTTCCTCAACCTACTCCCGAGTTCGGTAGATCACGTGACACTGTTGTACCACCTGATCCCAGAGTTGCTAACCGGTCGAGTAAGTTCGGGAACACATGGTACGCTCTCATCGGTAAGCGTGAAGGCGAGCGGCTTTTTTTTCGGAGATGATGGGGGGGGGGGGGGGGGAACGTTATTGACCTCCCACAGAATGGCTACATCGTTTCTAAAAATCATATAACACGATAAAGCCAAAAACTAACCTCGCGATCCTTTTCCAGCACATTAGGAAGCTCGTAACGAAAAAAAAGGAACAATTCAACAGGACGCGAAATTTGCTTGGATGACTACAACATAACTGATGCGCATGGAATATAAAACACATATGCAAAACCACAAAATGCACGCCTGAGCCAGGAAAAAAATGCAAAGCTTACTTTGGCAACTGCGAAATGAATCTCGCTTTGTTTCAGTTTTGAAAATCAAGTCACAAAACGCGCATTGAAACAAATGTGCCAGCTTGCTTGCTTTCGAATGGTGTTATGATGGGCCATCCCACGACTTGGTGATCCTGTCCTGGAGGGATTGGTTGGAAAGCTATTCCCGGGACACGCTGGTACAGTTTCGTTTCGACGTTCCCCGAAAAAGAGGAGACGCGGCAGGAGTGACGTCACTACTCGGTGTTACCGATCCCTGCCGACCTAGGGAAGGTGGGTTAACAGAGTTAACTGGCTGCTTGACTCGATCTAGTCTTGCAACGCAGGTACCGACGTCATGGAATAACTCAATCCGGTTTTGAAACAACGCTTCCAATAGAACGCTGCTCCCGACTTGAGTAGGTACAAAACAGGTCCCCCCCCTTTCCCAACGCGAACACCCTTTCCCTCTTTTTGCGCTGGAGAAGTGCGTGGTTTCAGTTTCGGCTCACTTGCATAGCAAAAGTTGGATATTTATATCTCAAAGTATGTGCTCGTTTCAGGATATCTAAATGAGATAATGCGTTTAAATAATGGTTGGCTCCAGTTCTGCTATCTGGGATTTCTCCGAAACCATCTAATTAGTAAATTTAGTTTGAAATGCTAATTAGTCGTTCAGTAGTCGCATGCTCTTTCCCATAGGATGTCCGCCTGGCCGCATAGCCCACCTGTAAAATCCGCATCTAGGTACCTCTCATAGTTTCATTATAAAAATTCTGTAAAGGACAAAGAATACTAAAAAAACGCCCTGTATTTCGACAATAAATGCGTCTCTTCTGCTCACAGGGCAAGACATGGAACAAATACAGCTATAACATGCAGTAAGTGAGACTATCATATTCTTTTCTCTATCTGCCAAAGTTGTGCATTGTGAGGCATAGAAGTGTTCCTGCGAGCCAGGTGGCGCGAGTGAGCAGCAACGTCAGCGCCCCAAAACATGCAACGCGCGGTAGCTTAGCAAGCGACGGCGGCACTTTCAAATACATGGTCTCGAGTTGTTCGCACTTGGTAAGATGCATCGCTTTTTCTGTAGATTTCGTACAGGTTTTTTTAGCTTATGATGAAACTACCTACTGTCGGATCCTTGGCCGCTTGGGCCCGAAATGGCGCTGTGCAAACTGCTGCAACAGCCCTATTGCCAATGTGCTGGGTTCGAACAGTTTCACTCTTACCGTTTGCATGCTTGACGCAGTTTATGTTGTTGACCTTCATGTAATCTTGTACTGGTTCAAGGGCGCGTCTAACGTATTCTCTGTTGGGGCACCTTGTCATTCGTATCACCAGTGACATGCACAGCTTGTACTTGGAAATTATCCTGCAGTAAAAATGTCCTCAGTTTCTCCGTCTGAATAGGGGGAGAGCGAAGTACGGTGATACGTATCGCGCAATTATAACAGCATAATTTTTACTACACTCACACATTGTGTAGAATGCAAAGTGTCTAAAATACATAGATCCGTCCCATTTTCAGCAAATTAAGAGAGAGAACGATATTCTGAATGACGGTTGGCTCCGGACGGTGCTACGTTCTCAAGTTCTGTTTTAACAGTGTGGGCACACGAAAACAAAACAGTGATCGTCTTTCTGTGTGCGTGCCTATATACTCGGGCTTTTATTACACTCTAAAAACAGAACGCTCAGAATCAACTGTCTGTATTATCGACGCATTCTGGACCATTAAATTCATACCCAGATAGACATCATTTTTGGCACGAAAACTACTCTGGCAGGACAATTCGATTGACAAACATTCATTTCTGACTATATAGGTCTGAGAGGAATCCTAAATGGGGTAAACAGCGTCCTCATTCCTATAGCAGCTACGAATAGGGTAAGGTGGGGCAAGATGAGACACATTTTGGTCGACGCCGCCTGTCCCAGAGACGCGTTGCTCCATGCGCTTGAAACTTTACTCATAGTCATAGGTGGCTCTGCATGTCCGCTTTATTGCACTTGAGAATCACCCGGATCGGTGTTCGCATTGAAGAGAGAAAAAAAAAAGCGGTTACTTCTGCATGGATTGTAAAGACCCGCAAAAAAGCTGCGATTTTCTGCAGTCCTTTTTCTTGTCATCTGTGCAGCACCGTTTCGCAGGCTTAGTCTGCCAATGTAAGTCCACATCCTATTTCTATATTCATTCATCTAAATATATGCAAAATATGAGCACTCTTGGTTATCCGGTGGTTAACAGAAAAAATATTTCATCCGGTGGTATGCACGGGGCAATACGCGACAATTTAATGTAATTTAGAGACTGATAAGCCAACTATTAGGTGGCTTTATGCTTGTTCCTCAGAGATTTCTTGTTTGCATATTGCCTAGGATTTTCCACCAAATAGCACCGGGTTATGTGTGGTTTTATTGCACATCATGTGGGTGGTGGGCTCAAGAGGGTTGCGTAGGGGCCTACGGGCTTTACTTTATCTGCTTCGATTGCAAAAAACGAATCTGTATAGTTCATTAGTGTCCCATTTGGCCCCACGCGATGTCTCGTCTTGCCCCGAGGGTTGGGGCAAGATAAAACAATCTGCATTTTTGAATTTCTTGTTCTGTGCTTACTTTAGGCCAGCAAAAACCGTTCTGCATTTACAGGTCAGAAGCTCTAGACCCCTGAGAATGTGCCTATGGTTAGTTTTTTTTAACACGAAAAATAAAAATTTCATATTCAGTTGCAAATTTCTGTCTCATCTTGCCCCACCTTACCCTACTGACCGAGAGAAGAACAGCAACGTAACAGGAAATATCTGATACCGTCAACTTGCGCTTGACGCCACTAACTGGTCGCACGGGAGAGCCGTATTGTAAAATGGGTGAAATTCGATGACACCGCAGGTACCTCCAGTAGGTTCGCTTCACTGCAATGCAGATCGAGCGACAAAGCGACCTACCTCATGACAGCAATATCAAACATTAAACAATGACGGACGGCCATCAACATTCCAGAACTCTAATGTTCACTCAAAACTCAAAACCACAGCTGACACGAGTCACCTTACTAGCTCGTGAATGATCCTATATAAAATGCGCCTAGTAACACCAATGTCGTGTTCGAGTTCCCCCATACGAAAATATTTTTAAAAATACCTAAAATAACGCGCAACTGCAGTTTGTCACGACATCGATCAAGGAAGAAATATTGTAGCGTTTCTGAAGAAGACTAGCTCACTGTGGCGCGTCGATATGTAACACATGATATAGTAGACTTACGAACAAATGAAACTTTGATCCCCGTGGTTGTGCGGCATATTCAGTTTGAATGTCGACTCGCACAGGCCGGACTGGGATTGGAATGTTTCGTAGTCACATACTTCTAGAACGAGAAAACGGTAAAACAGAATTGTCATTCCACCCAAAAGGATAATTATCGCAGCCGAGAAACCCCTCTGACGTACAAAAAGAAAGGCGAACGCAAAGCCTGATTACCTGAAACAGAATTGGGCGAACTTTGAGTGCCGTATCCAAAGCATTTTTCTTAGTACTTCCGCGAAAACTATTTGTACTATGCGGAGTGTCGAAACAAACCGAAATGAACCGAATTAATATTGCTGCGCTGAGCTCGGAACGGAACCGTAAGTAATCGGTATTAAAGGGACTATGAAACGATTTTTTTCTTCGTTTCGTTCGAAAGAAGACATTTTTCTGAGTCTAGAACCGAAATTTTACTTTCGTCGCGCGAGCGGATTTCTCGGGAGCGAATTTAAACGGAGCGGCGAAGGGAGGACAGCTAGCGCCGCGCCGTAGCGAGCTGCCGAGCGGAGACACAACGGGCAACTTGACGCGACCACGGCCCGCTCAGCAACACGTCATCGTGACGTGTTGCCGAGCCTAGGAATCCCGCCAGGAGCATGCGCCGTAGGATCCCGCGTATGCGTTCATCGGGAGTGGAAATCTCCATGACAGCAGCTTTCGCGTGATCGGCAGATTTCGGCAGTGGCGGCAGCCACAGCGCGAGCTCGCGGCATTACTTGCCATTGTGCAACACCGGTGACGTAACGGGGAACCGAAGTGCGGTCCGTACAGTTGCACCATCGGCAGGGAAATATGCGCGGGAGAGGAGGAACGCGGAAGAGACATTTCCAGCGCGCGCTCCTCGCAGAGTGGAGCGATTTCGTCCGGAAAAATTTGTGGCATATTATTTTTGCTGCGGGAAGAACAGTTTCCATCGAAAAAAAGTATGGGGGTTCGGGAAATTTCATAGTCCCTTTAAGAAAGTACGGTTTCTGGTCCAAATAACTGTTCACAAACGCGAACAAAATACTCACAATACAGTTTTTTACGACTCGTTTACGATTACGTAGTTGCCTGTCATGGCAATAATCAATGCTTCAAAGACATCGAGAGTCACTAATGCCTCAACTGTGGGACGCTGCGCGGAGCGAAACAGAACGACGCCACAAGGCGCAATTGAATTTAGTTCGCTACTTGGCAACGGCTTCGTTAGATGAGTCCCTATTTCGTGATACTTGCCCTTCCCAGAATAAAAAAACACAGGAGATCTTTTCGTACAGCAGCATACAAGTGCTACGTATACATATGTCCACTCAGTCCTGTCCCCTATTTGGGGGGAGGGGGGGGAGGCCAAATCTGTTGAAGTGTCAACACAAGGCATTCGCACCTCCATACTAGAGACTGTCGCGCAGAAATTACGGCTATTTCTCATTTCATCATAGTACCTCGCAAGCTCCACAATGGCCTCAGTCCTAATAAGACTATCTGTATGTTTGGCTTTTGCTGAAATCGACAACGGGTGAGACCTACCATTGCTCTTGAACGCGTAGTGCAGTAGAGTGGAATGTGTCGGAGATGATGAGTTCAACTGCAGCCCATGGCTAGAAGCCAGCATGATTATGATGGGCAGGAGAATCATGTAGGACCTCATATCCAATCATGCACTGTGGGCCGCAGGGTTCTACGGCAGAAAGAGAGGGACGAATGTAAGTTCCACAGAAGAAGTCTTTATTTGCAACAGCAGAATTGCGTACAATGTAATGTAGACCATAACAACAAAATAAAGTTACATCAAGTGCTCTGAACATCAAATGAAGTTACAAGTACAATTCTAACACATAGAAATAACCTTTAAGAAAAGTACGACATGCAGCTTGGGGTAAGAGACTTGTTATTGCATTTTGTGCATAAGATATGGCTTAAGTTTTGTTTTGACGACAGTATAATTGGGTTCTTGCCTTATCGTTATAGGTAAGGTATTCCATTCCTTTCCACCGCAGTATACTCTAGGGTAAATTTGCCGTAGTTCGTACGTGGGACAGGGAGCTTGACCATCCATTCATCCCTTCGTAAGTTGCAGGTGGAGGAATAACGAGTAAATGAGACATTGAGTAAATGAGTATATTGAGTAACGTTATTGCCATGAATTATTTTGTGTACCAGTGAGCAAACATTGTACTTTATTAAGGTGAAAATGTCCATGACGGATAGCAAGTTAAATGCAAACGAGGTTGAGTTTCTCGGCGACATTTGCAGTAATATACGTAGCGCCCTTTTTTGCAATAGATATAGCGGGCGAGGTGTTGTTGTGTAGGTAAGACCATATACCGCCAATGCGTAGTTTAGGTGGGAGTGTACTAATGCATAAATGTTAAGTAGAGTGTGTATGGAAAAGAATCGTTGTGTTTTTGATAATGCGTACAGCCCAGAGCACATTTTGTTACGAATTGTAAGGATGTGGTTGTTCCAGTTTAAGTGTTCCTCTAGGATTACGCTTAAAAACTTCGTTAGCTGTACTCTTGGTAGCTGGCTTTGAGAGGGGCGAAACACAACGTAATTTGATTTCGCGAAGTTCGGAACAAGTTTGTTGCTCGAAAGCCGTTTTGTTAACGTATCAAGCACGTTGTTCGCTGGCTTAAACAGCTCGTCAGGTGTTTTGCTCTCTACGAAGATGCTCGTATCATCCGCGTAGACGACACAGCTTTCGTGCAGGCAGTTAGGCAAGTCATTAATAAAGGCCCAAATAATAATAAAATAGAGGCCCAAAATAAGAATAAAAAGAGGCCCAAAATCGAGCCCTGTGGCACACCGGTTTCGCAGACGCTGCGTTGTGACACGTGTTTTCCAATTGCTACGAACTGCTCTCTGTCAGTGAGATAGCTCTTAATTAGTTCAAAGGTAACCCCACGTATTCCGTACTTCTGCATTTTTAGCAGTCAGAGGTTATGATCGATCAGGTCGAACGCCTTGGACAAGTCAACAAAGATGCTCATAGTGAGCAGCTTCGAATCTATGTTGCGCTTGATTCTTTCCGTGACATTACTGAGAACCAATGTCGTGGACTTACCTTTTCTAAAGCCAAACTGGGATGTACTTAATATATTGTAGCTTTCAAAAAAACTTTCAAGCCTCCTCAACACAAGTCTTTCAATCACCTTACTCAGAGAAGACCACAGGTGTACGAATGCATGAAGCAGCGGCTTTACCACAGAATCCTTACTCGCGTTGGTTTCTGTACGCGCGTCGTTCTTCAAGTGGATTACTTATACCGAATTTTTGCATCTGCAATAGCAGAACGATCGGTACCTTTTGTTATGCCATGCACATATCTTAATGCAATGTTTCCAAATGACCGGAAATGCTCCAAGTGCTCTGCGAATTAGGCAGGTGTCTGCTCTTCGTTGCCATGTATCACTGTATATTTTATAGTACTGTTTACATACTACGTCATGCGACAGCACCATAGTGAAGAGTTCGTATGCAATGGAAATGAGCCATGTACGATCATGCCAGAGCAATGACTACAATTTGCAGTTACAGCGACTACGTTCCTAAATGTTACTGCAGAAACAAGCTCTTGCTGTTATGTGAGTGCTCATGTCGGTGTAAACAACACAGATCCACCACCGTCAAGTAAGAGTGATGCTGTGTCTCCTACCCAAGTGGAGGGGACACACCACAGTGATGGAGATCACCGTGTAATGCTCGGCAATCCATCCACCATAGCGCAAGACGTGGGCAACTCGACGGGGTGGGCTTCCCGCAAGGGTGTTTGGGGCCGTTACTGTGTCGGTGATGCGCCCAAGACGCGATTGACAGTTCTGTTGTAGAGAGGACTTACCTGGTGGAAATACGGCGACGTGTTCGAGGTGTTTCGGGCGTGATGGATCGTTACTTTTCACATTGCCATTCCTCCAGAGAAGTAAGAGTATTCGCTTCGAAGATACTCGAGAGCGCGCGGCTCCTTGCACGTGGCCGTACAGCGGCTTCGCAACTGGATTTACCTCCGCTAGTGACGATGGCAATGGCACCTTGAGCTGCTCCGTTCCAACCAACGTAAATACCAAAAAAAAAAAAAAAGGCTGGCACATATGATGCAAGTTACAGTGGCATCAAATCAACGACAGCGACAGACGTGTTTATTTGAGCTCGCCTGTCGCTACGTGCATGGTTCGCCTTGTCGGTTGTGGTCCGCAGCAAGATCTCCTTCCGTACGTACACTTCTTAGGACGTCCCATAATGTCACTATTCGCCTCCGCACACGCACGCAATACCGTCTCCACTGCTGCTGCGGGCAACAAGAAACCGGCACGCACGTACGCAACTCTTCACAAGCCCCGACGTGTGAAGCGGAAACCCCCGCTGTACTGTTCCTCCGAGGCACGTGACACCAACGTCACAGCCAATGTGACACTCCAAAATGACAAAGCTGCATCTCTCGCCTTTTTTTCGTTTCTTCGCTTTAGCTCGCGCCAAGAAAGAGAAGGGTTTTCGGTGATGCGACGTACGGACAGGATCTTCACGAAATTGAGCCCTTAACAGTTGTGGCTGTAAAACAAGCAAAGCGGTGCACCCGTTAGGTCAATCGTTGAGAGATGTGAGAGCATTACAATGATTCGCACAAGATCATTGGAAAGTGGGATGTAAAGTAACGATGTCACTCTGTCTAACATTTCTTTCAATTTTGTTTACTGTTCTCACTACTATCGTGTCTGCGTAGTGATTCCACATTTGCGGGTTGAACCTAGATACAGAAAACCTCCTTATTATATATTTTCACTCCTTCGACACGTAGACATTTATTGGGAATTCGTGTGGTCATTTCGTGGCTACTTTGCCAGATCACGCCTGTTCTCGTCAGTTTTGCCAGATCTCGCACGTTCGCGTTTGCCAGCAGCACATTTTTCGACCGGCCTCGATAGGACCAGGCATCGGGTTGCCCAACTATATCCGGTGTCATCACATCCGCACTGCGAGGATGGCGAGGGCCCGCATTGGCCCGCACGTCGAAGTTCACGTGGGTTAGCAGACGACGAAACCCAAAGACGAGCGACCGCGATGCCCCTAGCGTGACCCCGCTAGATTCCTGGCATTCATGTTCGGGTGGCAAAGGCCACGTGATCTTGCGCGGGCGCCAACCAATCAATTTCCGAGCGCTAGGCCGTTTTGCCATGAAATAACCACCTGAATTCGCCAATATGGTGGGGGTGGTGCTGCTGAAAGAGCTCGCCGTTGTCGGCCTCATGGGTAACGAATTATCCAACAGAATCGCGATGTCGTCTGCTTCAGCCAATCGCTGTCTATTTCAAGCATAGGTCCTTCGTGGCTCTGTGGCTACCAGTCGTGACGTTGCCCACCTCTTGAGCCCTTGAGCCTCGGCCCACCTCTGTGAGGCCGACAACGGCGAGCCCTTTCACCATCACCACCACCACCATCGCGCCGCCCATACGGCTGAATGCACCTGGTTTCCATAGCTATACGGCCGCAGAAAGCACGTCGTGATTGGCGGACTCTTAATGATTACGTCACATCGTTCAAGCGTTCGAACCTTCTTTGTTAGGTGGCGTTTGTTAAACCCAGCCGGGGGCGCCAGCAACGTCTCAGCATGTGGTTCATTAGACGCGCTATCCTTCGCAAGAGAGGTGAAATACCAAGTGTCCAGCTGAGTCTGTGTCTACCAAAACAGCGCTGCAGCAGGTGCAGAGCGCGCTGTTATGGGCAGCACTTGCTGGTTTAGTAGACGGATTTCCGGCTTCGTTAAGATGGCGGGTGTGCTGCAGACGACGCATAGGCCATTGTTTCACTTTTTAGTTTCTGAAGTCGTGGATGAAGATGAACAGCTTTGCCTTGATGGTGTGGTTTACGCAGTCATTATAAAACAGACGACTGAGCAAGAAGCTGAGGATCTGTATGCACATCGCTAGCTTTGTTCTGGACATCGAATTCAAGGGTGATTCAGAATGCCCCGCACAGCGTTTGAAGCAAGCATGCGTGTCGCGAAGAACTGGGGGCATGTGTTCACAACAGAACCGTAGCGACGGGGGTGTGAAAGGGGCAGCCGCCCCGCCCGTGCGCCCACACCAGAGAGGGCGCCGAACGGCAGGCCCTGGCTGGTTAGTTGGACAGTATAAAGCGGGAATGAGAAGAATTTGAATTTACGATCTCGGCAGTGCAAATAAGCGTTTTCTTTTCTTTGTTTACAGAGCTTCTGGCGGCAACGGGAGGGGGGGGGATCTTCAGATTTGCCCTGCCCCGGGCGCAAACTGGCCTCGCGACGGTTACGGTTCAGAATCATAGGATACCTTCGTTGAAGGCGTAGTGGCGATATAAAAAGCGCTCTTGACTTTAGTATAATCTCTTACAGCAGGTCATGGCAGCAGGGCGCAAAACGTACCCTGTGGAGCCAGAGCTCTGCATCTTGCTCACTATATGGACACGTGCAGGAAAAGAACCATTCCGCACAGTTGCCGACAGGTTTGGCGTGAGCTTAGGGCTCTCCCACCACTTATACGAGAAATACGTGCAGATACTCGTAGAAATGGCTCCAGAATTCATAATTTGGCCAACACACGAAGAGATGAAAGATAACTGAGTACTTACAGTGGTGCATTGAGTACGACTGCAAATATTTTTTGCAAAATGCAGAAGCTGCTGCGCTGTTTGAAGAAGACAAACGTTTCCCTGGAATTCTATCGGATGCGTTGATGGGTGCCACATACCAATAAAGGAGCCGAAACAAAATAAAGATGCATAGTACAACCGGAAAAAGGTTCCCCTTAATAGCTCTGCAAGGTAAAACCTATTTTCAAAGCCATGCATACAAGGAGTGAATCAGAAAGTGATACATGTATAACTGCGTATTCAGAAAGGTACTTTGGGAGACAATCAGTGTAAATTTGATGTGTCCAAAGATTTCTTTGTCCTCATTGTTTTGCCCATGAGATGTGCAGACTTGAATGGCCTACAGGCAAGGTGAACATGGAAACTAAATTTGGAGGCGGAATCCCAAATACAAATTAAAGCGGCATGCACTATGCTAGTGCACTAGCTTCACTTGACTGCCCCTCTTTTCAGGAACTTGTGAGGACAACACCCTGTCATTCATCGATATATGTGTCGGTGAAAATTTCTTTGTAAGGAGGCCATCACTGCAGCAAGTACATAATAAAGGTAGACGGCATCATAGCAGTGAAGCTGACCTGGACATCGAAGACACAGTGTTCACAGAGGAGGAATACACCGAGCCTGCCATGTCCAGTGCATCTCACAAGCGTGACTGGATTGCGTCAAACTGTTAAGTATTATTCTCGTTATGCATACGTCATCAGGGTTTGAGCGCAGAGCATTACGAATGTCCCGTAAGATTGCACTGCGTTCTTGCAAAGCTTTCACAACGTCTTTGCCATACATATTGAATTCAATTAACAGTTCTTCGGACTGTTGATGCAGTGGTCTTCTCTTTCGTCTTCCTCCCCTTTGTGGTGTCCCCTCTGTGTCAGGAGAGGGTGCCATGTCACATGGCGTGATGTTTCATTATCGGGAGGCTGCTACACGGACGGATCGAAGACTAATGCTGGTGTATCTTGTCCCATGGTAACTGGGACAGTCACAATAGCTCACCGTTTACACAAAGTCATATCGATATTCAGTGGAGAGGTTTATGCGATCATCATAACACTCAACTACATTTCACAACGTTGCATTGTGTCATCAGTCATTTATACAGATTCCCTGAGCTCTCTGCAGGCAATATGTTCAGTCCAAAAAACAAAAAAAAATCTTGTGCAGCGAGCACGACGTCTAGCTAATACAATAACTAACAGGGGCTATCGTTTAACCCTTTGCTGGGTGCCAAGCCACGTGGGCATACAGGGTAACGAAAATGTGGATCGTGCAGCTGCACCTGCACTTTCAGCTGACATAACAGTCTTTGATGTCCCTGTTCAAGACCTCAGGTTATTTTTGATGAATGCTATCAACATGAAATGGTGGCAATTTTGGAGCACACAAGAGCAGAATAAGCTGCACCTGGTGAAGCCTCAAACAGGAAATCGCTCACAGTCTTGAAAACAGGTTACACGATATCTTAACTTGCAGGTTAAGGGTCGGACACACATACATGACTCACGGGTTTTTGCTACATGGGGAAGACCCACCTGAGTGCGTGCGCTGCAGAGAGCCCCTTTCTGTCCAACACATTCTAATTACATGCACATTACATGAAAGTTATCGTCAGCGTCATTTCACTGAATTTTATCGTTACTCTTTACCTCTTCATCCAGCTCTTTTGCTGGGTGATGAGGCTACTGTTCCTTTTACTGGAGTACAGAATTTTTTAAAGAACATTGGATATCTTAACAAACTGTGAATTTACAGTGAGCTCTTTTCGTAGCCTTTCATGTTTTTTTAAGCCACCACTAGCCAAGTTGTTTTAATATGAGCATTTCAAATTTTAACTAGGTTCATCACATTACCTTGTTGTTGGGCGCATTATAGCCCTAGTAGCTTTTGCGCCAAAAAAACCAAATCATAATCATCATCTCAGGAGGCTGCGATAGCTCTGGTGCTGTGACGTAAAGATCTTCATTCACACCAATGAACATACTCTACATGACGTTCTTCTTACAGTGACTGTTGTTATCGACTCACGGGCCTCCAGATACCATCGGGGCAGTGGTTGAATACTGAGCACCAGTCATCAGGAGCGGCACAGGCTGTATCTTGGGGTACCCCTGGAGGAGCTCCGAGAAAAAGTCGTAACACTGCCACATTTTTTGTGCCCTCGGCCGGTTTTTGCCTCTTTGTCATTGGTATTCTTGGATGTGTCCGATAAATTCCTGTACTTTCTGGAGCAAGCGTCACTTCACACTACAAAGAAAACAGTTATGTAGATTGTGGTTCCCATGACATGCAAGAATAAACAGCGGTACAAGCAGAGGTAATAATACCATAGGGATTCATCCCCGAGTACAGTCGGAGCAACCGTAGCGAATTTCGGGGAATGTTAATTGAACAGAACGGCTCGGGTAAATAAATACATGCTGTTGCTATTGTGGCCTTCGCTACGTTGAACGTTCATGGATGGAATGGTGCAGTTACCGAGCTGTTCCAGAATCATGCAACAGACCTCCAGAAGCCATCTCTGGTACCCGGAGGAGGCTGCAGACCGCAATTCAGGAACTGCTGGTGTAGACGATCCCTCATTTGCGCAACTCACCTTCATAGCCCGCTCTTCCTCATTTCCCTACTTATCTCCTCCCAGATTTCCTTCTTCTGTCTAGGCGGTGCGTTTATGTACTGCTGGTGGCGGAGTCTATAAAGCTCCAAAACCAGTAGTGTGTCCCCCGCCGTCCAAGTGAAATCTGTGAAATAAGCAGGCCATGACCTGATACAAGGGCACACGAGCTGTGTTTATACTACTCCTATTTACTAACTGTCCTTCAATAGGCATCTGACACACAGTGTGTTGGAAGGATGCTGCATTAAAATCAGTGCGTCGATGGAAAGAGCGTCGTCCTATGCATGTTATAATTAGTTTGTATTCAGAATGGCGGTAAATTTAACATGGCACGACCATTTCATCCGTTTCCTTATCTGTCTCCGCGGGGTCGTCGTCTTCTGCACGAACCCGGGAAGCTTCACTTTCTGCACCAGTGAATTCGAATGATTGCTGGGAAATGCGCTTTTCAAAGGAGCTTACGTATACTAGGGATCGCAGTAGCCGCGTTACCAGCAGCGGTTCCTTTGCGCGAACGCCGGATGAATTCTTGCAAATATGTATCGTCTGAAAATAAAGAAGGCATTGTGCTGCAGCTCGTGTAGCTTTATTCAGACAACGCAGTGTGGGGTCAACAACGCAAGACACACAACTGGAGCACAAGTACAATGAGCACGGCTTTGGTTTCCACACGTGGCGCATTCAGATAGCTAGTTAGACTGCGCCTGACAAATTCATTTTCTTCCCCCGGCGATTCCAGTACGTTCCCGCAATATTATCGAAACGCTTCTAACTCATGTCGTCCAAACATCAGTGTAGTGCAACTGCACAGTTTTGTGGCACGCTAGCAAAGAAGCACAAACCCACAGAAAAAAAAAATATTTCATACATACCACATTGGAGTCTTTTTACTGCCTTTGTCGATACCAGTGCATTGATCAGCAATCCCTCTGGTGTACGTAGAGAAATTGTAAACATCTCTGCGGTCGAGGTGCACACCATTCTCAAAGTACACGCTGCAAACGAGAAGCGTCCTCTCCTACTATGACGTCACTCAGCAGGACAGCAGCGCGCTCACCAGCTCTCGACCTGCTGCCCGCGCTGCTCACCGGGAGGAGCGGCGCTGTCGCAGAAAGTTGTTAGCCCAGCGCGCTGCAATAGTAGACAGAAATTAGCCATTCGCTGGCAGGGCTGGCAGCAGTGCTGCTCTAGTATAGACACAACCCAGCTGAGCGAAGCACGGAACGATCACTGTGGTGTCGCTTATGATCATATAGCTGCCTCGCGGCACAAAGCCACGTAGTGTTGGGGTGTCTGAATTCTAGTTCCCTCTGTGAGCTACAGAGGGAGCTACTATTCAAGCAACTTAGGTTGCGTATTTTTCTTGTTTTTCCCCGAATTATTCTTTCGCTTGCTTAGCGCTTGCTTAGCGATATACTTAGCGCTTCTCTGCTATGTCATGAACATTGACATACCTGTCCGCGCATATGGTAGACAGGTAACTTCATAAGGTTGTCTGTAACGGCGCCGCTGGGGCGTAATGGGGGCGGTTCGCTCCTACCCAGTGTCTTATGTCTCCTATGTCTCCTCCTGAACAAACTTGTTCCTCGCAAGCTCGGTTTCGTGTTGTTACATGCAACACAGGCAAAACTTCGGAAGTTACATATTGTCGGCAGTCGTCTTTCGCAAGTCACGTTTTTTGTTTTGCACCACCGTGTATTGCACCTACTTCTCACGTGGCTGTTTTTTCAAGGCCCCAGAAAACGCTTGCGAACTTTGAAAAGAAATTCCAGGTGACTCGAGGCGACTTCTACAGCTTAAGTCAACTTCCACGTCCTTCATCGAGCCGGGATGAATAAGGAAAGCGCACTTCTAGATAACAGGTGTGTGCAAATTTGCCATCAGGATGGGCCAAATTTGCCGTCAGGCGGAGGGTAGCCTTCAGCTGGCTTGATTTGGGACAGGCTAACTTTCCTCATCAGTGTACATTTGGGTAGGGGAAGTCTCCTATATCACAGCTACTACCACACATTCCACGCCAGTGCTGAAGATGTGAGGAAACAAATCGGATTTAAATCAAATCCGTGGTTTGCAGAAGGAATACAGAAGAAGCTAAATCAAATCCAAATCAAGTCTGTTACTTAAATTTATTCGGGTAAATCTAATAACTTTAAATCCGGATTTATTTCCAGGACGCCAAATAAAAGCCCCTTTTAAAGGTACTGTAAAGCAGCACCGATCAAATGCCATTTAGTGTGGCTATTCGATAGTCCAAGCCACCAGGACAAAAACTGCGCAAGTTTCATTCCAATCGACGGTGCAATTAATTAGAAAATTACAATTAAAGATTGCGGGCAACACTGTACTAGGTAGTCGAAATGATTCCGTACTCCTGCCACATACGGCGGTAACCACATTGCATGCGTATAACACTGGGCCCGACATAACAATCCACCACAATCCACCATAAAATCCGTCCCTGCAATTCACACAACGATCCACATCTGAGGATAAACGGATAAGCGAACTGAAATGAAATGCTGAGCCTTTGAAAAAAATGTGTCAGACGTTCAAGAAGCCAGACAGCGTCGGGACTTGTTTGTTCACAGAGGTTCACAGAGAGAGTTTGTTCGTTCGAAAGAGGCCGCGAACAGAAGGAGCGCGCAGGCGCAGTAGAGAAGTAGGGAGATCCTCCATCGAACAGCGGCCAGCGCTGGGTTACTTCGCAAAAAACACTGTTAACAGGGGTTTCAGAATGCATAGGTAAACAGGGAAACTAATAATATGGTTACTAAAATAACGAAGTTCCGATGTAATAGTGTGTAATACCAATTTTCAGTGTTGCCCGCTGTACAGGGGGTTGTTTGACACCAGGCGTCGCACCGCTCGACTACGCCGCATTTTTCATGGCAAATTAAAAATATTTATAGCGCGTTGTCGGTCGTATGGTTCCGCATATGGCATTTAGAAGCAACGAAGTCTCTAGTCACATCACCGGCATATCATGCTTGTCTACTGCTTTACAGTACCTTTAAATCCGGATTTTTCAAATCCATCACAAATCCGGAAAAGGAACTAACGCTGCTGAACAGCTGTGGAATGGTTTCAGAATCGACCACAGGTTTCGAAACTCGGGATTTTTACACAGAATACCGAATTCTCAATAGTTGCGTAACTAAGTAACGTGCGAAACATGGAAGATATCTACTTCAGTGAAGCTCCATGGGCGTATACTGCGGCAAAAAGAAATGAGAACTTGATTGCAGGACGAATATTCTGCTGCACGAAACGTCGTGCTTATTACTTCATTGTCGCTGGTCTTGGTACGGTACACATGCCACATGATACATTTCTTACTGTGCAGTATGTATGAACGAGTGCGTGAAAGAACGAGATGGGAGAGCAGCATAATGATACAGCACTGCAAAAATTGGTGAGGGCCTAGCGCTTTTTCGTGCATGAATTATAGGTCGTAAATTGACGTAAGCAGCGTGGAAAACCGTCGTTGCAGTGTTCGGGCAGTGGCATACCTGCCGAATATTGAAGCGTATTAGATTTACTGTCAGCATTGCATTACAAAGTATAGCAGAGGCAGCCCGAGCCGGAGCAAGCGTTGCGCCACGGCCGCGCTAGCATGCGCATCACTCGTGCATATAGGCTGAATTTAATGGCTGAAGTTATGTAAATCCGAATCCAAATCTGAGAAAAAATGGGACTCAATCGGAATCCCCGAGCAAAAATGATTCAACTTTGTGGATCTAAATCAAGTCCAAGATTTCAAACTCCGTTCCACAACAGTTCCACACACACATTTCACTACAGTTTCAAGGAACGTCTCGCACAGAAGGCAGCACGTGAATATACTGCATCTGTACTGAGAGATGAAGTATTTATTCGTAAAACGCTTGTACAGCTCCGGTCAACCTTAGTAATAACACTGAAAAAAAATTCTCACATTTCCCAGGCTATAACAGCCACCCTTGGGGCACTGGGGAAACGTTAACTGAACAAAATCATTGCGTTAACAGAATGCTTTTGTTCAATACACCTCAGTTTGTAAACAAATGACATCATAGTGGTCGACAGCCCCACCAATTTGGTAGAGTTGAACTACGCTCGAATCTAGGGGGCGAACAAGGTTGTGCCCAAAAGCCACGGTCTTGAGGGATTACGATAGTCCCTGAAGGGGACTGTCCTACTTTTCTTTCAATAGGTAGCTGCGAAGAAAGCCCATTCGTTGAACCCAGCCCTCCGCTTCGTTTCGGTTCGGTCTGTCTACCAACGTCATAATGACGTTTCTTGCGTAGATTTCCTCAAGGCTCCAAGGATTGCTGTAATCGCGCTCGGGAACGAGATCGAGAACAACTTTTTTTCAGGTTGACTGGAGCTGTACCCCCAAACAGGCTATTTTGCTTTCCTTTGTGCGATATACAATGGAACGCCAACAAAGCCAGTTTGTTCCCTTCTGCCGTACCTTCTGCATGCTACATAAACTACTGACAAACTGAGATGGAAATGAGATGTCCGATCTGCGCCCCGTATTCCCTGCACCACACGGTCGTCACGGTGGGGGCGTCATCTTTATTCCCATACCCATAAGAAACAAAGTTTTATATACACTCTAATGTCATTCTACCTTCTACCACATCCGATGGAGACGTCTCTTGTGCAGCTTCTTCCTGCGCCTGTGTACAGCTTCCATGTCCATATCGTCCATGTCTTCCAAAAAGCCGTCATTGGGGTCGGGTGGATAACCGTCATCGTGTATTTTGCCACTTGCCTTGCGCTTAGAGGGGATATCATTCTTCGGAGGTTTTACTGGCTGTTCATTAGGTTCCCGCTCGTCCTCTCTACCGGCTTTATTATGTACGAACAACTTCCCTTGGACCTCATTCGGGTTTCCCTCTGCAAATGGTGGTGGATTTGTAGATTGAGCATGGTCACCGTGGTCCGGGTCAACTGTGTTCCAGCTAGGCTGCTCTGCCTGACCCCTTCTCGCCGAGTTATCTCTGCGTCTGTCTTCTCCACCCACAGGGAATCTGTAGATTTCACTTGGGGGGAGCACTTGGTCTTCATCCGGTTTCTTGTCTCTCTCACCTGGTGACATGTCCTCCACCGGGTTATGATCGAGTGGTAGATTACTTCTGGGTTTCTTTGTAGTCGCCTGGAATGGTAATAATGGATATACGGACCAATCTTGCCATGCCTGCACTGGTGGATTCACAGAAGACGTTTGTATCTCTTTATGTAACCCATAGCGTACCCCTACGATTAGCCATTTAAGAAGTGTAGTCTAGTCATGAGGATGAAAATAGCATCTGCTCTAAGTGCCTGATGAAGAACTTCCTAGTTTTCTTAGACTTGTTGCCTTGTTGTCTAACATAACATGGCACGCACATTTTTTAGTGTTGGTGGCTTGGCAGTTACTGTACATTTGCAGGAGAGCTGCATATTACGTTTGTTTGTAGCATCCTTC
Source organism: Ornithodoros turicata (assembly GCF_037126465.1). Lineage (NCBI taxonomy): Eukaryota > Metazoa > Arthropoda > Arachnida > Ixodida > Argasidae > Ornithodoros > Ornithodoros turicata. Next base: position 46,931,537 of record NC_088201.1, read on the forward strand.
AACATTATTGTCTCGAAAAATATTTGTTTATATCCAGGAAAGTAATTAATTTGCATTGATTGCAGCAAATTTTCGTCGTAGTAATTTTTGTCAATACTTTTGCAGTTGTATAAAAACGAAATGCAGTACATCATTTCGCCCTTAGCTTCAACAAATGCTAAAAAGAAGAAAAAAAGTCAAGCAGGTTGTTTTATCAGCTAGGTCTTATTTAAGGTGTTCCCAACAAATGCTACTCCTTGATTTGAATTGCAGGATTTTTATCTTGTTGTCGGCCTTACAAAAATAAAGTGCTGTGCGGCAAGTGTTTCGTTTCTATAGTGAGCAAAGCACATGTTGCGCTTTGCACATGCTACAGTTATACCATAGTAGAGTGATGTGTTGATGATTTGTTGATTAAGTGATGATGCTTCTCATGTGATATGCGTTGGCTGGTAAAATGTGGTACGCTGAACCTGCGCTCCCAACTTATTCACTCTGTGAAAACGACCTCGCTGAAAACGCCTCACGAAACGTCTGAACTTTGACGCATGCATATTGCTATGCTACAAAATGCCTAACCTAGTATAGTCATTATCCTAGCAAGCAACATCTTCCGCCAATCTTTCCCTGGCAGAGGAAACATAGTGAAGGCGAGTGGTCGGTCGGTTTCGGCCGTTAGTTCACGGAAAACACAACCGGTGCTTGTATGTGCGGTATTTACCTTGTATATAAAATCGTTAAAATTTCTTCTGGCTCGGGTTCGCTCAGTCTCCTCTACGGTTCCTTCCGTAGTTTTCTCGGCCTTCGTTTCCGGCCCAGGCGGTATGTCCTCCTTTTCGCCTGCGATGCCACCACTTCGGCCACGCTTCATTCTACCTGCGTTCAAGTGAATAAGGATCACCTATTTGCACAATATTTGGTATTATATTCTTTGACTGACTGCCTGGTTGCTTCCTGCAGAGCAGCAGATGAAAATTAATTGGCGCTAACTAGCGACCTGTAATAGTATAACATTTGAGCTAGTGCCCTGATTAATATCGTAGCAACAACGACGGCGACAGGTGTGTTCCACAAGCAGCCATTCTGTCTCATTAAATCATTGCCATCCTGACACTCTGCAGCTCGTATCATTTGGAGGAGGTGCTGGCTCGGTCCCCCTTCACACATCCTCCAAGAATACTTTTGCACAACAGGTGTATCCTTGGCTACTACTGCTGTGTCACTGGCCCCAGCGCTGTTGCCATGACCATCAACGCCCCAGCCCGCACAGATGACTGCCGCTATTGATCTGACGGGCAAGACTGGGCAATCATCCCTGGTCCCACGGATAACAGGCGCCCAGGACAGCAGCGTGCTGTGGCGTCCACGCCTGGTACGGGCACCACAGGCACCTAACAGCTCTTAACCAATAAGAGAGAGAGAGAGTGCAGGCTACACAGCGCCACCTAATCTCTCATCCGCAATCGCTCGCATCGTCCGTATCTCCCACTGACATTCAGAACATTCCCTGGATCATCCACATTAGCCATCGTACACGAGAGGTCACGAATAGACCTCTACCCGAGAAACGTCAGGACGTTGGTAGACAGACGGAACCGAAATAAATCGGAAGGGGAGGGCTGGGTTCCACAAATGGGCACTTGTTCGCTGCCTCCTATTGAAAGAAAGGTAGGACCGAAGGTCGCATCCCTTTCAGGGATCATCGTGATCCCCTCAAAACCGCGAGTTTCAGGCGCGACCTCGTTCGCCCCTAGCTTCGATTGTAGTTGAAGTCTACCAAATTGGTGGCGATGTCGAACGCTATGACATAATTTGTTTACAAACACGGAGGGGTCTATTCACGGGAATGTAAAGACAATGCACCACTATCCATTCATCCATCCATCCATACGCGACCATTCTGTCTCATTTAATCATTACCATAATGACGCTGTACTGCTCGTATCGATATATGTGTTGCTCACAGTTAAGCCTGTCACCTTTTGGGAAATGACGTTACAAACCGTGGAACCTGGAGTTCGGTCAGCGGATGACGGAGTTCAGTCAGTGGAGTTTTCAGTCAACAAACACTTAACGCTTAAAGGATTAGTTGGCTTCCTAATGAAATTTGAAAAAAAAAAAACGTGCTGGACGTATGCAATAGACAATTAACAACTCCCCTTCAATCCCTTTCAATTAAAACTGACGTATTTACCGAGTATTCAGCAATTTCCTATGAGCATCGGCAGCGCGGGCGAGCGCCGCGGGAAGGGCTTCGAGGGGAGAGTTTCGTATTAGCCGTCAGTTTCGGACCACATAATTCTGTACACCTATGTGCTGAATGGCTCCAGGAGGTCATTGAAATCTTTAAAGTGGCTAAACGTGCATACCACTGTACCGAGAAAGACCTTAAAGGGGTTGTGAAGCCAATCCCGAACATTACAAGAAACCATGGTTAAAATGTAGATTTATGGATGCCAAACATCACCCTCGAAACCCCTGCACACTGCGGAGTTGTGGCACTTTGAATGTGAGGACATCCTTTGACTCATGGCTCGCCTCCTCCTGTCCCGATCTCCGTATGACGTAGGGTGCGTTCCACAATCAACCCTCGAGTAGGAGTTGGTCACGTGACAGAGTTGCACCACGTGACCATGGGGGTAGGGTAACCCTCGGGTAGGTTGTGAAACGGGCAAGAGTACGATTCTCAACATGGCGACAGCAGTCGACAGGGACATTTGGGCCCCGGGACATCAGAACCGTTAGCCGCTGCTTCGCTTTAGCGTGACGTTGTTGACTTCAATATGGGGTCATCTGCGTGGGTTCGTAAAGCATTCATGACATGAATTAGGGGTATTTACCGCACGTTCCGAGGAAGGTTAGCGCTGTTCTCGTCCGCAGCTAGCTCTAAAACCCATAGAAACAGGTTTCGACCCTCACATGCACCGATCTGATGTGTGTTGTATGCATGGTTTCGTGCATGTTGCTCTGAAGAAAACATTAGGTCGCAAAATCGACACTGGAACTTTCCTGCATCCTTTATGATGCTGCCGAGACAAGCAGCAGCAAAAAGCAGACGACCGTAGATTTCAATGCAGACGACAGCTCTGACGTTACTACTCTTACCTACTCCCGTCTGATAGGGGGTAGAGCGAGTCGATCTCAAGTACCTACTCTCGAGTGGGCGACCCGCTTTTGGAATGGGGGTCGCCACGTCATCGAGTAGGTTTTGGAACGCGGAGAGTAGCTACTCTCTACTCTCGGGTCGACCCGGGTGAGTTCTGGAACGCAGCCGTAGTACCGAGCGTGCGACGGAAGTGCGTAGTTCCCGTCCTCATGACGCCGCCTGTAAACAGAGACACGGGTAACGCTGGGACGCGGCGCGGTGAAGTGCTCGGAACGGAAGCTGAAGTGAGCAGAAGCGCTATGACGTAGAGCCATAGAGCAACCGGTCAAAGCGTCACTTCCCGCCTATTTCATGGAGCTGCTTGGCACCGCTTGGCGCCACGGTCGGCGGGGGCCTCGAAAATAGGACATTTTTAAAACTTGGTAGCATAAAACATAATAGGGTGTGGGAGGTGGGACTTTGCGTACGAAGTGCGTGGAGTGAGGAGTACATACTCTTCCAGAGACAAAGTTCTATCCGCGTGGTTTCTCAACCCCTTTAAGGAACGGTTGCATCCAGAACCCATCATGAAACAGATACCACTATACTCGGCATCGGCTGACAGTCTACTTCGCGCTACTTTTTTACCTTCGAGAAGTGCTTAGATATTAAACGAATTTTAAAGATCAGCGCTGCTTGTGCAGCCGCGGAGGCTCTGGCGACAACGAGATCAGCGTTACCTCACTCCCTAAGAAGAGTTACAGGGCCTTGTTCAGAGGAGACACGCCCGCACCGCTGCGGCATCCCTTTTCTCAAAGCCGTGCTCTGATTAGTGATGTAGGGAATAACTTTTTCGCCTTTTTCCAGAAAGGGAATTCTGGCATTCTCTCAACATCCTGCGTCTGCTCTTGTCATATATTCCATCGAATAACAGTCAAGCTGCGCCACTATTTAGCGCGGCATTTTCGATACAGTGGTCAGTTAACCACGAGGAATAAAATGATCCATTGACTGGAATGGATGCGACCGTCCCATGAAGCATGCGAATAGTGGTGGGCTCTCAACGGTTCCAGTCAACCTCGAACACGGTTCGAGGTGTCTCAATATGATTCTATACATTGCACTAAAATCCACAGGGAATAGTAGTAGTATTAAAGAAAGGGATGCTTCCTCTTACCGGTGAAGCTGCACGAGCGCGAGTCTTCATACAGCAGCGTCATGACAACATTGGTTGCGGCACCCTGGAAGGCTTCGCCTCTGCAACGCAGTCTGTCTGCTATGTTCTCTGTGCAGATAACGAAGTTCTTGAACGCCCTGATGAATAGTAAATGCATGTCGGATACTCGAGACTAATGCTACATAGACCGCTCAAGACACGTTTTCGCGCCACATACAGATCAAAATATAGAGGGAGTTTTTTAAATGCGGCATTTCTTTAACGCACTTTTGAGCCTCGGTGAAGTGTAGGAGAGAGAAGTCGTCAGTGGAGAGGGGTTCTTTCATCGTCGCGATGCACTATCTCCCCCTAATCATTTCTTTATCGCGGCACCGGTTCAGTGGAGAGATTTTGAAGATCCGAAGGTCTTCATATATAACGATTCCGAAAATATGATAAGCGCAGCACCTGATTGCTTTGTAGTAGCTGGCATCGTTGATCTTGAACATGAGATTCCAGCTTGCCTTTTCGTATAGCGTGTCCGATGTGCGAAGCTTTGAATTGTGTGCTTCTTTGTGGTTGCATATTGCGCCACACATGGGTGAGACAAAGGGGGTGTTTGTCAGACCCATGGTCTCGCTTCCTTCGCTGGCCGTCGTTCCCTCCACCTGCCAGCTAAGCAGTTTTGATATCCCACGTGACTGCAGGGCAACAAACGGAGCAGCTCCGCTTTAATTAGGGGCAGGAATTGGTCCACTAACGCTGCCCATGACAAAGGAGCTGCCGAAAAGGGATGGCCGCGCTCATGTGGCCGCGCTCATGTGGTCACGCTCGACGGTTAGGATGATCCCTTTGCCGGCGCGTCAAGCCTCTTCCTAGAGTCCTCCTATATTAACACTATGCCTCATACAGCTTTCGCTGTAAAATGCACAGACACGAGCATGCGGGTGTCACAGACGCATAGTACAAGAATAAAGCCAAACGAGAAACTCTGGGATTTTGTTGCTCCGATTGTTCGAAGATGGGTACCGACACGACCACATATAATACGGAGGCAAAAACAGCGTTACTATACTTACATGCATATCCTTGACATATCGTTTACAGAAGTCTTTTTCACCTCGTTGTAAACGATAGCACAAGCAAGGAATTCCCTCGAGGCGTAAGGCTCTCTGCAATTTGTCACTCCTACCTGCCGAGCAGTTTCTGTTATGGAAATAAAACGAACCCTATGATGCAGGCATCCATGCATGTTTTACAGTGTACAACCAGTTATCACAAGCCACTACCACAATCTGGTGCTGTGACTACGCCAGCAGCCGTACTCCTTATTCATTTCATTTATTGGAAACATTTGTAGGAACCTGTACATCAGAGGGTGGCCAAAAAGCAGCAAAAAAGCTGCTTGACTAGGGCATGACCCTTTGTCACTCATCACTGATAGTTATATCAGAAATCTAGCAAACGTATAAAGGAACATATACACGAAATGCAGGCACTGCACATAGGAGACAACCATTCAGCATAATCAGCTACACAAGGCCCCACGTATGCTTCGTGTCCTTAGGAAGGACAATGGCACAGCATTAACGTGCAAATTCAGTGCGGAAAACCTGTTTAGTATATGTGGAAGGCTATAGGTCAGCGACTGGCGTCCGTAATCAGTTCTCAACTTAGGAATCTTCCATCATGCAGTGTGGCGCGTACGCTCGGTGAAAGAATGAAGTGAAAAAAGCGATAGAGAAAAGGTATTATTTTGCTTTATAGCAGTTACATAGGTTTTTAACAAAAAATAGCTATATAGGTTTGTTGCCTTGATGATGTTAAGTGTAATGAACAGTTCGCCAGTGTGACTGACGCAAGGTACATCAGCTATAATTCTAACAGCGCGCTTTTGTGCTATGAACAAACTGTTAATGGAAACCTGGGTTCCCGTGCCCCAAACCAACAGGCCATAACGCAGTAAGGAAAATATCAATGAATTGTAAATGATCACCTTAATCCTTTTTGGCAGAGCAACGCGGAGCCGATTCATGAGCCCAATGGACTATTCAACTAGAGCACCCCAATTTTGCGCTCGCCAGATACCTCGCCGTGGTAGCCGTAATAGCCGTGGTAGCAGCGTAGAAATTTGATTTGGTTGGTGTACATTGGAAACGAAGGTAAAAATAATAATAATAATCATAAAAAACACGGGGGGAGCATGAAATACATTGTTTCTTTCTGTTTTATCCTTCACGGATATCTTGAAAGAAAGAGTTGTGAGAGCAGCGCTGATTCCAGTTTTGTAGGCGGATTATGCGGCCATGCGGACGTCCTGCGGGAAAGCGCATGTAACTATATACAGGGTGTCCCAGCTAACTGTGAACATATTTTTTAATAATATATATAACACTTTTTCCAAGATGAAATCAATTGCAATATAGCATATGCTGAAGGGCACTTCCAAGGAGGGCATTAGCAAAGTCCAAAGGCAATGTCTTAATTAACTTTTTAATTATAAAAGCTACAAAGTTGTCCCAATGAGAACATCTGTCCCTTTCGGTCACCTGATATCGTAGCCGTTTTCAGAACAAAAATCCGTTCGATAGATCGCCCGCAAAAAATTCGTGAAGGAACGCCATTTTTTTTTTTTTTTTTCATTGCGCATCTTCGCAGACGCGTATTTTCTTCATCTCCAACGTGAGAGGGGAAAGGAGTACAGTGCCGCCTCGTGCGTCGAAGATGTGCTTTAACTTGCGGAAACAAAACAAAAACAAATGTATCGGGTGACTATCGGAACTGGCCTTATCTTGGGTAGCATTTTCTGTTTCGTTTTAATCTTTTTCCAGGACGCGAGAGGTGATAGTGTGCTCTTTCTCCCTCTCACATCGGGGGTGAAGGAAAGACGCACTTCTAAGAAGCGCAATGAACAAAATAAAGAAAAAAATGTCGTTCCTTCACGAATTGTTTGCGGGCAATCTATCGAACGGATTTTTGATCTGAAAACGGCTACGATATCAGGTGACCGAAAGGAACTGATGTTCTCATTGGGACAACTTTGTAGCTTTTATAATTAAAGAGTTAATTAATGAAAGTTAATTAAGACATTGCCTTTGGACTTTGCTAATGCCCTCCTAGAGAGGGCCCTTCAGCATATGCTATTGTGCAATTGATTTCATCTTGGAAAAAGTGTGATATATATTTTTAAAAAATATGTTCACAGTTAGCTGGGACACCCTGTATACTGGACGACTAATTACCTGAACTTCCTTAATTCAATGCTTTCGGGAAAATGACAGAGCAGAATTAGAGGCAATTATATTTGCATCTATCCTCTTTCCTTAAAATGATGAAACGAACACTTATTTTGATATGCAATTGAGCCGCACTTGTCGAGCCCAGAAACGAAATCACCTCCGGCTAATCTGGCACAGCAAGATTTAACGATTTACGTCTCGCACGACGTGACCGTTTCAGGATATCTGAAAAGGGTTAAATAATGGCTGCCTCCAATTCTGCTACCTAGCAGTAGTCGAATATTAGTCCTCCCGTAGAGGGGATCCATTTTGGGTTCCACACCGCCTGTCGCAGAGACGCATTGCTCCATGCGCTTGAAACTTTATTCATAGGAGGCTCTGCGAGTCCGCTTTATTGCACATGAGCATTATCCGGATTTGTGTTTGCATTGAAGAGAAAAAAAAAATCTTACTTCTGCCTCGAATCTAAAGACACGCAAAAAAAGGCGCGATTTTCTGTACTCCTTTTTCTTGTCATCTGTGCAGTAGCGTCTCGCAGGATTATTCTGTCAGTGTAAGTCCTCACCCTATTTCTTTATTCCTTCATCTCAAAAAACGCAAAATACGCAAAATATGGGCATTCATGGTTACTCTGTGTTTAACAAAAATAATGAATCCCATTATATGCACGGGGCAGGACGCGACAATTTAATGTAATTCAAGTTTAATGCAATTTAAACTCTAACATAGAAACTGACAAGTCAACTATTAGGTAGCTTTATGCTTGTGCCTCAGATATTTCTTTTTTGCATATTGCCTAGTATTTCCCAGCAAATTTTCCTGTTTCCTGGCATATTTCCAGCAAAGCAGAAGCGCACTCAAAAGCGAGCAAACAGTGACACATCAGACTGGCGGTGCCTTGTTTGCAAAGGACGGTGGAGCGAAATAGAACCGGGTTCTGTGTTGTTTTATTGCACATCATATGGGCGGTGTGCTCAAGGGGGCTGTGAAGGCGCTTGGATTGCGAAAACTAATTTGTATAGTTCATTACCATGACGTGTCTCATCATGCCCCACCCGATGTCTTGTCTTGCCCCGAGGGGTGGGGCAAGATGGGCCATTCTGTATTTTTGAATTTTTCTTGTTTTGTTCTGAATTTTAGAACAGGCTACATCCGTTCCGATTTATAGAACAGGCTACATCCGTTCCGATTTACAGATCAGAAGCTGTAGACCACTCGGAATGTGTTTATGGTTAGTTTTTCTGAAAAACACGAAAAATAAAAATTCCAAATTCAATTGCAAATTTGCCCCACCTTCCCCTACGTGAGCGCGTTCCGAGCTACGTGTCCTCTGGCCGCACAACCCACCTGTCAAAACTGCATCTGGGTAAATCTTATCTAAATGATTAAACAAAACGCGTTGTATAATCGGTCAAGTCATATTTTACTTTCTCGACTGTTTTCGCCATATTTTTTCTAACCGGGTCAAACTTCGCCTTGATCCCTTCCCATTCTTTCGTGACTTATTTTTCAGATGTACAACAGAAGTGGCGCAAATTCGTGCTCGACTCTGAGTTGCATATACGAAGCACGTTACAGCATTTAATTTAAATTAACCAGCGTGTAAAACTGTGCCAGTGCCCAACGGGTAATAACAATAAGCCAATAATTCCGGAGTATATACGAGCACTTGGTTGAAATAGTAGAATATCCTCCTTTAGCTAAACACGTCATTACTAGTTCCTTCAACCTCCTCCAGCATGCAGCAACCACAGTGACAGCAATTGAAGTGGCTCACCGCTAGCACTCCAGAAGAAATGGGAGACTTTCTTTTTCAGCTCATTCTTACAAGCACTCTTGTAATCGGTTGTCAAAGCTTTCGGGAAATAAGTTATGTCATCGATCAGTTTCTTCTGGTCCTTCTGGCACTTGCTGAACGTCCCCATTGGTGACAGACACTTGTAGTAATCCACCACAGAACTAAAAATAAATACACACTTCATATGAGCCTCGCAACATTAGCAAACTAGAGCAAACTGGCATCACGTGCAGCTGAGTGGCCACCGGCTCCAGTGTGCTCAGTGCTCAGAATGTGGGCTGTTCACACGTGATGCAATACTTAGCACCCGTCTTTGCTGTCAACATGGTCCAATGCGTGTCACCAAATTATCTTTTTCTAAACTAAGTAATCTGCAGAAATGTTGCACAAAGCTGGTTCCAACGGTAGTTTGGTAGGCGACAGACACTCTTGCCTCTCACCCCCCCCCATCAGGTAGCTGACAACTTATGAAAACAAACATTCATTCATTGACGCGTGATGTGCGCATGCAATGCAAGTGCACAACGCACATTGTACGACGGGTAGCGACTGAAAAGTAATGCATAGTCGCACGCAAAGCGGAACAAAACATGGTGCAAAGCGGCGCGTGCTGCCCTCTTGTAGCTACTTGCCCACTACAATCAATAGACGACTATGAACTATGGGAACTTGCTAATAACAAAGGAGGAGAAGGTCTCCAAGCTGTTTCGGTTCCTCCTCTCTCGGCCTATTGTGCACGAGGAGTCAAGGTCAGCGAAAACGAAACGTGAAGGACAGTTCATTCCAGTAATCTCCCGGGATGCAACGCGGACGCAAGGAGCACTGGTCCTCTATTCCGTTCAGTCCTGCTGTGAGAGCAGCTGTTGCCATGGGTTCGAGTGTGTCTGCTACATCAACGCGTTTAAAACTACGAGCAGTGATTGAACTTGAAATGAGACGGACAAAAAGCGAATCCTGGTGACATTAATCATCAAGCCGTTTATGGTGATCGAAATACCGTGCATATGTGGCCAAAGGAATTTCGTGCATATCGCGACTGGTAAAGCGAACATTGAAGACTTGAGGACAATTTCTGTGGAAGAATTGGTTCAAAGCGATCATCGCATGACGCAACAACGCGTCGCCACCTAGTCCGATGAACTATCACTGAGACAATAGTCTTGCAGCACGAGAGCGCCCAGCCACACACATGACGCGCTACCACCGAGGTTCTTGTGAAGCTGAAGTTCACCCTTCTGTTAGCACATTCTGCTAACATTCTGCTGAAGTTTGCACATTCTGCACCGTACATACTCAACGAATTTGGAGCCCTGCAATTTTCTCTTATTGACTCATTCAAAGAGGGACCTTGAGGACATTCCTGCCACCTTAGTTCACTTTAAGGGGGGTGCCGCGACGGACGCAGTGAGGTCGTGGGGCAACGAAAGACCGCAAGAACGGAGAGATTGGAGGGATGAGAAACTGCTTCACCGTTAGGAGAAATGTCTATCCGTAAATGGTGACAGCGTCGAAACGTAATGTACGCTCCTGTAGACAAAAAAAGGCACTTTCATCCCTATACTTGTTTCACACGAATATCTCCTTTCGTTTGGGAGTTACGTGAGACTGTGCATTAATTTTCAGCCGCCCCTCGTAGCACAGCTGGACTGTCGAATGCAGAAAATGCTTTCATGTGGTGAAAATCACATGATCATACTTTACACAGAGACAGATAGCGAACTGACAGCTGTACTGCAGCTGTTGTCATGTGTAGTTGTTAGTCGGCGAAAAACAACAAAAGGCAGAAACACAGAAACCAGACCAGACCATTGCTTTAAAGTAGCACAGAAGTCATTTTTAACACCCAGTTTTCTTCCTATAAAACTGTTAAGTAGGCCAGTAAGATGCACCATGCGAAGTAATTTACACCACAGATTCATAATTATCTCAGAAATTGAATTTAAAATACGCCGCAAACACCGACCGTGCGCAACGGTGGTGAAGAGCAGTACCAGCCTGTGATCTGCCTGGAACCTCGCGCTGACGCTATAAGGAGAACGCTCGCTGATTGGCCTAGAGAAATGTTGTCTGCTACTCCGCTGTCGTCTGCTACTCGGCTGTTCGGGGTTCTGATAAAGCCTTTCTCCTTGCTCGGTAATGCTTCGGCTGCTCCTTCTCTCCCCAATTCTCCGGGAAAACTGGCAAAACAGGTTTACGGCGGCAAAGGGACAAGGCGCTGACCCCCACTGACCGGCAAACCAGAATGAGTCCTTATGCAGTCATCGGTGACGTGCCATCATACCTCCTCATCCTCGTTATAGCTGGAGTGGCGAGTTAAGTGTGAAGGCGCGGAGCTATGTTTATGTGAGTTTTTTTCCGGGAAACGAATTGCACACATCAAAACCTTTCGCGCTATTCGGTATAATGACACAAACACTTTCATCAGATGTCTTAATCTGAATTTTTTTTGGATGGCCCTCTGTACTCCTTTAAATGTCATTCACGTACGCACTGGGTTATAACAGCGCACCAGAGAGAAGGTCCGCATGTTCTGGCAGACTTCCTCTCGGCTATTTTCCTGGTGACCCAGCTGTAGCGAAAGCTCTGTACCTTTTCTTTATCATCGTCATCATCTCCTTACCCTTTGTACTGCACATCGAGCAGTGGTGCGCATGACAGTGGCACACAGCCCAAACTCACGAATATAAATTTGTATGTGTGCCGCGTTGCACGGCCCACCGCGTCGATTGGTGTCGCCACTATGGCGCATGTGTAGAGGCACGAGTGCCATCGTGATCAATAAAGTGTTCTGGAACTGGCTGTGGTCCGAGCAAGACACGACAGTCGACAGTGCGGAAATACAGAGAATATGCGGGTTTTACTGACCTGCATGTCTCTTTGAGATGTGCTGGCGTAAAAGGACCTGTGAGTACGCGAGCATCTTTCTCAAATTCTTGAGTGCAGACCAATTCCAGGGACCACGCACGTGCAGGATTGCACTCTGGTGAAGCTTTCTGCCTGGAAAGTTGATATCGCACGCGGCGCATACGCCCTATTCTCTGGTTTGTCTCTGAAACCCAAGAAAAGAATTACACTTTTTGTTTTCTTTTTTTTTGTGTGTGTCAACATTTCTGCTTCCCTTATTATGCTCTGCAGCTAGCATGGTTCCGAACATTAGCCGCAATTCAAGTTAAATTCGTACTGGGAGACCGTGGCAAGGTTCGTTGCCCTTTGACGTTCACTAAGTTTTTCTTTTTTTACCCCTTTACTTCTGTACCTTTCTCGCTGTTCCTCCAGCAGAAATGAGACAATTTTCGGCATGACAACTTCACCGTGATACAACATTACAAATGGGGTACCTATACATGGTGCTACAGTAATTATGTAAAAAGTAATAACAAAAGCACGCTGCTGAAAAATATGCCACGAATGACACTAAGTAAATGTCATTGTGTCAATTGAAATTGAAGTGAAATTGAACTCCAAAATTTATTCAACCTACAACTTTCAACCTTTCTTTCGACCGTACAAAATGTTCCCTATACGGCTATACCCAACCTGACAGTACGGACACGGTCTACGAACCGTGACACCGCGCGAAGTCTATTCGACTACTTTCTTAAGCAATGCTTAAGTGGAGTAACTTGATCTAGCCTATTACTACACCAATGCTTTGAATGAACTGTAATAGCTTGGACACGAATTTCTGGCATTTTTTACGCACAAACAGGATTACTGGTGCGGAAACGCGGAAGAACTGTCAGGTGTCATTGGGTAAGCTATTTATGTGAAAGGAGCGAAGTGCGAGTTCATGAGAGCTCTTACCTTTGGTGATGTTGAAGCAATCGACACTGTAGCCCTGAATGATACCTCTGATCTTGTGCAGCTCTTGAGATACGAATCCTCTTTCGTAGCAACTCGACTGGATCATTACATTTGCCACACACATTTTGTACTTGCGCAGTGAGCTACGAAGATAAAAAGTGGATTTACTTGCAGTACCCCTAAAGGACACTAGGCTCGTAGGGGACGTTCTTCCATTCCTTCAGGCCAGACTTGTGCGTAACGCGTTACTTGTAATCAATTAGTTTTTTAGTATTTTTCGACTAATCAGTTACTTTACTGTAAAAGTAATTTTTCGAGTAATCATTTGCTTTTCTGAGTAATCGATTACTCAGTCATGGATTACTTTCCCGGCAGAGATTAACTTATCTTTCAGATGTTCTGCCCCAAGTCAAGTACCTCGTGCAGTCAGCCTTTGTTGGGCCGTTCTACTATAGCAAGCGGAGGTCATTGCGATAACTTTCTGGAATTTCAGTGTCTCTCTCCCTAATCTCTTCCTACACCAGTGTGGTGGTACCTGAAGCTTTGCACGCAATGCTCTTCCACAATCTGGCTAACGTGTTCTCGGGAGATAAATACAGTAGACGTACAGGTCTACTTGTCCAACGCGTGTTTGTGTTTCGTGCTATTTCAGCTGTTCTGCGGTTGAAGCTTTTTGTTTTTGTTTATCTGAGGCACACAAGGACTGTTATAATTTGAGTGAATGCAGAGTAACGACCGGAGTAACGCGTTACTTTTTTACTCGTTACATTTAGATTCAAGTAATTGGTAACGGTAATCAATTACTTTTCCCGTTGAAGTAGCGGTAATCAATTACTTTTTTCGAGTAACGGGCACAAGTCTGGTTAAGGCTGATCTGTTCTCGCCGAGGGCACACAGGAGGCCACCCTCCGCTTATGTGTGAGCAAATATCACCGTGGCTATTATGCACCTTGAATTCCCCTCGAGAGTCCGTCATACGAGTAGAAGAATAATGCAAATATGCTTAACGGTATTATACAATGTTGGATGCGTTATTGTATCATCCTTCCAATAGTCATTCGTTTTTATCTTGCACCGATTTGAACTTCGTAAACTGGTAATGCCCTATAGGCAAAAAAAAAGAAAAAGAAAACAGCATTGATCACTGAGCAGCACTTGAATTGGTGGTTAAGGAACAGACACACCGATAGGTGCTCTTAAACCACATGAAAAGTGTGCACTGGGAATTTGCGCCAACGTATGCGTTGTTGGAATACGACTCACGGGCAGGTTGTCCAACTGAAGGGCACCATTTATGTTCCACACGAAATGTCCCTACAGTGGAAGACACAGTTATAGGGATGTGACGCTTCTTCGGGTTGCTACAGATCTGAGTGTTAGTGGTCTGCGGAAACCATCTTCCACTCTTTGTGAGTGTCGCTTCACGTTGGGTATCAAAAATGCCTGAAGAACAAACGGAGTCCTGACATGAAATGTCGGCCACGTCGAATGCTTGTGATCACTTCAACGTATGATTTATGGTGAGAGGAAATATTGTTCCGTGTTAGTGCTGCGAAGCAGGTGTGGCTACGTGCGGCATACAGACGTGGACAGACTGAGAGAGGACAGAAGGAAGGAGTGGGGACTATTGGCGGCGAGCGCGACCTACAGGGGGCGCTCTAAAAGTCACGTGATCCGCCGGTAGTGTGGAAACAGGGGAAATCTGCGGTAGTGGCCGTGTTTGGTCGTGATTATGCGGTATTGCGCTGTTTCTAACTACAGGTCGTCATCAACTTCCCGAACTATAGCCGAAACACGAAAAGTTTCTAACATCTGGATAATCAAGCTGCGAAACGGAAAGCAAGCGCCAGAAGCCCTATGAGGCATGTTCGGAGCATTTCGCCGAAGCGTACATAGGAATGAAATAAAAGAGTAAAGTTATACTTGGTGGACAGAAAACTTCAACAATACGGTGCTCTTGGTTTCCCGTCCAGATCCGAAACGTGGTTTGCAGAAATGAAATGTTGTGCCGTCAAGAAATGTACCCCACGCGAATGCTTGACAAGCCTCCATCAAAAATCCGGCCTTGGAGGAGAAATCGTCATTGTGTTGCACCGTCAGATATGTTTGAGCGACTTTGTTTATTCTGCTATCGATCTTCCTATATGGTGCTTTGCCGTTATCGCAGGATACACATTACGTCTCACACCTGTGTCACATCAGTCACATATCTCCAGCTATAGGAATAAAGGTGTTGCACTGCTCTATGGTTTCCAATGTAGAGTAGTTCGTGGACTTATACGTCACGCTGTACAATACAACAATAATAATATTAATGAAAGAAACAAATACGAATAGATCCTGCTACGAAGTTCCTGTTTTAGCCTGAACGAAACTACTATACACAAACAAGATAACATTACATATGATCATGGGTGTCAGCGTTGTACAGGTATGAAATATGCACCTCCTCGAGGACTATTACTGTAGTGCTAAAGGGGGCGATCAAGCTTGCGCCTCACACAATTGCGGTCCTGTTGGTACTTGATTAAATGAAAAAAAGATGAACTGTTGACACCTATTATTACCATTGGAAAGTTTATCTGTATCGAATAACGCTGTACTGGCTGCCAATGATCACGATCCTCAAATGTATTGTTACACGTTGCACTCATTCTATGAGGCACCGCTCTTTATCTTTCAATTCAATTCAAATTTTATGGTGCCCATGCGCAACCAGATTTGTCCGAGTAATCCTGCACCGCACCAAATACTTGCCAAGTACGGCAAACAAAACTATGAATGTGACACTGCTCAAGGCCGATAAGAAGGCTTTTTTGGTACACAAAAATATCTATCTGTAAGCTGGTGTGGGCATCGATAGGGAAACTGGAAGGCAAATCCCGTCCGTAACAGCAGTGATTCACACGCGCACCTGTGTAGCACGCATCAATTTAAACAGGAACATACTCATTCTTTCATCAGGAACATACTCATTGCGAATTTAATGTTCATTTGACTCTGTCGTAGCCACGCTTCGAGACAGGCAACGTTCAGGGCTGTCCCTCCGCAGCACAGCCGGTGACAGGACTCGAAGATGTGTCACCTCCCAGTCTCGGCGTGGAAAGCGATCATCTTAACCACTATGCCACGGGAGCTAGTAAGAGAGGAAATATGAGGACCACTGAAACGCATGCCATGCCAGTTATCAGCTATAGAAGTGACAATTAACTGCTACGTTTTCACACAGTCAGTGTAGATCATGGTCGGCTGTCGACACAGACGCCATTGGCAGGGTGGACATACAATGGTGGTTTTGAGACTTCGTGTTTGTGTCTGTCCCTTCGTGTTCCCTAGTCTCGGGGTTTTTTACATTATGCATACAATGAGTGACACGGCGTAAAAACAGGATTTTGTTTGGAAATACGAGTGTTCGACATAGTGAGCAAACGTGAAGGCATGTAGCTGCTGTATTAGTACCACATGAGCGTTCCGTCGACTAGCATGCCCTGCGGAGTCAACTGGTACAACCGTGGCACCGTACACCAACCTTCAAACCTTTTTATTTTTATTATTTTTGTGTTAGCGCCGCGAAGCAACTGTGGCTATGAGCGGCGTACAGACGTGGATAGATGGAGAGAGGACAGCAGGAAAGAGTGGGGGACAGGGGGGTTAGCATGCGTCCTGGGCCGACTTCAAGGGGAACTGTGCCGACATTCGTCTGGAAAGTCTTCGGAAAACCCAGGGAAAACCTCAGACAGCACAGCCGGTGACAGGATGCGAACCCGTGTCACCTCCCAGTCTCGGCGTGGAAAGCGATCATCCAAACCACTATGCCACGGGAGCTGGTCAACCTTCAAACCGAAACTTCAGCGAGTCAACGTTGGTCAACCATAGCAGACGAAAAAAACGTATGCATGCGGTAGATGGCACAAAGTAGAAGAAAGCGTTTTGAAGGTGTCTGAATTTAGATGTATGCTTTTCTTGTGCTTAACGAGATTAAAATTTTTGGCCAGAACCATGACAGCCAGACACAAGAAATGCCGTTTTTTGTCATCATCTAAGTGCCGCCAAAAGGCCCACAGCGAAAATCTAACCACCGGTGGAGATCTAGGAATCACTAAAATCTGCCAACCACAACATATTTCAAGGTAATTGAACGATTCCTTGTGGTGCTATATGTGATTTCAAGAATGTTGGGGCATCCCACAGATGCTGAGGGGTGTCGCGCTCCCTTAGGCTAAGGGGCATTGGACTATCTGTGGGCTATCCTGGTACAATTACTCTGAAGTACATTGAACCCTCGTTATTATGACCATGGTCGTTCCCGAACATTTTTGTCATAATGCGGAATTGTCATATTAACGGTGGAGATTTGCAGAGGTTCCGCAGCATTGTCCCCCAAGAGTATGGTCATAAAGCGCGTATGTCAGATTATCGGGGGTCATATTAACGAGGGTTCACTGTATATAATTCAGCAGATTGTATACGTATCATCAAATTGCTCTCCGTGGCCGGTATTTGTATCCCGGAAGCCGGTGAACCGGCGCACTGGGCTACAGAGATCGGTATCATTACCAACAATGTGAAGAATACGATCGGAGTGACAGTAGGGGCCAGTTGTCTGATAGTTCTCGCACGTTTTATACTTTTGACCTGCGCTCCCAGGGTCAAAGTGCAACCGACTATGCCGTCAATAAATCGCATGAGTGTATATTCTGCCGGCTGCCCCGGCTAGAATGTTCCTTTTCTAAGCCTTTCGCTTTAATTTTTTTATATCATAGCTTTTCTTCTGTGTGGTACTGAAATAGAAGTGTCCAAAAATACGTGTATAGTGCTGTTGTTCACTAAGAGGCTTTGTCACTCCAGGTGCAATGGCATTTCAAATTTTTCAAACATGTCACATGATCACTTTTCCACGTGTACTTCAAAGCAATTTTATTGAATATGTTTTCGAATACGGGTTCTACTATGCAACCTTTCTGATGCTGGTGAGGATTTTGAGTTTCTTGGCACTGGGACAACGAGCCCTATAATGCACATGTCTATGTATTGGCTGACAAATACGTTGCATGCATTTACAAGAAGCTCCGAAGACAATGCAGTATTTACAAGCGCATTTTGAGCAAAATAGCTGAGACAGCAGAGAAGACTATTTCTCATGTTCCAGAAGGAGACTGAGCTTGTGATGCAGTGTAAACTTTTCACGCGGAAAGTGGACTCGAATGAATGACGAACCGAAACCACACATGACTTTGGTGGATGTCTTAATGCGCTATTTGCAGCGGACAGGCCATGCTAAAAGGGTTCGAAATGTTGTCATGCCGGTCATCGTAAACAGCATACGAGAACGTGAGAGTTCGGTGCGTAAAGACGCAGTTGATTACAGGCAATATCAAGCATGCATTTTTACCGAACGTATCAAGTTTGCCTATCGAGGCTGTTCGGAGCAATAAGTGTACGAACGACAACAATGCCCCGCACAATTTCGTATGGCAACGCTGGCGCTCATACACATAGCATACACATCGACTTCGAGACACATCCTCTTCAGCGAGGAGGGCGATTCAAATAAACACCGCAAATGAATTTGTATTAACTGCACATTATATGTGAAATCACATGTGCCTGCTTTTTGGCGTAAGCGTCTCCGATGTGAACGTTGGCACTTGAGCTAACGGTGCGTTCAAATGTGAATACCCTATCTTTCGGACATGTGCGCAACCAATCCCACACTGCATTCTTGACTTCACCCGTAGTCTTCACCCGTAGTCACTGCGCCACCAAGCTGCTTTTGACAGCTCTAAAAATGTCAAAATCTGAAGGCGCTATAGGTCGGGGGAATAAGCGACCGTGAATGGCTCCAACCGTCGAACCAGCGGAGTGAGGACATGCGTTGTCACACCGAAGCAAAATACCACTGGTTAACTATCAGCGAATTGCACGTTTCATGTGAGCACCAGAGATTTCCCTCGTAAGTGTGCTGCCTTTCTCAGGTAATGCTCAAATACGAAGCACTGATGATCACGAAGTCATCATGACTGTGCCACCCGACGGTTATTTCCGAAATTTCATGGGTTTCGGTGTCACGGAGTACAGCCATTTCTTACTCGACCGCTTTATCTCGGGCTGGACCCGGCTCGCATCTTCAGTCACGCCAAGAGTGAAAGAAAATAATTATAATAAGTCAACAGTCCACTCGCCCTCCTCACACTCCAGGTGTCCGGTCCCCATATTCCTGAGACCTTCAGATATTGATATTCGCTCATGCATGAAGTAGTACAGGTCGAGACTATCATCATCAGACGCGTGTCGGTCATTTCTGTCAAGCTGATGCAACGGTGAGCCCGTCAGCGTCAGTAACACTCTCCGGATTAATAACTCTGTGCTCAAGGCTTGGACATGATACGAATCGTCCGCCGAACTACTCAGACCATTCTTGTTAGCATCTGCCGCTGAGACATGCATGGCAAACCGTACCGCCTTGTCAGCTGACGGTAAATTTGCAGCGGTTTCAAATCTGATGGCAGAACCTTGCTCTTTCATGCACACATCGAAACTAGCGGACGCATTTAATGGTGTCGTCACGCTACATTATGGGGACAGTGGTGAGATCTACTGTATGCTCTAGCACTACCGTCCTTCACAAAGCACCATACCACGTTACAACTCCACTCCTCATTATTAATTCACACGTTTTGCGGTTTTCACTCGAATCACCCTTGTGTTATGTGATCCAGATATCAATGCTTTGCGCATTTTGTGGGATACAATTTGTAACGTACCTTTAGCACGGAGCAGTGGGCGCCACCCTCAACATCAGTCGGAATTTGAGTTTGTTCGAAGTAACTTCAATTTCTGTTAAACTTACTAGCAAATGAAGTCGTGATTGCCATGGTGGTGTGGAAGATTCATTCGTAGTATCCGGTCACATTCACTATGACCGCGCCTGAAATTTTGGGCGTCGCAGTCAGCCTTTGATGACATTTGATCCCCTAAAAAAGAGCATGTACGTATCAAAATACTGCTATAGCATTTAGTGAGCAGTCACTGATATATTTGTCAACGTTACCTACAAGGTTCAACGTATGTCACTAGACCTGTCGCGGCGCCAGACAATAATGCCTTAGTTCTCCATAAACCTTTTTATTGTAGGGGAAATTTGGTTCAGCGTATGACCGGAAGAGAACATTTGCATTGCCGTTGGTGTCGTTGGCTCGCGATGCAAGTTAGATATAGTGCCACGAATTTTGTTCCATGAAGTTTCACGCAAATCTTTCAGGATGAATCATTTGTGTGTAGCAGGCCGTGGACAACAACGAAGATGCCCACGCACCTGGAGCACCGGCCTCAGTTCCACCGGCGCGGCCATGGAGATAGGCCACCGTCATCGCCTCTCCGTGGCATACCATCATCGCCGGTCGGGACTCATGTAGAGGAACAACACCTCCTCTACATTTGGTGACCCGAACGTTGAACATCAGGTTCGGCGCAATTCGGCCCTTCACCATCCCAAATTTCTGACTGCACCATCGACAAGCACTACCACAGCGCGCTATCCATGGAAGCCACTGCCATTACTCGGCTCACGACGACAGCATCACGACTGCCCTTTTACTCTCCATCGACTCGCCGACCGCTCACTGATCATCCCGTCCGCGTTCGGGATATGATCGTGATGATCCGAGTAATGATGGTGGCTTCCAGGTATAGCGTGCCGTGGTAGCCCTCGACGATGGTGTGGTCAGAAATTTGTGATGGTGAAGGGCCGAATTGCGCCGAACCTGATGTTCACCGTTCGGGTCACCAAATGTAGAGGAGGTGTTGTTCCTCTACATGAGTCCCGACCGGCGATGATGGTATGCCACGGAGAGGCGATGACGGTGGCCTATCTCCATGGCCGCGCCGGTGGAACTGAGGCCGGTGCTCCAGGTGCGTGGGCATCTTCGTTGTTGTCCTCTACATGTGTAAAGCATGGTTCACACTAGTGCGTTTTGCTGCGTGCGGGCGCCTGCGTGCGTATGCGTGCGTTGTAAGCAATCCGTTCCGCTGTTCACATACCTGCGTCCGAATGCGTGTGTCACCAAACCGTAAGCCAATGAGCGCCGAGCGGGATTCCACTCTTGTGGCCGCCATGTTGAAAACAGTCTCACAGAGAGAAACCTACTGCGCACGCTCGGAAGGCGTCCTCGCGATTCGTTCTCCGCTAGCGGGCTGCTACGTCCCTCGGAAAAAGTTGAGCTCGGGCGAACTCCTTGCGTTCTGCTGCGGGAGGTCGCGCGCGTATCTGTTGCCACGGTACCCAGCGCCCGCACGCATTCGCACGCAGCAGAACGCACCAGTGTGAACCCTGCTGAACAAATGGAGAATGCAGGTCGTCCTTGCTTTGCTGTTATTATAGTCAATTTATATAACTTACCCTTACTCATGAACTTATGATTGCAGCGGAAGCCGGATGCGATAAGCCATGCCCGCGTTATCTCTTTCTACTATCGCTCTGTGGGCTGGGTTGGCCACCTCCTTTCGTCGGACTGACAACCATTGCGCTCAAAAAGTCATCAAGCGCTATGCTGTTGGTGCCCCGAAAAGCATGATGTCCGGCTATTTTTTCCGATGGGATAGCTCCTAAATATCCCAGTCAATTATCATGAATTTGAGTAAATTCGGAAGGCTCTCCACATTGGTGGTCTAAAAAAGTGACCTTTACTGGCAAATTTCAGAGTTCAGTTCGCAAAAATTTGCATAATAAAACTTACATCACATGACATTGACATCAGGAGGTGACAAAAACCTAGTAAGAAGAAATGCCGTTAACCGCATGATTCTAGGTGGCGTAGTTTTGTTATTATAATTCAATGACATTTTCTGGGACACCCTGTATATGCCCTTACATTATCGATTACGTTTCGCCGCAGCGCAAATCATGCTGGTGGGCATTATTAGCCAGATCAGCTTATTAGCCGATGCATTTTTCCCGCTTCTTGCTCACCACAGCAAAATATAACCTCGAACCGGTCTTCTCGTGACGTCACATATGACGGGAAAAATGCGTCGCTGATAGGCTGATAAAGCTCAAAATGCCCACCAGCATGCATTGCGTGGTCGCGAAACGTAATCGATGACGTAGGGGCTCAGGTCGTCTATTGCTTATAAGAACATTTAAACGTACCACACGATACGTCCTATAGTTCACGCTCCACCACAATAGAGAGTTTTAGTATATCGTACATTATCGCCTTTGCGTACGTACGTGGTAGCGTTGGTGGTTCTGCGCACTGCGCATCTATTATGGGCGTGCGCGCAGAACTACCAACGCTATCCTTTACGTACACAAAAGGCGACAGCGTACGATGTACTAAAACTCTAATGTAACGAAGGATGGTAACGGCTTACGATCATCGTAGTTTCCGCTGTCCTGAGATAACGGTGAATCGTCGTGTCTCTTGTCGTCTGAAAGCCACGAAGACCCGTCTTCCTCCTCGTCGTCAAATCGAGCAGGTCTTCGGCGTGCAGAGGTGGAGTTGATAACCAGGACACACAGGAGTATCCCCGAGAAGACCAGTGATCCCGACGGAAGCAGCTTCATTGATCCACTGTTGCAGACAGTTTGGGTCTTTGTATTTTGGCACTTTAAGCGTGAAATATGGCACTCTATGTAGATATTGTCAGCTGACTGCACAAGTGGTTTCTCTGGAGAGTGTACAACGTGCAAGGTGCATTTGCCATACACGAGTGTGCATGTCTTTCTTCGTGACATTTTTAGAGCCACAACCGTACATGCAGATATTTGAAAAAAAAAAAAAAAACAAGGAGAAAAACTACGTCCGAATTATGGATACGTCCAATGACAGCCGCCACAACCACATGGAATATCATCTATGCCTGAATTGCTGTGATGCATATCTCGATCGCATTATGATTATAACGATACGAAGTGTTTAGTTGGTATCAGCCTGGAAACTGCCTTGTGCCTACACAGGAATACAAAGGCAATTCCACACGCTCATGCCAAAATATTGGTATCCGCTTGACCATTAACACTGAGTGGAAAAAGGCGACAGAGACCAAATGGACGATGCCGTTATCGTTGCATGTGCGAATTGGTACGTCACTCACAATGAATACAACAACAATGTTCTAGATTGCAAAATATTCGAGTTTACCTTATCCCCTGACAGCTGTCTCGTTAAAAAACCGAGTGATGGCTTCGACGACTGGGCAGACTGGAGTGATGCTAACCTTCAGTCGCGATCCAGGTGCTTATCGGTACAGCGGATTCCAGCAGCAGGTTCTAATGCGAGCGCGTGATCACGCGTTCAGCTGGTGGTGATGGCAATAACGATTAGGTCCTTGTGGCATGATCACAACATACCACGCGTGGCGGCCTGCTGAGCACTGTACCTGTGGGTTTGCCATGTATTGTGTAGTCAAACCCTCGACTTGTGAACGGTGAAGTTCCTGGAAAAATCGTTTAGAAATCATTCGTAAATGAAGGTGCGGCCCCGTTCATAAAGGGAGGGAATTCGTTAATACAGGGTTCATAATGGGTTGACTATATTCACAAATTTTAAAGCGCTAAAACCACCCTGCATGACAAAGATGACCACACACGACACCGAGTGCTTACTGTCGACAGTTTACTAGGGAACATACATTCCAGTTACATCAAGGGTACGCAAAGGAATTGTCTTTCCCTGTCTGATAAACACACTCTCTGGGAGCGGACACACGTGCTGGCTGCCTTCCCGTTCAGCAAGGCCTCCCAGATCTTCCGCTCCCTGTTTTTTATTACCTCCCTTTTATATCTGTACTACTAAACATCCTGTGGCAAACAAATTCCCATGGGTACAATAAAAAGTACCATAAAAATAAATACAGGTTGCCTTCCTACTTTTTGCTGACTCACTCTATACATGTGGTACAGCGCGTGCGTCAGCTCGGAGAGTTACCGTGTATTCACCACGAGCGCCTTTTCTGACTACGCACGACTGAAGGAGGAGGAGGAGGTATCAACATAATCACGCAATCATCCAACCATTTGGTCGCGGGCGGAGCTTATCGCGCAGCAGAATCTATGAAGCGCGCACGTTTTTATTGTATTTTTGGCGAGATATCCAAGAGCCTTGTGCAACATCACTGCGCTCAGCAGCTCCGTCCGTCAGAACGAACCACACGGACAGTTTGTTCGCGCGGCACAGAATCTGACGACTGACGCGCAGAAGGAAGACAGAGCGAAAAAGAAAAGCCACCCTCTGTTGCCAATGTTACACGCTCTATTATTTTTGATCTAATACACCAGGTAGAACAACACCCGATCTTGTGGAAGCTTGCCGATGAGCAAAACCGAAATGTACCGAGGAAACATGCGATGTGGGAAAAGATCGCTCTTGAAATGGAAAAGAGACACCCGGATGTCGAAGGAACGGTAGATGTGTACATTGAAACACTTCTTGGGTCCGCATATTCACAGCGCAGTCGTTGTATCAGTTGCTGTTAATTAATAATAACGAGTTGGCAGCATTCGCGTTCCAATCCAAAAGGTATCGGCTCAGGACACTAGCAGTTTCGTTTAAAAACGAGAAATGTGTGAGCAGTATGCCGCAAGCCTGGTAAGACAAAGGGGGACAAAATTTATTCCCCAAGCCGGCCACTCTGGTCACGCATATTCATAGTTGTCTGGCATCATAAATTAACCATGTAATGGTATAATATTTTAGGACGGTCATTACACAAGCCTGCATGGTAGCACCCCGGGGTCATCATCACGTCATGAAGTGCATTCGCGGGGGCCACTGTGTGCATACATTGTGTTCTGACAAGCATCAACGAGAACAATCAGTTGTAATAAAGGGAGCCAGTTTTCCGCGGTTTCACTATTCTGACGTGTTTCCCATTCATCGCGGCCACACAGTTTGGGAACTGCCAGAGCGCTTTAGAGTAACGTGCTTTGCCCCTGGATAAAGCTATAGTGCTGAAAATGCAACACTTACGCGATAGCGTCTCGCTTTGTTATGACATATTTCATAATTATTCACTAGGGGAGCTTCCTATAAAACGCGATATGCAAAAAGTGCCAATTCGTGAATTTCGTTTTGTTCCATAATTTTATATGTATGTATGAGACGGTAACGTACCCCCACCAACAACAAAAAAAAAAAAAAAAAAAGAAAGAAAGAAACAGGAAAGATCATAAGGGGGAGTTGTTTGAGTGGGTGTGAACTCTGCCTCGCTATGCCACCAGTATACGCGATGAACGTTTTACTGGGAATGAGTAGTAGACACAAAAACATGGCCTGTCCAACGCCTAAGACAATGGGGGCAATGAAACGCAGGAATTGGAAGCTACTAAAGCTAGCCAAGCTAGCCGAAAAAAAAAGCAAGACGGATGGAGTATAGAGGATGAAGGGTGGAGATGCGTTGAGGGTGCATGAGTTCGTCGGGGAGAGCAAAGTATTAGATGGGCCGTTGAGCAAGACCTCCGTTCTGCATAAAGAGGACAAGGTTTCTTGCTTTAGCGGAACGTGCGGCAGAAAAACCACCACACACACACACAAAAGGTGTACGCCCCACTCTGTCCTCCAATCAGAAGTGAGAGCTCTATCATTCACGGCAATGATTGGCGCAGAACCTGCTAGGCGGTGAAGCTGTTTCTACTGTGTTCGAAATGTGCGACCTTTACGCCACAGCCGTCTCTGCTTTACACCACACTCAATAACCGTCAGACTGCTGCGGAGTCACGGTAAAAAACGACGACGCACAGCTTTCACAGTACTCTCTTCTACACTCTTTCCCGCTCACTCTTATTTACGAACGTTTTATGCATTTAGAGGCATGTTTAAGCGCACATAATTCGAACGAACCTGTTGCAGACGGGTTACGGAAAGACTGGCTAGTACACTGTCCCGCATATTGGCTTCTATACTCTCCTTCTGCGCTTTGCTATGCGGAGCAGAATGTATTTAAAAGTGGCCGCATCGATTCTCAAAACCTTGCGGTAGACAAATGGGTCCTCGTGTCGTAGCTCCCGTAGAAGGCCATTTTGCAGACCGTACTCTTTCCTCAGCACCCATTCATTTGTCTATAGCTTCTTTAACCGCTTCTTTTCGTGGCAGCATTCACTATCGTCAATGAGAAAAGCCAATTTTCGCTTTCTTTCGTCCATTCTGTACCAAGCGCCGTGCACATAAAATTAATGCTGCAACGTTCAGCCGGCTTCCCCAACATCTGCGCTGACAGCACATTGGAACACTATCTGTGTAGGCATTCCAAAAGGGCGTAGCCTCAGCGCCTTATCATTTACCCCTCTCGCCCCTTCAGTCGCTGCGCCGTCAGAAAACACGCTCGTGTGAATACACGGTTACTGTATGATGCACTATAGTCGTGTTCAATTTAAGAAGGAAAATAAATCTAGTCCGTCAACTACGTACGCCGTTCGAGATAAGGAGACGCGAACGCGCCAGGAGAAATACTGCAACGGCACCATGCGTCATCAGTGGGGG
Organism: Ornithodoros turicata; assembly: GCF_037126465.1. NCBI lineage: Eukaryota > Metazoa > Arthropoda > Arachnida > Ixodida > Argasidae > Ornithodoros > Ornithodoros turicata. The sequence continues at coordinate 46,958,076 of NC_088201.1, forward strand.
AGCGCACTTTAGCCGCAGCGTAGACTCGTACGGCCAGTCTTAACAGGCAATACGGAAGCAGAGTGAGTATAGTGGATTACATTATCTGGCGCAGGAGGGAATGTGACCTCTCTGTGCCCAGCCATCCTATTTACGGCGCAGTAATATTTTGAGCTGACGGACTAGATTTATTTTCCTTCTTAAATTGGACACGACTATAGTTTGTGTTTGTCAGACAAAGGGGAAAGCGTTTCTGCACCATTTATTGACAATTTCAATTTTCCCACACATTGAAGTATCCGGAATGTATGTTTGTTAGTAAACTGTTGACCGTAAACGCCCGGTGTTGTGTGTGTTCGACTTTCAGTGTCCCGAATGGTTTTCGCGCTTTGCACTTCATGAATTCGAACCCCGACAAGACCAAAAGGGCGTTCTGGTTGATTGTTATTACATTGCGACATCAAAACTTACTGTTATAACATTATGTGAAAGTCGCCTAATGACAACAGTAACCTCTCACTCCTTCCTGATGTTCTCTCTCCACCCGCCCACGTCTGCACGCCGATCACGGCCATAGTTGCTTCGCAGCGCTAACGCAGCATGAGAAAATAATCAAGCGCCCAACTATGTACCAGACGCTGAGCCACCAGTACAAGCCACGGCAGCCACTGTTTCCAGCACTCAGTATTCACGTCAATTAGGCCTAGCCAATATTTCGCTAAGTCTTCCAGTCAGTCAGGTATGGGCGAAAACTATGCCCATCTAAATAGATATTCTCGTTCATCTTACTTGGGATTCACCCGACGATATTCTTAGGACAAGATCAGACCTGCGTGATACTTCTAGACGGCATTGAGTCGCAGAATATTAAATTGGCGAAATACATATAACACACGTTTATTATCTTCAGCTTCCATCCGGTATCCTCCCGGAAGCTCCGGCTAAAGCTAAAATAACCCATGTTTATAAAAAAAAGGTACCCGCCAATTATCGCCCGACTGCGATCGTCACCTTTTTCAGCAAGGTATTTGAAAAGCTTCTTGTACTCCAAATTGATAATTACATCACGAAATTTTATTCATTTAGACGGAGCCAATTTGTCTGTCGATGCTTCCTTCAACGGACGGAACGTCTCAGAATTTGCTGTTTTTTTTTTAAGTTCCGTGTTGGCGCCGCGAGGCAACGGTGGCTATGAGTAGAGACGTGGACAGATGGAGAGAGGACAGCCGGAAGGAGTAGGGGAAAAGAGGGTTTGTATGCGTCCCAGGCCGAATTGAAGGGGAACTGTGCCGACATTCTCCTGGAAAGTCTGCCCAAAAACCCAGGGAAAACCTCAGATAGCACAGCCGGTGGAAGGATTCGGACTCACCACATCCCAGTCTCCAGCACGACCTTGGAGTCCACCAAGGACCACCAAGGAGTTTTTATCCACTTGGTCATGTCACTGGCTCTTAGAATTCATTGACAGGGTAAAACATGCTATCGTCTCCAATCTCATTACCGCTGCAGTCCTTACTGACCGAAGAGCGAGGCATTTGATGCCGCTCACCACAATATTCTCTTATCTAAACTAGACAGTTATGGCACTTGTGGCCAAGGAAGGGTAACGGTAATGGTAACGGAAACGGTATATTACCGAAATTGGAGATGGCAATGGAAACGCATACCACGGTCCTCCATTACCGGAAACAGAAACGGAAACGAATTTATCGTCCGGTATTGAATTCGGGTAATGGCTATTCCTGTTGTGCGATGACATTTCAGTGACCATCTATTTTTTGTTTTTGTTTTGATGACTCAATTCCCTGTAATGCTCTAAATACTACACGAGAGCATGGCATGGAAGGAAACCGCAATATTGGATCTCGAGGGTGCATCCGTCGCTTACCTCGTCCCAGTCCTCATAGCTCCATGACATCAACAGATGACTATGCTCCACCTTAGCACGAACTTAACAGCCTACGACTTTTAGTTACTTATTTTTCCTTTTTTTTTTCATTTCACTGTGGCCATGCAGTATTATTTACTACCTAGAGCGTCCGCTTATGAATGCTACATTGGATGCAGGTTACACCCATCTTGAGTTGCTGAACTCAGAGTGACTGAAGACTGAAGACATGTTCCTACATTTTCTTTTTTCTTTTTAATCTTGCAAGATGTGCGCACCCCACCGCGACGTAAAATTACTTGTGTGGTACACATGACACAGAAGCAGCACTTGGGCAAAAGAGGGTGCTGATAGAGCCGGACGGGCTGTCCTCCCGCAGCTCTGTAACAACCGTTCCATTACCGGAAACAGTAACGAAAACGAAACTGAAAGGCCGGTATCAGAAACGGGTAACGGAAACGGAAAATATACCATTAACGAAAATGGAAACGGTAACCAAAATACGTCCGTTATCCTTCCCTGCTTGTGGCACAGCTGACACCTTAATGTCGAGTTGCCTGTCTAATCGCCGTAACATAGTTTAATAGTGAATATTAATAAGCATTTATCTCAACCTCAAACGTGTCCGAGCATCAACGTATATCATTAATTAATAATTACGATGTCAACCTGAAAAAGGTGTCCCACAGGATTCAATTTTAGATCCTCCGTTCTTCCACATAAGAATGATAATTCGCGGTTTTAAGTCTCGAGACAACTATGATAATGAGCGACGCCCCAGTGGTCGGTGTCCGGAATAATTCTGCCTACCCGAGGGTACTTTAACGTACGCCGAAATCTCAACACACGGCACCGTACTGAACGTACCTCGCGGAAGACAACGTGTCTGCGGGTTAACGATCCTGGCACCTGTCAGGTTAAACAAAAGTGACGGCCAAAGTTATAAATACATATAAAAAGAAACTTGAAACTGGCACAGGTGACACAGACAGGGTTCCTAGCCTTGATGGCTGCAAGGACAAGATAAAGCATCTCATTATACAACATAAGGATTTTCTCTTTTTTAGACACAACAAGAAGTCACTGAAAGTTCCAGTTGAACAAACTTCAAAACCTCAAGGACAGTGATATCAGCTGGACATAACTCTCAAAGAACCTTCTCGAACTTAAACATGGCTATGAATGCACAGAAACAGTGACTAGCACGGACAGCATAAATATTACAAACTAACTAAGCTATAAACTAACCAGAAGCTATTTGTTAACTGATAGCTCTTACAGCCGTTGTTGAAGGAGAACAGGAGATGTGAGTGCCATCATAGCACAAGAAAACATGGAGGGGGTGGGTTAGTGTGTCGAGCTGTTGCATTTCACTTTATTTCTTTTTCGTTTTCTGAAATAACAGTGTTTATATGCAAGCTCTACTACCAAAAGATCTTGTCAACAAATCTGCAATAGCAAAAGTTTGGTACAGCACAATGCACATTTTTCAGACCAGCATGAAAATACTGATGTTAGAAGTAAAAAGTAGGCTTTTTTGGTGGTTCTGGAGCAGAACGAGCTCCCATTGCAGCAGAAAAATTGTCACCTTCAATGGTCACTTTCTCATAAGTATTTTGTTAGCATTGAGTAGCATCCACTGTTGCTGTTTGTGTCTTCCTGCCAAGCCCTTAAGCTGGTCACATATCCAAACTTTCTCTTTCTTGTCAAGGCAATATTAGTATTATCGTGTATCTGTAGCAAGTGGCTCAATTTTTGGTGCATCAATTGTACAGAGCAGATCTCATATTTAATAAAGTATGTCTGAATTTACATTTGTGGAAATTGCTGTTGCGCATTACATCATTCATATATTTCAGCCACGCAGCTTCCATAGTCGAATTTTGTGTAACAGTTGTGCAATGATCATTGGAGTCCAGATATGCTGGTATGCATATCTAACCCATATCAGGGAAGGGTAACGGACGTATTTGTTAATTACATTATTACATTATGTAATTACATTATGCGTCATCTTCACCAGCTCGCTTGCTTCCTTAGCCATTTTTTCATTGTCGTATTTTTTTTTTTACCGTTTCTATTTCCGTTACTGCTATATTTTAGTTTCCGTTATCCGTTTCCGATACCAGCCTTTAAATTTCGTTTCCATTACATTTCCGTTACTGTTTCCCGTAATGGAAAGGCTGTTATAGAGCTGCGGGAGGACAGCCAGTCCGGCTCTGTCAGCACCGTGTTTTGCACAAGTGCTGCTTCGGTGTCACGCGTACACACTACACAGGTAATTTTACGTCGTTGGGATGCACACATCTTGCAAGATTTTTTAAGAAATGTAGGAACATGAATTCAGTCACTCTGAGTCTAGCTACTCAAGATGGGCGTAACCTTCATCCAATGTCGCATTCATAAGCGGATGCTCTCAGCTGTAAATAATACTGCTGTAGCCACGGTGAAATGAAAACAAGTAAAAAATAAATAACTGAAAATCGTAGGCTGTCATCCTCGTGCTATGGTGGAGTATAGTCGTGTGCTCATGTCATGGAATTATGAGGACTGAGACGAGGTAAGCGAGGTAAACGAGAGATGCACCCTCGAGATCCAACATTGCGCTTTGTTTCCGTGCTCACGTGTAGTATTTAGAGCATTACAGGGAATGGAGTCATCAAAATACAAAAATAAGATTAAAAGTCACTCAAATGTCATCGCACAATAGGAATAGCCACTACCCGAATTCAATACCGGACGACAATTTTCGTTTCCGTTTCTGTTTCCGGTAATGGAGGGCCGTGGTATGCGTTTCCGTTTCCGTTACTATCTCCAATTTCGGTAATATACTGTTTATGTTTCCGTTACCATTGCCGTTACCCTTCCCTGCCCATAATACGATGTGAAATGTATGATACATGCAGATATATTGTCGGAAATTTTCAGTAGGGAACAGACAGCTTCTACAGCCCTTGTAGGGGAGAACAGCAAATAAAGCGATAAAAAGCTTTTATCGCTTTTGAAGTAATACATGAGATGACCATTAACCATGCGCTCAAAAGTTTTGCCGAGAAAACGTGTCAGCGCGATGGGTCGATAACCGGAGGGGTTTGGGGGTCCTTTCCTGGCTTTAAAGGGACTATGAAATTTCCCGAACCCCCATACTTTTTTTCGATGGAAACTGTTCTTCCCGCAGAGAAACTAATATGCCATAAATTTTTCCGGACGAAATCGCTCCAATCTGCGAGGAGCGCGCGCTGGAAATGTCTCTTCCGCGTTCCTCCTCTCCCGCGCATATTTCCCTGCCGATGGTGTAACTGTACGGACCGCTCTTCGGTTCCCCGTTACGTCACCGGTGTTGCACAATGACAAGTAATGCCGCGAGCTCGCGCTGTGGCTGCCGCCACTGCCGAAATCCTGCGATCGCGCGAAAGCTGCTGTCATGGAGATTTCTACTCCCGATGAACGCATACGCGGTATCCTACGGCGCATGCTCCTGGCGGGATTCCTCGGCTCGGCAATACGTCACGATGACGTGTTGCTGAGTCGGCCGTGGTCGCGTCAAGTTACCCGTTGTGTCTCCGCTCGGCAGCTCGTCACGGCGCGGCGCCAGCTGTCCTCCCTTCGCCGCTCCGTTTAAATTCGCTCCCGAGAAATCCGCTCGCGCGACGAAAGTAAAATTTCGGTTCTAGACTCAGAAAAATGTCTTCTTTCGAACGAAACGAAGAAAAAAATCGTTTCATAGTCCCTTTAACAGTGGAACTATAGTTGCCACCTTCCAGCCAGAAGGAAGACAACCCTCTCGCCAGACAAGATTAAAGAAATCAAGAAAGGACTCTAAAGCTATGGAAGATAAGTGCTGGGTCATGGAGTAGATGTTGCGGTGAGGACCTGGTGCTGTAACTTTACTGGATGACAGAGCTCTTTGTAGCTCCGTCATTGTAAAGAGTAAATTGGTCGAGTACTCATTATCGCCCTCACTTGGAATAGTGTGTTTCTCAGCAGACGATTTCAGTTTCAGAAAGTCTCTGCTGTAGTGGGATGAACTGGATACATGTTGGAAATGTTCCCCAAAGGCATTGGCCTGCTCTTCCAAGCTCTGACAAACTATGCCATATACCTGCAATACTGGGACAAAGAAATTTGTGTACTCTCCTCTGATTTTCTCTAGTCTATCCATATAAGTTTTGAGAAACTGTTACAATTTAAAGAAGATACAAAACTCCTCCAACACTCCTTTTTCGCCTGTTTCCGTGTCCAGCGTACTTTCGCACGGGCTTTCCTGAACGAGACTAAGTTTGGCGTAGTGGGGTGCATTAGAAAGACCCCGATTTTGTTCTTTGCGTGTAGTTTCACAGTCGCTCGTCCACCAAGGCTTGGAGCACCTAGGGAGGCGACCGAACGTTTGTGGGATTGACTGTTGAGCGGTGTCAGTAATAAGGTCATTGTCATCTTCTATACTTAAACCTTGGAGGGATGGTGCTAATAGATTGGCTTCCTTGAAAAGTCTCCAATCGGCCTCTGGCAATTTCCACCGAGGTGGACGTGTTCCTATGGTGCTTGGAACGTTATGCAGTTTCAAGACTACGGGAAAGTGGTCACTACCACGTGGATTTGCTTCCACTGTCCATTCGATGCTTTGGAACAAAGACGGGCTACATAGAGAGATGTCTGATGCAGAGGAAGTCTGTGGGGCACAGTTAATATATGTCTGTGAACCAGTATTAAGCACGCAAACAGACCTTGAAACCTTGAAACAGACCTCGGCACGGTACAGATAACACCTTCGAACTAGGGGCTGGGTCCATGGTGGCGCCACTCACCAAACATCAGCGTATGCTGATGCCCCCATGTGCAGATGGTATTGAATAGCATCCACTGTTGCTGTCAGTGTCTTTTTGCCAAGCCGTTTAAACCGGTCAGATATCCCAACTTTCTCATTTTTGTGAAGACAATATTTGTATTACCGTGTATCCGTGTACCGTGGTGGCGTCACTCACCAAACATCAGCGTATGCTGATGCCCCCGTATGCAGATGGTATTGAATTGCATCCATTGTTGCTGTCTGTGTCTTTTTGCCAAGCCATATAAACTGGTCAGATATCCCAACTTTCTCATTTTTGCCAAGACAATATTTGTATTACCGTGTATCCCTGTACCTTGGTGGCGCCACTCACCAAACATCAGCGTATGCTGATGCCCCCGTATGCAGATGGTATTCAATAGCATCCACTGTTGCTGTCTGTGTCTTTTTGCCAAGCTGTTTAAACCGATCAGATACCCCAACTTTCTCATTTTTGCCAAGACAATATTTCTATTACCGTGTATCTCTAGCAGGTGGCTCAATTTTGTGTGCAACAATTGTACAGAGCAGATCTCGTATTTAATGAAGTATGTCTGTGAATTTACATTTGTGGAAATTGCTGTTCTCCATTACATCATTCATACATTTCAGACACGCAGCATCCACAGTCGAATGCAGCTATGCAATGGTCATTGGAGTGCACGTTTGGGGACCCCTCATGTGAGCTTGTATGCATGTTCATGTGAAGTATAGCTGCATGTCTGGTATAGCATCCATAAATGGCAGGTATGCTTGTACTCCTGATACAGCAGATGTCCATACATGGTACAGGAAACCGATATGCTCATATGCATATATGGTCGAGAATACGGTATGCACGTACTGCGGATACAGCAGGTATCTCTACATCCCAAGCAGCACGCAATATTGGTCCAATATTGCACCCATATGGGCTGCAAAGATTGCTAATATTGGACCAATATGGGGAGTGCAGCCAGGCTCAACATTGGACCAATATGGGCTGCCCATATCGGCAAGCCCACTTGTCGCCAATATTGCCAATATTTCTGTGATAACGCCAACGGGGAGTGCGTGTAATAATAAAGCATTATCCGGTTTAATATCCACCACTGATATTACTTCTCTCTTCTTTTTGCTTTTTCATTTCTGCAGATCTCATTGATCCACGTTGCATACATTTACAAAAAAAAAAAAAAAAACACTGCATCGCCCTAAAAACGAAGAACGGGTGGTACGCCCGTCTTGCTGAAGGACACAAGCAGTCCCACGGAACTGTCAATGCCAAACATCCCTCAGAAACCTTCATTGGGATTGCAATAGACTATACACCAAAAATTTCCAACCCGCTCCGAGAGTACAAAGGAGCGAAACACTTTCGTGACGGTGACGGACATACGCCAGAGCAACTCACACTGCTTGCAGCAACTTGAAAGCACCTAACTTTACAGAAGAGCCATCCCTTCCTATCAAACATTGTGTTTTTTTTACTTGACCTGCCGCAATTCCGTTATCATTACAGGAACCAGCGACATTTTAGCCCGTATGAAACGTCCAAACCGACTGTCGCGCATGCGCATTAGTTGTAGGACGCGTGATTTCGCTCAAACGACCACGCTCGCTCTCATTCGGCTCGACCGATTGGCATTGGCAAGCAAGACCAAGGCCAAGACCAAGGCACTGGAAGCAAGATGGCGGCTGCTTCCAGAACATAGAAACTTGAGTTGTCGAGTTCTAGTGAACGTTACAGTGGGATTGCCACGTATGTTGACTGTTTCGAGCAATGTGTGTCACCTGCGGGAAGTTGTTGGATGTAACGACATACTGAATGGGGCATTTCACCCGCTTCAATGTCCAATCTTGCCGTGCTGCTTGGGCATTTGTGCAATACGGGTACGTACCATGCTTTGTATTTTCAGTCTGTGGAAAACAGGACAGCGGGTAGGAGTAACTATGTTTAATGGCCGAGTAACAGAAAAATGGTATCACGAGATGATGACTGCTTCGTCATCATCGCAAAGATTTAACACAGTCAATATAAGGGTGTACACGGGCAATATGGGGCCCATATTGCCAGGATTTTCCCAACATTGGGGGAAATCTTGGGGGTGTAGTTCGTTACCGGGACCACTCGTTTTTAAAAATTTGTGAAAGCGTTTGAATGGTAAATATTGCATAGAAGTTAAAGAAGATCATATACTGAATCTAAAAAGGTAAGAATTATAAAATTCTGTGGACTAGAAGTTTTTTTATAGGCATTTCAACAACCCCATCTGATTCACTTTTAGCACAGGAGAAACACGGAAATGCTAAGCCTAACGGATTCGAAACTTGCAAGAGAATTGGGCTAAATCGCCTCACTTTAGTGAGGTTGGGTCAAGTTAGGTTCTACAGATTGTGGGGGGTCTGGGGGGGGCGCCGCCCCCCCCCCCCCCCCCCAGGCACGCAGTAGGCGGTGCGGGCGTCGAGACTGTGCCTCGGGTTAGGTCAGAAGGTCCTCACCCAAGATGGCGGAGCGCCATCAAGAAACGGGCGATAAAATTTAATTTTTATACGTTTCACGCAATATACGAGGGTCATTCCCGTTTAATTTCGTTCCTAATTTGCTCCTGCTTCAGATAAAAACATATCATTTACCTAGTTATCTTCTTTCTTTACAAAAACGCAGTGGTCCCGGTAACGAACTACATCCAATCTTGGTACAACGGGCCCCATATTGGACCCTTACATTCGTGAAAATTGCTGCAAATTGCAATTTCATACATTTCAGCCACACAGCCACACATTTTGCGTAATTGGAGTCCATGTTTGGGGACCCCTCATGTGAGCACATATCATGTTCACATGAAGTATAGCTGCATGTCTGGTATAGTGTCCATATATGGCAGGTATGAATGTACTGGTGACAAAGCAGGTTTCCATACATTGTATCGGAAACTTATGTGCTGGTACCTATATATTGCACATAATCCGATAAGCATCGACGCATGTATTGCTGATACAAAAGGTATCCATACGTGGTACCGGAAACCGATATGTTGGCATGCATATCTTGCCCGTAATGTGGTGTGCTGGTATCCATGTATTGCTGATACAGCAGGAATACATATATGATACCGGAAAGCATTATGCTGGTATGCATACCTGGCCCATAATACGGTATGCATTTATTGCTGATACAGCAGGTATCGATATCTGGTACGGGAAACTGATATCCTGACATGCATATATGACCCATAATACGGTATGACAGGTATGATACATGCCGATACCATCTCGGAAATTTGCAGTAGGAAACTTCTACAGTGGGAATCTTCTGACGGAGAAGAGGAAATGTGAGTACGATCATAGTAGAAGAAAACATGGAGGGTGGGCCAGTGTGTCAAGCTGTTGCATTTCATTTGTTTTCTTTTTGTTTTATGCAATGAGAGTGCTTATATGCAAACTCTACTACCAAAAGAACATAACAAATTTGCTATAGCAAAAGTTTGGTATAGCACAATGCACATTTTTCTGACGAGTTTAGAAATACTGATGTTAGAGGTAAAAAGTAGGCATTTTTCTGGTGGTTATGGGGCAGAAACAGCTCCCGTAGCAGCAGAAAAATGGTCACCTTTCAATAAGTACAAACCCAATTTTGTTGGCAGTGAGTAGCATCCCCTGTTGATGTCTGTTTCTTCCTGCCAAACCGTTAAACTAGTCAGATATCCAAACTTTCTCCTGTTTGCCAAGGCAATATTAGTATTACCGTGTATCTGTAGCAAGTGGCTGAATTTTGGGCACAACAATTGTACACAACAGCTTTCATATTTAATAAAGTACGTCTATGAATTTACATTTGTGAAAATTGCTGTTGTGCATTACATCACACATTTCAGGCATGAAGAATCCACAGTTGCATTTGATGTAACAGCTTTGCAATGGTCATTGGAGTCCATGTTTGGTGACCCCTCATGTGAGCACGTATGCACGTTCACGTGCTGCATGTCTAGTCTAGAATCCATATATGGGAGGTGTGCATGTATTCCTGATACAGCAGGTCCATACATGGTACCGAAAACCGATATGCTAGTATGCATATCTGGCCCATGATACGGTATGCAGGTATTGCACCAGCATATTGCTGGTGCAATACAGCAGCTTTTGCATAGCAGCTTTTGCATACAGCAGCTATTGCATACAGTAGCTGATTGCAGCAGCAGCACCCATACATGGTATAGGAAACCGATAAGCTAGTGTGCATATCTAACCCATAATACGATACAGATATCTTCTACAGCCGTTGTTGAGGGAGAACAGTGACATCATGCGAGAAGAAAACATGGAGGGGTGGGCCAGTGTGTCAAGCAGTTGTATTTTACGTTATTTTGGGGGGTTTCTGCAATGACAGTGCTTATATGCAAGCTACCAAAAGATAATTTGCAATAGTAAAAGTTAGGCACAATGCAGATGTTTCAGAGCAGCATAGAAAGACTGATGTTAGAGGTGAAAAATTAGGCTTTTTTCTAGAGCTGTGCGAATATTCGAAATTTCGAATGTGACACGAATATCTGATGGTATTCGAGTACTTTTCGGAACTTATTTTCAGTATTCGACATTTTCGAATATTTTTCGAATAGTACTGAAGTAAGGTATCGCTATCACATTTCTGCAAGTGGGCTTCACCTCATTACAGCCAAGAGTTAGGTGAAGCCCACTTCACGTTACCGCCATTGTTCTTTTGGTGTGCGGAACCATTCTGCAAGTCGGCTTCATCTCATTAAACTCGAGTGTTAGGTGAAGCCCGCTTTACACTGTTTACACTATTCTGACACTAAAGTCTACAACTTCTGTGAGCTCATGGTCAACACTGTACTCTGGGCACTGCATGTACCAGTAAATGTACTCCCAACTGTGAGAGTTATGTTCAGTAACAGACGGAAATATGTGCAGTTCCTAAAAAAAACACATGAAATTGGCAATGTAAACATAGAAATACATAGAAATAATTACATGCGCACAAAGCAGGCTGTATGGAACACGTTGACGAACTCTCAATGCAGTTCGTCTCACCAATGCAGTCTACCATAGACAACACAGAGGAACCCTTCTCTCACGATATGTTATGCTGGATGAAAAGATCTTTAAATATAACTTTTTATTACGTCAGGTGAAACACCCCGCATATTGTGGTGCCAGAAACTTCTAAACTGGTAGTGTAAAACCTTAATAGAAATTATTATAATCAAATAGAACTGTGATGGCAATAGATGTTCTGAGGCGGGAGCACATAGAACGGACAAATGCATACAAAGCCTCAAGTGCCTAAGAAATTAATGATGAAAAAAGAAGTCACTGAAAAGGTTAGCCAGCTGTAGGACTAATCATCAAATAGATCTAACGGAACAATAATTTCGGAAGCAGCTAACAGCTTAATCATAAAGTGCAGCTTCGTCTTCCTCTCCTTCCTCTCCACAGTCCACCTATCCTCGTTGTCTTGCCCGCAATGGCACCAATCTCCTTCCAATTGTAAACACGACGTCGAGGGCTTTTCTGTATCGGGTATCAACGTTAGCCAGCAACATGCCCGAGGTCACGAGTTTCATTCGCGTTGGCAGGCGATGAAGCTTTTTTTTTGGGGGGGGGGGGGGAATGACAGCGTGAAACGAAAAGCGAACCGTCACTCCACTGTGCGTCGTTTAAGTATAGAGAGCTCGACTCCTCATAGGATCAATAAACTTGCGCGACTTAACGTGGTCCTTGTCGACACAGTGATGGGCACTACTTGTATAGTACTTATAGTACTAGTATAGTATAGTACTTATAGTACTAGTACTTATATAGTACTTATAGTACTAGTACTTATATAGTACTTATAGTACTAGTACTTATATAGTACTTATATAGTACTAGTATAGTATAGTACTTATAGTACTAGTATAGTACTTAAAATGATTTTTCGGGTACTTTTACTTTGCTTCAAGTAATCCTGCTGAACAATACTTTCTACTTTACTGCAAGTACATTTTGCTGTACTTTACACTGAAGTACTTAAAGTATCCTTCTGTAAGCCTTGCCAGCTCGCTGCACGACACCGGCACTAGTCCGCACCGCATCCGGCCTGCCACCGCGGTATTCATTGTGGTGTTCACAGCACGCCTCAGCCTATTTAAGTCATTTCGCAATCATATCGGGGCCGATAAATTAGCACTTCTTAACATGCTCTTCCGCATCGTTCGCTCATGCATATAGCGTCCGTGTGTGGTTCGTTTGACAGGTTGCATTTGAACGTATGTTTGTGCATATTTGTCTCCGTAAAAGGCGTGACATGAAGACAGCATGTTGTATTTCAGGGTAATTAAGTATTTAGCACCGGCAGGACTTTTTACTGTATTTTTAAAGTACATATTTTTGCAAGTACTTAATACTTTACTTGAAGTACTTTTCCTGGTACTTTGCCCATCACTGTGTGGGCCTCTGTGTACTCGTCCTCGACTATACAGGGTGTTTCACCTAACGTGATAAAAAATTCTAACTGGGGACGTACTCGCCAGAGGATTGTGGGACTTCCGGCAATTACCTCCTGGGAACTTTTGACACCATTAAGGAAGACTTTGGACAATTTTTAATTGCGGGAAATTAATTTTTTTCAATTGAACTTTGAAAATTGCCAAGCGACCCTCACTTTTTTTAGAGAAATATGAAGTCCTCCACGGATAACCACAGACCCAACAAAAACTATGCACAGTATCGCAACAGAAATAGTCGAAAAAAATTAGAATTTGTTTTAGCCCCGCCTGCTCGATTGTCGCAAACAAAGAGCGCACGGGAGATGCGGGGAGAGGAGGAAGTGTTCTCGCCTCTTGTTTTACCTTTCTTTCCCCCGCTTTGACCTTGATGCTGGTGACAACCGTCTTGTCACAAAGAAAACAAAAGAACCGTCTTATCACAGTGAAGGCAAAAGGCGGGGACAATTCTTCCTCTAGACACACATTTGGCGCGCGCGCTTCTTTGCGAAAATCAAGCAGGCGGGGCTAAAGCGTAATTTTTACTAATTTTTTTCGACAATTTCTGTTTCAATAACACCCTGTTTTCTTTGTATAAAACTGCTAAGCAGGCCCATAAGACGCACAACAAGTTAATTCACCCCATAGAATCATAATTATCGCAGAAATTAAAGTACGCCGCAAAAAGCCACCTTGCGCTACCAGCTTGTGATCTGCCTGGGACCTCGCGCTGACGCTACATGGGCCACGCTCGCTGATTGGTCGAGAGAAATGTCTGCTACTCGGCTGTTCGGGGTTCTGAAAAAGTATTGCTCCTGGCTCGGTCATGATTCGGCCGCTCCTTCTATCCCCAATTCTCCGGGGGAACTGCCAAAATTGGTTTCGGCGGCAAAGGGACAGTGCGCTCACCCCAACTGACCAGCGAACCAGAACAGGTTGCCCCTGTAACGTCATCGGTGAGGTGGCATCTTACTTCTCCTCCTCGTTATACCCGGAGTGACGAGTTAAGGGTGAACGCGCGCAGCCATGTTTATGCGAGTTTTTTTCTGGGAAACAAATTGCACACATCAAAACCTTCCGCGCTATTCGGTAAAATGACACACACTTTCATCAGACGCCTAATCTGAAATTTTTTTGGATGATCCTCTGTACTCCTTTAAATGCTTTATCTTCGTAAGAGCGATAATAATGTGTACTATCTTGCAACGTCAGCATACAGTCTTGTCGATCATTTTTGACTGGTGCTCACTGACAAGTGGAACTATATAGTACTTCCTGCGCTGTAGTAACGCCAGACCGCGATTTATCATACGCCTTCTAATACGCACGCAAAATAATATGAAAGCACGTACTGCGCTGCTATACCTGGCAGCATTTATATATCACTTTTATTAGTGCCATAGCAACAGTGCGATATTCCCCAGCAGGCCGAGTAACAGAAGAAGCAAATTGAGAGCCGAGGAGTGGTCAGCTGAGTCGCAATAGTTGATGCCCAGCCTATGAAGTTTCTCCTTGAAGAACCCGGCAACTTGCGTTGCAGCATCGTAGCAGTGGAATATTACCGATGTATCCACTAAGCACTTGTGGTAGTCTCTGACGTGCCTGCGAAACATAACCGCTACAGCACTAAAAGGTAGAATAATGCTAGCCGACATGACGTGGCGCCGAAGGTGCCACGTAAGGGAACCAATCGAACACAGGCTTAGCCAGAAAAATGCTTCGGGAGGGGTTCTATGGGAACTTAACATGGGGAAGGACGATTTCACCCTCGTTTCCCTCTCCCAAATGCACTATCAAATTACGACTTCTGGAGGAGGTTTGACCCCCCCTCCCTTTTCTGGCTGCGCCACTGGAATCTGAGTGATCAAGGATCGCGCTCATTTCGCAGTATATGCCCTGTTAACTGCGTCATAATTCGTTTTACTCGCTATTATATTCGCAATCTGTTCTCAACCTCTCCACACAGTTTGTTCTCTCCCTGGACCAGCGTTAAGCAACCAAAGGGCGGACACAAAATCAGCCGCGTGGTTTCCTGCACCGCTGATCACGATATCTGGCTGTCCATACGCTAGGCGCATGTAACGTATATAGCAGCGTATAAATGTCCTAGTTGGTTCAAATATTACGTACTAAATGCGCAGAGAAAATAAGTAATGCGGCTAGGACAAGCGACGTCTGGGGAATGCCATTGTTTAGTACGCTTCTTCAGAGCAGCTCAGACCCGTCAGTTAGTTTGTTATTTAACGTTAACGTTAGGAATAGGAGGAAACCGAATAATGCCAAATCGGAACTGTATGGTCCCTAACCCTGCTATATGAAGAACCTAGAACGGGGCAAGGCGTGATGACGATGGCGGGGCAAGGCGTTATGGTAATTGCATCATATTGCTGTGTGTAGCGGATTGGAAGTTACGAATTATGTATCTGTGGCATAAATCGTATTTCTATTACTGCTACATGAAGGTGCTTTCTGGAGAGGACAGTAATGATCCTTGGATGTGGAGATGTTTTTGTGTCTATTAAGAATTACACCTCTGTGGGAAGACGCAAAGAGGTTCGTGTCGATTTAGAAGCCCCTTAACGCAAGCAAAACACAGGAATAAAAGGGACTTGTCAGGAAAAGCGTTCAGGGTGTCGTGCCGTGCCGTAGTGTTGTGTGGTGTCGTGTGGTGTCACAGGAGCACCGGTAGAACAGCGTAGTCGACGGACGTGAAGTTTTTGGTCGGTTACGTTCATAATTCGTTACGGATAGCAGTCACCTCAAGCTCAGTCTGTGCAATTTACGAGCACCGACAACGCCAATTAAGTGAGGCATACGTACAGGCAAATCATATCCTTAGCTCTGGCAATGAATGTGCTCTGCTTGCTTAGTGACTTGATGACGTTCTCCTTCAGCAGAATCGAGTCATCCTCGAAAACGTGGTCGCACCGTTCTATCGCCAATAGAAAGCCTCTTTCCCGGCAAGATTGATCTGCACAGAACAGTTTTCATTGGCAAACGTGGATAATAAGACGTTCCTTACATTGTGACGCGATGCATAACTGTTCGAAGAAAACGACAAATTGCAGTGTCAGTTATGCGCAGGGACAGCTGTATGATGTCGTTCAGTGGCGTAGCCAAGGGGTTTAGGGGGTTCAACCCCCCTGAAATCTTACCTTTGGTAGAACATTTGGGAGAGGACAACGAGGGGAAACCCTCCTCCCCCCAGTAAAGTCCCTATCGAACCCCTCCCGAAATATTTTTCTGGCTACACCACTGATGTTTTTTGCTGTAAATTGCGCCTAGCAGCAAAAATGAACAAGACTTTCCCAAAGACATTTGACCTAGCTGTGGACAGACTACTGGCATGATATTTATTAAATAAAATGAAATACAATAAAATTGCTTCAGAACTGTCTGCTGCATTCCAAAATATTTGCAGAGCAGTCACAGCACAAGTTAACCGTATGCAAGTGGTCTCTAAGCACGTGCTTTGCTTTGGACCGCGTTTGATTTTATTTGACCTACTGTAACAAGGATAACAGAGTTTGGACCTCGTTGTCCGTTTTAAGTCGGAAAGGGCGTTAAGTTGTATTCAGTACAGTGGATTAAAAGGCAGTCTTGTCACTAACATGGGCCCTGCCTATACCTGGAGCTCCACCCACTTTTTGAGCTCTATGGCCAAGCTCAGGTCGAAATACACTTGTCTATTATTATATCCATCCAGTACTTATACTTCACCCTTATTTATTGGGTGCTAGCATTTTGGAGAAACTGGATGGATTTGGATTGAAACGGATATCACTGGTGACAGACGAAAACGACGGATTTTGCGTCCACTTTCATCAACGCCATCTGCATGGAGAGAGGCATGTTGGGAAGTTTGAGAATTGCAAAAATGGTTGCTAGCAGGAGTAATTGGCCAGGAGAGCGGTACAACCGCTTCTTCGTAGCAGATTACTGCCGCTGTGAACTTTTAAATCACGTAACGTAAGTAGATCGTGGATCGAATCAAAAATGAGCAAAGATGTATGTATAAATAAAATTGAATGATAGAATGCAACTTTCTTGCTTTTATCTTGGGATCACCGTCTTAACTAGGCCTGTTACCGACGAAACATCTCATTTTCGCGTAAATAATGATGTTAGAGCGAAAGCTGAAGCTGATTTTGCAGATGCGTACACGAGGATATATACTCACAATGTGAAATTAAAGTAGTCTGAAAATTTTTGCCACGAAATCTTCGCTTCGCCGTTCCAAGCACCATCCTCCATTTTGGTGAAAATTTGGTGTCATTGCGGCCCCCATGGAAAACGGCAACCAATGCAATGCGCCCAAGTTTGACTGACAGGTAGGTCGAGTCTGTTTTTTAGGCTCCTCCCAATGGCCAGACTCCCTTTTAATACACTGCACTGGTTGTATTGTATGTGTGTGGGCATTGCATCTAGAAAAGCATGTTTAATGTGCTTGATATGTGATGTGCAAAACCGTTTTTAATGAAACCGTCTGCAATAAATATAAGAACCTGAGAATGGTGGACTTGTCACATTGAGGAGAAGAAGATTCGAACCAGTTTCACACCATACGTGGTTACAAAGTAGTTTTCTCATCTGCTGGTACCTCAAATTGAGCTACAGTTTACTTTTAGATGAGGGGAAAAATGAGCGTAGGAATTTCTGTACCAAGAATACATGTGAAAAACGGATATTCCAGCTGGCAGACAACATGATAAAGCTCTACGTGGCTCGCGTTGATCATATCACTTACGCCTCGCCCTTCCATGCATTCCACCATGTTGGACTACACCACCACGACCAAGGCTGCCGATCTTGTTGCAGTCGATGCTGTAATCTCGCTTGAGAAGAGCAGTCAGAGTTCGCATTCTTCCTACAGCTAATTCATTGTAGTCGCAATGATTTTCACGCGACGCCTCCATCAAGCAGTCGTGGTACTTGTCCCTGAGCCTAGAAATTGGATATACGCGCCCGTTGAAGCCGGTAAGCATGGACCGGGAGCACCGGTTCATAGTAATACCGGCCTGGTTGCTGCTATAGTCATGCAAACTAGGGAATTGTACGCCTGCCATTAGAGAGTGTTAACGTTGATAATGTACCCTCCGAAGTACGGAACCTACTGAGCACAATCAACGGGTAAGAATCACGGATAACTTCACGATGACGTCATGAACGTTCGACTATCACTCTTTTAGCGTTCAAATAACATATCACACGTAGCGTGACGTCACTAATGGCGATTGTTGTATATCAGAAGGTGTTCACGATAACAGTTCCAAAGACATAAGCGAATCGCCCTGTTTCTTTGAAGCAGGTGACATCACATTGCTAAGCTTCGATTTGGTAACTTCCTTTATCGTATCGTTTTCGTAGAGTTCTTTCGCTGTACTAAAAGTCGCTAACAGTGAGTTTCAGTGCATCGTACGCTACCTCCTTTACATACGTAAGGGATGATGTGGTGGTTCTGCGCAATGCGCGACGAACTCTATGTTTTGCACGTGCGTAGAATCACTAATGTTATCCCTTACGTACGCAAAGGCGATAGCGTACGATGCGCTAAAACTTCTTAACATCCTGCTACGTGTATTAAGTAGGGCAAATATCGATGCCAGTAGGCATTGATACTCGTCGGGGTGTCACATCTTTTACATTTGGTCTGTAACATACGCTTTATTTAGCCTGTAAGCCGTCTAGTTTTACATGCTTTAAATTTTTGCTTTATTTTATTTTAAGTTAAATATATCTAACTTCATATGAGCTGTTAAATCACCATACATGATGTAACGGTATAATTATCATGCTACAGTATTATCAAGTAAACCAGTGAACCTTTCGCAGCATTACGTTACATTGTCGTTAAATTGCGGTTCCAAACAGGAACGTAAACTGGGTGGACGCGATTGCGAAATTGAGCAGAGGAAGCCCACGGAATACGCTTTTGGTTGAGTGCCGGAGTGCGGCCAGTGGTCACTAGGGGATATGGAGTGCGAAGGTATGATGAGTACATAGTCGGTTGTAGCACGTGATGTCAACATGGAACCCACCACCATTTTCATAAAAGCAACAGCGCCGTCGTTGCTATATTTGCAGGTATCGTCGCAGTCACACTTATTGTAGAGGACAGGGTGAAACGCGACCTAGCTTTTGATTTTGATTGAATTTGATTGTATTTATTTGAAGTGCCGATAAACAGCCGTGGCGTTTAGTGTGGTGCACGAAACACAATACATACTCTATATACAACAGGGAACTACACATACACTGCATAATGCTGGCTAATTAAAGATTCCGGGATAACTAAATTAAGAGAAAGATATACTATCGAAATGTCGCACGATCAGAACCATAGTCATTATACACTTTCAGTAACCGAGACAAAGGAGAAGCAACGTCTGAATGACTAACGTAGAACAAATTTCGTGCCCTTGTCCTTGTTGTACACAGAAAATTAACGGATGAAAACATGGGACAGTCGATTTCACCGTTAATTACTTTTTCAAAAAATCACAAATCAATACATCGTCTTCGACACGACAATAACGGAAGTCCTATATAATCAAGAATGCGCTCATAGTCAGAGTATAACCTCCTACCAATATATCTGTCATAAACAGTAGTAACCAGCTTACGTTGTACACGTTCAATTTGGTCTGACTGCGTTTTAGTCAAACGTTTCCAAACAATACTGCAATGTTCGAGTCTGCTCCTGACATGGCTCATATACAGCACTAACAAGCACCGAGGGCCAGTGAAGCCACGAGTAAATCGCGTTATAACACCCAGAGACCTGACAGCATTGTTCACAATGGTGTTCACATGTGGGCCGAAGGAAAGGGCGCTGTCCACTATGACGCCAAGGTCACGAACAGAGGGCACACGCTCGATATCAATGTTTTCGACAACATAAGAAAAATGCGTGGGCTTTCTCTTTTTGCTTATCGTCAACACCTTCGTCTTGGCAGGGTTAAGTAACAAAAAATTATTTTCACACCAGTTATTTACTGGATCAACATCCCGTTGGAGTAGCTCACAGTCGTCCACTGTGGAAATAACCCGATACAGTTTAACATCGTCAGCATACTGTAGCACCTGCGAGTGTTGAACGACCAAGGACAAATCATTCACAAATATTAAGAAGAATAAAGGGCCGAGATTAGAGCCCTGCGGAACCCCAGAAAGAGACTTGTATTCCGACAACAAACAATTGCCTAAGCGAACAAAATTAGTGCGATTCGTTAAATAATCATTTATCCATTTGCAATAGCCATCTGTAACTCCAGTACGAGATAATTTCTGAAGGAGACGCACATGAGACACGCGGTCAAAGGCTTTTGACATATCGCAGTACAAAACGTCGACCTGACCACCATTGACAACTGCAGGTGAGCAATAATTTAAAAAAGAACACAGATTTGTGTCCACAGATCTTCCACGCATAAAACCATGCTGCGTTTCCATCGCTGCGCGACATGCTATCAGATACGACGATATCACAATTTCCAGAGCAGGCTCCAGATCTTTCTTTGATGAAGGAAGCGGCAAAGTGATCAGCAAACAGATTGGAAACAGAAACCGGGTCAGTACACAAGGTACTGCCACACTTTAGAGCGTTGACATTTTCGTGGGTTGATGCGTGGGCCTTAACAAAGGACCAAAAACGCTTAGGTTCCCTATTCAAGGAGCCTTCCACCAATCTAATATGTACATTCTTGTCACGAGCGTATAACCTTTTCACAAATGCCCGACACACGCTGTAATTCCGATACGAGAAAACATCTCGCTTGGCCCTAAACAGACGATAAAAACGTAACTTTTTACGTATATAATACTTTAAGTCTTTCGAGAACCAAGTACAGAAGCTGTAATGTTTTGTACTTAATACCAAAACTTCCGAGATCTACAGTGTATATTGTATACGTCAGTAACTCTAGCGTCACATGTCTTCGCTCTTTTCGTTGTCCTGTGTCTGAATCATTACATGCTTCCATCACTGCTAGACACTTACTGGCAGATCTTCTCATTGTCGAACCCTATTTCTACCAGTTGAATCATGCGCATGAAGTCACCAGCACAGAACTCATACTTCTTCTGCGCTTTGTCCGCGTCGCAGTTTTTTCCTGGATCCATTCGTTGTAGAGAAAACTGCGCACCAGCTGTAGAAGCAACCGATTATTCAGGAGACAGACCACAAAGCTATGCGTAAATGTTATAGAATTATCCCGTTTTCCTGCAGGTGGCTCTCATCTTCTTGCTGTTTGAACGGCATGGACATCTATGAGTTGTAGTAATACATCTATGAGTTGTAGTAATACATTTATGAGACGCGTTCTGAGATGCTGCACCAAGCTGAGAAGCACCAGGTCAAAGGTGAGACCCTTGTCTGAAGCAAAGTCAAGGGTGGGTTTGTTACATATTTTGTTTGAATACAGTCAGTGACGCTTCCGTAAAGTAGAAAAGAAAAAGATATGTGAGGAAATGATAAGGGAAAGAATAAGATGAAGAACAGTCTCTGTCTCAGAACAGCTTCAGAACGCGTCCTGAGGCTCTTCCATTAAGTGTCTGATCATCGTGATCATCGTTGAAGAGGGGTTGCACGAGAAACAGTAAACGTTCTTGCACAAAAACAATGATCGTAGCTAACCTGTACACGCGCGCACGAGGTCTTTGATCCGGACGCCCTCTAGGAACCTCTCAACTCTTTTAGAAACACAGGGGTGCCTACTATGTATCGGCCCATAGACGATAGCGAGCCAAGCCAACGATAATGCATTCTAGACATGTCCTTGTCACACGCCATTGCAAACGTGAAGATACACGCGACCATAAAGATGGCCGCGCCCATGATCAGACGCCAAACCGTTTGTAAACAACGCGTTTGATGTTTCTGTGCGTCGCTTTGTAACTTATTTCGACATCGGTAACTAGTTTTCTATCCTCGCAGTAAAGCACGTAGAGTTGCACATGTGGTCTCGTACTGCTGACCACCCCAAAGACGTGATGACGACACCGGCGTTAAGTCAATGCCATGCAGTTATACTTCGGGGCAATAGGCTGCAAGATCCTGTAAGAAGCACCAAGCAATTTTACGCTGGCAAAACACTTTCATCTCTGTTTTATGCCGACGGGAACGTGTGTGCAAGCGCTAAAACGACATGCAGACAAAGTCACACTACCTAAAAACGACGTTGCATATGACGTATGACCAGGACAAGACTGTGACCTTTCCACAAGCGATCACTTGACGGCAGTTCACAAATTAGCAGGTTTAGATCACCTATCTGTTCAGAAAGCATGAGTGAGGTTGTCATCAAACAGTGACGCGGCTGGGATGGAGTATCATGGGAGGAAATCCTGAGGCAGGGAGTTAAAGACGACCACGTACACACACAAGTTCTCAGCGTGGTTCACACACGATCACGTGGGTCGCTGTCGGCTGCTCGTACGCGGCTCGTATACGTCACACCGTACTCTTTATGTTACGACAGCATTGGAGCACTGCAAAGGGCCGGGCTGGTCCGAAAACCCGAGCCCGACCCGGCCCGCTTGCCGAAATCGGGCCCCAAAGTCCTTTTGACTGCGGACTCGGGCCGGCTCGAGTTCAGTCCGACACTTCTCGGCAGGGTGTCGAACCGAAACGTTTTTCGTTCCGGTTCTATCATAACCGGTCCGGTACCGGTTCTGCTCCGGAGCAAAAAAATAACGGTTCATACCGGTTTTAACCGGTTCAGCTTCTGGTGGGCATATTCATTCCCAGACAAAAAAATCAATGTTGCAAAATGTAAACCCGTTTATTCCGCATACATGGTATTTAATATTAATAGGCAGCTGTGAAATTGGTAACTCCTGGTTCCTGTAGGTGACTGTCTGTTCAAATAGGCTTTCTCCTTTCTTGAAGCGCATGATACAGACTGACTTCTTTGTTGTGATGTCATACGTAAAGTACTCTCTTGCTGGATTGCTGCTATCGCGTCCCATCCGAATGCCTGTTGCTGCTTCCTCACCAGCAAGCATTACCGCGCGAGTACGACGCAAATCGAGGGACACCTTCACTCACAAACGCGCTCGACGGCTCCGTTTTTTTTTCTTCGTGTCCTGTCCACAAAATAGGGGCCACTTCGCACGCACTTGCCTCGCGGATACGTAAATGTATTCAACTTCGCTGCTCTGAAACAAGGTACACGTTGCGCGACATTACCGATAGAGACGTTTCGCAGCCCCCTTGGGTCGCTGTTTAGTTGAGGAGAGTTTGGGCAGATGAAATTAAAACGAACACTACGGCACACTGGTGGAGAGTCACAACCGGTCACATGTACATCTAAGTCTATGTGTGCGAACGATAAAACGGTAGAAAGGGAGCCTAAGGGTCATAGTATACCGACATACCTTGCACCTTAACCGTAACCCTCGTAAAGTATCCATGACATGACTTCAGAACACACGACGACAGTTTCATTCGCCTACTCGTAGTCCAAATCGGCGAAGTTTTTGCTTGTACCGAAAACCAAACCGTTAAATAATTTTTTTCGGTTTCCCTCCTGAGCGAAAAAAACGTATACGGTTTCGATTCCGTTCCGGTTCGCACCAAAATAGCGGTTTTTCTCGGTATTCGGTTCCGGTTTTCGATTCGCTCCGACACCCTGCTTCTCGGGCCTAAGTCGGACCGAGCACTGGTGAACCATTTTTTCGCATCCTTAACATTCGTTTTGAAAACAAAGGAACCATGTACCAGGGTCCTCCCTCCGTCTTTCTGCTAAAACGCTACAACATAGGCGTCGCGTTATTCTCGACTTCGCCATGTTGAGGATCTCGCTCTGGCTGCGGCGTGCACCGTAGACAGGCGCGCTAGACTTGACGCCCACGTGTTGCTATAGCAGTATGTACACAAGCAGAATTCCCATCAAAGGCTGCGCTTGCGCGTTCCAAGTATGTGTGGTTTACGCTGTTTGCTGTGTACAGTGTAGATACAACCTGTTGGACGCATGGAATTACACGTCCACTTAGGCAGCTGCGAGCCGGGTCTTTCGGCAGGTCGGACTCGGGTCAGGTAAGCCTCCGCGGCTTCGGGTACAGTTCGGGTCGGGTCGGGCCGGGCCGGTAAAGTCAGGTCCATGCAGTGCTCTAATTCGGGCGACGCCTCCAATATCACACCGCTCCGCAATTTTTCAGGGGGCTTTTGCAAGCAACATTGTGTAGTGACAGGCAACATTGTGTAGTGACAGGCAACGTCAAGAAAAAAAGAAAAAAATTTGCGTGGTTGCCCGATTGACCATTTTGATTACATGAAGGAAGTTTCGAGCAATCCTAAATGCCGTTTCACTGCCTCTTCAACACAGCTGTTCACTCGTGCGAAACTGGTAGTACAGAAGTAACGGAATGTCGTTGAATCTGCTCTGCAAGACGGAAACGACAATAATGTGCTGTTATTTTCTCCTTGTGCGTGTGAGTATCATCATGCACGTTGACGCATCAATCGCTGTCCGAAGGGACGTACCATTTGTCAGCCAAGAACAACCAAAACGGGAAGACACACGCAGTATGAGGAGATAAGACTTACCTCGTTTCTTGGCGCATTTTGTATCAAATTCTTGGACGACGTAATTCTGCATGTAGGCGAGGTGACCGTTGAGTGCCATTCGTCTGTTGCAATGAGTAACGTGCCTTGCTCCGCTCACACAATGGCGGTAAACGTTGACAAGCCTGTAAACGCAAGGCATGATGCAGTGAACGCTCGCACACACAAACACACATACGCACGCACACAGGCACGTATACAGACCGACCGCTGTGGCGTCGCTCATGATCTCAGTTGTCTCCCGACGTAGACCCCCAATTATTATTATTACACAGGCACGTACGTGTAAACACAGTTTCTATCTATCTCTCAGTTGTCTCGTGACGTAAACCCCCAGTTATTATTATCTCTCCCTCTCTGTTGAGGAATTGCTCATAAGGTCAGAACAAGGAAAGGAGGGTGGTAGAGAGTAGTGCTGGAATGTGCGTTCCTCTGAACGTGTACTTAGTTCTAGTTAGGTCCACGTTGCTTTGGGTGTAACTTAATATCAAGGAAGTCCTCAAGGAAGTGTCACACCGTTGTGGCTACTGGCCCACTGAGCACCTCGTCTCTATGCCTAGTGTACGAGTTGAGGAGTCCTGCGCCGGGTATTGATTCGCAGTACACATCCTGCAGGCAACTGGTGTTCGACTAAAATGCGTTAGGGGCATGGCTCACCTGCACACATGCTCTTTTCCCATGGATGGGTAATCGGTGGCATTGATGAACGTTGCTGCACAGTGGAGGAAATGTCGAATGAATTTATTTGCATCGCAGGTTCGTTCTGGTGGAAAACGTAGACATCATCATTAGACATTCATCAAACTTACATAATCATACAGAAGCATGTGAGATGTAGGAGCTCTGTTTTTGGCGTTGTCGTTGTGATTCGCGGACGCCAAGCTAAGGGTCCGAGTAGGTATACGCCAAGCTAATGGTCCACAAACAACCTTGACGTATCTGCTCGGACGCTATTTGGGGGTTGAGTGTCTTCTGTCAGCGGAGGAGACGTCTGTGGCAGGGAACACCCCGAAACCCTGCCCTATAAACCATAGTGGGAAACACGATAGGTATAGTACTCCGCGTTTTCAGTTTGATAGCTAGAAGCCTGATGAACGTATACCGATAAATTTACAAATTTAGTTTCATCCCCTCCCCGATATTTCCCAGCAGTCGGTTTATTTCGTCATCTCCTCGCTGAAAGTGGCTCACTTGGTAAAGTTGAGCCGATATTTTGTTATTACTGTTGATATACACGATTAAATAAGCTTTCTACTCGTATACGTTCTGGCCGCAATATGCTACGGTCTGGCCAGTTACTCTGGAGATGTGCCTCAACGGTTGCGTTTACTACACAAGTGCTAACTTTGAAGAAGCATTTCTAAGCCATTTCTGACAAGAAATGACAAGTGTGCTTGCAATGGGGCACGCAACATTGGTTGAGTGCCAATCTTACATTACGCAACAGTTCTGACTTGCAAAAAAGAAAACAAAAAGAAGACGCTTCGTATGATGTTAAAGCCCACTGTTGTCCTTTTCTTTTTCCTTCGTTCGTTCGTTTTTTCTTTTTTCACATTCTCCGATTTGCAAATTCACCGGCTGTCAGAGGGTAAACGGTCGATTTCTAACAGATTTCTAAGCAAAAATTAAACTCCGAGAAATATATGCCGGATTCGTCCCAACAGGGAAATTCTAAAACTATTCGTACAGGATAGTGATGCATACGCAAGGTGTTTAGTGTATATAGGTGTAACAGCGCATTTTCGTCCTCACCAAATTTGTGTCCTCCTTGTTATGTATGGATAAGTAATTCAGATAGATGGCGCCACAGTAGAGATATTCTCGGTGTGTTGTTGCTGTTGGTAACACGGCCCCCTGGTTTGGGGAGGGGGGGGGGCGGTTTCTTTGTCGAAGCGCGTAGTGGGGGAGGAACGAGAGAGAAATCCTCGCCTCCAAAAATCACCTCCAAACTGACGTTTGGAGGCGATCGTCCCCCCCCCCCCCCCTCCCTTGAATCCGCCACTGGTTGCAACTTGTTGCAACCGAGTCATTTCTGTATGCCATATAACATGGTGTCAGAAGTCGAGGAACTCAGAGCACAGCCATGGCAGCGATCCTGCAACAAATCCCGCCCTTTCAAGCAATGTCGAACCCGGCAGAGAATTGGGCAAAATGGCGCCGAAGTTTTGAAATCAAATCTACGAGAAGGCGTGCAAGGGTATCATCGTGAAGACAACGACACGAGGATGACACTTTTTCTGCATGCTGCTGGGAAGGAAATCAACGACATCTATCCAAAGCTAACGTTCACAGCAACGCAAAAAGGCAGTTCCCGAAGCATAGAACAGGTGTTGACGGCTTCGACAGCCATTTCAAACCGCACAAGAATGTGACGCATGCAACCTTTGTTTTTAACAATTTATGACAACGGCAAGGTCAGATCGTTTGATTAGTTTGTAGGAGAGGTAAAGTTGTTGGTAGGAGAGGTAAAGTTGTAGGCAGAAGAGTGCGAATTTGGTGACTCGTACAAACGAATGGTGAAAGATCGTCTCATAATGGATCCGAGATGGCGTCCTCCGCGAACGCTTGATCCGTGAAGCTAACATAACATTAGAATCTGTATTGAGCTGTAGAAAGCAGCAGAATGGTCAAAAGCCCCACACCGAGGCTATGAAAGAGACTGAAAGGCTAAACGCCTTGCGACAAAAGATAAAGAATGCCGACGGAGCTACCAAAGACTCCAAGAGCCGTAGCAACGTGCAAAATGAAGTATCATCTGTCCAGCGTGAACAACATGCTCGTCAAGGAAAGCAGGACAACCGAGAAAAAAAAAACGTTCTACATGTGGACAATCACACCAGCCGCGCAAATGTCCGGCATATGGAAAAACCTGTTTTGACTGAAACAAACTGAATCGCTTCGCACACGTGTGCATGAGTGTCACGACAAACAGGAGACATTAGTGTCAGGACAAACAGGAGAGAAAAGGGTACAATGCCTAGAAGAGGACAGCAATGTTGTATCACTGGACATCCTGACAGTATGTGACCCGCAGAGAGGGTCGGGAGAGTGGATAGAACAAGTAAAGATGATCAAACAACTTGTGTTAGCCAAACTGGACACTGGTGGCCAGGTCATATCCCAGCATGAACTGCTGAAGTGGGAACAAAGGCCAAATGTATATCGCACTGAAGTCATAGTAATTACTACGTATTCTGCCGAGAGCTCACCAGTTGTTGGTGAATGTAATCTAAGCTGCGCCACCAATAACTGTGAAAAGATGCTGAGGTTCATGGTTGTGGACCTACACGCCATAACAATCTTGGGGCTAGATGCCTGTAAAGCCTTGAATTTTGTGAATCGCACACCTCAAGCGAAGCCCGTAACCACGAATATGCTGGTAAAGGTAACTCCGATTCAACTGATGACACACGAAACCCCTGAGACAATCGCGCGAGAGTACGAAGATGTACGTATTTGCAAGACCAGGTTGCGCAAAGACAATGATAAGGAAAGTACTAGTGAAAAGTCAGTGATTCAGCTAAGATAAAACTGTACAGTTAGAGAATAAAAGGACATAAAGCTAAAACTACAGTGCGTTTAAAACACCAACGTCTTCAAAGAAACTAAACACCCGTTCAAATGGTAGAAGAGCCTCATCCCCCAGCAAAAGGGATGGATGTAGAGGTGTGTGGTATGTGGAGAGCTAGTGGAAATGGTGAAGTCTGTGTGTTTCATGTGATGGACATGTAATAAGCATGTGGAGGACAGACTTCATCTCGTCACATCGAGTGCAATGTGGAGCCTCTTCATTGCAGAGGAGGTGACTGTGGGTCAAATGAGTGTGCCCAATTCTCAACCTGTCAGAAACAACTTCATGAAGACGACTGTTAAAAATCTGTGTCGGTTTTACAATGCTGGGCTTAACCAGGTGAAGTTTGTTGGTGTGTAGTGTATCCCAGTGCTGCTGCCATCTGCTATTTATGGCCCTCATAAGTGTAGGTCGGAGGTCTTGGGACGGTACATCAAAAGGATTCACCTAAGATGAAAGAGCAGTTGTTGATGATGATGATGATTAATGGCGCAAGGGCAGCTTAGGTCATAATGCACCAAAACAGGTGGTGAGCATGTACTTAGACTAAAATTATAATGATTATATTAAAACTAGACAGAAATCAAAAAGGCACAGTGAGAGAAATGGGATGGATTACAGATTATGCAGTTGACCGATGTCATTTAAAACCTTAAAAACACGTACGATGGGTAAGAGAGGTTCATCCCCCAGCAAAAGACAGGGATGAATTGGCAAATGAAAGCGGTAAAATTCAGAAAAATAACGATGACGCTCTACCTCGTAAGGTGGGCATGTAATGAGTAGGTGGAGTACAGTCAGCTGTACCCCATAATGCATGCATTCTGGTGTCTCTTCGCCACGCAACAAAAAACCGTGTGTCAGATGTGTATGACCAAGCCTTAAACGACTTAAAATGATCCCCTGTAGGCGGTTTTCGACATTACAATAGGAGTATCCGATTGACTGCTTAATGAGCCTAAGCTTATTTTGATGCTGGGTGTCCCAGTGTTGCTGCCATGTGCTGTTTATTTTCGAACTGATTGGGTTAGCCCTGTGGTTCTCACCACAAAAAAAAGATGGCTCGCTACGAATCTGTCTTGACCCACGAAAATTGAAAGAAGCCATCAAGAGACCACATTACCAGATACCAACACAGGAATCTTTATTTGCAAATCTTAAGGATTCAAAGGTGTTTACTCTTTTTGACGTATCAGATGCATTTCACAATCTCGACATCGACGATGTAGTTCCAAGTTATGCACTTTCACGACACCTTTCGGAAGGTACAGATTTCAGGTGATGCCATTTGGACTTAGCTGTGTACCAGAGGAGTTGCAGTGCACCATGGATGAGCTGTTTGAGAACGAGAAGGGCACCCATCCTTACTTTGATGATCTGCTACTGGCAGCTAGTGATCTTGAACAATATTGTGATCAGCTCAGACGTGATCTTGAGATAGTAAGAAAGGCAAACTTCAGGACTAACAGAAGATGCAGCTTGCAGTAGCTCAAGTTCGTTACCTAGGACATCTAACGCCTGACGGCATAGCAGCAGATTCTGACACGGTTCAGGCAATAATGTCGTTCCCAGTACCGGAATCCAAACAAGACTTGCATCGTTTCCTAGGACTGGTTACATATCTAACAAAGTTCGTTTCAAACCTATCACAAGAGACTCGAGAGCTGC
This sequence comes from Ornithodoros turicata, assembly GCF_037126465.1. NCBI lineage: Eukaryota > Metazoa > Arthropoda > Arachnida > Ixodida > Argasidae > Ornithodoros > Ornithodoros turicata. The sequence continues at coordinate 46,988,037 of NC_088201.1, forward strand.
GACAGCTTCTGAGACAAGATGTCGTGGATTGGGTATAGAAACACCTAGTAGTGCTTTGACAACATCAAATCACTTCTTTCAACAGCACCTGTACTGATGTTCTTTGATGCCGCTGAGCCTGTAGTCCTTTCGGTACATGCCAGCTTTCGCGGTCTGGGTGCGGTTTTGTTGCAAAAGGAAATGCCTGTAGCGTTTGCATCAGCAACTTTGAATGACACACAATGCCGATATGCACAAATAGAAAATGAACTCTTAGTAGTGGTGTTTGGAGTGGAACACTTTCACTATTATGTGTACGGAAGATCAATAACAGTACAGACAGACCATAAGCTTTTGATCGGACTGTCAGCGAAGCCCTTCGATGATATCACACCACAACTGCAACAATTGTTACTGAAGCTTCGACATTATGTCGTCAAGTTGGTGGATGTTCCAGGACAAGGCCTTTCGCTGGCCGACGGCTTATCCCGAACTCCATTGAAGTCTGAAGAAATAGACACATCCGGCATGACTATTCGGCAGCTACACCACTCCTAATAGTTCGCGCATCGCAACGAAAGTTGATTGCATTAGACAGCTTAAGTTAGACACGTAAAGACGAGGTACTTCAGATGGTGATCGAATACATAAAACATGGATGGCCAGAATTTCCCAACGAAGTAGCCACAGCAGTAAAGCAGTACTGGAACTGCGGGGATTAGCTTTATTGTGCTGATGGACTCCACCGCAGAGGGAAACGTGTGGTGCTCCCCAACTCTTGTGTGCCTGATGCATTTCAGAAACTTTACGTAGGACACAGAGGAATTGTAGCCTGCAAGACCAGGGCATGAGAGTCGCTGTATTGGCCCTCGATGAACATGGACATTGAGATGATGATACGCAACAACCAAACTTGCCAGGAACACCAGCGTGGAAACCAAAGACAGCCTCTGATGGATTGTGAGCTACCTGGTCGTCCTTGGCAGACACTGGCAATGGACTTCTCCCATTTCAAAATCACTCAATCCACGTACCCACTTGTTATTGACTGAGTCCACTGAAGTGAGGGACATGCGATCAACCACAGCAAGAGCTCTGATTGTGGTATTGAAAGACATGCAGGGTGTTTCACCTAAAGTGGTAAACAATTCTAACTGGCGACGTACTCGCCGGAGGATTGTGGGCCCTTCGGCAATTACCTTCTGGAAACTTTTGCCGACATTTAGGCGGGCTTTGGACAATTTTTAATTGAGAGAAATTTATTATGTTCAATTGAACATTGAAAATTGCCAAAGCGAACCTCTTTTTTTTCCACGGAAATATGAAGTCCTCCACGGTTAACCACAGTCCTAACAAAAACTATGCACAGTATCGCAACAAAAATAGTCGAAAAAAATTAGTGACAATTCCGCTTAAGCCCCGCCTGCTTGATTGTCGCAAAGAAGAGCGCACGGAGGGTGCGTGGAGAGGAGGAAGTGTTCCCGCCTCTTGTTTTACCTTTCTTTCCGCTGCTTTGACCTTGATGCTAATGACAACAGTCTTATCACAAAGAAGGCAAAACAAATGAAGGCGGGGACACTTCCTCCCCTAGACGCACATTTCGTGCGCGCTTCTTTGCGACAATCAAGCAGGCGGGGCTAAAACGGCTATTTCTACAATTTTTTTTCGACTATTTCTGTTGCGATACTGTGCATAGTTCTTGTTGGGTCTGCGGTTATCTGTGGAGGACTTCATATTTCTGTTAAAAAAAGTGAGGTTCGCTCGACAATTTTCAAAGTTCGATTGCAAAAATAAATTTCCCTCAATTAAAAATTGTCCAAAGCCTTCCTAAGTGACGGCAAAAGTTTCCAGAAGGTAACTGCCGAAAGTCCCACAATCCTCCGGCGAGTACGTCGCCAGTTAGAATTTTTTATCACGTTAGGTGAAACACCCTGTGTATGCTAGATTTGGCATACCCGATGAAGTCGTGAGCGACCAAGGACCACCGTTTGACTGCAGTGAATTTGCAGCTTTCATTAGCGAATGGGACATTCTACACAACCCATATTCACCCCTTTACCCGCAGTCCAATGGACTAGTTGCGCGCTGTGTACAAACTGTGAAATCGTCCCTCATCAAGGCAATGCAAAGTGGCCAAGATCTCATGACAGTGCTACTTAACTATCGTGCAGCCCCTCTCGATGGTTTGCAGTCACCATCCGAAATGCGAGAGGAAACTGAATACTTTTGTACTGTCCATCAGAACCTTCTCAAGCCGGACTTTCCTACCAGATACTACCAGCAAGAGCTTCGCAGAGGGCAACAAGCACAACATATCCATGGTGACAAGGACAGAAAATCGCTGAAGCCGCTGAGCATAAATGAACCAGTCTGGTTCTGGAATGGAAACTGGTGGGTGAGGGCAACTGTGTACCAGGTGGGGCCGCAGCTTGGGTCTTATGTGGTCCATGCGGAGCAAGGAACACTGTACCGTAGGAATCGTGTACATATGCAGCCTGCAACCAACTATCTAGTGGGCCTCGAGCAAGAAAACCAGAGGTCATCCGTTGGGGATTACTTCTTTACAACAACCAGCACACCCCGAGAAGTGGAAGTGGCCGGAAGTGACCCGGCACGTCCAGCTGAGGACGACGTATTGCCTAATGTTACAAGGCAACGGATGGTTGCACGTTCAGACGGGAGGCTAAAGTCCCCAGAAGATTTCCAGACTGAGTGTGCAGACTTATGTTTTGCTTATTCTCTTCTTCTTAGGGCTCATTATAGGGACTATAAAATTTCCCGGACCCTCATATTTTTTTCGCTGGACACTGATCTTCCCGCCGAGAAACTAATATGGCACAATTTTTTCAGGACGAAATCGCTCCACTCTGTGAGAAGCGCGCGCCTGAAGTGTCTCTTCCGCGTTCCTCCTCTCCCGCGCGCATTCTCCCGTGGATGATGTAACTGTACGGACCGCACTTCAGTGCCCCGTTACGTCACCGGTGTTGCGCAATGGCAAGTAATGCTGCGAGCCCGCTGTGGATGTCGCCTTCCAGTCGCACATAGATGGTCACAAGGTCTCTGGCAGAGGTGGGGAAATTACTTTTATTTTGTAATGAATTACCATTACTCATTACTTGTATAAAAAAACTAATGCATTACATTACTCATTACTTTTTGGATATTAGTAATGCATTAGTAATGCCATTACTTTAAAGAAGTAATGGCATTACTCTGGCATTACATGTACGTTTTAGCCTCAGCCTCAAGCCGTTTTAGCATAAGCCTCAAAGGTGCTATGCATAAGTTTTTTCCTCGCTTTTTTTGCTATAGGCAATAGCCACCCGAGTGTCCCCAAATCGGTGCCACTAAATTCCCGCAGAAGCGAGTCTGATAGGCAAAAGCTATAGATAAGATTTATTGCAGATGATGCCTTTTCTAACATTATGGAGCCAGCGGATGAGGCCCAGCTATACAGTTGTGTCCTGGCAGAAAAACTACCTCTGACAGCACAAGAGAAGCTAACACGGTACCATAACAAAACAGTGAATCCCTACGGCAATTGTTACGTATTACCGTCATGGAGGCTATGTTTCTATTTCATTGATTTTCCTTTACTCCAAATGCGCACAAGAGAAAATCGGTGATATCATCATGTAGAAACTTGTGACACACACCGCCGACTGTTGAACTCTTAAAGAATTCCCCAGGCTGTGCCTTTCTCTTTCCTTGCTGCCTTGTGCTCATTGTTAAAGGGGGCTTGAAGAAAACCTGGATGTTCCCAATCTTCACGTGGCGCAATGAACATTCGACAAAAGTAATGAGTAATGCCACCCTGCATTACTCAGTCGAAATGTAATGCATTACCATTACTCATTACTTGCTGGCAAAACGTAATTCATTACCATTACTCATTACTCAAAAGTAATGCATTACCGGTAATGCATTACTTTGTAATGCATTACTCCCCACCTCTGGTCTCTGGTCGCGTCTGAGGGTTGAAGTTGAAGCATTACGTTTTCTTGGTTGGAAGCGTTCGGATAACACGCTATAATGAACAGCTTTTTGTGTGTGAATCGTTTGCTACACTTGAGCTGGCAAGTATGACATGTCAGCTGTACTTTTCATCGAATGTATTCGTCCTCTGCTCTGCGGCCGTTCACAACAAGGAACTCAAGCACCTCCGTGGCTTTGAGAGTTTTGCTGACGAGTTACGTGGGCCTCTAGCGATTCACCGCAACGTGTATTGGTTGTATCGCCGTCACCAATGGAAAGTGTCTGGTGGTTGCTTGGCGTTGCAGTTATATTTACAGTTATGTTTACGTGTTGGCAATCTAACAACAAAGCAAGTGCGTTGTGAAGTGCGACTGTGATATTTGGAAGACGCCCTCTTTGTTGCTCGATTTGTTTCCACGAATTATCGTAAAAGACTGGGTGGTCTAATGTTTTGTTTTACTTTGTTTCAACTAGTGTACCTCGTCATCATTACTGTTATTATTCAAAGCAGCTTCGCGCCTTCAGGCGATTCTATATTTACTCTGCATTTATTGTTCTACAGACAGGATGGGCTGGCTGTATTTCCTTCCGTCGAAGGACTTGTTTGCCTAAGAATATGTTTCACGCAAGAATTTATTTCGGAGCACGTCACGTATTCTGTATTCAATGTTGAGCACGTTGTAAATCTGAACATTTAGCATTGCCAACCACCATGCCTACAGGAACTCAACTGCAGCGTATTGTGTAAGAGTATTCTCCACATCGTATTTATTTCTGATAACTGTTTGTCGTTTAACAAATTTATTGTTCAATCAGGTTCCCAATACTGTGTAATACACCCGTAACCCTAAGACTGAGGGACACAATCTAACGACACCAGTTCGCCTGCTTCATTGCCATCTTATATTATTGTGTTACATGAGCTGTCACCAGTTGAGGTAACTGGAAAAAAGCAAAAACCCCCAGTAGTCACGTAGCATGCCCTATATTTTGCAATTAAAAAAACGTCAAGTAATTGGTACTATTTCAAGTAAACTGCTTGTTGGTCTACTGGCGGAAATCTGCTTCTTTGTGAAAGAACTGTTCCATTTGCCACCGGGACAGGGTCCTCAGCTGTGCAGGCTCCTCCGAGGGTGCGGGCACACTTGTATGTGTGTCAAGGGCGAGGGCATCAGGCTCAAACAGCTGAAATGGCGATATTTAGCTCAAATAGTACAATAACTAAGACCTAATTAACATCTACATATACACATTATCTGCTATACATGCATAATTTTTATTTTTAATCACAGGATATGTTCTATTTTACACTGTCACACAGCTCATCTAACAACTGTATTGGCACCAGTGTTACCAGCAAATAAGGCTGCACAGCCTAAGCTGCACAACCTTGCAGTATGCATAGAGCAAGTTGAGCTGGTTGAACACAGCAGTACACCACTGGTATGATAATGGTTGGTAGGGTTATTTTTTGGTAATGTGAAACAAAGCGCAGAGTTGTAGCAGGAACAAAATCTCATGAGGACATAGTGCATCAAAGGTAGGTTCCTTTAATTTAGAGTTGACCTGCAGAGCACTTGATGGAGTTGTTCTGGCATGTTACCCTGGTGAAAGACTTCAGCTGCCATACACATGGGCTGCCCTGGTTTGAGAGAAGAAAATAACACAGTATACAACTCCAGTTCCAGTGAATGCAAATGATGTAATCCAACAGAGCAATGATTATAAGATAAGAATGTAAACAAGAAAATGTCCCCCTCAATATCATATTTGTGCACATGATAAAGCAAACTGTAAATCAAATAACAAAAAAGGTTAAAAAAAACTTGTGAACAATATACAGAGCCCGAATGGTAGGCAAGACACTGCATCAAAGAGGAATCTGGAAAGAGGGTGCACAGCATTTGTCTGCTCTGAATAGTGGGTCGCAATGATCATGCTGTCTCACCTAAGGCATTTCAGGCTCCGCTGAGGAAGTCACCTGTAAACATGAAAGCAGATGAGTGAAGAGAAAAGAACGGATACGTATGTTATATATTACATAAATATTCTGTTGAAGTATGGTTTCTAAGATCATGCTAAACGAAGTGTATTTTTATCAACAGTGCACCATCCGAGTTTAGGGACTAGATTCGGTGACTTCTATTTTGTCTTTTTTTACTCTCTCGTGTGCCGCAAGCGGCCGCAAGGTTCAGAGTTACGCAGATGAGAATTAACCCATTTACGCAATCCTGAAATCTGTGACAGCATTTGGACCACATGGACTGGGAGACCTTTATTAGCCCCAATCACGAAAAATACTCACACTTTTGCGCCGTTTAGGTGGATGTTCTTTCCCCGGTGTGGACAGATATTGTGATGGTGCTACACCTTGATTCAGACGACACTGAGCTCGTTATCCAGTACGTTCAAGAGATTCAGCGTACCCTTCGTAAATTCAATAATGCAAATGTCCGCTTCAAACACGAGCAGCCGGATGGCACCGCATCGTCTTTCCACTCCGGCGGTCCGATTGCTTCGTGGCATCAAACGCTGCCCGTCTCGTCACTGGGAGGCATATGACATTGGATGCCAGGCGAATATTGACGTAAATTAGGGAAACCAACTATCCAACATCGTCTCGGCATGTCGACGAAAACCACAGGATGCGACTATGCGACTGCGATAGACTGCGACCCTCGCGCGGAAGCTGCCGTCATGGAGATTTCCACTCCGATGAACGCATACGCGGGATCCTACGGCGCATGCTACTGGCGGGACCACGACACGTCACGATGACGTGTCGTGGATCCGGCCGTGGTCCCGTCAAGTTGCTCGCTGTGTCTCCGCTCGGCAGCTCGCCACGGCGCGGCGCCAGCTGTCCTCCCTTCGCCGCTCCGTTTAAATTCCCTCCCGAGGATAGTCTTCGCATGACGAAGGTAAAATTTTGGTTTTAGACTCAGAAAAAGGTTTTCTTTCTGATGAAAACGAGAAAAAAAAATCATTTCCTAGTCCCTTTAAAAAGAGAAAGAAACAGCGTGTTATGTATTGATAAGTAATAGATAGATGGCGCCACTGTAGAGATATTCTCAGTGAGTTGTTGCTGTTGGCAACGCTGATAGTGAAGAACAAATTCAATAAAAAGTTAAGGTTTTCATCTTTCGTTCCAACGTGTTGCAACCGACCCCTTTCTGTATGACATATAACACTCTTGGTAATCGAATAGCCCTGCTTTGTGGAAAATTGGAGGCAACGGCCCGCAGTGGAACACAGCGTCCTGTTCTGCACGCAGAAGCGGATCCAGACCCTCGGTTGGGGGGGGGGGTTCTTTTTTGAAGCGCGTAGTGGGGGAGTTGAGATAGCAAAAAAACAATGTATAAACTGACGTTTCGGGGGGGGGCGATCGCCCAACCACCCCTCCCCTTGGATCCGCCGCTGTCTGCACGGAACAGTGCGCAAAGCTGGCTCCAACTTACTTTGTTTTGTGCAAATCATTGAAGAGAGATAAATGACGCTTAATCAATACAACATACTAGTACGCTACGGGCCATTTTGTGCACTTTGCAAAATCACACTCGACGGCAAGATGATGATATCCGTTTCACAAACTATCGACTACATATGTGCAAGAAAGTCCTACCAGAAAAAGCCTTATGCTTCACACGATTCCAACATAAGAACATAAGCTTCTTGTACCAGGCAGGGACCTTCGCTACGTAACTTTTCACGGACACAGTCGGCAAGACGATACAACGAAAATCGTATGGCTGCCTCCTCAGGCGAAAAACGACACGAAGCAGCGCGTCTTTGTGCATGACGAGAAGCAGAAGTGACGCACGTACTACGGTGAGATGAGTCTTCCAGAATGCTTTCCAATAGGGACAGTCAAGCGCTAAGCTCAGTACTGCATTTTTTTCCTGGCCTTCAGAAACACACTGACATTCTATAAGAAAACAAGCTAGAATAGCTTGCTCTGAAGACGCAGTGCGACAACAGATATTATAAACAAAGTACATGGAACATCACCACCGCAATGAAAAATAATGAATAAATAATCCCCTCGAAAATACGGGCAATGCTGTCTTGATGACAAGTATAGCGCATTCCATCAAGCACATCAAAGTGTACATTTCTTTGATCCTGCCTGCAGTGGAACGGTCACCGTACGCTAGCGAAACGCTATCAATAAGATGCATGTTCTTCTCTTTTGCTTTGTAATTTAGTTGTTCCTCGAACTGCGTTGTGGAATTGTGAATTCAATGCTTACCCTCTTCTCCCATTACCACCCTCGCGATTACTTGTCTAGCTGTGTTGTTGCTGGTTGGACACGTGCCACTGTAACTACTGGTCAAGTAGCTAAAGAAAGCAGAAGCGTCTGCATAGAGAGGATCAGGTGGAGCACATCCATAGGTTTCAATAGACACATTGTGGCACGCCTGGTATTTCATGTAGTACCTGCATAAGGACAAGAACAGACATGTAGCAGTGCAGCAGATCAGAATTTAACTCCAACGTACCCCCGACGTACCCCGAAATCACAGGGGAAACACCTGGAAATCTCCCACGCAGAAAAACTCACTACAAGGCACTCTCAAGCCCAGACCACAAAGTGGAACGATTACAGCCTTCGGCTTTCTGAGAAAGCGTACGAACTTTTTTATTTTGTAAAAAATAAAGACATAATCAAGTCATATTCAAAAACGTATACAACGACACGACTATTACACTAATACATGGAATTAGTTTGTGCTCCAATATAGATGGCGGAAACCAAGTAGAACGAACGGAAACAACGAACTAAAAAAAACTTTCATAGCTATGGGGACGGGTACCATACCCTATAACACCACCACAGCGTGCGTCACTAATAATAATAATAATAATTGGGGGTTTTACGTCGCGAGACAACAACGATCATGAGCGACGCCACAGCGGTCGGTCTGTGGTTTGCTTTTGCCCACCTGAGGGTTCTTTAACGTGCGATGAAAGCTCATCACACGGCACCCCGTATTTAACGTCCCTCGCGGAAGACGGCGTGTCTAAGCAACTTGTACCCTGCCACCAAGTTGCTGGCGCCTTCGGCCGGGTTCGAACCCGCGATCTCGGGATCAGAAGGCGAACACGCTACCGACTGAGCCACCGAGGCCGCGTGCGTCACTGCATGCATTCTACACAGAATACTCAACGGCCAAGCAATCATGCCTCAACGCTTTTTTTTTGTTGCAGCATATGGAGGGACATTAATTGCATTAACTTGTCCAGTGTCACTTTTCACATGGAGTTCAAACACCAGGTTCGTAAGCAAGAAAGAGCTGTAGCAAAATGGAATGTGGTGACATTCGTATTCACGTTGGGGTGTACCTTTCACTTTTCACGCGGATTTGGACTACTAGTGGTGTTTTTTTTATTTCGTATTAGCGCCGCACAGACGTAGAGAGATGAAGAGAGGACAGCAGGAAGGAGTGGGAGACAGGGGGGTTAGTATGCGTCCTGGGCCTTCAGGGGGGACACTGTGTCGACATTCGTCTGGAAAGTCTTCGGAAATCCCAGGGAAAACATCTGACAGCACAGCCGGCGACAGGATTCGAACCCGTGTCACCTCCCAGTCTCTCCGTGGAAAACGAACATCCTAACCACTATGCCACGGGAGCTGGTACCATGGGTGTGTGCGCAACGGAAATATTTGCAGGCAGATATCCGTATCATCGCTTAAGGGCATATGTAATGCAAGCAGAGGCCGGCACATGTGACCACTGCTCACTCATGCTCGCCCATCTGCAGCTCAGCTCCTTATTTGCTCTCTCACTCCCCGCTCAGCTCTCCGTTTGCTCACTCATGCTCACCTCATTCGTCACATTGAGTATGAGTGAGCATGAATGAGCATGCTGATGAATAATTTTTGCCAAGCTATGATTGCAAGTCATGTGTGGTGTAGGACGTACAGCTTGCACCAAAAGTCCACGGAACACGCGAGCGGCGTTTCTTCTTCACCTTCTTCACCACAGCACTAGTTCAAGATGACCGGCGACAGGATTAGTCTGGAGCGGAGGCGATAGATCGTGTCCATGTCGCTTGCAGGGCATTCTCAGCGAACGAGTGCTCGAGAGGTGGGATGCTGCTTGTCTTCGGTGAACCGTATCGTTCAGCGCTTCCGTGATGAAGGGCAACTTGAACATGCACCAAGGTCTGGACGGCCGCGGGCAACGTCGTCGGACGAGGGCAGGGCAATTGCTGCAAACGTGGTCGACCCGTTTCTGACGGCTGTCGATCTAAAGAAGGAGCTGAGCCTGCAAGCGTCGAGTACAACCATCCGACGAAGATTAGCGTGCCCCGGGGGTCTCCGTTCCGGAGTCGCGGTTCAGAAGCCCGCGCTGAAGCCGGAACATCGACAGGCAAGACTGGACTTTGCCTTACGCTACGCGGAGTGTGACCCCGCGCAGTGTAGCCACGTGCTGTTTACTGATGAGGCAACGTTTAGTACGAAGTGGTCCCAGAGGAGGTGGGTTTGGCGTCCTCCTAACTGCAGGTCCTTGAGAGTCCGCGCCTGCTTCGAGACGGCCCTATTCTTTTTTTTTCCTTTTCAGATATCTACCCCAGTACGTTCACAACGTGGTCTCCAGTGGACGGCACTCCGTGAGCGTGTGGGGCGCCCTTTCGCACCAGGGCTTGGGGCCTCTTGTCCGCCTAGACGGCCGCTTCAACGGAGCAGCATACGTTAGAGTCATCGAAGATCATCTGCTCCCATACGTCCTTGACGGTCCTTTCCCTGACGGTTGCTTTATTCTGCAGCAAGACAAAAGCCCGGTTCACATGTCGTCCACTGTCCAGCGCAGACTAGACGATCTTGGTATCGTGCAGCCCGGATCTGAACGTGATTAAAAATATATGGGGCATGATGAAATTCCGAATGAGCAAAAAGCGGGTGCCAATTCGGTCCAAGGACGCCTTACGTGAGGCGATAAACATAGAATGGACGTCCCTCAAGGAAGACGTAGTACTACACCTCGTGGGCTGGCTCTATCAATCGCTGCCAGACCACATGTCCGCTGTGATCTCCGGGAACGGGGGCTTCACGCGATACTAAATAAAATATTAATGAAGTGTCATTTGGCTCTTTCTTCCCTCTCTTGTTTCTACGTCAATATCGTACGCTTTTATTTGCCAGCGCCCGTCGTCCCCAGACAAAATAAAATGAAGACAAGAACGAAAAAGAGAAAAGAAACCGCAGAAACCAACTGTTGTCGCTCTGTGTGATTCCTGTTATCTCCCAACTGCGAACTGCGATAGGAATTTGCCTGGTGAAATGCTTCACGGGCATGCCCTTGTGGGGTAATTGCTGCAAACGCCACGGTGGGTCGCTGCCTGTGTTATGTTCTGCGCCCCCTCAAAATGAATGGACCTGTCCGCTCCCGCCAACTTCCGGCCGCCGCTAGGGTGGCGCGCCGCGGGGAAAAACGCCGCTCGCGTGTTCCGTGACCTTTTGGCGCAAGCTATACACTTATGTATTGTGGCAGTTCAAGTTCGAAAAATAAAGTTTTCATGAGAATGACGAATGGGGTGGTAACCACAGCTGAGAGAGTATTTCAGGCCCTCGGTATTGGTTTCCTGCGCCTATAAGGCTGAAGTCTTATAGCATGCCACCGTGCTCCCTCAGGGCCAGTTCTCACTTGGCGACGCCCGACGCGGCGTCGTGAGCGGGTGGCGGAATATATATATATATATATATAGAGAGAGAGAGAGAGATAGACAGAGAGAGAGAGGCGCATTTCCGCCGCCCGGTCAGCGCGCACGATTTTCATGTTCCCACCACAGTGGTATTCCGTCGTCCAAAGTAGACGAAAAATCAGGAGGCGTGGCCTTTCTGCGTCACCTAACTGGTCGCAAGCTGTCGTTCTCGGCAGCTCTCGGCGACGTCGTGAAAGAAGGTCGGCATGGCAGTTTCCTTGGCTCGACGTCTCTTCTCTAACGACTCCGGAAATGCGCGTCTATTTCCGCCGGCCGCTCACGACGCCGCGTCGGGCGTCGCCAAGTGAGAACTGGCCCTCATTCCGGAGTAAAGCTTTCTGTTCGTTCCTACTACCGGGCGAGCGCTCGCAATGGCGCCCGTAACGGTAGAAGGGTCGCTAGAGGTCGCAAGAGGACCGCTTTCCGGAGCTGCCCAAGCTGAGGTGACGTCGGTTCGAATTCCGGCAACGGCTGTGCTGTTTGTTGTGTTGTTCCCGCTGACTTTCCAGACGAATGTCGGCACAGTTCTCCCTGAAGTCGGCCCTGCGACGTATACTAACCCCCTGTCCCCACTCATTCCTGCTGTCCTCCATCTATCCACGTCTGTACGCCGCTCATAGCCACAGTTGCTTCGCGTCGCTAACACGGAATTAAAAAAAAAAAAACAGCAGTGACCAACCAATCAAACCATCGAGGAAGGCAAGGGTCTGTGGAGGACTAACAACGAACGATTGCCTCGTAGCGCATGCGCAAGTCTCGTTTGTCCAGCTCGGTATATCACGAGAGTATGGTGAACATCGATGTGGACACCTCTCGCCGTTTTCTGTTCGTCGTTCCCCTTTTCCAAGAGCTGCCGCTCTCTGTGTGTCTCTCGATCAGGGGTCTCAAACACGCGCACTGACCCATTCACTGGTCCGATGGCCCGTGAGCACCAAAGAGAAGGAAACTACCCTCTCAAGGATATTAATGAATAATTAGGGAAAAAGAACAGATTTCCAGACATTGTTTTTACCCTTGCTCGGCGTAGCTGTAGTGCTGACCCCGCGTCTATGTCAGACGAACATGCGTACGTGAGCACTTCTTCCGGCCAATGAACCTCCACAAGTTACGGACATAGCAACTTGGTCTTCGCGTGCATTTTGGTAAAGTATCACTGCAACTACTGGGAGGATTAATGTAGGCTCATATCAGTTCTCATACTCAGTTAAAGAGCGACACAAGAAAAGAGAGAGAGAGAGAGGCGGAACAATCACAGAGGCCACTGTATCTTAATGTTTAAGAGTCATATCAAAGTAGAGTTATATCAATAATGTCAGCTAGCTGTTTCTCTCTGATGTTTGTATTTCTTTTTCCAAATTGAAACTGAGCAACGGCAACTGTGCAATGCGTAAATAGGAGATCACTTCAATACTCCTGAACACTGTCATAATCGTCTGCGAAGAACGTATTTTTATCGAATCGTTTTTCATATTTTCAGTGCCCAGTTTATGTTATGGTAGAGGGTATATTATGGTTATTGCGGTCATTTCTTTTCTGTGTGGCCCTCGACTCGATTTGAGTCGAGTGATCCTCCATAATGCGGTCAATGTGGCACGCTACTCAATTTGACTTTGAGACACCTGCTCTAGACGGTAACATTCCAGACAGAACATGTGTTTGTAGAAGGAGCAGACACGGGTCGGATATTTGCATTTGGCTTGTAATAATATTGAACACCTGCTAGGGCATGTAACAGTTTTGGTTTTACTACTTAAAGGTTTACTTGTGTTTTCTCTTATGAAACGCTAAGAGAAGGCGCTCGAAAGAAAATGACGCAAGATATGCCAGGATGTCTCAGCGTGAAAATACACAGTACATACAGTCTCATACAATCCCACAGCGTCGATAACGTACAACACAATCTCCACAACTCTTCTGGCAGCAACCACAAGTAGAAATGCGAGTAATAAGGGGCCACACAAAATTTATTCGCAGGCATTCTTACCAGTACCTGGCTAGATTTTTTGAGAGTGTATCTATCTTGTGAATCGAAGATTCCGTGGTACATCTCAACGAACACGTTCATATCGGACGCAAGAAAATAGCGTACTAAATACTTACGGACATACATTTGCGCCATTCGAATCCAAGACGTCGACGATGTTGGAAAAGTGGTAACCGCACAAGAAGATGTCGTTGATGAACCGCTTTTGATTGCAAGCAGTCGTCTTGACCTGGTGGGCTGCAGCAAGCGGTCAAGAAACTAGTGTTAGTTAACCATAAGCAGGGTTCTGGGTTTTCGGAGTTGATTTTTTGGCATATTCGAATGTAGCTTCTCGAAGCTTATTTTCGGAGAATTAGGAGCTTTTCGTCGTTGAATGGTTTCAACTGAGTTGGTAATCGAAATTCGTGGAAAGAGTGACGGATATGAAGTGATATACTCAGAAAAAGTTGCCTCGCAAATACGCTTACTGTTACGCAATAGAATTTGCAGACAGCGGCATCTGTATCACCATCACATGCCGACGTGCACAATCACAGCATCTCGAAATTCCGATATTACTTGACACAGTCGCGAAGCAGCTTTCGTCCCACCTTACCGTCTGCGTTGCAAAGAGTAGCTGCACTTCCAGGAAGACCGTTTATAGGCCATCTACGCTCCATTGTTGAGGAGGAGTATATGTAAGCATGAGGTGTAAGCATGATGCACAGAAAAATGGGAAGGACACCACGGGGCGCTGGACGTTTTCCAGGCTGACCTGGGAAGTGCCCAAAACTTATCTCAAAATGCCCCGATATCGAGTACAGTGACCACATAGGGTACGCCGTTCAGTGATTCCAATGTAGGGGTGCCTCTTGGCATCATTTGAACAGTTTTTTTAACTGTTGGGTTTTTAAAACTGCGATTTTTTCAAGCCACCGTCGACGGTGGCGCCGAACAGTGCTGAGAGACAAGATGGCGTATATGCAGGCCAGCTGGTGGATGAACTCCATAATGTAAAAGCCTGAGTCTGGGCACACAGAGGGACGACACGCGGACACACGACTCAACGACTTTTGAGTCGTGTGTTCGAGTCGTCCCTCTGTGTGCCCAGGCTTAGGCTTTTACATTATCGAGTGCTGAGAGACGTCGGCAGTCAAACGAGAAGTGACGTTTTATCCGTGCACGCTTGCCCCAAGTACCCCAAGGTAACCATGCCGAAGGCGGCTCTCTGCTGGCCTGCTCCCTCTTCATAACCGCCTGCGCCGTCAAGGAAACGAAAAAGTGTGCACTTCTTTTCCCCACGATAAAACGTCACTCCAAAAACGGGCGGGGAGGTAAAGAGTTGAGAGCGACAGAGGAGCTCGCCCAGACCTCCGGAGTGCAATAGCTTCGTAACGCGGGATCACAGAAACATGGCGTTTTCATGTACATGTTTAGTAGACATAAATCAGTACTGAGAACGTCATTTCTTCAAAACTTTGGAAATGTTTTCACAACCCCTTTAAGTGGAAGTGATTCGAGGCAATCTTGACACAAAAGACAACTGTGAACTGGCAACAAAGCTCTTTGCATCCTTTTGCTCCACAGCAATCTCGTGTTGTAAACTAACAAGCTGCAAGTTAATCTTTCTGATCAGTCCAGTTGTAACTCATGTCAGGCAGCATAACATTGAGACCTGTCTCATTCCTGCTGTCCATCTCTTGTTTCATACGACTTGGGTGGTTCCTCGCAATATGATGCGGATCTAGCCGCTGGTTTTTAAGTACTACACGTCTACATATTATTATTAGCGCTTTTCGTGACAGGTAATTGGAGTTGATTTACACATAGGGGTGTCAGCCTCCGTTGTTTCACAGATCTGGGGCACCTGGTGAAGCAAGCCGGCGGTTTAAATTTCCCAAGCCTCTCGTCGACCAGCTGGCGGTTCTTTGGAGGACCGATCTAATATTCTGCAGAAACGTCACTGAGCCACGATTCTGTAATTTGCCACCAAAAGTTTAATGAAAGAAACCACCTAAAAAGTAGTCTTCTTTCGTCATTAGCCAGCATTACCAAATATACGTACAAAAAAGGCCTGGAGTCTCGTCAAAGTCCTTCTGTAACATGGCTATTGTGAAGGGGCGCATTATTTCATTCCCCGCGTCACCACCCGCAATGGGGTAGAGTATCGCCCCTGGCGATGAAACTTCCCATTCATCACCTCCTGTTGTTGTAGTTGTTGTTGCTGGCGTATGTTTTTCGGCTTTTTCGGATAAATTTGAAAACCCAGAACACTGGTTATAAGTCTAGGCTTTCTGTTCACTGAAAGACATCGGAACTTGCGTTCTAGCTCCGATAGAGACGCGAATAATGGCTATTCATTCTGCTTAACATGATGACTGTGTCGTAACAAAAATGGCTGAAATGTTTTCAAGCTCATATCTTTTAGTATATTCGAGCCTCTTTATCTCTTTCTCTCTCTGGTGTAGGTTTCGTATTCGTCTTCTGCTAACTTCGCGACCTACAAACACATAAGCCTAAGAAATTTGCAAAGTGCCGAAGTCCAAAACACATAGTACGAATAAAAGGAACATTTCGAAACTCCAAAGACGCTTCATTTGTTTCTCTCTGTGAATTTCTCGACGCCTCGACGCCGGAGTAGGTTAATTTTTTTGCTGATTAAAAGTGCCATGTTTCCGCCCCATAAAGGTAAATAGATAAGAGTCTGTACCGGTAATGAACATCAGCTTCGCGCATTTCCTCGGGCACCGATACATATTTTTGATGGCTTCCTGCTAGCAACATTTCCATTATTTAGATCAAAACATCATTTGTTTTTCGTTGAATTGATTTTTCGCGTCGAGATAAAGCTTCACCGCATAACGCGCTGAAAGCTAAGCAGCATTCAGAATGACATCTCCTGATTTGCTAAGGACGAGGGGCGTACGCCATTTCTGTAACACTATGTATGTGTCTATGTAAGGGGCCACTTTATGCAACCAACTCAGGCAGAACTGGACCCGATGCAACACTATCGAACTGTTTTCAGTTGTATATCGTCGCCTGGCTGAAAATAACCGTGTACATTTATAAAGTTAAAAGAAAAGTAATCGGTCTGGATCGTCTTTTGTGTGTTATTTTTTTAGAACACGAAGCTAGGGGTAAACTTGGTTCGTGCGCATCGAATTAGCGGACCATCTACGTATATTTGGTATACGATTTGGTATACGGGTATACGATTCTCGTGTGATCTGTTGCCTTCCGTACGCAGCTTTACTGCTGATCCTGGTAGCCAAAAGCTGCATTTTTCCTAGTATTTCTTGCACCGAACTATAGTAACCGAACGTGCATGTTTGTTACAGTGCGTCTGATAAAACTCCCTGGCACGAATGATGCTAGCTCGATGATGTTATGGCGCATGAGCGACTACCTATATACTAACTAAAGCGGCTCACTCAAAAACACGGTGATGAAAAGCATTTCGCCTAGATACCTGTGTTTCGTAGAGCTCTGCATAACGCCAAGTACCTTCCAACGATCTTGTTCGACACATAATTCAAGTGGAGCAATTCAAGCGACTTGGGCGAACATTTCGCGGACTGTGAGCCCTCTGATGTGCACTTCAGGTAATCATCCACGTGCCTGCATATAACACAAACTTCTATGAGTGAAATAAAGGTGTACATATATGTATGCACAAAAACGTATGCGCAAACAATGTACACAAACGTAATTCTGTGCACAAAAGTATGCACACACAAGCGGCCTCTGCCGAATTCACTGAATGACCCATGAGTTACCCGTAGAGTTGCGTAATATATTGAGCGAAGACTGAAAACGACAAGAACATCAAAAGCCTCTATAATGTGCGTTGGTGTGATAGTTGATATTCTGAACTATGTTTGATAAATTGAAAATTTTTAAAATCTGTGCAATGGCGCGGCAGTATATATAGTGCAGCATAGTGCAGTGTATATTCTATTATGTTTCAGTTAACTTTGTATTGTGGTATGTCTGCGGTATATTGCGGGATGTCTGCCTTCTACTAAGACAGGGACATGGCCTTTTTGGTGGCATTACATCTTGCGCATCTTGCATTCCATTGCAGACGACAGGACCAATGGTGTTGCCTCCTATGTGCGTCATGTCTTCTCGCGCTCTTCTGACCGCGCGGAATACCCTGCAGCTCAGTCACAAGATATACTGTAGCAGACGACGGGAACAATGGTGTCGTATGCTATTACTCACGCTCTAACTCCCGATATCTCGGCGCAGTGGGAATGCTCAGCATAAGACACGGCAGAACTTCAGTCCCATCAGCATTTTTTTTTTTTGCTTTTCCTTCCACTAGAATATTCCGCGGGGATGTCCCTCGTTTGAGTACACGTTTACAGTGCGTAAAACACCATGGATGAATTGAGATGCACCTGGATTATTTCAGATGGCACGCGAATTAATTCAGATGGCACTTGGATTAAAATGGACGGGAACACCTGTACTAATAGCATCTACTAAGGACACGGATACGGGGTTGTTGATAACATTGTATCTTGTACGAATCAGGAGACACCGAATCCAAGACTCTCCTCGTTTCGGTGACTTCTCTTACGTACAAGATCAGCTCACGTGACCATTCTTAGGGTACATTTATGCTGCAGCATCGCTGCTCGCTGCAGCTTCAAGCACATCGCTGCTCGCATAACCGCTAGGGTGCGTTTACCCTGCAGATTGCTCAAGATGCTGCTCGCTTTCGCTATATCAGTCGCCTAGCAGCGTTCACTGTGGAAGGATGGAAACGAGGAAAAGTGGGAAGGAGGAAACCGACTTCATCACAACCAATCGCAGGTCGGATTTCAAGACGCCAGTCATCAATGATACCAGGAAGACAAACATGTTTACATTGCTAGGTGCAGCGAGCAGAGCGGCAAGCAGCGGCGAGGATAAGCGAGCAGCCAGGCTGCAGGGTAAATGCACCAACAGAAAGCTCTGTGTTTGACCTGTCATCGCTAGAAGTCAGGTAGTCCCCGGGCATGTTCAAACATGTTTGGCAGCATTGTTGTGGCGATGATCATGGCGTGCATCTTTGGCAAGCAGCGATGCTGCAGCATGAACGCGCCCACAGAGATACATGTGTTTGTTTCGTCATCGCCAAACAGCGATGTGCCATGTGCCAGCAGCGATGCTGCAGCATAAATGTACCCTTAGATATTCAAAGGTATAGTCCCAAGCAGCACAATGTACTGGAAGTCGAGTGCATTAGGGGTGGACGGTATGTGTCTTATCAATGTTCTCTAGTTTCATGAATCTGTTCAAGGCCTTTCATCCACCCGTCCACCCCTATTGCACTCGACTTTAAGTGCATTTTGCTGCTTGGGGTTCATCTTACCACACGATTACCGATTACACACCAGGGTTCCCTATGGGGCGGTAGCCTTCTGGAGCTATTTATGATCTCAAGAGGTGACAAAAAGACAAACATACACAGCTATGTGTCAGCCGCACATTCATATGCGCATTGTTTTTTTTTGTTTTTGTTTTTTTTGCAATGCATTTTTTTTTCTTTCGCGCTTTGGGTGTGACAAGATAATAAATGAATGAATATATTGTCACGCAAGGCAGAGACGACGACGATAGCGAACCAACCTTTTATTCGGCCTAACTTGTGGCCTCAAGAAAACACTAGTGACGGAGACAGCTAAGAAACGTGTGGCCCCTGGCAAAGGTCTGAATTGCAATTCCCCGCAAGAGGCACACAATCCCACTGGCCTCAACTCCCCGGCCAGGGTAAAGGGCAAGAAAAGGAAGGTAATCACGCCCACCGTTCTAGCACGCATGTAGGGCACAAACAGATTACAAGAGGGTTAAAGAGAGTACAGCTCGAAGCACAGTTAACTTGAACGCGCCTCCGACCTGCGGAGTGGGAAGAGAGCCACCCTAGCGGCACTTAGGCGAAATGAAGGGAGTGTCCTGGGGTGTCCGCCTTGCCATGAGTTGCTGACTAGGCATCGCATTACCGTCAGCTGTTATCATCGCGACGTTTGTTTGGTTTTGCGGCGATTATGTGGAGGTGTATGCTGGCCAATATCGCAAGGATGCAATGGTAATGTAATGCCGAGTCAACAGCTCATGGCATGGCGGACACCCCCGCAGCACAAGTAGGCAGTCGAAACACTCTTTCCCTTCATTTCGCCTAAGTGCCACTAGGGTGGCTCTCTTCCCGCTTCGCAGGTCGGAGGCGCGTTCAAGTAAACTGTGCTTCGAGCTGTACTATCTTTAACCCTCTTGTAATCTGTTTGTGCCTTACATGCGTGCTAGAACGGTGGGCGTGATTACCTTCCTTTTCTTGCCCTTTACCCTGGCGGGGAGTTGAGGCCAGTGGGATTGTGTGCCTCTTGTGGGGAATTGCAATTGAGACCTTTGCCAGGGGTCACACGTTTCTTAGCTGTCTCCGTCACTAGTGTAATCTTGAGGCCACAAGAAGGGCCGAATAAAAGGTTGGTTCGCTATCGTCGTCGTCACTGCTTTGCGTGACAATATATTCATTCATTTATTATCTTGTCACACCCAAAGCGTGAAAGAAAAAAAAATACATTGCAAAAAAAAAAAAAAAAACAATGCGCATATGAATGTGCGGCTGGCACATAGCTGTGTATGTTTGTCTTTTTGTCACCTCTTGAGATCATAAATAGCTCCAGAAGGCTACCGCCCCATAGGGAACCCTGGTGTGTAATCGATAATCGTGTGGTAAGATACTTTGGTAAGAACTATACCTTTGAATATCTAAGAATGGTCACGTGAGCTGATCTTGTACGTAAGAGAAGTCACCGAAACGAGGAGAGTCTTGGTTTCGGTGTCTCCTGATTCGTACAAGATACAATGTTATCAACAACCCCGTGTACGTGTCCTTAGTAGATGCTATTACTACAGTGATACAGCCGCAAATAAAACGCAAGGTTAAGACAAACATGGGTAAGATAAAGATAGCATTCGTGGCAATATGTAGGAACGCGTGTTACCGAGGGTGAGGTCTCAAATGTCGATGCGACTTTAGCTCGTTACTTTTTGGGCTAGTCTTCTACTCCAGTATATGTCTCACGATATTGAGCAGAATATCACAATATAGTATAAGATTACTGTTTGAATACTCACGGGCAGACAGACGTTACGTCTCTTAACGATGAAGAATTTTCCGATGTGAAGACATAGCCGAAAAATGTAGTTCCACATTTCAAGACCATCTGAGCTGCATGTGAGACGTTGCAGTGTACTGAATTGACGGCGAACTGGTCTGTAAACATTAAAGTGCCCATAGTAAGGAGTAGCGTTTCCAGCAAAAACTAAAAAGGAAACAATGTTTTTTTTTATATATATGTACTTCTCAATTCCGAAGAAACAGTAGCCTGTAGGTGCTATAAGTTTTAACAGGCGTTTACAGTCACCTAGAGCGCTAGAGCTATCAGCATGAGTATAGGATCAAGTGAAAGCTTTCAACGCCGTTAAACCACGCTGGGCGTCCAATTTTTCATCACTGCTCATTTGTGACCGTGTACTGTGAAAATCAGAAGGTCACCACATAATATCGCCCTGAGCGAACCGCCATTCGGAGTGATATCGTTCTGCCTCCTGACTCGCTGGAAAAAGGTGGTGGTGTACGCCTTTTTTTTGGACGCATTATGCAAAATGTCCAAAATAGGCGGATTCATACAATTTTTAGCAAATTGAGACAACGATGACATTCGTAATGATGGTTGGCTTGAAGCTTGTTAGGCGGTGAATTTCTGCCTCAACAGAGTAGACGCTGAAGGCATAGCAGTGTTCGAGGTGCCCATTTTAGCGTTTGGATGAGGTGTGAGCCAGTAGGTGATGATACAAGCTCGTGAAGCGGTGTGCGCTTGTCTGTGAAGATTATATTCGAAGTATGCGCAGTGATAGCTTGGCAGTAAGCTTTGGAAGCTTAAACAATATACTGCGTTTCTGAACAGTGACCATAATGAGCACACAAACACTTTGTTTACTGCTGTGGCACGATGCAGTGCAGCTTAAAAAGAATCACCTACCTGTGACCTATAAGCTGGAACCGCGTGGGGCATACAGCCGGCAGCGTGTAAAACGCAGCAGGCAAAACACGCCCGCCAAACGACATGGATGCAGGACGTGAAGGGCGTGAAACGGGGAACTCGCCGAGTGAGAGAGAGAGAGGGGGGGAAGAATCACGCAGTGTTGCCAGCGTTGTGCATTCTCTAATGCAAAACATCAGAAAACACACACAGCAAAACAAAAGAAAGAGAGAGAGAGAAAAAACAAAAAAGACAAGAAAGAGATTGCGGTGCCAGATGAAGCGATTAGGAAGCAGGGCTGGGCAGTAATACTCATATTTTGTATTATAATACTAATACATAATACTTTCATTTTAAGGTATTATAATTACATAATTCAAATACTTCCGTGTATTACACCAGTAATACTCACTCAATTCCAAGATGCGGATTATGAAGAAAGAATAGGCAGAAATATCCACAATTTGCGGTCCAGTTCAGGCGTTCATTATCTTCTTTAATCATGGCCAACTGGAGGCGGTTACATTTTAACGGGGCATTTTCTCTAAGAGATAGACCTCCAGTGCGCGTTTGTTTGCGTTATGCTTTCTTGGTACTTCGGGTGAGCAGAATAGTGTATCCTCTGGTAATATTACAATAGGCTTATAGCAAAAATAGACAAAACGCAAGGCCTGCAAGTGTGCTCTAGGAAGCGATGTATAGGAATGATGCTCGTGCAGTCAGTCATAGCTGGTGAACAATAATACATCAACGACGGGCAACGGCGATCATTTACGATGTCATGCTTGTATTATTCCCCAACTATAAGTGAACAGATGATGACTTATTGTTCCTCACCTTCAGATGAAGTTTCAAATTTGATTAGGGTGTCTGTGTCTCGACACGCTGATGAATTTCGAGCAGAATCGACACTTCTCGCAGTCTGGCGCAGTCATTATTCGGCTCATGCAGACGACAAAAGCTTTGCGCATAAATGGAATGAATGGAATGACTAATCCTTAGGGACGCTGACCTAGGATGAATGCATGAGGGCCTCCAGTAAGCTATGGCCCTGAGGTCGTTCTCTCTTGGGGGGAATTTGGGATAAGCGCATAGTTGGACATTGTATGCGATCAAACGTTTCTGGAGCACAGGAAAATTAGCGATAAAGTTCACTGGTGGCACTGGGTAGGCAAGACTTCTGAACAAGTATTACACCTTTTAGAGTATCATAATACATGTAATACTTCAATTTGGATACAAATACTCAAAACTATTGCAGGAACAGTATTATAATATAAAATATTACTATTACTGCCCACCCCTGTTAGGAAGCAATAATAAGGTTAAACGTTGAACTGGTTCAGCCAGGTGGAGAGACTCCGCCGCTATCACAGGACGCTGAGCATCCGAGTGCCGTTGCAATTTCTTCCCACATGGCCGTCTGAAATACGAGTTTTCTGTATTCTTTACTTGTAATATCCCAATAGCGAGGGACTTCCCTCTGCCTTAGTTTTAGTGCATTGTACGCTATCGCCTTGGCGTACGTACGGATAGCGTTGGTGGTTCGGCGCACTGCGCGAAGCTCTCTTTCTGTTATGGGCGATCGCAGAACCATCAACGCTATCCCTTACGTACGCAAAGGCGATAGCGTACGATGTACTAAGACTTTCTATTATCCTGAAGTATTCAGGATAATAGAGAGTTTTAGTACACGTATTGTCGTACAAGTAAGTATTACAAGCGCTTTTGAGAGGCCTGCCATGGAAACCATACAACACGTGGATGCAGCGTCAAAATCAACACACACACCGCTTTCCATGTGGTGCGGAACAGGAGCCTGATATGCATACCAGGCTGCCGTACGCATGGAATATCAAGAGGTTCTGATGAGCTCAAACACGCTCTAGTAACCGGTTTTCCGCGCGAAAGTTTGCACCGGGTGTACTACGGCGCGCTTTTCACGCTGAAATACGCCCCATGCAGTTCCAGCTATACTGCATTTCAAGTGCATCGCAGAAAGCTCGCCTGAACAACCTGGTGCATTACATACCTGACTGTTTGGGGCACAAGGAAAAGAAGTTCTTGCGAAGGTCCTCAACCACGGAATCTCGTTGAAAGAAGGAGTAGCTGCAACGCGATTGCCTAGCACTCTCGCTGACACACTGGGCAAATTCGGCGAAATCCCTGCGGCATATCGTTTTAGTTCGCAAAATCTTTCTCACGACAGCATCACCTGATATTGTGCCTCCTATAGTTGGATGTCGAAGCTCTTGATAGGCTCAGCGGTAACGACGTTATTAAGGCCAAGTTCACACTTGTGGTTCTCTAGCGCGTTTCTCGCGTAACAGCATAGCTTAAATGTTTGGTTACATTGAAATGGGGCTGATTCGGTTCCAATGTCCTTTCTGGAAGCGTTTGCAGGTGGTTTCGATGACGTTTCGCAAACGCAGCATGTCTCTTCTGATAGTAGTCAAACTACAACAAAAGCATTTAGCCTCGGCCAAATGACGTTAAGTAACTTGAACGATCCCCCACCACGTTGCTGGCGCCCTAGACCGGGTATCCGTAACCGCCTTGAGAGTCCTTTCTAGCCTACCCTCAAACCGCGTTTCCGTACCCTCGGCAACAGGTGTTTTTCTTTCTTTCTTTTTTTTTTTGGGGGGGGGGGGGGCGGGGGTTTGCACGAACCGTAGTTGATGCCATGTGCGTCAGTTTTCGACTACGTGGAGTGCGGAATGGAGTAGGCGTACTGTCCGCAACGCATAACGTCCTCCGCGAAAAAGCAGCGGATGGCAGCCTAGCCCGCCCGTAGCCCGATAGATGGCGCTAGGAAAGGGCAAAATGGCAGATACCGTGGTTTTAGGGAAGTTTCGTCTATACCGACCGTTTTCGCTACCAACTGGTTCACTGAGATTACACAGCTGTGCGAAAGCGGTCACCAGCACTCGTGAATGTACAAAGTACAACGTAAAATATGTACTGTGAAATATAGCGCTGTTCCGCTTCCTATGTCCCCCACATTATTATATCTTTGAACAGCAACGCAACCGCAGCACAAACGCGCACTTTTCAACAACGTGCCAGAGCAAGACAACGGAAATAATTTTACACTGATGGCGATGATTGTCTTATGTCTTATCACCATAGGTTAGCCAGAAGTTAGCGAGTCGCATAAACCTGGTTTCGGTTTGGTAGGTTAGCTATCTTTGTGTTTTAATTACATCTGCTATTTTTACTTGCCTTGACTGCAGTGTGTCAGTGAGCATACTGATATCAACGACATTACAACATTAGTAAGTTTTAGTGCGTCGTGCGCTATTGCCTTTGCGTACGTAAGGGACAGCGTGGTGGTTCTGTGCTCTGTGTGAAGCTCTCTTTATGATTAGCGCCTGCGCAGAACCACCAACGCTATTCCTTACGTACGCAAAGGTGATAGCGTACGATGTACTAAAACTCTCTACTGAAGTTCATTCGTCTAAGCGTGACTAACATAGTTCATGGACGTGTTTACACGCCACTCCGCTTATACCGGGCGTTTCACGAAGTTCCCCCGGCTAAATAATTCGTGAATAGTAGGTGCTACCGAAAAGCTTTCGTTTTAGCCAAGAGCGCACTGGTACGCTATTCCACGCAATAAATACGTAGATCGAAACTAATTAATTACTCTATCTCAGGGAGCTTTTCGATAGCGCCACCTTTCACGAATTATTCAGCCGGGAGACCTCCGTGAAGCACCCGGCATACGTCACGGAAATGATGGAAAGTAATTGTTCTGCGGCTGGAACATGCAAATGGACAAACACAAACACCGTTGTCTGGCTTTTTCGACAACTACCATATTTCAACTGTTCATGTCCCCAGGCACCTTGAAGCTTATGTTGTGTTTGTCCCTTTGTATGTTCCAACAATTACTTTCCATCATGTTCACCATATGCCGTTCCTCGTACTTGTGTCCTACGAATGTTTGTGTGAAAGGAGAACTGTAGGAGAGAATGTGAGAGTGAATGCGTACGTGTCCTGTCAGTCAAACTGATGTCCCCCCGCAAGTCGTCGGAAAGCGGTCGAATTGGTAAAGGCGCTCGATTGGTAATCGAGAGATGCGTGGTTCAAATCCCGCCACTGTCTGGCTTTCTCGACGACTGCCATATTTCATCCGGTATACGGTTCAGCGCCGCGAGCTCGAGCTTAACTCGGAAAAGAATGGTAAAGAAAGGCTTACTGGCAATTATTGAGGAGAGATCCTTCAGAGGACTGGATCTTCTGCTGAAGGGCTTGCACGCACAACAGTTTCATTCGTGTGTAATTTCGACCCATGCAAGGATGACCTACGTGCAAAATGTTTAGTACGCCTTGCAAGAAGACGCTTTTCACCACACGGGAAAGTAGATATCCTTCCCCTTCAGTCAGCCTTCACCGCCGGACCCTCTCCTGCTCACCCCTATCATTCTGTCTGTACCTTGCTCTCACGCAAGTGTTGCGCAATACAATGGGATTACGCTTTCGCATGGGTACATGTGCGAAGAGGCAGTACCGTGCAGCAGGATAGAGCAGGGGGTCCATGGTCTATCTTATTCCTACTGAGGAAGCTGTGTGCCCAGAACGCCAAAAGATCTATTTTCGTTTCCTTACTAGATTTACCTCAATTCACCAGGAGTTTACCAGGTTTCATTATTTATTTATTGGTGTTTAAGTACCCTGCGGTCGTTCTTGGGCACAAAATGAACAGCATTATACAATATTTATGTTTATTATTAGTATCATATATTTATTAACATGTAGCGGCAAAGTCGCAGAGACGACGAGTAAGTCTGGGGCCTCCTCGAGGCACGCATTTTGAATTCGTTTTCGTGGCTAGCTGCCGACAGAAAATAAATCACTTCGACACTGACTCATGAGGTAGTCGTTTCGTGCTCCTCATTTTTGGTGACCCTGGTACCCTGGTTTGGTTCCTGGCACCCTGGTTTGGTGACCCTGATTGGTAGTTTGCAGAATAACTCCATTGCAACAACCCGCTGACTCTAGTGAAAGCAGCACAGATTTGCTGTTTTTTTTTTCAACAGTATACTGATTAAATGCATAGGATAGGCTACTAGACTTCTTTGTGCTCCCTGGTTGGCTGAATGTACGCACCAGTGAGCAAAGCACTAAACTGTGTCCGCTCTGTCCGCTCTCATGCACTTTGAAAAACTCGGTGCAAGTACTGGCATTGCACTACCTAGGTTGGGCTATACTAATAGCTCTACAGACTCCTGAGCGAGGAAAATATCTGAACTTGCCGTGCGAAAGCCGAGTGATACTTCTAGTGCCTTTAGTAGATAGCTGCAAAGGCCCCTTTGTACATAGCGCCGTAGCGTCTCGCAATAATTTAGCGCAACAAAACAAAGATATATCGCGTACTATGTGCCCGAAGTCTCTTTGGGAAGTATAGGGAAAGATATTTCAGGGAAGTCAACTTCGGGGTGCTGAATATTCGGCTTCTCGTCTGCCTATACTATAACTTAACTCACTGGGATTAATTACCAAACACATTATTTTTTCTTTGCCTCAGCATCATTGGCAAAAGTATTGGCATAGTGGTTTCCTCTTCGTTTCTTTAGCCTATTATGTTTCCAACGTCCCTTCTCCAACTTACTGGATGAGGCTGGGTAGACAAGAGCCATGGCAAAATATAGCGACCAAAAGACGCCACGCATCCCGTGGAACTTGATTCTGCGAGTAAATAATATGTACATTATTTCAAGTGCACAAATACAAGAATGTGTGCTGCCTACCGCATTTATAAATTTTCGGTATAAGTGACAGAAATACGGATTGACTACGTCGTTTCCTGCAGCGTCCTCTTGACAGACACCACATGGTAAGAATGGTGTACCAAAAAATGATGTTTCTTTGAGACCCGGACGTCAGCTTCAGTTTGTTAGGATGCCTTATACTTGGCGATCTCAGCATGAAATGTTAGATAAGCTCCACGTTTCAGCGCTCGTACAATACCACAAAGCTATGGGCCAGACCAAAAGTTTTCGCTCGGGTGCTTGCTCTTTTACCTCTGACAAGCTATTGGCGACATCGATGGCATTCGCATATACGGAATGTAGAACTGATACACCTATTATCCGATTCCTATGCTAACTTCTTTGCTTCCATAGATGGGTAGAAATCCAGCGAACCGGTAGAGATGTAGGAAGGGAGTTGCCTCAGGACAGAAGCCGCCGATATTTCGAACAGAGACTGTTCTTCTTCTGGGCACCGTCCTCATCATTGGCATGGTATTTAAAGGGTTAGGTGTGACGTGTTTAAAGGTTCATGCGAATTGTGGGTCAACAGCCCGGAGGGAAGAAAGGTTCCGTACGGGCTTCTACGGCCGGAGTGAATGGCTGCTTTGTTAGAGTGTGGAGGGGATTACACGTCGATAACAATGTCGCCCGCGCGAAGACATTTCGAATCCTCTGCACATTGTTCCTCCTTCGCATACATTAAGATCACGACCGAACTCAACTAGATTTCAGATGACGGATATACTACCAGACGTAGTAGGAGGCAGTTGCGTACAAATCACGGTTTTCGCTGAAGCTTGCTAACATAGGTGACATTACTAAACATGGTTTAGAATGTAAGCGGCAAGGAGTAACTGCTAAGTGGTGACTTGCATGTGCAAGAAGGAAAATGAGTACTTTTAAATGTGTATCTGACGTATGTCATATTAGGAGACATTAAATTAGGAGACATTAGTGAGCCTATATGAATGGCAGCGGTCAGCACACAGGCAGTTAGGCGATTTGCAGTTTCAGACACTTACTTGAATGTCCTAGATTAAAGGGTAGCTGTGAGAATTTCAAGCCCACACACGAGTCGTCGTTATGGTTCTTCAACTGTGTTCCAGGCTGTCTGTTATTGAAGTGAGGTGCGATGACAACGCCAATACGTCTTAACGATGATGTCTCCTTGCGTGCCGACCATAGACCTAGGAAAAGAAAAAGAAGGCTCTGCCTAACCTTCGCGATTCCTAGGTTCACCGTCCTTTTCTCCTCATGGAACGAATACAATTATAACTGCAATAGAAATAACAAGTGCGAGCGATACAAGAGCAAGCAAGGATATGGTATCCTCATACACGGTTTTTCTACTCTTAAACCCACGTACATGCTTAATGCGTTCCTGCACATGTAGACATACATATAACGGGGAAAAAATGACCCTAGCTTTCTGAACCTTTCCCTCCATTTACGAAACCAGAGGCTCGAGTTATTAAAGCTTGTTATCTTGCGGCCCACGTTGGACTCTGTACTGAAGAAAGGTCACGTCACGACGTGTGACGTAGTTGTCACAATGTTCATACGCTCACAAAACAAGCCAGGCACCGAAATGAGGCGTGGCTTTACAAGCAAGCTAGAACATCATCATCCTGAATGCTCGAGGATGTTATGCAGTGAAGTTCTCTTTTTAGAGTGTACTCAGTTTACAAGACTCACACACTCGGCCGTGCCTTCCCAAACCGCAAATAGTGACAGAAGCAAACTGCATCACATACAGGCATACCCTGCTCCGCTGCGAATCCATCGTCAAAACGTTCTCGACAGGCTGCCGAGCGTTTCTTTTTGTTTTTTTTTTCAATGCGTTAGCATTAGGAGTGTCAAAGTGAAAAAGCTGTATAGGGACTGTGCGACAAACTGGTGGCGCCGCGATGCGGCCTCCGGAGAAAGTACCTTGCGTGATAGCCGCCGGGTAGCCAGCTTTGTTTACATGTGAAGTGCGGGCATCTTATTTTGCCACAGCATCGCTAACTGTGCCAGCACCTAAAAGAACTCTTCATTAGGGACCAGATGCTTAATTTCTCGTGATTTCTTCGCTTCCAATACCACCGAGGACTCGCAGCGAATAGCGTTTGCGACGCGCGTTTGGCCATTGCATGAGGTGTGCACAACATGAGCGAATATATTCTATTTCTTTTGTTCTAGTTTCAATGAAACTGAATGAGGACCTGCAAAATGATAAATGATTTACAGTTGCCACTTTCGTGACGGTGAAACGCCGCTGAATATCACCGTCAAATGCACCGACCAAACGGCAACCTATTTCGAGATAATGATTGAGGTGTTTCATCGCCAGTGCCCAGAGCCGATATTGCTCCCGGTATGACGAGTCTCACAGTGAGAACAGAAGTTCTACGTTGTCCAAAAGGTTTAGTATTTACTCAGCGACCATTTCACAGCTGTCGTCCCGCAAGCCTACGGCGGTAGCCGAGGTAAAAACTCATACTCTCTTCTTTGAGGATCTCTTTAGCGTTATTGTATCTGAAGATACTGGAAAAACTGCAGTACAAGTTCAGGCAATACGTTGTGACCCCACGTGTTTATTTGTATGGATAAAACGGACGCGCGATGTAAATTTCAGTGACGAAGCTATGTGTGTGCAAAGACGACGAAAGGAATACAAGAACAAGACTCAGTGAAAAACATGATATTACAAATGGCTGGAGTCAGAGGAATACACGTATATAGCCTTCGCTAGCAAGCCAGGATTTTGTGAGGAGTCAAATAACCATCCTCTCGACGTATCACTTACAGGTGTTTTGACCTGACAGACGCGAGTGGCTGTTCTCCTTCTGTACTGTTAGATGCATTATAAATACGGTGGTTGCTTCTGTGCAGTTTGTCTCCATTCACTTCGTTCGCGCCCCAGAAAGGTTCCACATTATTTGCACTTCGAAAATTAGCCCTTCTAATTACTGTGGTCGCCACGCAAGCTACGGTTCCACTTGAGAATGCATAGAACGGGCGGCGTGGTATCACGTCGGATACGTCCAAGACTGCCACTGGCGGCGCTGTCGCGACGGAGCAGCGCGCCCCCTTTAGGTGTCGCACGGTCCCTATACATGTGTGTGTGAGAGAGATGACGAAGCCTCGGAAGGAGGGAGGGGGCGCTGCGCTGCTGCGAATGGGAGCTCGGGAGAGGGAAGGAGTCAGCGCTGCAAGCGTCGAGACTGCTCCGGACCTCCGTCTGTGTTGCACTCCGCTCTTCGAAGAGGTAAGGCATGTGTCGAGTGAGCTCCTGAAGAAGTTTGTGTAGTGTTTGTGTTTGCTTAATGATAACGCTTTTTCTTCTCTCATTTACCGCTAAATCGCACATTTTTTTTTTCGATACATGAAGCACACATGTCAGGAAAAGCGGCATGGTGTACGCCACTTGTGATGAAAATATCCTCGTGGGTACTGCGTGTGGTGTAATCGTGGGTACGGCCAACCTGTTTCAGATTAACAACATTGATATGAAGCACTATGAACTAGCGGACCTATAGAAGCACAAGCCAACAACTCAAATTCACTTGTCATCGCAACCACCACAGTACTAAACATGAACCTGTCAGATTTTAAAATTCTGGGGCTTAACTTCGTCGCTTAAAAAGGAACGGCAAAACAATCGGAATTTTTCTGTAATGATAGATGCCGATGAACACCAAATCGACGATTTAGCCATTCGCTCGCATCATGTCACGTATATTCGTAATAATGTATAGTTTCGCTTATGCTTTTTGCAGCTGACTGAAGAAGATAGAAAGCGACATATTAGGCATAGAACACCCCACTCATTAACACCCAAATAAAATCGTTCTTAGCATACAGACACTATTTGTAGCCAGCACTATTCAGTGAACGCCGCAGTCACATTCCCTTTTGTGATCTAGTACGATAGGAACCAGAGTCTCAACAAGTTAGCCAATAGTTCTGTGCGCTTCCATGTCTGCGGTTTTACATGGGTGCAGCAGCAGCTGTATTATGAAATGAGAAACACACAAGTCGCAGGATAAATGGAACTGATAGCTTTGTACATTTTATACACAGGAACGTGCTTGCAATGCCAAGCAGAATTCTGATTGTTCCATAAAGTAGCATAGAGGTGGCATAGATCAATAGGAATACAAAATATGCAGCAAGAAAAACATGAGCAACGAAAGCTGAAGTGGCCTTGGTCCGCAGCCGGCGCAAAACACCACTCCAACCTTGCGGAGGTGAGCTTCCGTGAGGTTCCTGATGATCTCTTGGCTTTCAGCGCACCTGAACTTTTGCGCAAACAGGTCTATGCATTGGGCGAATTCTCTAGCGTGCCTGTGCAAAGAACAGTTGAGAATCAGCACTGCGACAGTGTTCTAGATTCGGTTCTACCTAGTAGTTCGAACTCCCAAGCGTGCCTGTGTAAAGAACAGTTTAGGATCACCATTCTGACTGTGTTCTAGATGCGGTTATATCTAGTAGTTTGCTTAGCGGCCGCATTCCCTTCTTCTGGCAGAATTGGGCGAGTAGAACAGTAGTGTTGGATTACATTCTCTCTCCAATCATAGTTCCCAAAATCAAATCAAAGAAAACCTTACGAGCAGACGGACTCCACAAGGGCAGGCGTGAAGGCGCCTTTCTTGGCGTCGCGGAGGGTAGCATTACTTCCGACCGCCTTGAAGTCGTCGTCGAAAATTCTAAGGCAATTTTCAGAGCGCCGCTCCAAGTACTGTTGCTGACACTCTAGGGAGGATGCAAGGTTCTCTCTCATTTAAAGACATCTAGAACACATCCCGACGCGCACACATGTACACTGTACTACTGAATGAATTTTATAACCGAGCGAATGCTTTTTGAATAAGAATACATGGCGATATATTCTAGGTCAAGTGGGCCACCTTACAGCCTCACTAGCAAGCAACCTCCTGGGGTGCGTTGATACAGTTTTCAAAAAAGAAAAAAAGGATCGAGCCAATGGCGAGGAAATGGCCCCGAAAACACAAGATCAGGAGGTCACTTTTATCGCTTTTCTCCGTTTGCCTTAAGCGACGGAGTAAAAGCAGTAGTTCGTTCTCCCTCCCATTTAAGGGCAAGTAGAAAGCATGTCCCTGGCGGAGTGGAAAACACGAAATACAATATGCCGTGGCGTACATACCTCCCATACATGTCGCCGGAAGTGGACATGTTGGGGAGGATTGTGAGCATCAAAGAGCGAGGACAGGCCCTCAACGTACAAACAGGCATAAGCGAGGAAACTGCTGTTACAGTAGTATTGACAAAAAGGGGCACAGAATTATTTCCCTAAGCCTTTGCCTTCTGATGAAGGGAGTCGTATAGACCTTCCGTTTATTTGCTACCTAATATATCACAAAAACTCGTACTTACGATTCTTATCGTCCTCCTCGGTCTCATTGGCTGCTGGTGCCGGTCCTTTCTGATCTGACAACAGTCTCTCCATACCGAACAAGTCGTTCTTATCGTTCCAAATAGGATCCGTATACCAGGAGCTCTTCTTCGCCAGCTCTTCAACCAGACCGTCTTTCTTTTTCGTATTTTCGTTGACATGCTTCTGCAACATATCTTCGTCCACACCTCTGCTTTCCCACGATCCCTTGTAGCCACTGTCTTCAGCTAGCTTGGCATCCAGTTCTGAATAGTCCCTGTTTTCGTCAAAGACTTTAGCATCTACATCTCCTACCAGATGCTCGTCACTTTCCTGCCCGATTTTTTCATCTTGGAATAAAAAGGCATCCTCTCTGTTTAAGCTTTCTTCTTTGTGCTTGCTCAGGGTTTCGTCCAGATCGTCCTTAAGCAGCTTATTTTTTCTCTTTCGCTCGATTTCATAGGGTGTCAGCCTAGCGTGAGCTGGGTGCGATTGAGCGTGAGCGATATCTATTCCCGAGTTCTCGTCTTTTTTCTCGATCAGCACTCCGGATGCGTCGTCAATATGCCTCATGTAAGGTTGCTGAGGCTCTCTGCGTTTCTTTTTGATGTCCAGCGAGCGCTTTTGAGCAGGGTTGTAAAACTTTTCTTGTGCTTCTCTGCCGCGTGTATTTCGTACATCTGGATAATCAGCTCTAGAAGACTCCCTGTCTATCCTATTGGATATACCAACCGAGTGGTAAGTTCTGGTGTCGTCATCGCCGTCGTTGATGTCGTCGTCCTCACTGTCGCCTTGTCCGTTGGGGCTGTTCGAAAAGAGCCCTTTATCAATGACGGGACGGACAGGTGCATGGGATCGCGATTGATTTCTTTGCTGAATGTAGGGTTCGCCGCCCTGATAAGTTCGAACGCCTCCAGGTCTCAAGATAGTTGGCATCCTCTTGTAGCGACTGTCCTCAAAGTTCCTCAATGCCGGAATTCGTCGTATTGTTTTTCTGTTGGCATAATCCCCACCAGCGACATAATAACTCGGATTGTTCTTAGTAGGCACGCGCTCCTTGCTGTCGATATGTTTAACTGCAAACTGCGGTATAGGTTCTTCGTTGTCTATCGCGGTCTGTCGATGTTCGGTGTCGACTTTCATCAAGACATCGCTATAATCTCCTACGTCACCCCTGTCGTCGTAGTCGTTTGACCGATGTAATGGCGGCAAACGTAAGGGCGGACCTGGCTTGATGATAGCTTTGCTACCTTTTCGGGAATATGGCACGGCGTGACCGTGATCAATCATATTTCTGGCGTATCTTTCATTAGGAACACCGTCAGGACGATCTTTAAGATAATGCGCTTCTTCGTCCCTCCCAACGTTCACAACACTACTAGGTGGTTCGAGGTCTCTGACTGGGCCAAGTACACTGCTCGCACCGTGCCGTCTCGATATGTATTTCCTAGGACCGGTAGCGGTCATTCGATTATCGTTTTCCAGAGCGTCGTTGGGAAGGACGGGCCCGTCGTCTTCAGGGAACTGACTCCCCTCATTTTGTCCACCTTCTATATTAGCTTTCTCCCTGTCTCTTGTCTCGTAGTCGCCTTTCTCGTAGTCACCTAAAAACTCATAATCCGGATTGCGAAAAGCGCGAGCTCGACCACGGTGTGGAATAGCATTTATCCCCTGGTGAACTGATAAACGCCTGGTGTCCATGGGATCGAGTCCCATTCTTCCAATGCGTCTAAAGTTACGCCTTAGTACTGGGCTTTCGTCGCTACCTCGTAAAGGATATCCTCCGCTCCCTGGAGTACCATATTCATCGTATAGCCTACCGCTACGGTTTAAGTGCGTTGGTCTGTCGCGCACGTCACTTTCCTTATGATGGTCACGTGCGTGAAAACGTCTCTCAGGAAGATAAATATTGTCTTCTTCACCTGGATACCTTCTGATTGCAGACCTATCTATCCTCCGCAGCGATCGTAGGTGCCCAGGCGAGCCACTTCTCGAAATATAGCGTCCGTATCCCATTGCCTTTTCTTTCCTGAGCGTTTCAGCCATACCGCGCGTGTCCTCGTACATCTCGAGTTCCTCGTCTTTGGACATCCTTCTGCTAGGACTGTCCAAGCTATAGTCATCGTACTCTCCCTCACCCTGTCTAGCGGTATTAGACAACCTTTTCAAAACCGGTACCTTCTGAAATATCCCAGCTCCATTCGGTTCCTTCTGGAAGACGCTTCGAGCTCCATTCACCTGTGGCAGACGAGGCACATAGACGTTATCCCCATTTCCTGATGTCAATTCGTTAACGAAGTAGGCGCCTGGCTTGGAAAAGTCAGCGACAGACATTTTGGCGGGAAGGTTGGACAGTGACGATTCCACCGATGAATCACGCTGCGCCCTTATTTTTCCAGCGTCCTGAAGGTCGGCCCAAAAACGTTGCATTTTACGAACGTCAATTTCAGGCCTATTGTTTGATTTCGGTTTCTTGCTCTCCGGAGCAGGAGTCGTGGAACTGGTGGTCTCCGTCTGTGTGCGCTTAGTGGTTTCTTTCTCAGCATAGTCGTACGCTGGTTTGATATCCAAGGAATCTGGTACTTTATCATCTTCTTCAATGTAGTCCTCGTAGTCTGATCCATAGTAATCTTCAACATGTTGAGCCTGAGGGTCTCTGCTAATATTTGACAGTACCTGCCTCATATTCTTCATTTCCTGTTTGAGAACGTTTGCACTGCCAAGTATATCTCGTGTTCGTGAACGAAGACCTCCCCTCTGCCGTCTTAGGTTTATTTTTGAAGAGCCGGACTTGCGGTTCTGTATACAACTGTCGTAATACTGCCCACGCAGTATTTTTGTGAACGCCTTTACGTGTGCCTTCATCACAGGGTCATCCTTGCAGCCAACTTCAGCTGCAGAATCAGGAACGCACATCTCGTATTTTTTCAGCAACGGGCATAGTACGTCAACCTTCTGATGAACTAACTGCATCTCTTCTAAGATTTTGCTAAAACTCAGACCACAGTGAAAAATTTTCTTCACCGCTGACAACCGCTTACATCCTGGCGACCCCCTGGGAACAACGAGGGGAGCAGACTGGTTGCTAGACGTCCTGATCTTTTCGCATCGTTGAGTATAATCTATCGTGAAAGGTTGAAGCAGTGGGGCGACGTGGGCATGAAACTCAGAGAGGGCGCACCCTGTACCATTCTTCACGTCAGCGATGCAAGTGTTTAGATCATCTAAGTGTCTGCATATGCCTGGTGACATATCCAGGGGTGTGTATTTCACTTCCCGAACAGCAGTTTGAAAAGTAAGGCCACACTGAAAAACTCTCTTGACAGCTGGCCCCTGG
This sequence comes from Ornithodoros turicata, assembly GCF_037126465.1. Taxonomy (NCBI): domain Eukaryota; kingdom Metazoa; phylum Arthropoda; class Arachnida; order Ixodida; family Argasidae; genus Ornithodoros; species Ornithodoros turicata. Next base: position 47,024,164 of record NC_088201.1, read on the forward strand.
AGGCAGCCCTTTGTCTCGGCAACCGGAGGATTAAACTGGGCGCACTCTTTATCGCGCTCCTTCTTCCATGTTTCAAGAAGGGAACTCATGATACTTGTAGAATCATCGGATAACAGGCAACCCGACTGTTCTCTTGCACTCATGAAGCACTTCTCGAAGTTCTCGGATATCCTATGTTTTGGTAAATACTGTAAGCCTTCAACCTTGGATGCAATATAAGGAAGTATGTATAGCAATGAATTCACCTGCATCTTTCTTTGTCGCCCTTCTTCAACCCCTCTAACCGAGACTGCACCTCTGTGCCGCAAGAGAAGAAGCTATTGAACAATGTTGTCCTCTTGCACGCTTGCCTATAGGTTGAGGTTTCGATCTCTGTGGGAGAACGTGCATGTTTCCATCGTTGAAAAGCTTAACTTGAGGTGCTCCACTTACGTTTCGATGGCTTGCAGGTGCGGTTAGTTGCAGTCATAAGCTTGTAGAGATATTCCATGTGGTAGCTCAAAGAAAGATTCTTCATGCGGCAATGTGCAGTGGTTTCTGCTGAAATGACGCAGTCTTTGTATGCTGCGACCTTGCTGAAGAAAAATTCGGAAGTCATGAATCTGAGAACTTAAATATATGCACGAGGCTGAGAACTGCCTGGAGAGAGCTGGTATGAGAGATACATGGGCCACTGATCAAGAAGGGAGAAACCACAGTGTTCGGGGATGACCATGTTGTGTGATGAAGTTATGTTTGTCGGGTGTGTGTTTGTCATCATCAGACAGAGCTCGCTTTCCTATTCATAACGCGCTTTCGTAATGTTATGAGTGTAGTAGTGAGTTCGGCAACAAGAAATTGGGAAGCGCCATACCCAGGAACTCTACTTCCAGTTCCAGGAATAGAGAAAGAAGCACAGCTTAACCGACCGTACGGGGAGGGCGCTTTCTGCAACCAAGGAGGAAAATGTACTTACCCACAGAGGTCTTGTTCGATGACTTCCCCAGCATTCTCGTAGCGGTCAACACCACAGCGCAGAAATTTGCGTAGAAAAGGAAGCAGTTCGCACTCTACCTCGGTCGTTTCAGGGGTACCATCTGAAATAGTGTCTCAAGGTAAAGCAAAGCTGGTGTTAACCTGTTAACCTGGTGTTAAGCTTCCACTTTCTTGGTAGGGCATCCTGGGGAATTCGGGAAAATGAGAATGAGATCTATTCTCAAACACGTTTAAAAACGTAGAAACGTAGAAACGTAGAAATGTTTGCCTGAATAGAGCAACCAAAAATGAGACAACCAGTAATGTAGGCATTCTCGTACGTATTAAATAGGTGTGACGTGGCCCAGTAACGCGACCATTGGGGTCACATTTAACGTCTTGTGATGATTCTCGCACCAGCCTGCAAAAACTCCGCCCCGTTACGCCCCTGCGTCACCATGGGTGTGGAAGTCACGTGGGCCTGAGCGACTTTTGATGAATGACGGTGAGAGAATTGAAAATTGAGCATAATTGAAACAATGAATTGACACACGGGAGGGCGGTAGAACAAGAAGATATCTAACACCTCACTTGTATGGGCAGCCGCCCATTCAAACATATCTGTTCCTTCAATCGCCCTATTAGGACAGTAGTTCTCTCCGGGGGATACGAGGAGCAGGAGAAGGAAGGAAACGAGGAAAGCATCAAGGCAGCTGCTGGACTTAACGCAAGCTCCTTGATTGCCGATCAAGAGCGGTAACGTTTACGTGACACTGGCAGGACTTCCCGACGACCTCTTCGTTCAGACGGACAGGGAATCACCCTCTGCACACCACCCACTTTTTCCAAGCCTCCAAGCGCTCACATTCACGTAACGTGCAAGACGGCGCATGATGATTATGATCGAAAGCTATCTAACAGGGCCTATAATACCGACGAGCTTGTTACAGCACCCGACCAGCTTAACCAGCAGGACGTAGGCCGCCATACGCCTTGAAATAGTATTTCCAGGTATGTAGCCAGGGCTGGCGAGAGAAATTACGGGCCTCGGGGATGAGTCCAGTTCGGGACCCCCTTCTCACTCTCCTGGTACTAGCAACCGTCGGGCCTCGTGTTGGGCGGGCTCCTGAAGAGACCCGGGCCCCAGGGCTCCATCACCGGCTGCCTTCCTGCTCTTGCCGGCCCTATATGTAGCTACCTGTTTATTAACATCAAAGATTTATCTATACTACGCATTACACTGCCATCGTCGTTTCTTCAATTTGGAAGACTGCGTCAATGTTTCGAGTAGCGTTTTACGAATATGCGCATTGTATTGTAACGCGCAAAAATATCACTTACGCAAAGCCTCTATGCTGCACTTGCCAACGAACCTTCGGTGTATCACAGATGCCAGATACTTCAAGTGGGAATGCACTTCAGTTCCAATGCCACACTCAGAGTACAAATGAATGTTCTCGATGCAATTCTTGAACTTGTGATTCCTCCTGAAATCGTAGACTGATGTTACTTTTGGGGTAAATTGACATCAGCAAGTAGCGCCAGATAATTTTGACTGAAATATTGAAATTTGCGATAGTGTGAAGTGTTGTGTTGAAAAGGCATTGGCTAGTTCGTTGATGTGCACTGTGTGAAATCGGCATAAGAACGTTGTGATCAAACAAAAATTGATTCACCAACACCATATGGATTACCGAAGTGAAGATCCTGCCTATTACATTACCCCCAGGAATGGGGTAGAGTACCGCCCCTGGCGATGAAACTGCCCATTTATAATCACAATTAAGTTGTTGCTACGCTGTACGCAGCACTACTAGGAATACTGCAAAAAGGCACGTCCTGATCGCCATCGACGACTTCCCTTCACTTCACTTTCGGCATATGCTTCAGCATGTGGAAAGGACTTCATGCCGCTCCATCTCTTGGACAAACATCACGACAATAATAACGACATTGCTCTTCATGTCGGTCTAGTGTACAACGCCCTAGACCGATGAGGACAGAAATGTCCTCGTCGTGAACTTACTGGTTCCACTTGATGTATCTTTTGTATGCATCTGATGTATGTTCTTGATGTATCCTTCTAGTTTTGCACTTTGTTGTGTCTTAATTCTATCTAAGAACTGATAGCGTTATGTAGTGCTTCAAGAAACATTCACAAAGAGGCTTTCAAGAGACTTTCATCAGTTTCCCTATGATCACTAAATGTTTCTTTTAGAGATTCTTGCGTAAGACACACATTCGAAGAAACTAACGCGAAAGAACAACCAAAGAACAGCTTCCTTGTGCGCAGTCTGGAAGAGATCCCGCGTAACATTGTGCAAAAACGGACGTGCTGAAGATGTCTCTGTAGGAAAAAAGCAAAATCTGCTGAAGTCACTTGGTCATCCCCATCAAGTGTGCCTGCGCAGAATTAAATTATTTTGACCGTACAGTAGGGTAAAGTGGGCTACTTGAAGACGGGGGCGAATTGAGGACAGTTTGGGTTTTTCGTGTGGCATTTTCTTAGCAATATTTTTTTCTCGTCTGTGACACCCGGGTGAGCACAGCCGTTGTCTGGGCTTTGAAGTAACGTGTTAACGTTCTGCACGTGTCTTTTTAGAAAGACGTGATACGCTGTTTTGCAGATGTGGTCCCACCTGTAACTTTCGCGAGCATTGACTTCCAATTTGCCCAATTCTGCTCCTCGGCTAATAAAATATGACCTCACCGTTATGATGCTGTGTCACTGCCCTGTGTTTCTATGTGCACTACTCGTGGCTAACCGTGGCTGACCTTTAATTCACCAAATATCAGTGGATCGCGTCAGATCCTAAAAAATATGTAATTCCCTAGATAACCTCGAGGGGAACACGCCTGTATCTGTTTCGTGCAGAAATATAGCGATGTTTACGAGAGCCCTGCGAAAAAACTTCCTCATAGACTTCTTAAGAAGTGAGTCCGCCTTAAGGAGGTGGTCGAATTTGGGAGGGGTGTACGACACACACATCATCTGGCTACAGCGACGTATAACAAAATAAATTGGGTCTTGGGGTGTGTATGTGTGTGTGTGGGGGAAGGGGGTGCTGGGACAATCAGTGTCCCACCGTTTCGTCACCCACGTGCTCCTGTAGATGAAGTGGAAAGACTAACCAAAATGAACGTATCACGTGATGCTACAATAGACACGTTCCTTCAGACTTCACTCTATAGTTCTGCATTAATGGGTCTCCATCAGATAACATCACAAAAGCCAATTTCTAAATGCACTTCGCTCTGTGAACCTTTCCGAAATAACTTCCTGCTCATTATGTCAGATTGCGACGCGAAGGCGCGCGTGTTTTCCGTACTATGCCTTCCAGAGCCTACTTCTACTGAATACGATAGTTGTCCTGTTCAACCTAGGAACTGACCTGCATTCGAATGTTGTGTGTTTACCGCTAGACATGGGAGCGTCAAACATTACTCCGAAGTGGACGGCCAGAGTGGTACTCTGCGTCGGCGCAGCGTTCGAATGAGGCTCCGTCGAGTAGAAGGAACTCGCACATTCCAGGAAACGAACCACAGCCACCCGAATGTCGCACACCGTGCTCATGTCGCTCAGCACTGAACGAAGAGATAACGCATTTTTCACATCATTACGGCAATATTGCGCAGCCAAGAACAATCAATTACAATGAAAACAGTAACTGTAGTCATAGTAGAGCTGCAATCCGTGCAATCAATAAAACATTCGACGATTGTGAACACAAGATAATGGGGTTCACGGAGAAGCAATATGTAAAAAAACTCTGGTAACGACACATTTACTACGGTCACAGCAATGGTTTTAGTTAGAGATGGGACGAATCCAGAATTTTCCGATTCAGAATCCATGGAATCCATCTTACGAATCTTGAATCTTTCGAATCCTTTCTTCAAAAAGCCATGAAAAAACTCTAAAAACTGAAAGTGTTTTAAATCAGAATTTGATATATTTTGTTTAATGAAAAACAAATTAAATAGCTCACTTTCAGGAGAAAACATACCCATATACTTCTTCCTTAGTGTAATTTATTTAACATGTTCATCGACTACCGGAAATACAACTCCCGAGTCTGGATTCCTTCCATAACACGAAGACGGAATCAAAGCAAAACCGTGTTACTTTTAAACTTGTAATATCGGACCTTTATGTTGCGGTTTCGGCGCGCCCCGGGGGCCGCCGGTGACGCATTGTTTCGGCGGACTCCGGAGGCACCAGCTCATATATATATATATATATATAAAAAGAACGTGGTTGGTGGATTTGATATCGCTAGAATCGCGCTAGCGTTCCAACGAATGGAAGCGAATGGAATTGCGCTCTTTAATATAATTTCTTTTCGCCCCTTTTATGCCCTTTATCAAACGCTAGCTATGTTGACCTATGTGGGAACTGTAGAAGTTACCACCTTTTCACACCCTTTTTCCTTAGAGTGTACGGGTGTAAAAACTCACTTGTGCTGGACTCCCCGGCGAGACTGCAGCTCTCCTTGTACATTTCACTAACGAGCTTGGACACATGCTGGAGATGGAAGCTGAACTCAGAGCTACGTTGACATCTCGTCGATTGAAGACTTTCTTGGAAGCACTTATCAAACTCTTTTGCTTTCCTAAAGAGGAGGCTTGAGTTAGATCTACATTTCACTTATCGAGTCCGACATATCGCTTTCTCTACAAAACTCCTGTCCAAACAGCATATCATAGTGAGCTTCATTCCAAGTGCCATCGCTGATGCTCTCTTGCATATTTGTTGTCGGCGCCTTATTATCATTAAGAGCAATGTGACCATAAAGGTTTAGAAACACGGAACGCATTTAATGCTGAAGCAATTAAAAGTCGCGTCGGCCCTAATATGTCAGGTGCCTTCTCTGCCGAGAGTACCTTTTTACTTGTCATTACCGGATCACATTATGTTGGGAGGCAGTGCCGAACGTTAGGTGTGACATTTTTAGAATATTTTTAGAATATTATTATTAGTATTTTTTAGAGAGGCCTCCATGTGGCTACCAAACTAATGCATTGTGAAACATTGTATTGCTAGAAAGAGGTTCTCTGGAGTTGAGGAATTCTTACTGGCAAGTCGCATTGTGGTTGGGCTTCTCCAGGAGAGCCTTCTCTCGCACTGCAAGGCTAACAGCTGCACCGCACGAGCTGAACTTGCGGAGAGCCGAGTAACGCTGGCATTTTGTTCTCTGCGCGCTCTTCACTTTCAGAGCATCTGTTGGGTATTGAATATGCTGTCTTTTTGTAACCTCGTACCATGGATAAGTCATGAATAGTATCAAAAACATTAGGCTTACCTCCATAACCTTGCAAGAGGAAGCAAAAGAGGACCAAAACGTAATTAGGAAGCACCATCGTTTCTAATGAGTGTCATCAGAAGGTCCTCTGGAAGTGATCAAAGTGCACCCGTAAACTTGGAAGAATTCAGCGTAGCTAAATGTATGACTTTATGCTTATAACTACCATATAACATAATGCAGGTTCAGCTATGCTTCACCAGGTACAGTAAGTAACGGAAAATATACACTGAAAAGTACACAGACAAAGAATGAAAAGTCATAGGGTAGCAACATGCAAAATTGATGAGAGCGAAGGTGAAATTAGTGGTATGTTGGCAATTGGTTGACCATACGGAAAGAAACTAACGCAGAGGGTTAGTGCGGAACTGGAACCGTGACGTCTGGGGAACACCCAGGCCTGTTTGGGTCTTGATCGACTTCGTGTGAGTCAGCTGGAACAACTGCTGTACAAGGCAAGGCGAGGTAAAGCAGGAAAAACATCAGAATTCGAACAGGCACGATAGTAAGCACAAGACGGATAAAACACATAATTCCCGAAGCTGGGCGGACATTCAATATACATTGACCAACGGTTTCACTTCTGTATTGGGTATACATCATGGGAGGCTTCGACACCCACAGATCACGTCCACGTTCAACAAGGGAGGTAGCAGGCGCATATCCTGTAGGTGAGTGCTGCGTTCTTTAACTTCTGTGGCGTGTGAGACTCACAAGAGTGCCCCGTTAAGACCCCATGATTCCGGACACGGCCTGACCTTATCTCGGGACCCTGGCCATTTCATCGGAGATCGCTATTGGGTCTCGGGAGAATGGCGACATGTGGCTTGGTCGGATGAGCCGCTGCTCCAGTTGTTATAGTCTGCTAATAGGGTCCGAGTATGGCGCTGCACCCATGAAACTACGCAGTGAAACTGACAGCGGGTACCGAGCAGGATAGTGGTGTTCCCGCAACCGATGTTCGGTGACATCAGTTGACATGACAGAGGCTGGTTCCGCTGTCCTGCCTGAACACTTTACTGACCGATCACCACAAACCACTGTTTCTTCACCGTTTGTAATCATTAAGCGCCTTAATGGACCCTCAGAGCGATGGTATATTCCAGCGAGATGATGCACCGTGTCATCGGGCGTCCATTCCATCGTGCTGCCCAGAATTGGTTTGAGGTTTACTCTCGAAATTTCCAACGAGTGGTGTGGCGCCATCGCACTCGAGCATTGGTATATTGGTATGTATAGGGAGAGTTATATTGGAAGAGGTACCCAATAATATCAGTGAAATGTGGGGAGTTATCCAAACAGCATGGGCTCACATGTCTACAGGAGGCTTTCGTCCTCTGGCGGAATCAATGCCATCTAGAATTCCTGCCCTGCGCAAATCTCACAGCGCAGGACTTGATGTAACGTACTGTTTCCGAGATACATGCCTGAAATCCAGAACTCGTGTGTTCCTTTTCGTTTTGTTTTCTTTGATTGTTGTCACAATGCTGCCAGAGTAGTTTGTGAGTAATTTGAGATCTCTTCTAGAATCACAAGTGGATTGTATTAACATTTATTTCTTCATACCAATATAGCAAAGCTAACTCTGGGAATCCAGACGAGTGTTTCGTAAGCGCAATTCTTCATAACGAGTGTAACTAAACGATACTCCTTCGCATTCATGTTTTACCCAGCCGGAACGTAATGACAACCCCAGTTTCGTTTATGCAAGCTTACCTCTTAACACTAACGATCCGTCGCCAACGAAGCCGCATGTCTTGCTTTCGTCCTCAACCGAGTCCCATCCACACGACTTCTGGCATCTGCAAATCACAATGTTGTCATTATAACTTGCAGTATGAATAAAACACCCTCGCTTGCACATCACAAATAGTAATCGCCACTTACACTAAAGACCTAAACTCACCGTTTCGCAAATTTTAATTTGGTTATAAATCGATGCAGTACCTTCCTGGAATGCTGCCGGGATAGGTTACCGATGGCGCGAGAAATGTCAGCACGGCCCTTGCACGTGCGGCCTTTCTTGCCCGCGACGATGCTGATGGCACTTCTTAACGAAACGGGAGCATGTCAAAGACAGATGCGCAAACATTGTTTGGGGAAACAAAAAAATACTACAAGCATTGTGACCCGAGTTCGAATCCTGGCACCAGCTGTTCTGTGATGTCTGGGAGTTTTCTATGGGTTTTCTTCGGACGCTTTAAGGCAAATGTCGCAAAGGTGCCCTGTGAAGGCGTTCCAGGACGCATGACCCACCGAGCAACATGTCGCCACACTGGTAGGCAGCCCGCTCGTCAACAACAAGCCGCCATCAGCGCAACTGCAAAGCAACTGTTCTGATGCTTTCCGTCTGTTTACTAGGTAACGCTGCCTCGTACTCTCTAAAAAAGTAGGAGACATTGTGTTGAGAGTGAGAGCGTGTCCCGTTAGACGAATCAGGCCCCTCACTGAGTGGTCGGAAAGCAGATGCCAGTGTAGCGTAATTGGTTAACGCATTCGACCGGCAATCGAGAGATGCGTGGTTTGATTCCCGCAGCTTCCCGGCTTTTCCGACAATCGCCACATTTCAATTGTTCCCCATTACCACATACCAACTGTATTTATAATGGTCTAGCCTTTTCTGCAATCTCCACGCGGTCGGCATCAGACGTCGAGAAGCAAATGAACGGAAACGTTGTTTGGCTGTATCCCAGTTCTCTCTCAACCAGACCATACGGCAGCGAACCTTTTATTTGGCACAGCGTAACAAGCGTTGAGGCTCGCACGAACAGACCTGAAACCGTTTACATAAAGCGTTTTGAGATATTGATCTCACACCTGAGTTCAATCTTAAGCTCGTTCTCTGCGTCTGAGCCGGTTACTAAAATCAAATTTGAGAGGTGGTGGTGGTGGTGATGGCGATAGGGCTTGCCGTTGTCGGCCTCACGTATGTGGGCAACGTCACGACTGACGCCCTGGGGGAATGTGCGTCCTGGGCCGACTTCTAAGGGAACTGTGCCGACATATGTCTTAAAGCGTCTGAGGAAAACCCCAGACAGCAGAGCCGGCACCGGGATTCGAATCCGGGTACCTCCCAGTCTCGACGTGAGAGGAGAGTTGAGATCACGCCTGAAAACGTTCTCATGTAGCGTTCTCGGATTTTGAGACAGGTAGTTAACACGCTCAAATGCGTTCTTAACTTGAGAATGGCTGCTTTGCCTTGAATACAGGCGGTATGCCTTATTCATTCGACACTCGCAGGTAGCTATTGTGCTGCGCTGCATTTGTTGTCAACTTGGAAATATTTGACATAATAACATCCATCTTTGTCAACTTCACGTGCCAGTTGTAACCTTCCTTCTGTCTAATTTCAGTTCCGTTTCACAGCCGTTCAACCGATGAGAGACAGCGACGAGATACAGACGACATGTACAGTGTGTGTGCAGTCCCGTCGAAGGCAGCGCTGACTGCCGAAACGTCGACCCCAATCCCTATATGTGTTAATAAACTCCCCTTTGTGTTTTCCTGTAAGCTCTTTGTCGTCTTCTGATTTTTCTTGCTTATTTCATTCTCGTGGTCAACCGCCCTCCTAAGCTTCTAATCTCTCTCTCTCTCTCTCTATATATATATATATATATACATACATAATGAGGTAGGGGGGGGGTGGAAAAGCCATTACAGAAACAAGTAAATGACACTAGACGTGTTTGAAATTCAAAATTACAGATGAAGATGGCTTCTATGGCTGCACGCAGAGAAACAGATACTAATGGAACGATGCAACAGCACCAGAGGACACGTGTTTCGCCGTGTTTGCGGCTCGTGAGCTCTGGGTAGCTGCGCATCGTTCGGAATTGGCAAACCAGGGGTCGCTCAGCGAGCGATATACACCTGGGAAGGTGACTGAGCACGCCTCAATGCCACAGTGCAAGCCAGTGAATTATAATGAGGAAACAAAAAGCCATTACAGAAACAAGTCAATGACACTAGACGTGTTTGAAATTCAAAATTACGGATTAAGATGGCTTCTATGGCTGCACGCAGAGAAACAGATACTAATGGAACGATGCAACAGCACCAGAGGACACGTGTTTCGCCGTGTTTGCGGCTCGTCAGCTCTGGGTAGCTGCGCATCGTTCGGAATTGGCAAACCAGGGGTCGCTGAACATGAGATAACTGATGTTCTGAGGCTGGAACAACATAGAAGGGACAATCACATACAAGGCCTCAAAATGCCTAAGAAATTAACGATGGCTAACGATGGCCTACAGCTGGCTAACCTTTTCAGTGACTTTCATCTTTCAGGGGTCGCTCAGCGAGCGATATACACCTGGGAGGGTGACTGAGCACTCCTCAATGCCACAGTGCAAGCCAGTGAATTATAATAAGGGAAAAAATATATATAAACATATATATATATATATGTTTATATATATATTATATATATATCACCCTGACTCACCCTGACGGGAGGACATCACGTTCCACGTGACCTTCCGACGCCACTCGCTCAAACGTCGCCCACCTACGCATTGCTGATGAAGGCCCAATAAGGCTGAAGCAGCTGTCCAATGCTGGTGTGGCGACGTTTGGGACTTATAAACATATGTTCAACGTGCAGCCAAAGAGCCTATGCTATTTTTTTTCACTATATATATATATATATATATATATATATATATAAAAGTGAGATAATAAGACTTGGACTACAGATTACAGGAACGTTAACAAAAACTAATTTATTAAATGGGCATTTTAACACATAGATTAAAAAAAGAATGGTCGACGTTTCGACAGTGGCACTGTCTTCGTCAGGACAAAAGAGGTCCAAGGGTTGCACATTGCTTAAATAGGTTTCCTGGGTGACGTCACAATCGGTGCAAGTATGCCACGTGGCAGTTGTCTGAGTCATATTCTGGAACATTCCGCAAGGTCAAGTTGACCTTGACCTTGACCTTGCGGAATGTTCCAGAATATGACTCAGACAACTGCCACGTGGCATACTTGCACCGATTGTGACGTCACCCAGGAAACCTATTTAAGCAATGTGCAACCCTTGGACCTCTTTTGTCCTGACGAAGACAGTGCCACTGTCGAAACGTCGACCATTCTTTTTTTAATCTATGTGTTAAAATGCCCATTTAATAAATTAGTTTTTGTTAACGTTCCTGTAATCTGTAGTCCAAGTCTTATTATCTCACTTTTATTCAACTTCGTAGCCGTCTGATATATTAACCTATTTGTTCTATATATATATATATATATATATATATATATATATATATATATATATATATCAATTGCAAAAATTGAATCAATTGAAATCAATTGCAATATAGCCTAAGCTGAAGGGCACTCCCTATGCGGGCATTAACAGACTCCTAAGGCAGTCCTAAGGCACTCCTAAGGAGCTGTCCAATGCTGGTGTGGCGACGTTTGGGACTTATAAACATATATATATATACATATAAGCAGGAAAAATCAGAAGACGACAACGAGCTTACAGCGCTGACTGCCGAAACGTCGACCCCTATCCCTATATGTGTTAATAAACTCCCCTTTGTGTTTTTCTGTAAGCTCTTTGTCGTCTTCTGATTTTTCCTGCTTATTTCATTCTCGTGGTCAACCGAAGCTTCTAATCTTTCTCTCGCCTTCTATATACATATATATATATATATATATATATATATATATATATATGCGTTCCGCAGATCATATGGTGCTACGCGAACACGTATTGCACTGCACAGATTCGCGATACAGTAATATTTCGCCCTGCCTCCTATAGCTTGACGCGACTGTCAAGAGGCAAAAGACGACGACCACGAGAAGTAAACAATCTCCGAGTGTCGTAGAAGCAGCCCGCTCCGACATCAGAGTGGTACGGTGTACGTCTATCCTTCATGGCATTGGACGGTTGAGCGCATGACGTAAATTCCGCTCGCCAGTTGCCATGCTGCCAATCTCAAGTTCGGTCTTACGTGAGTATGAGACGAAAACAGTCTCACAATGGTTTATGCAGTCGTCTCTGCCTCAAGTCTGAGACTTTACTCATTTGAGTACGAACTCGCCGTGAGATCGTTCACATCCCCGTCTGGTTTCATGTAAACGGCCGCTGTTCTTTCTGCCAACCTGCAATTTAGACTATAGCAAGCTATTCAATCTGCACGCGAGGAGAGTTAAAATCACAACCCTTACAAAATAAATCTCTTCAGTACACCTAGCTTGTTTTCCGTGTTCAAGTAGTATGTATACTATGCACCAGTGTTTAGTACGCGGCACATGGCCGCTAGGGGCGCTGCTATCACGGATTTTTCCGTGGCCGCAGCATAGCCACCGACTCCTCCACCCGTCGCCGCACACCTCGTCAGCCGACACACTGATCCCACGCATTTGACCATGCAAAGCAATAAAAGATTTACAGTAAAAACTGTTTTGATTGACTCAATTCAATCAACTCACGATCTTTAGACTCAGATGTTCGACAAACGTGCTTCAATGTGGACAATAACTATTCTGCATGTACGAGTACTCTCATACGCATTTCTTACACTCGCTACACATTTCAATTGGCAACGGAGGACAGGATCATAGCGAACGATAATTATTCTACCTGGCATCTACTCGTTTCTTACCCTCACTGTTTGTTCATATTAACCAATGTCTGGAGAACAGAATCAAGGTGTGCACTATTATTCTGACATATTATAATCGCTTCGTACGCTCGCTTCAAATTTTCAATGCAGATCACAGACCTAATCCTTTTAATTGATCGTGCCACACAGAAGTGTTAACAACCATAGCTCAGGAAACATTACAGTCATCAAAGCACAACACACCATAGTAACAGGCCCGCCTAAGCGTGGCATGGTAAACAGTTCTATCACCACCACCCCCACCCCCCAAAAATAATGAGTTGGTAGGGTCGGAGCCCGCGCCTGTGTCACGCGTCCTTTCCAGTAGGCAGTGGACAGTTACAGCGGACACGGAGGGGAGTGGCACAGGTGCTGGGGGCTCCGTGGAATCCGGTGAGTCAAGGTACATGGGCTTCAGGCGGCCCCTGTACACGATCTCAGAACACCCATCGACACGAACTGTGAAGGTCTTGTCTGCTCGGTCTTCCACAGTCTTCCATCGTGTGTGTGTGTGTGGGGGGGGGGAGGTTGTAATGGCTTACGGATGCCGTCGCGTCTGATGAAAACATGGGTCGTCCGAAGCCAAGTCCGGGCGAACAAATATTCAACGGTTGGACGATTGGTGATTGGTGGGTGAGCGGAAGTCGTACCGTGAAGCGGAATTGGGACAGACGCGTAGCGAAATCCAGTGGGTCAGGAAATGGCTGATGTGCTGTGGAGTGTCGAAGAATTGCCCGGACAGACGTTCAGCCCCAACATTCCCTCCAGTCCAAGATGCCGGAGACCATCCGTCCATAGATGCTGTCAGCAGTGAGATTAAGCTTCCCCCTTCTGGACCAAGAATCCCCGGGCCTGGTTCTCCCAAGTTGAGCCGTGGTTTGCGCTTCGGCATATTTCTTCACAACTTACCAAGTACCTCAACGTTGTTTCCGCGCTGCCCATGAAATCGCCGACCAGGTTGATTACCTCTTGGCTTCATTGCAGCCTCACAACTCGTACGATTGGCTGAAGGAAGGTACTCTTTCCCGGATCCGTCAACTTCTATGCGAGGAAGAACTGGGCGATCGGCGGTCAACCCAATTTCTGCACCGCATGAAGCAGCTACTTGGAGACTCGGCTGATACTCAGCCCTTGATCCTGCGAGAGCTCTTCCTCCAGCGGCTTCCACAGTAAGTCTGCTTGGCACTGGCTGGATCTGACGAGGTCTCCCTCGATCACCTTGCCCAGTTGGCGGACCACATCATTGACTACTCCGTACCCTCTGTTGCACATTTCGCACAGACTGAAAACATCGCGGCTGTTTCCCCGTCTGACCCTACGCTCCTTGCTCTACAAGCGCAAGCCAAAGAGCATATGGACGCTGTTGCCGCTACGAGCGCTGACCTTTCTGGTCGCCCACGGTACCGACGCTCTCATTCTGGTTCATGCCAATCCTCTTCCCGCAGCCCGTCCTACCAGGGGAATATATGCTATTACCACAAGACGTTTGGTCACGGCACTCTCAAGTACACCCAGCCGTGCTCCTGGATGGGAAACTTGGGAGTCAGTCGATAGCAGCAGCCTAAGACTCTGGCTCAACGGCAAGCCGTCTATTCTTTGTCACCGGGCCACGGGCCTTCGGTTCTTGGTCGACCTACATGGTCCGACCGTCTCCACGACAAGTCCTCCGCAACCCTCTAAGCCGTGCACGCCTCGTCCATCTCCACCTTTGGCCTGCGGTTGCTTGCCATTGACATCGGCCTGCGAAGACTCTTTTGGTGGGTCTTTGTAATCGCAGATGTGCCCCACCCTACCCTCGGCGCTGACTTCCTCCAGAATTTTGCACTCGACATCGGTCTCTTGTGCAGGAAAATGACCGACACCCTGACCACTCTTTTGGTGTCTGGTTCGCTCTCGCTGCAGACCTCTACATGCATTCGTAGTGTGCTGCCTGCGTCCCGCTACGCCGCCATCCTCGCCGATTTTCCCGCTGTGACCGTGAGATTACGCCCAAGCACACTTTTATACATCATATCCAGACCACCGGACCTCGTGGTATCCCGCCCCCGCCGGCTCTTTGGTGACTGACCGCCTCCAGATTGCTCACCGTGAGTTTGACCACATGCTGCAGCTCGGGCTCATTCATCCATCGTCCAGCCAATGGTCATCACCTCCGCATATGGTGTCAAAGAAGGACACCGGCGATTGGCAGCCTTGGCGACTATAGGGCCCTAAATTCCCACACGGTACCAGACCAGTATCCCTTGCAGCACATCCACGATTTCACTAGTGGCCTCTCTGGTGCGACCACCTTCACCAAGATTGATCTGGCCAGGGCCGACCACCATATCCCAGTAGCGCCCGAGGACATACCGCAGACTGCCATTATCACACTATTTCGCCTCTTCGAATTCGTTCGAATGCCGTTCGGTCTTCGAAATGCGGCGCAGACTTCCCAACGCTTTATTAACGAGGCCATACAGGGCCTACCATTCGTGTTTGTGTATGTGGACGATCTGCTAATTGCCAGCAAGACTCCTGAGGAACACGAAGCACACCTGCGCCAGGTGTTGCAGCTCCTGGACGAAAATGGCCTTGTCATCAATCCCAGCAAATGCCTTTTCGGCGTTCCATCGTTGGAATTCCTTTGCCACAATGTGTTGGCAGGTGGCATTTCACCGCTCACGTCCAATGTACATGCCGTCCAAGGCTTCCTCGTGCCTTCTTCACTGTGGAAGCTGCGCGAGTTTCTGGACCTCGTAAACTTTCATCACCGTTTTATCCCATGCTGTGCCTACCTCTTACGACCCTTGACTGACGCCTCAGTCGCCAAGCTCATACATCTGGTGTCTTCGGCACCTACCCGCCTCATGGTGAACGCCTCTTCTCATGCCGTAGGCACCGTTCTCTAGCAGCAGCAGTCCGGTGATGATTGGGCTCCCTTGGCTTTCTTCTCTCAGCGGCTGAAGCCATCTGAAGAGAAGTATAGCACCTGCCTGTGAACTCCTCGTAGTCTACTATGCTGCGAGGCATTTTCAGCATTACCTCAAAGGCCGGCGGTTGTACATTCTCATGGACCACAAACCTCTGACATTTGTCTGCAGGTCCAACCGTGACACCTACTCCCCAGCTGATCTCCGTCGTCTCTCACTCATCTCGGAGTACACCACAGACATCCGCTTCGTCTGTGGTGGTCAGACCGCTGTGGCCGACGTACTGTGACGCCTAGAAGGTGCCACATGTTCGGCTGTCATTACGTTCAACACTCTGGCTGCCACACAAGCAGGAGATGAAACGCTCGGTCACCTTATCTTGGACATGGCTAAGCCTTCCCTACAGCTTCAGAAGGCGCCTCTACCCGTTTCGTCATCTGACATAATGTGTGACGTCTCTGGCCCCATCTTACGTCCCTACTTATTGCCTTCCCTGCACTTCACTGCCTTTCAAGATCTTCATAACATGAGCCATCCTGGGATCCATGCCATGACGTTCGGCGTTGGACGATGGCTTGCATCGCTTGCCAGAAGACCAAGATAACGCGTCACAATAAGACACCCTTTCATCCCTTTACCTTACTTGCCGCATGGTTTCAGCACCTTCACGTCGACCTCGTCGGTCCATTACCCCCCGTGCCACGGCTATCACTACCTTCTTACTATCGTGGACCGCTACACACAATGGCCGGAAGCGGTTCCCCTTCTCAGTGCGACTGCCGATACCGTGGGCCACTCCGTCCCCTCCGCCTGGATCGGACGGTATGGCTGCCCCGCTCGCATTACCACCGACCAGGGCCAGCAGTTCCAGAGTGCCCTCTTCAAGCGACTCATGGCCCTTCACAGCGTTCACCATCTGCGGACCACAGCCTACCACCCCGCTGGGAATGGTCTGGTTGAAGCGTTGAAGTGTTTTCACCGCCAGCTGAAGACCGCTGTCATCACTCGCCAGGCCGGGACTCATTGGGTGGAACATCTGCCCCTAGTCCTGCTGGGCATTTGCTCAGCCCTGAAGCACGCCCTTGCTTGCTCTGCTGCAGTGTTCATTTTTGACACGACCCTGCGTTTGCCTGCTGACTTCTGGTCCCCCGGACAACCTAAGCAGCCTGTTCCCCCAGCCGACTATGTCCACGGCCTCCGACGCTTCTTTCATCAGCTTGCTCTGCTCCTCCGCGCCAGCCCAACTCCATCCCGGTTTTCGTTCCCCCAAGACCTCCAGTCCTGCAAGCATGCCTTCCTGCGTTGTCACGCCGTTCCCTGACCCCACACAACGACGGCCCCTTCCGTGTGCTGTCTCGGTCTGACAAAAGTATTGCCGGACACAAAAGGGGTTGCCGTTAGACCATGTGAAGACCGCTTACATGAAGTCCGACTCTCCTGCACCACGTCCTTGCTCCACTGTACGACCTCTGTCCCCGGAACCCAAGCTTCATCGTACTGCCTCCTCGGCCAGCCCTCTCAACCTGTCTGAGACTCCCGCCTCAGACAGTCGAAGGGGAGAGGCCCTGTAACGAGCCGCGACATCTGCAATGCCATCAGCGCTCGTTCGCTATGTCGCGTTAATAAATGCACGGCGCACGTGCCGCTCGGCCACTTGTTCCCGTAAATTGTTCTCCAACCAGTCTCTTTCTTGCAACACCCTACCTACATCATCTTGTATCGGCGGCTGTGCACGGTGACGCGACGAAAAAAAACATCGCGATGGTAGCGCCCCTAGCGGCAATGAGCCAAGGACGAGATACGAGCGCATACTACTCTTCCACAATCGTCTGACGCGGTAAAACCCGTCCAGTGACGTTATGTTCCTGCTCGGAATTCAGGCTGCCAGAGTTGCGGACCCAGGTAACTGGTATGGTGGGCACAACGACCTGGACCTGCAGGCCATTTTAAGCACTAAGCTTCTAGGGCCATGTGTCGGAGTGTCCCGCGCACGTCAAAACAATCAGAGGTGGTTGAAATTATCCTATCCAACCTTGCGGCACGTGCAGTATGTCGCCACACACACACAGCCGTCATGGGCTCATTTTCGTGGAGTATACCTGTCTCGTACGTCGCATCGTCGAAAACCTTCTCTTCCTTGGCACGAGATAAAGAGAAGGGATGAGGAAAAGGCGCGCGATCCAGATAGAATCACGTTGGCTGTGACTGTGGAGTCACGTGCCTCGAAGAAAAAGTGGCGGGGCCGACCGCTTCACATGTCAAATAAACGTGTTTTACAGCGTCAGCTGTATATAATGGAGACTTTCCTGCGGTTGCGCCGGTGTCGTCGGCATTCGCATGGCCACACAAAAAGAGGATACACAAGGGGAAGATACTATCACATGAGCGGTGTGAACGAAAACGACAAAGGGGGAAAGACATTGTACAATTTTACAACGTGTAGAATTTTAGTCGAGACCTTCCAGAGATCGCGTCGGCGGCATTCACATGTCGGCATAAAACTCTTATCGCCTGTGCGCTCAGCGCTGGAGGAGGAGAATCCAGTCAGTTTACAACCGCTATCGATGGAAACAGATAGCTGAGTGACCTGGCAAGGAGACTTTGGCGGACGAATTTCATCGACTGCAAAAGCACCTCCTACACCTTCCGCTGTGCACCGACATCCGCCAACTAGACATGACACATGCATAGACTTGTGACACCGTTCAGGACACCACTCACCTCGTCAACCATTTCAGCGACCACGAGTCAATACTCCTCACTCTTTTATCCGGCCTCATCTCACCACACGCGCAGCTGACGCTAAATTCGCGTTACACGAGTGGTAACCGTCCTATAATTTCTTGTATACATTTAAATACAAATGGGAGTCTTGTCGCGAGAATGCTGCCACCATGAGAGACGCCGGAGTTGTCGATTCCTGGATCAATTTCGCCCAACCGAGGGTCCTCTGATATACACAGAATCCTTGGCGCAACATGTACCACGCCACTAATCCACGTCCAGAAACGTCCATCGCAGGCGCGCTATCCTGTGATGATCGGATGCGTTTTGTCGGATGTTTTGTCTAAAAAAAGCAAAAATCGAGGTGCAAAAATTGTGCAAAAATCTAGGTGTAGCGGCGACTAGTTAGTGTACCTTTGCAATCAACATGCTTCGCAATCAACATGTTGCACCTCACCTCACCTTTGCACGGTCGGTATGTTCATCGAGAAAGGCGCACCATTTTGCACGGGCCTACATCGTACGCGCATATGTACGTAAGGGGATACCCCTTTTTTTAACTGGTCTGAATTCCCGAAATGTGACATTGCTCCAAAGCATGAACCTAAAAACGTGACATTTGGTGAGGAGCACACTGCATACCAGAATAAACACGAATAAACACTGACTAAATCACACATGCAGTTGTAATTTCGATTTTAGATCGTATGCATGCTGTAGACGAAGGTAGTGAACGCTGTCAGCATCAAGATAAACCACGCTGTGGCGGACTTTCCACAACCCGCGCAGAAGGCCACACCCAGCTTCTTCATTTGCTCCTCCACGACCATGGCCACTTTGCCCGCGATCTCACTGCATCGCATTCTCTTCGCTGTCTCCAACAAGCAGGATCTGTAGCTCATAAGCGACCTGTAATAGTGTTGTTGTGAGAATTTAAAAAAAATTGTTGGGATGTACCTGCACTAGCCTGCTCGCCTAATCATCTTAGGGGAGGCAATAGAGAGGCAATTCTTCTAGCTGATACACCCCCATCGGGGAATACGCATTCCCCAAATTCGATGGACACAGATCTGAGACTTACGTGCAGAGCTTGTCTTGCACGTCCTTAGCTGGAGGAGCTTGTTGATGTCCGTGCCACTCCTTTCCCAATGATGCCTTCACGGTGTCAGAGAAGCTCTTATCGCATACTTCTGACTGCTTCTTGAGTTGTTTCAGATTGCATTCTAGACAGAAATGTGCGTTATAATCGTAAGCGCCACTTTCGTCTATGACAGTTTCTGTAAAAAAAACAAACGAAAAAGAAACATAATCTAAAAGAATACCCCGATCGGAATATCGTCCGTACCTGACCTCAGGAATTTCTCTGGTTACTGGCTACCCCATAACAATATGCATGCGCTTCTGGCAGTACCTTCGATGTACATTTACTTCGATGTGGACCTGCAATGGAGGTTCCCAGAACGAACTCGTCTGAAACCCGTTGTGTGCACTGCTCGCGCACGACTGCGAATGAAGGACCGTTACCCACACCCAGGAAGGACCCAGCAGCGAATGAAGGGCCGTTACCACTGGGAGAAATTACTCCGGTGTTACCGCTCGCGTTAGCACAGCGGCGTAGCCAGAAAAATATTTCTGGAGGGGTTCTATAGGTACTGAGAGAGGAGAATTTCCCCGCGTTTCCTTCTCCCAAATGCACTACTAAAGGTACGATTTCTGGGTTCGAACCCCCAGAGCCCCCCCCCCCCCCCCCCCCACACACACACACACTCTTGCTACGCCAGTGCGTCGGCAGAATGGTCAAGGGTATACCTGGTGGTCTTTCACGTAGTAACGCCACTGGCGTGTAGAACAATGCAAACCAGTGAATGAGTACGCGAACATGCTCATGTAGTCATGTGAGCCTGTATGTACCTGTTCATAAAGAACGCGAATGCTCTGCTAAAATACGCTTTTTGAGTATATCTCGCTTTGCAAGTCATGGCACTCCGGCGTTGCCCAGAAAGGTAAGGACTATACTACTGTGTTTCTTATGATCAATGTTTGATCAATGTTGTTGATCAATGTGTTGACCGT
The DNA here is from genome assembly GCF_037126465.1 of Ornithodoros turicata. Taxonomy (NCBI): domain Eukaryota; kingdom Metazoa; phylum Arthropoda; class Arachnida; order Ixodida; family Argasidae; genus Ornithodoros; species Ornithodoros turicata. The sequence continues at coordinate 47,044,744 of NC_088201.1, forward strand.
ACTGCCTCAGTTTCGACATTCCCCGAATCAATCATCTGTACAATATAAGACTTTCCTTCTGAGTTTCATTATGAAACATCCCTCTCGTCGCCACCAAAAACACCGATGCTGCATGCGATCTGGACAAGTACGTTGCAAGCACTGTGATGCTGTGATGTGTGGTGATAACGTTGTATACATAAAGAGAGCTTCGCGCAGTGCGCAGAAACACGCTATCCCTTACGTACGCTATCGCCTCAACGTACATAAGGGATAGCGTTGGTAGTTCAGCGCGCGTGCGAAACATTTAAAAAGAGCTTCACGGAGTGCGCACAACCACCACGCTATCCCTTACATACGCAAAGCCGATCGCGTACTATATACTGAATCTTACTGATGAAGATATCGGTGTCTGCTTACCATCTCCAGAAATGTGAGTTTCCCGATCTGAAAGGATATCGTAGTCTTCATCCTCGTAGTCCTGCTGCTTTTTTATGTTAAGGGAGTCACTGAAGCGAGGCATGAAGTCCTGGCGCCGTTTCTTGTGCCGAACGAGGCCCATTATGTCGTCGTCTTCTTGCTGCTCCCCGTCGTCCAGCATTTTCATTGCACGTTTGTTTATCCATAGGGTGGGATCCCGACGGCGCTCGTTGGCACGGGATCGCAACCTGCGGTTGACAGGCACCACGGCTGTAAGTATGCCCACAATACATAGCAGAATAGTTGCTTACCCACTTCGACGGCCGAGGGACTTTGAGAAGAGTTCATCGCCGTCCTCCCTATAATCTGAGCTTATCCCCAAGGAGCCAGCAGCAGAATCATCAAGGTACTCCTTTTCTATGTGTACTCTTCGTTTCTTTGCGGGCACGGCTTGGACAAAATTTGCGTTCGAACTTCGATTCAGGAAAGCCGAGAGGTCCATCTCATTTGCTGAAGCATTTGTCTTGTTTTCGACCTTATTTAGAAAGACTGGTCATTATTGAACCTTACATGCACAAAGTTCACACATCTATTTCCCTTGTTTCCTTCACTTCTACTGGCCACCCACTACGAACGTCCCGTATTTTTTTTTATTTCGCGTTAGCACAGTGAAGCAACTATGGCTATGAGCAGCGTACAGATGTGGACAGATGGAGAAAGGACAGCAGTAAGAATTAGGCGAGGGCGGGGTTAGTATGCCAGGAACAACCTCAGACAGAACAGCCGGTGGTAGGATTCGAACCCAGCACCTCCCAGTCTTCAGTGCACGACCTTGACTACCACCAACGTCCCGTGTAATAGGCCATAATCGATACTTGTGAGACTCTTTACCGCATCATCCATTTAGCGCAAGCAATGAATGGTGTCCACTATATAAGCACAGCCCTTAACCCAACGAATGAGCTTCCAAGAATGTACTGCGCATTGCTTTTATGCAAAATGTTAGCAAAACCACCTCAATAATTTTCTATTGGCCCTTGTGAGGCCTGTCGCGACACGTCCCGCGACACGTCCCGCAACGAGGTCCCGTTCCCAGGCACAGTTTCTCAACGTTCGGGTGAATGGAGTCTGCAATGGATAAAAGACCCGTTCTACCGCTGGCCTGCGCCCAAACAGCACCACGGCACCGTGACCGTACCTGAAGAACGAGCTACACCGATAATATGTTAAAGTGACGTTTTCCATTTAGATTTCCAGTTTCAATGTAAATTTTAGGAGCGGGACTTCGGCAGGCCGCTGTTCGTGTCGAAACTTTCGCCGTGCAATAAGCACTAATTATTTGTAGTTCCGAGAACCACGGAAAAACGAATGCGCATGCGCTTTCGGTTTTAATGCGACTTGCAGGCAGACGTCTGCTAGTATTGATGAGATCTGCGGTTGGGATCTGCGGCAAGTTTTGATATCTTCGCAATCTTGACAAATATATCTCCAGTTCGTGACGATCCGATTGCTCTAGCGAAGCGCTAGAGCTATCGGATCGCACAAGGAAAAAAAAACAAAGCTGCTGACAATGTGTATATGTTGAAATAAACTAAAGCGTTAAAAAAAAAATATTAGCTCCCGTTGAAATCCATCCGCTGAAATAAACCATATACCAATCCACGCCCTTTAAAATCTACACTCTCAAAATGAGTCAGTTAGGCCTAGCGTGGTTCCCTGGTTTATGGGCGACACTGTCCTGTTCAACGAAAAAACTGCGATATAAATGTTTATTTCATATCTGTGCCATAATTATGATTCACAACTCCCTAACGTACAAGCATAGATAAAATTTGATCCCTTAAAGAATTTAGCGCCCACTCGCTGAGTGCTCTGCTCTGCTCTACTCTACTCTACTGTGCACAACCAAATAATTCCCACGCCATATCAGAGTTCCTACTTTGCGGGCATTCCCGTTCCACTTACTTGCTTAACTAGCTGTTTGCTAGCGATGCCTTCCATTCCGCTTTGTATGTTCCCAAATGGATCCTCTTTTGGCATAACCTTCGGAGCATTCATACGAGTAGCTTTCTTTTTGCGCCCCTGTTGATTGGAGTCTTCCTTAGAGTCGTACCAATAAGAATCTCCGTCCGCCCAGTCTTCTTCGTAATCTTCGAAGGCCTCCTGTTGTTCTGGAGCATTCTTGTAAACCAGACTAGGGCAGGAGTCCTTGTACTCGTCCCTCATGATGTCCGAGAAAGACATTATCTGTACTCTCATCTCTGCATCCTCATCGCAACCTGTTCCTCTGGATGCCTTCTCAATACACTGCTCGTAGTCAATCAATAGCCTAATAGGAGATAAAAACGACTGAATCAGGCGTCCACAATTAACGAGCACTACACCCGTGTCATACCGAAGCATCTTCAGCGTGTGCTGGTGATGTTCTTATACACAATCTGCAGTGGAGTTGTGCAATAGTGTATAGCGTACTGTGCAAATTCTGTGTATTGTGCATGCGCAGGTAGATTTCAATTAGGACATTTTATGGAGGAATTATGGAATTGGTAGCTAGTAGGGCTTTACTCCGCCGTGACAGAGCAACACCCAACCCTTCAGGTAGCACCATCTTTTGGTTAATACTCGACAGGACTCATGTGCGCAAGCATTGGGGCTTCGTGAACAAACCAATAATGGTGAGAGACCAGGTACAGGTACGTCGTGGCACTTTCTTTCATCAGCAACGAAGCCATCAATATTTTCTAAGGAGTGCTGCCACAACCGCAACGTAGGGCGCCTACTTGACCTTGTATGACACATTGTACAGTACTGATGCTCTAAGTCCTGTACAATACTTACTTGCATTTAACAGGATTTCTTCCCACTACTCTTGGCTCCATCTCGTCGAAGAGATTGCTGAAGCTAAGCCCGCACACAAACATCTTTTTGAGGACGCGCTGTCTGACACATGTAGTTGGAGTCTTCATTTGGACGAAGGACATTCGGAAACTGCCTGAAAATCGTATCGTACGGCCTGTAGCTTGAGGCAGGTGCATTTGCATGCATTTGAATGTCAATAACCTACTGGTTATGTTGCTGCAAGCCCTGTCGTAATCATGAGTCAAAGAGTGAAGTATAGGTGTCACGTGATTGAATATTTCTCCATCACGGTCGCAGCCAGTGCTCTTTTTAACAATGTCGACACAGGTGTTCATTTCTTCAAGATGCCTGGAATTAAGCAATTTTTAGGCAAAATTACCTTCATCGTATTTTACAGCGAAGCTGCTCTTGTGTGTTTTGAACCTCGAGCCTTGCAATTGCGGCATGTATATTGGCGCAGCATGCTATACTCCTCTTACTTGCAGATATTCTCAGCGTTCGCTGCACGCTTAACCTTAAGGTCTTCAACAAGGTGCTCGAAAGTCATTGCACACAGGAAGGCATTCTTTACAGCTACGGTCTTGACACACTTCGGCGATATGATACCAGAATCTGGAAGAAAAGAGAGGCAGTAGGTGCACGGTTCCATTTTCGTGCAGCTGGCAGGCCAACCGCAGCTGGCTTTAGTCAATGTTAAGCAGTTCCATGTGCAATTACACCGGCTTTTCCTGCAACCAATGCAGATCCGCAAAGTGAGTACGAAGTATGTTAGTGTTAACATGGTAGAGAACAGACAAGTGCATATTACTGTAGACAGGTCGTTGGTCTTCGCATTTGTAATCGATGTCCTTCGTTTCCATTTCCATGAGGTACTGTATAGTATCAGTTATCGCAGACTTCGAGTGACACTCCGACTGCTCCACTGCTTTTCGGTAGCACGCGTGGTAATCTGACAACAGCCTGTAAGAAAATTGTCGTGTCATAGTTAACAAATGCTGTGTTCTTCCAGGTAGTCTTCATGAATTCGTTATAACAGTGCTCCGGTTGAGCGTCAGGCTTCAGGTTCTATTTGTTCTGAGTGATGATGTGGATTTCATATAGGATTGTACCGATTAAGGCAGTCTGAATGAACATACTTTTACTATAGAATTTACATCCAGGCAGCACAATCTGTGATCGCTGTCGAAGGATACACCTTATCCGGTTTCGAAATACAAATACCTTAGTCGCTGTTCCAAATGTGAGCTAGATGCGCGCCTATATTCCTTACTCAGTCGAAGAGTATTTAATGTTGTTGATACATGTCTCGATTTGGGCTAGAGAACAAATCGTCAAACTGACTAAAAAAAGTAGAATTTCCTACCCAAGCTGGTAGAACGACGGTACCACAACCATTTCGGGACAATCCACGCGCGCATTCTCCGCGGGTATAAGCGGCGGCGTCTCTTTCCGTTCCTCCTCTCACGTTTCTCTCACGTCAGAAAAAAGGGTAAAATTCCCTACCCAAGTTGGTTCAACGGCAATTTCTACTCTGCAGTTTGTTTCTACTATCCATTTATACCCAAAAAGTAAAACTGGTTTGCGTAGAAATGTAGATGCAATACAGCTCTACAGAGGTGGATAGAAAATTCTACCCTTGTTTTCTTAGAGTGATGGTTACTAGTGGGAGTTTCAGGAGCACGATCTCAAACGTATAGCTGGACCAGTTATGCGACGCAGGTCCGGTCTGGTCGGGTCAGCTAAGCCATGTGTCTGTATGTGACAAGCAACGTGAATCTGGGACCTTTGCTGATGTCTGTGCATCAACATCGGCCTGCGTGATGGCCTACAGGCATCTCGTGATACTAACTTGCAACGTCTGTCACTTGTGGCGTCCGCATTGAAATTATCATTCACTTCTAGTTCCTTCTGGAAGTTGAGGCCACATGAAAAGTAGTGCTTGAAGAGTGTCTTCTTGGCGCAGTTGCGGTTCCTTGCAAGAACCTGTTTTGCATACTCCGCTGAGCGAAAAAGCACGTAGCTGCTGTATGCACATAATAACAATCGAGTGAATCTAGCGACAGGAAGCGAATAAATTTTATCTTACCAGCATTTTCTCGGCAAGAAACTACAGGCATTGTTATGACGTCAGTGAGGTACTTCAGGTGATGCATGATGCTCATTCGTTCTTGCAGGCAACGTGTTTCTCTCATGGCACGGGCAACACATTTCTCAAACTTCAGATTGGTGCTGCAATGTTGACAGATGGAGCTTTATGGCGCACAAGTCTATAGTGCGACGAACAAAAGCAGGGATCTTGGTTGCTCACATAATTTTCAGCATTTAGACTCTATGGAAAGTTTAGTACTACATTGATGACAGATTCCGATGGTATTTTTCTGTAATATTCTACACTATCTTTAGGAGAATGAAATCACTCGGCATTAATCACTTACTGACAAAGAGCATTCGGCTTAAGCGTCAAATTCTCTGGAATCCGCTTACGGTCCACGTTGTAGTTGATGGCACAGACAAAGTAATTTATGAGCATGGGCTTCTCCTGGCAACTTGTCTGGTCTTGAGTCAAAGCGCGAACTTGAGAAAGAAAAAGCTAAATTACGAAACAGCCACATTGAACATGAATGTACTATGATCTCTACATATATATAGGGTAATTCGGGGGATAGCGCCCACACAGAGAATGCACAGGAATGCAGGAATGCACATGTACAACTCTCGGGTGATCGTGTAACTCTGTTAGAGACAGAAAAAAGCAGCCTCCTAAAAGCGCCAGTTGTCCCGGACCTTTCGGGGAAAGCGTCGCGGTGATGCCGCAAGCTACCGGGCAAACTTTCGCCGTACAGAACATAGCCTCCACTTCCTGAAGCAGTCCACACACATCTCTCCCTTCACTGAGCAGGTTTTGTGAGCAGGGTGAGCTTTTTTTGGGGGGTGGGGGGTGGGGAGGGACAGCTGTAGCCAGTCATATCCAGCATTTCAGTTCATGTGCCACAACCGCTCTTGCTGGTGGAAAGGCAGTTTCCCCCCGTAACAGGTCCGTGTGCATTCTACTCTATACAGTCCCACACGAGCAACGAGCAGCCACATTGAAAGACGATATAATGATATACAGTGACTGTTACCTATTATACAACCATAACAATCATTTCTCAGGCGAGAACAGTTGAAGCACCTCTCGTGTCAAAGGCAGGCCCTGAGGAGCAGCAGCAACCACCTGACGGGCGTCCTAACGCAGATTTACCTGGGCGTAGCATTGTGCCGCCATGTGCATCACTTTTGTCATTGACCTTTTACCACGGTGCAGAGGCGACATTGCTTGAGTGGTTTGTGAAATGACGGTTGGTGGGCGAATTCCGCCGCGTATGGGCGCTTATCCCCCAGTCACCTTATCACATACCTCCGATGCACGTCACTTACATTGAGCATTGACACAATTGAACTCCCCAACCATTAAATCGTAGAGAGTTTTAGATCGTCGAAACAGTTCACTGTCTTCCGTACAATTAGCTTTCACCAAGTCGTTGTAGTAGCAGTCTAACCAGGACTTCACAGCACTGAAAATGTTCAAATAGCAAAAGTCAAGAAATGTGCTGCTCCTTGTTGAATAAGCATAAGCAATGGTTGGTCAACCGAAACAGTAAGAAGTTATAAATTGAAAATGGAGTGCTAGTCCTCCGTTTGCTAAGAATTTCGAATCTCCAAACACCACCACAGTACAACACGAAATGTGCCTGTTACTTGCAGCACGCGGCGCACATATGGCCAAGCCTACACGTCTGTCGCGACCGCAAAACAAACCACGTATGTGCAGAGTTTGTTGGACTACATGTCGCCACCTGGCAAAACTAACCTGCATGGATCGATCTTCACAGAATCTCCTTCTGGCTTGCTAGTAGACGATACGTCCAGCGGCCTGAAGTGGTTGATGGCTCTAGCTGGTACTGCAATCTTCTCCGAAGCCCGAAAAAGCTTCCGTAATTCATCGGACTCGACGCTGTCAAAAAACTTCTTGCCACACGTCAAGTACGTATCAATTGCTTTGTCTTGGTCACAATTTTTTTCACCTGTTCGGGAGGGTATGCGAACGGAAATGTTAACCATTGATTTACCTGGCAACTTGCTACTATACGAAAGTTTACATCACACGCTTCTATTTCATGTCAGGGAGAACGTTCTCTGAAAACATAGTAGTACTTTCTGAACGTTATTAGGCAATTACCCACGTAAGCTAAAGACAAACGCCATGGAAACGCAATATTAATCTAGCCATATCAGTCATCGCTCAACATAACTATTTCAACATTATCTTACGCTCACTCATTATCCCATCATTATCTTACTGTGGCTCAACTGTTGGCTAGATGACAAAGGTTGTAGCACTCGTCTAAACCCATTGCTACGATTTGCAATGTAATTGCTATACGTAGCATAACACTTGTCATGTAGGTGTTAGGCACTGTCCAATATGTCGTTCCACGGTCCTGGATCAAGTATTGTGAACAACATGATGCGCAAGGTTGTGAAAACTTATCGGTAGAAATCCATGTCATTATCAACGATCCATGTCAATATACACATCGTCAACATCGTATCACTAGTGACAAAAAAAAGCAAAATGTGCTTCGCGCACAACATTACTGACCTGGTGCTCTATGCTCGGCTGTCCGCTATTCCGTACCGCGTGATAAGTTCACGGCTTCGCTGTGATTCGTTACGAGCGCGATGAACAATCGTGTCGTTTCTTAGAAATCCCAGCCTGCCGACGCGGTTTTCACGTGCATCGCGTGAAGTTTGGGGCGCGCTAACTTGAAATAGGGAATTCTATACCCCTGTTACACGGGATGTCAGTGTCAGTGTAGTGTCATTTTCGTGTAGTGCACTTCAACCAGCAGTTTCTCTACGTGTTTGCTACACAGCTTAAGTAAGTGTCACTCATGTAGTGATGACAATTACGATAGATAAAAATAAACAACGGCAAAATTTTTAGGCGCGCGCCGCAATACGTTCCTCAGAATGCTTTTCGAAACGTTTCCTGTTAATCTTCATCCAACATTAAACAAATTGGCCTCAAGCATGAGCCACAGCAAAAATGGCCGCCGCCGGATCGCAGAGACCGCGATCGAAGTTGTCACAGGCTGTTAACGAGAGTAATGACTTTTTCCCCCATCCTGTTGAAAGTACTTGTTTAAAAATATTGTGGTGTCGGGACCCCTCGCTTTTTCTCAATATTTTACCTGTGCCACAAAGCAGCCGTTGAGGCTACACACTTAGTCGGCCGAAGTGAAGTGAGCTAGGGGAACTCACTAAATCGTTTGTGCACTTTCTGCCGAGTATCATAAAAGATGTCGTGTGACAGTACACGAATGACACTAAGTGCAAGTGCCACTCGCTGAAAATGACACTAAATTAGTCCCTTTGACAGGGGTACTAGTTGCCCCCTTTTGCCACTTCCGAAGTCACTGACTCAGTTCCGCCACGACTACGCATGCTCCGGATAAGTGGGAGAGGCTTTCGTGCACGAAAGGCTATCGCGCTCCGACTCATTCGGGATTTATCGGAAACCTTTCGTGTGTCTCCTTCACCCGAAAACTTTGGGAGCAAGACGGCGAACAGTGTGCGGTGCTGTTGATGCAGGAAGGGCTTCACCTGTCACCTTTCCCTATCACCAACATTCACCACAGGCGCATGAAACGTCAAAAACGTAACCCACCTACGGGCGCTTTAATGCCGAAACAGACAGCGCTCTAGCCCAACCCCAACCCAACTAATACCCCTGTCAGACGGCATGCTCGAAGGACTTCGGGGAATTTTCATTTGCAAAAAATGACCTCTCACAGCCGTGTCAGACGGCAGCTCAAAGGACCTTTCTAAGAAATGACCATCATCGCGAAAGGAGGCCCCCAACGACATTTGAGGAGCAGAAAGGAGCAATCTCGACAACAGTGTTATGCCATTGTACCCTCGCTGCCTTCGCAGCTGAATGTAGGAGAACCTATAAAATGCGGATAATGGAGTGAAACTGTGTAAACGTATTTAGTTCCTATTTAGAGAAGTGCATATGGCTTCTGCATCTTGATTTGTGGCGCACAGACCAATTTCAAATTTCCACAGCATACAGGGAAAACGAAACCGAAAAAGAAGCCGGTGCGGGCAGTCAGTTGAGGAGCACTCCTTTCCCGCCTGTGTGGCAGGCGCCCCCGAATAAAGGTCATTTGAGAGGCCGAAGGCCATTTCTCGCAATTGACATTTGAAATGCTATCTGACTAGGGTATTAGTCGTGTGTGCCTTATCGGATAATTTTCGCGCCGCCAGCTGAACCACGGAAATGGGGAGTCGCCGAAATACTTCCCGAATCATGAGTAGTTTTTCGGGGCTGTTATGGGTGTGAACACGATTCTTCGAGCGCACTCTCAGCATCGGGCCCCTGGATGCGAAAATAATCCAGAAGCCGGGACACACCGGCTTAAGTCAACCTAACCATAACTTAATTCACCGACTTACGTGACCTTGTGGCGTCAGCGATGACTATGAAACGCCGAGAACAGTTACGACTGCGAACGAATATGGCTTGGCATTTCGAGTCACGAAACTCACTATCGCAATCTGATAAGGCATGAGCTCGGCCACGTGCTACTAGCTCATGTGAAGGTCGACATGGCGTATCGCTGAGCTCGATCATGGTGCATATTAGCGCAGTCACCAGGTAATATCACACCTGTGAGCAGAGATCGGCAAAGTAACATGCTATGGTCGCAAGTGTGAGGTTTATCCAGTGAGTGCGCTTATATGCGGCATGATCGAGTTCAGCGGTACGCCATGTCGACCTTCACGTGAGTTCGTAGCCTGCGGCTGGGCTCGCACCTTATCGGATGACTGTGATCGTGAGTTTCGCGACCCGAAATGCCGAGCTATGATGGGGACGTATGTACACCATAACGTACCGGGCACACTGCACTCTAGGCACGCTCGCTACCACTGAGGAGAGTGCTAGGCCTCCATAGCTTGACAACGGGTCCATCAAGCTTCCGGTAATCCGGAATCCGAAGCAGAAGGCGGCTCTACCTGCTGTACTGTGACGTCCGTAGTACGTCATAGTATACTGTACTGTGACGTCCGTTTGACGTCCGAGTCCATTTGCACTCTTGAGAACGCCTCCTCACCTCTTCCTCCTTTTACCTCCTCCTTCACCTCCTTTAGATACTCCTTCTCCACTTGACGTGAAATCAGTTGGCCAATCACCGCCATACTGTGCCTACTACCATACCACCGCCTACTACCATATCCATGCTGTGTCCACCAGACATTTTAAGAGGCTTCGTGCCTTGTTCTTACGTTCATAGTGTCCTTAATACGAAACAGACGCTTACCGCGTGAGATCGCTGCATGCAGTCTCAGTTCTTGGGTGTCCGTGATCTTGCACTTTTTCGCGTAAGCTGCTATATCACTTTTCATGAAGTATAGGATATGATCCGAGAAATCTTTGTCGTCGTTGCATTCCGTATGCTTGAGGCCGTATTCGACGCAGTCCTTGTAGCCGGACACGACACTGATAGAGGCAAAAGAGGTGGATCTGAGGAACCGGCTTTGTTTGCGTTCAGGAGGGAAAAGGGTATTGGCTTCGAAAATGGTTAAAAATGGGGCTGTTCGGTGTAGCATACTTTAAAAGCGACGTGCCGGGAACCAAGTCAAACGACGACACAACACCCAAGCACAGACTGACGAACAAGGATTTATTATTGTCAAACCTGCTACTTACATATCCTGAACCAACAACGCCCTCTTCCGCAAGGTTCCCTATCACACCCTCAGCCTGCCTAGTGGCTTTATCAAAAGCCAAGACTTATCTTGCGTCCTTCCTGTTTGAAGCTTCCAAAAACTCTTCGACTGGAGCAGTTAGGGCCAGTTCTCACTTGGCGACGCCCGACGCGGCGTCGTGAGCGGGCGGCGGCAATAGACGCGCGTTTCCGGAGTCTGGAGAGGAGATAAATCGAGCCAAAAAAACTGCCGTGCCGAACTTCTTTCACGACGTCGGCGAGAGCTGCCGAGAACGACAGCTGCCGACCAATTAGGTGCCACAGAAAGGCCACGCCTCCTGATTTTTCGTCTGCTTTGGACGACGGAATGCCACTGTGGTGGGAACATGAAAACCGTGCGCGCTGACGGGGCGGCGGAAATGCGCCCCTACTTCCGCCGCCCGCTCACGACGCCGCGTCGGACGTCGCCAAGTGAGAACTGGCCCTTAGCAGCACTGAAGGCACACGCACGCACCTGGATCCTGCATTTTTTATACGTAAAGCTTCACGATATAATAAAGCACCACCCTTATTACTCTTATATAAAATTTTGGTGTCATGGAAATTAGCAACACAATCCTGGCAACTTTTTAAATGCACAACCAAGTTTCCAAACCCCCTGCTAACCGAATAATGATGTTCCTTTAACCGAACATTAATGCACCGGGATGTTTGCCCAATATATTCACGCCCGCAACTACACGGTATGCGATAAACGACCCCAACTGTACAGTCCACAAACTGATTTTCATGACTTATGGAGCACCGAGGTACCTGCTTCTGATTTACCTTCCTAATCAGTGATATTAAGCGGGGTTTTTTTTCGAAACACTACTTCAACATTGTACTTGCTAGCTACTTTTATCCTGTGGGAGGCTTTATGGGTATATGTAATTACCTCAAAGTTCCTTCTTTCAGGGTTCTCCGTTTTTTTGCCACCACTTATTTCTTTGAAGATATATACAGGGTGCCCCAGCTAAGTGTGTACAGATTTTTTTTAAATATCCACTTTTCCAACACTTTTTCCAAGATGAAATCAATTGCAATATAGCATATGCTGAAGGGCACTCCCTAAGAGGGTATTAGCAAAGTCCAAAGGCAACGTCTTAATTAACTTGTTAATTATAAAAGCTACAAAGTTGTCCCAATGAGAACATCTGTTCCTTTCGGTCACCTGATATCGTATGCGTTTTCAGAACAAAAATCCGTTCCATAGATCGCCCGCAAAAAATTAGTGAAAGAACGCCATTTTTTTCTTTATTTTGTTCATTGCGCATCTTCGCAGACGCGTATTTCCTTCATCCCCAACGTGAGAAGGGGAAGGAGTACAGTGCCGCCTCATGCGTCGAAGATGAGCTTTAACTTGCGGAAACAAAACAAAAACAAATGTATGGGGTGACTATCGAACTGGCCTTATCTTGGATTGCATGTTCTGTTTCCTTTTAATCTTTTTCCAGGACGCGAGAGGCGATAGTGTGCTCTTTCTCCCTCTCGCATTGGGGATGAAGGAAAGACGCGTCTTCTAAGAAGCGCAATGAACAAAATAAAGAAAAAATGGCGTTCCTTCACGAATTTTTTGCGGGCGATCTATCGAACGGATTCTGGAAACGCCTGCGATATCAGGTGACCGAAAGAAACAGATGTTCTCATTGGGACAACTTTGCAGCTTTTATAATTAACAAGTTAATTAATGAAAGTTAATTAAGACATTGCCTTTGGACTTTGCTAATGGCCTCCTAGGGAGTGCCCATCAGCATATGCTATATTGCAATTGATTTCATCTTGGAAAAAGTGTTATATATATTTTTAAAAAATCTGTATACACTTAGCTGGGACACCCTGTATATAATTCAGAGGTTGGAAGAAGCAGGATATCCTGAGAACATCATTAGGGATATCCCGATGTGGAGAGAAAGCCTCCGTTACTTCTCGCCATTAATATTCCTCACGTCACGATACCATCCTGGTTCCATGCCATTGCAAACGTCAACGTGAGCAAGCGTGACCATAAAAATGGCCCAGTGAGTGGCCAAATGTCCCTGCTTTGTTTTCAGTTTAAAAAAATGGAAGTTTGCTTCTTGACTTTCGCATGTTTTAGAGTCCAATCTTTTCGGCTTCACTGCGTGAACTGCAATACACAAAATTGACGCCGATATTTTATTTGACACTTTAGTGAGTCAATCAGCTAGGCTAGGAACCATCGCAAAAAGAAAAAAAAAATAGTCGCGTACCATTAGGAATGACCATTCCCGATGACTAAGGTGAGCTCATCTGTTAGAGCACAGAGAACAGAATCATCAGAGAAATAAGTGGTGGCAAAAAAAAAAACACACACATAGTTTTCAGGGATTCTCCCAGCGCCTCCCCCCACACACACACCCTAATATGACCCAAAAATCTTGCCACCCCCCCCCCCCCTAAAAAAAATACCGGCAAGGAAGGCCGAAAAGCTCCACAACAGCTGAAGATATGGGCAGCATCTTACCTGCAATCGTCATTTTCTGGTCCGTCTGTATGTGCGTCGTCTTTGTTCTTCATGTAATAGTGGAACGTGGAGGCGCAGGCAAAGAACTTCTTCAAGGCAACTGGCTTCTGGCATGGCATCACCTGCCGCATATTTTGAGGAGCTGGGAATATTACGGAGTCGTTTGTAACAGGGGTTCTTCGTCAAATACAAAATATAGCAACAAAGTGCCGCTCCGTACAAAATCGTCTAACTAAGGCATGTTACTAAAGACGCGCGCTATCTTACTCCTACATGTCAACCTTATTGCTCCACGAGCGTCACCACCTTCATTGTCTCTTTCCCATGGTCGTTCATTTGTGATGTTCCATGACTGGCGTAAGGCATGGAAACCAAAAGTGAACTTCATAAAATGTGCAGTCATGTCGTTCACAAACAACACAGAACACCAAACATTACCTTAATCTTGGTGACAGTGTAACGAGCCGAGTTAAGAGGTTCAAATATTTGGGAGTCCTCTTTTCCCTGACTTACACTGGAAGGTGCGTACTAACGCTGTGTACTCTAAAGCTCTTAAAATACGTGGTTTCCTGCAACGTAGCCTGAAATTGACACCCATTAAGACTAAGCTTGTGGCATATAAACCCCTTGCGCTCCCAATTTCGAAGTACGCCTCGGTCGCGGTTGGGGTCCTTACACTGACAGAGACATAGCTCAAACTGAGGCAGTCAGGTTCAGCATGAAACGCTATGACAAATTTCTCCCAGTCTTATTTACTCGACTCTAAGTCCCCTCAATAACAGGACGTCTCTGGAAAGGTTCAAATATCTGTACTTAATTGTTCATAGGCGGATTAATATTCAGTATTGCTCTTCAGTTTCGCACAACCCTCACCATTACGTAATGCGCATTCCCTGAATATTGCACCTTTCCTCCCGTGGATTGATCGTTTCAAACAAAGTTGCTTCCCACGCACGATCGCGCAATGGAACTCTGTTCCTGGTTCCACTAGGGGACTCCTGCTATAGCCTTAGACTGCAGTATCTGTCAAATAAACAACCTTGGAACTAACTCCTCTCCATCCTGGAACCCAAAGGGGGACTCGGAGACGCAGTTGGTAGGAGTTGAACGTGGGCGAACGCCATGACGTAACCTACCGCAACGATAAACCGAAACGTTCATCAATAGCGTTCATATTTCGCGTGATGATCGCTAGATTTTCCTTCGGTCAACAGGAGCTCGGTTCAATAGATGACGAATGTGAAAATGTGTGTGGAAAGTGTGAAAAGTGTGCCAAACATGTAGGAGCATCTCACCTTGCAATGATATGCAGGTAACATTCTTCTGGCGTACGTTGACCATAATGCGCGCGTGCTCATTCTCCTTGATGGTGTCATTAGCGCTGCACAGGGTCTTTCGCATCGCAGATTTAACGCACGTAATGTAGATTTGGACATCGCTGGTACCAAGAATATTAAAGGGATATTAAAGAGGAGCAAAAAGTGGTACCCATCTATCTTGCCATACATCGCTTGCTCACCTGCACGTGTTGTTGCCTGATGTGAGCACATTCACATTGGAAAATTTGCGTTCACACATATTTCTTTTGTCTTCGTAAACTTGAAAATCGCAGCCTGAAATGCGTAGGTTTCATTTGTTTAAAGAGCTTTGCATAGTAAGGACTGTAAAATCCTTAATATGCAAAGTGCGTAACAATTACAATGGGCCAAATAGCGCGATTACCAGAAGTGGACCACATGACACCAAATTTGCGCTCCTTTCTATTTTGACCACTACAATATTTTGACTAAAGCACCCCAAAACACTGAAGCTGTCAAATCCCCTCCATTTCTAGTCCCGTGGGACCGTGTGTGTGTGTATGTGTGTGTGTGGGGGGGGGGGGGGGCAAACTCGAACCCGCGTCCAAATGAACGGGGCGCGCGAATGAATGAATGCGCGCGCTAATTTCGCAGGCAAAAAATTATGAATTAAGCCTGACAATGAGTTACTCAAATCTTTACCATTATCTAACCAGGGGGCTTAATCGCGTCATCGTCGTTACGGTCGTTACAAGCTAACGAGTGGCGGGTAATTCAAAAAGGTGGGCACGTGACACACTGCGCGTGACGTGTACCACGGTCATCACGTATCGTGCGAAGAGCGCCGTCCACGTGTTTTATCACGTGCCCACCTTTTTAAATTTCCCGCCCACCTTTTTGAATTTCCCGCCACTCGTTAGCTTGTAACGACCGTAACGACGATGAAGCGATTAAGCCCCCTGATTGTGAATTACCACAAGTCTTTGAGTCGGAGGTGCCAGTAAATCACAGCAGCACCAATCCTTGCAAATATTGCACCCCATTCGATGACATGTTATGCACCTCTCGATACCTCGTCAACAGATTAACCCGGAAGAACTTCCGATTTTGACGGGTGCATACTACACCAAATGAACTTTTTTCGTTGTCATGAGTGCTGAAGAGTTGCGTGGACAATTTAGTTTGGCGGTTGATGAAATACGAACATACCATCTCCTTGCATCTCTTTCTGCGAAAGAACCCAGACATTTCCCCGTGACGCTGATGCCTTGGAAAGCATGAGCAGGAGCGCCGTGGTGACTACGAGTAGCCAGGCGGTGGAGAATGGTCGTGCCATCGTTGTGGCGATGGTCAGCTAAGAGATGGGTCGCTGCGCCTCAGACTGCCGTCAGGGTTATCAGCTGGGTTTCCTGCACGCATGCATAATGGTACCAATAACATGTACATGGACGCGAATGCAAGGGTGCACTGAAGAATGCTATCTCAGCAAGCGAAGTATTTGTAGCATTGGAAGCCGTTGCACACACGACCAGCGGGCAGAGTGTAGAGTATTCAAGATGTCATTCCTCAGTTTACATAAGAATGAACTACTTTCCCCTTTTCCGTGCTGCGTCAAGTGAAGCGTGGGGAGGTTGCACAAGCTAAACACTCTCGAAAGTCGCCTCACGACTACCTTTGCAAGAGAACTTTTGTGTCCGTCAAGAGAACAGGACAACTGTAACCTAACACCAGACGATGGCCAATGGCTAACATTTGGTGTCAAAATGTGGTACTTGCGTAATTGTCTAGCGTAGGCCCTGCGTCACTTCATCGGCGAAATCCTCCCGGGGTCGTCGTTCCGCACCCTTGCTCCACCGCCTTCGTTCTCCTGCTCTGCTATGCCACGAGCCTCGTGCTTCCACACTCGAACTACCTGACGATGACGATCCGCATATACCAATGTGACGGTAACTTTTCATCGGCAAGCATGGGAAGGACGACGTGTTAGATCCATGTGAAATGTTCAAGCGCTGGAGGACGATTTGGTACGCACGCTGATGTGTCTAAACAGGTATTGTTGCTCGCTGCTTCAAGACTTCTCATTACAGCATCTTATCTGAAATCGAAACTACATAGCAGTCGCCCCCATTATGGACCATATTAAACGCAAATGTTAGGCACTCTGAGTTCGGTAAGAGCTATTTTAACCACAGGAATAACTATGAAATGAACATGATGCAAAACATGAGATGCAACCAACAGTTAATTTATATGCGCGAGCGGAAATCTCGCAAATCTCTCATTTCTTCTGTCGGGTCTGCAGCACACAATAACGCGCCGAATTATCCGGAGATCCGATTTCAAAAAGTGTCCGAGAGAGGTCGTCTTGGCATCGAAGTGACTTAGCATGATTCACGCGTAATGTATTACGATGTGGTTGCATTCCTTTCTTTCCTTTTTTTTTAAATTTGAGTGTACACAATGTGGGCCAATTAGAAACAAAAGATATGATTCAAATGAAGCAGAGCATTTTTCTGGGTTCAGCGCGTTTCAAATGTCGCAGTAGATGTGGTACTGACATGAGTCAGGAAGTACCAAGTCGCTTGCTTCTTAAATAGTACGTACACTGCCACATTTAGCTCTCATGTGGTGGTGGTGGTGGTGGTGGTGGTGGTGGTGCCAATGAAAGAGCTCGCCGTTGTCGGCGTGACAGATGTGGGCAACGTCACGACTAACTGTGGGGGAATGTTCGTCCTGGGCCGACTTCTAAGGGAACTGTGCCGACATATGTTGCTTCTCCTGCACAGTCGTTCACATTGTGAACTCTATCATGCAACCGTAACGTAATTAAAATGTCGATACAGCAATTATCAGCCAGCCAGCATATTGAAATTGCAGGTTTAAGGCAGTTCGCTGTGGGTTCTGCGCATGTACGGTTTGAGCTTACATCTGGACAGTGCAAAATGACCAGCGATCCCTTTCTCAAACACCCCCATTCAACGTTCAACACCTGAACTGGTAGCTGTGGTATACTGATAGCCATACTAAGTATCACCGCAAGAGAAAGAACAATTGTTCATTCGGAAGCCAAGTATTTTTTTTTTTTTTTCTTACTACTACTCGGATGGCAGTTTTGACTCTTCACACCAGAACAGGAGTGTCCATAGGGGATCTGTGTTATCCGCGACGATGACTGCTCTTCCCCTGGACCCTGATATAACGACAGTTACATATGCGAATGGTATTGCTTCTTATTTTATTCCTCCTTTTCACTGCAGATGCTGCATACAAAACTACGGGCGTACTACTTCGACACTTTGACAACCTGGCTTAGCTCTGTACACCTGGCTATGAACGTGGAGAAATG
This sequence comes from Ornithodoros turicata, assembly GCF_037126465.1. Classification (NCBI taxonomy): domain Eukaryota; kingdom Metazoa; phylum Arthropoda; class Arachnida; order Ixodida; family Argasidae; genus Ornithodoros; species Ornithodoros turicata. The sequence continues at coordinate 47,062,924 of NC_088201.1, forward strand.
CGCTGGCATTGTATTCCCCGCGACTGACACGGTGAATGTTGAATTGCAGATTGAAGAATTGAAATCTCTGCGACAAATCAGACTTCTCAAATACCTGGGAGATTGGCACAACGAATTGATGACTAGGCAGCGTTGTACATAGCGGCGCTACAAGCAGCGATGCTACCGTATTCGCAACTTTTTTCCTGTAGCGGAGTAGTCTCAAACTTTTGAGACTTCGTGTTGTGTCTGTCCCTTCGCGTTCCCTAGTACCGGGGTTTTACATGATACATCAACTTCACCAGCTCGCTTGCTTCTTATTTATCTTTTCATTGCGAAGCAGAATTTTTTTGTGCGTGTTGGCATTCCTTTCAGTTACTTGTTAATCAGGCAGACTGAGGTGACGATCTTCCAGAATGGACCATTTGCATGAGAATACACAGCGCATATGCGGCTCGCGTTCTGGCTGAAAATAGTCGGAACCATTACTATGCTAACGCTACTATATACCATGTTCCCGTTCCTGGAATCCTTTAGTCAATGAGTGAGACTACGTTCCCCGGGTTTCGGCACCAAAAATGCATTCAACGTCGTTTATCATAGCCAAACGCTTTGGAAGAGAAGCCGTCGTGTGGCTGAAACAATGGAACAGGGATAGGCAACAAGACTAACTCCTAATTCCTGCGATACCTAACCTTTGATGCTGTATGCCAACTGCACTCTGAGGGCTGTCTATTCTTCTTCGAGGCGTTGGCCCTGGCGGAAGCACCAGCAAACATTATGCCATTCAAACAAAGAAATGTCCATGTTTGTTGCCTGCCTCGGCTAATTCTCGTTGTTTACGTATTATGCCACTCGTTTAATCTCCTTACCACCTCGTAGCTACTTATTGATGACTCGATGACTGGTCGCTTGTGATGGCAGTTGCGTCACTCGACCACAGGGAAAACTGATAGACCCGTCGACAGTAAGCAGACGGGAATGTATAAGGTCGGGATTCGTGGATTTGTCGATTAAAATAGTGTTATTGCAGAAAAATAGTCTTGTGTTTGAAACATTCTGCCGGGACAATTATTAAATGCACATATATGCGCTATGTGCCTTAAATTATATCAAGGTCAAGATAAATATGAAATAATATATATTGGCTGTAAGTAGCATGGTATACTTTATGCTGACTGTGTGAGGGAACGTAAATATTGCTCCGTCTTTAGACACATTCGGCAACGATGAGGCCTACGGTAAGGTGTTGGCTAGAGCACGGTAGCGGAAAAGTGGCGGCATAATATTTACGTGACTTTTATTTGGTAGCGGTAGCGCGTTGCATTTTCAAATTTGTAGCGACGCTAGTGTTGCGCTACTTGTTTGTGGAGTAGCAGGTAGCGGTATTCCGTTACTTCGTTTTGGTAGCGGGTACAACATTGAGACCTGGACGCATCATATTGAACACTTGAGCACGAAGCTGCTGGGTACGCGTCGTCGTCCATCGATGCTCCAGCACTCGTACTGGTATGCGTACAAACGACTTGCTATACGTCTATACAATGCTATGCATCCGTCCCATATTCCCCCACCCCCCGCCCGAATTTGGCAGTACTCTCTTCTACCACCTCTCCGACTGGCGGTTAAGCAAGCTGTATGTCCTGGAGGGAAAGGCCCTCCGCCTCTGCCTAGGACAGATCTCTCTCTCTCTCTCTCTCTGACAGGGCTCTCTAGGTACTCGGCCAAAGATACGCTCTTTCTGGAGTACCGGACTCCTCCTCTGAACACTTGTTTCCTGCTGCTCACTGTGACCACTTTCCTGACCGAATGCCATAATTCCGTTGCTGTGAGAAATAACAGTTTCCTCGAGGATATATGTCGTTGCTCGAATAGACAAGAGCGGACGAGAACTAACCCAAAAGTAGATTTTGCGCAGCAATTATTGTCGTCACTGCGGGTATCCCTTGCAAATGTGTTCCACTGACTCCAGCAACGGTACCAATTATCAACATTTTTCAGTTGTATGTGAAGAATGACATCTTGACCACCCTCCTGGCCACATTGGAAGGTCATCTACAAGGTTTTTCAGATCACGTGGTAGTGACAAGTGATGCATACGTCGCGAAAGAATGGGCCTCTCCTTTCCACGCTGCCAGTCCCCTCTGCGCCTCCCAGATTTTACACTCCCATATGAAAGCGAATTTCTCGGCGTTTTTTGTTCTGGCTCTGTTGCACATTTGGAAATTAAGGTCCTCATTCTGTCAGACTGTTACCCTTGCCTGGCGTTGTAGTGCTGCTCCTGTCCATGTTTGACAGCACATATACGTATGTGAGCACTTCTTGCGGCTCATGGACCTCAAATAGTCCGTGTCACAGCAACGTGAAGCACGTATGTGAAACACAGCTTGTGGAATACGTATTTTTTTCGAATCGTTTTTAAGTATTTTTAGTACCTGTATATGGGTTAACTTGTAGCATACGCACGTACAGCCCCTCACCATAGAGCCCCATCGACTTGCCAAGAGCGCGTGTGTTCGTTCGTTCGTGCATGGAGAGACATGGAAAAAAGGCGAAGTACTACCACAAATACTTTTTCGTTAAACATATACCTTGCACACCTCTGACAAAGGTTCCTCTGTGGTAAAATAACGTCGAAACTCAGGTGGCACTGCCTTTCAACTGGCAGGAGCAACGAATAAAACGGTGTGCCAGTTAAATACCGGCCGGGTGACAATAGGAGGTGCTCGCAAGACTTGATGGATTGACTGGATTCAAGGCCAAAGCGAAGCAACCAATGTCTTTTCGGTGCAAGACAGTGTTGCAATCCTCCTTCAGAATCGTCTCATTTTACGATAAACTCATAAAAGACCGAACGACTATCGCTGTGCCCTTGCATCGGTTACGACGAGGGTGCTGACTGGAAATGGGAAACCAGTCATGAACACGTATTCTCTGCTCCGAAAAGGCATGAACACTCCAGTGCTAGCGCACTTTCATGAAGACGGTCCACTTCACCTATCGTGTGATTCTTCTGGTTATGGGATCGGAGCTGTGTTAGACCAACCTGATGACAACAGACAGGAGGCTCCAATTGCATTTGCATCGCGTGCATTGCGAAGTAGTGAACGTAATTATTCAAAACTGAACAAGGCCTAGCAGTTGTTTTTGGAATAGTGCACTTTCATCGTAACACTGTCGCAATTCACAATTTTCACTGACCATGAGCCCGTCCTGGGCATTTTCGGAAGGTCAAACCCAATTCCAGCTATTCTTTCCCCAACAATGTTGCAATGGTGTGTCACACTACGAGCGTAGTAGGTGCTAGGGTCTTCAGTATCGCCCAGGCGCTAAGCATGCGAACGCAAACGCGAATCGATCGTTCTTCTGACGAAGCAAGATCTCCAGGTGACATTCTCATGATAAAAGCTCACACTGCTCTACATCTCACCAGTGCTAACATAAGCGAATTCACAGACAGGTCCTGTACTCCGCGTGTTCTTCGTAGTCACAAGACAACGTCGACTGGTCACAACCAGCACTTAATGCTGGAACAAGGGTGAGTGTAATTTCCGAAGAAGCCCGCTAAACGTCATTGCAACGGCTTCATCCAACCATGTTGGGATAACGGCCATGAGTAGATGTGTACGCAGCCACATGTGATGGCCCAACATGGACAACGAAACTGAACTAATTCTGAACAGCTGTAAGCTGTGGCAGTTGAACTCTAGGATGCCTGTCACCGGTTTGGAAACTCAGTCAGGTACCATGGGAGACTGTTCGCATGAACTTTGCAGGACCACTCAACGGAACTATACCCGTGCCACACGGGCAGAAAAAAAAAGACATTACCGTGTAATGTCAGTCGGATTCTGAATGCCATTTCTTATGATAGTCGTGCTACACGTCAGATTGGAAAGACATTAAACGCGATGGTGTCCATGATGGGTCTCCCACTAGCCACGCAAGGGATGCGGTAAGATCGTAAACGTGTTCAGAGAGACTGAAAATGCCTATAATACCCCACAAAATCAGAAAATTTGCTGTATTTCATAATCGATGGTCTGCACTATGCAGGAAACCTGCTGTCACCTTGATCTCGACACAGCAGCAGCAGAAGATGAAGGTACCGGCACCGTGTACTTATTTGTTTTTCACGCTAGTAACCGTTAACAACGCCAGGTTCGCCTGTTTTCGTGTAATTTACAAAATAATTGCGCGGCGCGCAGAACAGAGTGGCTTCATGGAAGTTTGGAGTTTTGGAAGTTGTGGAGGTGCTCTTGTGCGCAGACAATGGGAGCGAGGGTACGCATTTCGTGGGCGAATGAGTAGTGGCGATCAGATTATACGCAGAAACAGTCATTAGCGCCCAAACCGGGCTACTAAGCATCCAGCAGGACTCACTAAAAGGGGGTGTGGCATTGTCTGTGTGGCATATTTTTGAAAGGGGGGTGTGTTAAACAGGGGTTATAGGTAGGGTTCTGAGTCTCCGAATTTATCAGAAAAACATACGCCAGTAAAACTTACGTTACGTTATCCGCTATTGTTGCGGTAGTAGGTAATGAGTTACTAACGCGCGGCCAACAACAGCAAGCTACTTCGACCCCCCCCCCCGTTACTAACGCGCATTTACTTTCGATAAGTAATGCCATTACTTTTGCATTACTTCACCAGGAACCCTTATCTACCACATTTTGGTTGAGTCACATGAGGGCATTCCGCAAATAAATACAAGCAATGTTAGGCACAAACAACGGGGTCACATGAACACAACTTTCAGGTAGGATTTATTACAACGCAGAAGTAGAGTTGGTGTTTAAAATTTTCATTTGTAAGCTTCGCCCGTTTGGCTGACAGGACGTCCTTTGCAGTGACGTGACATTTTATCTCACACGGTACAAATCCAAACAGCCATGGTACTTTGTCACTTGTTCAAGGGAAAGAGGCTATTTTACTGTCGCTTTCGCCCCATTCGTCCAAAAAATACCAGGAGGAGAGAAAAGTAAAGGTGGTGAACAAAGATGACATCTCAGCAAGTGTGGCACAATAATCCTTTCGCGTTCTTCGTGGGTGCCGATGTGATCTTCTTGTCATTGTTAAAGACGAATAGAAAAAATCGTGGATTTTCCCGGATTCTGCAGGTACGGTCTTCAGCTCAAGCTTTCAAGTTCAGACAGTAAAGCAATGTCCCCGAATACGCAACGCATAACGCCGTTACACGTTAGTTAGTAAAATGTAATGACGTCACGTTACTCATTACTTTTCTCCCAAACGTAATGCATTACCATATTTCTCTACTCGAATGTAACGCATTACCGGTAACGCACTACTTTGTAACGCGTTACTCCTCACCTCTGAATCCTAGTGATAGGATACGTGCCTTCGTTTCGGAGATTGCACTCTCTTGTACCTGCTACAAATAAACAACGTAGCTCCGGTCTCCGTCCTACTAACTCGTCAATGTCCACGACGACATAACACATACTATTATGTAAGGTTTCTCTTCACCTCGTTAAACAAAAAAAAAAAAAACCTAAATGACAGCGCGACAAATACTTTCCCCCCACATAAAAAAAAGTATAAGTTGAGACTCGTGACGAGACAGACTAGTGCGAGTGTGTATATTCTTTTAAATACAGAACGACGCAGCATGCAAGGCCCTAGAAGTGGAGTATAACCAGACTTAGCGCCAACACCAGGATGCTGGAAATCGGCAAGGCACCCGCAGATATGCACATGTCCAGGTTCAGTTCAATCAGTTGCATCTTCACCTTCTGTGGAGTCTGCGCCAAGATGTCCAAACATCTGTTCCGCCTGGCCGCCTCGCTCATGCATACGTGATAGTGTTCTGCCAACCTAATTGCACAAGGATGACTTATTATGCATCTTTTGCGGTGAGAAAACCAGACACTTCTTCAAGCAACATGCCAACCCTGTCACCTGTTACTATACGGGGTGTTTATTTTTCTTCGTTACAGAATTTTTATTTGAAAGCTAGCGGAGCAAAATAGATTAATTAACCTAAATTAACCTAAAATTCGTTAATTAATTCTTTAATTAGGAGATTTCGGGCAAAAGGGTGAGATCAGAACAAGAGACCACCCTAGTTGAAAGCCATTCAATGTTTAAAAAATCATAAAACTCGTACGTGCATGAAGATATCCCCCTCTAATTTTGATATGCCAATAAGTCGAAACCGAAACCGCGACGACCTGAAACGCCAGGGGGTACAGCCCTCATTTCACGTCAGAGGACCACGTGATTTGGAGCAATGGAGGATTGGACTCATTGGAGTAGGTGCCGACCCGCAGGACAGATAAACCGTTTTCCCGTCCAGATAAGCCTCCGTCGGCGAAGGCGATGCGCTTCTCAGGCTGTTTCAGTTTCGGCTCATTTGCATACCGAAATTCTGGGGATGGATGTCTTAATGCAGGCGCGTGTTTCAGGATTTTTTAAACGTAGAATGGCTTTCAACTAGGATGGTCTCTCATTCTGATCTCCCGCTTTTTACAGAATTTTAGGTAATTAGTCATCTTGTCGTTGCATACATTTTTGGGGGGGATGTCAGCCTGGCCATAGAACTCAACTGCACTTTGCTGTGCTAGTTTTTCACTAAAAATTCTGTAACGAATAAAAATGAACACCATGTATACTGTAGGAGTCATTATTTTCACATGTAAAATATTTTCGCATTTTGGGGTAACTCTTACCCGAAAAGAGATTCGCGGAAAGTTCGCAGATGCCTGGGTCAGCGTTCAGATTTTCGCTCCTATCACTTCAGGGGACAATCTCAGGTCAGGTTCCATTCCCCAGGACATCCCCGGATTGGTCACCAGTCGGAATACCAAACGGAAGTACAGTTTTCCAGAACGCAAGTCATGTGCTACTCTTGTAGTCACCCCCCCCCCCTTCTTTGTGTGAGACTGTGCAGCATGTTGTCATTCGCGGGCAGTTAAATCTGTATTTTTTTGTTCACGCAAAAATATATATATAAATAAATAAACGCGAAAAGTAGTTACACAGGGGAAAACTGACTTCTACAGTATTCGTTGCCAGGTAACTAAACCACTAATGTAGTCTCACATACTTGCACATATTGTCTTGCAAAGTCCTTTGGTCTTTCATGGACAGTAAGTTATGACCCAATTTCTCGGTGTTGTCGATTATATAGCGCTTGCAGAGAACAATTTCTTCCTCGTACCGCTTCTTGTCGCATTCTGCAGAAAGATGCACGTTACAGTTAAGCACATTAATCTTGCTATTCAACACATTGGTTACTAGTGCGTCATTTTTGCGCTTCCGTTCTCTTGAATGGGCTACTTGCAGTTCCCCTGCTGTCCATGTACCTGGATCCGGGTATATTGCAAAGGAACGGAATGTGGAGCGCTGTGGAAGGCTAACAAGGAGAAGAAAAAAAAAGGACAAAAGCCAACAGTTGACCTGGTACTTACTCTGACTAAGTACGAATAACGCTAATTTTGAATGTCTGTGTAAGGTTTACGGTCTGTTTCCTGTGAGTACATCTATGTTCTTTCTTTAGGAACTACTATGTTCCTTCGTCCTTCAACCTACGTATACTCAAATTCAAGCTAATGGACGGCAGCACACAAAAAGTACAATTGGTTGCGACATGTTGTTAAAGTAAAACACGTTGTTAAGAAGTTTGGCGTACTATGAATCATTTCATCAAGGTCAGCCCGCGTCCTTGTTTTGTATCACGAAACTAGGATATACTATTTTCCCACTCTGTTACGAAGAGGTGTCTCTGTTATGTCAGATAGGGCGTTTGCTTGGTTGCTCTCCAAGTCTGAAAGGTGTGGCCAGTACTTTGGGCAAGGTCATAATCGGCCACTCACATGCGCTGTACACTTACACCTTCCTGGATATAATGAACAGTGCCAGCGATTCTTTTTGACATGTATCTAACACGTCGTGGAGAACAGGGAATGGGCCTGAAAGTTCAAAAGGAACACTCTCAGAACCGATGCAACTTCTTGCCGTTTTTTTTCGGTATCACCTGAAGTGAATGTCCAAAAACAGTGGTATGCTGGGGTAGTATGTACATATCCACTTAGCTATCATCGACGACTTTCGTTCAGAAGGCTGCACTTCTTCAGGTCAGCTATCATCGCTCGCTTGTAGCGGACTGAAAGACAGGACACACCGCTGACTTGAAGGGAGGGGGGGGGGGGGGGGCAACAAACAAAGCTTTACGTACAAACACATATGTTTATACAACGACGATGATGCATGTAAACGCGCTCTCGCGGTTGCCTTGCGACATCTGCGTCTTGCGCGTGTTCATCTCTTCAAGGTATGTATTCTGCATTTCGATATTCGTTACTCAAGGAAGAGATGAACACGCGCAAGAGGAATGATGCAGATGACATAAGACAACCTTAAGAGTGCGTTTACATGAATCATTGGCATTGTGTAAAAAATGTGTCGGTACGTAAAACTTTGTTAGTTGCCATAATGATGTTCAAGCAGCCAAAGACAGGACCGACAAACAGCACAACACATTGAACTTCATTATTACTACCCAATACCAACTACCCCATTTTAACATTTGTGCAATGATTGTGCAATGAAATTTTGTTAGTTGCAACTTGCAAGTCGGTGATGTGACCTGTTTCTCTTGTCTTTCAGTCCCGTGTTGCGCTGATAGCTACGGTGAACTGAATGTCGCCTGGGTTCGCGCTGTCCCGTTCCGCTCCCCGTGTTCTCGTTGACATCCTCCTTGTCTATTTCCACATCCTTTCGCTCGGGCTTGTAGCGGTTTCGTCATTATGTGCTTCCAATAAGACTCTCTATGCGAGGTGTGTTCCCTCCCTCGGCGCCGAAGTGTGAACGTCTTCGCAATGCCGTCTCGTCCTGGGTGACCGGCGATCACGATCGTCTTCCATGATGATGAGGCCGCACGGTTTCAGTTGAGTGGTACGACTTCGGGGGCCTTCGGGTTCCCATAGTAGCTGCAGCTGATACACCCTCTTCCAGCGTTTCCAGAACACCTCCAAGGCTTGCTGTTGTTTTTCGCTCCGTCCGCACATCGTCAAGGCCTGTGTTTGTTGCTGGGGGTTTCGTGTGGCGGCAGCCTAACCATAAGGTTTCCGATTAAGAATTGGGCTGGCGTGATGGGTAACGCCTCTTGAGGGACAGAAGTCATATTGTTCAGAGGACTGCTCTTTGTCGCTGCTTAGACTTCCTGAAGGATCCTGGCACGCTCTTCAAATGATCCTGCAAAGCTGCTCACTCACACGGTGACCCGGTGAACACGACTTGGGGTTGCGTAGCTGTCGAAGTCAAAAATAGCAGTTGATGCACACTGAGTGTTGAGTTGAGTTGTCGCTAGTCGTTTCGTTGATGAAGCTGGAGGGACCTGTACTCCATTAGGCTTCCTGGCTATTACGGTCCTCCGCTGGTTCGACTGCTGACTCGGGTCGCAGCCTGCCTCCATCATGTGACCGGTTCCCGCCAGCACCGTTCAACCTAGACGACGGTGTATCCCAAAAACGGAACTTCACCACCTAACACGCTTATGGTCAACCAGCACTCAGAATGATATCGCTCTGTATTCTGATTGTTAAAAACAGGAGGCGCACGCCTTTTCTGCAAAACTTTATAGTGTCTGATCAGCAAAGTGTAACAAAAATTGCGAACGCCCATTAGTGTACAGCAAGTCAGGAAACTAAGCGATATCATTCTTAATACTGGTTTGATTTGAACCTGTTACGCGGTGACGCTCTGTTTTAGAGGGCAGACCAAGCTGATACATTCTCTGAGACACAGTGCAAGTCAGCATCTGTGTCCTAGTTAGCTAATAAACGTTTCGAAAGCGATTCCACAACTTTTCAACATTGATATGTATGCGGTGGAGCACTTCAACGCGCCATCTGGTGATTCGTCCGTTATACGCTGACGGGTTCGACGCCGTGCTAGTGGAAGAGCAGAACAACTTTGCCGCTGACGTCGATAGTCTCTCTTTCGGGTGGAAGCGTCCCAGCACGAGTGCAATTTGAAGGCTGAGGTTGGGTCTTTCGAAGACGACATTGGGTATCATTCCATGCGAAGGGGACACCAACGTTTACATGACCGAATTTTGGATCGGCAGGGATGAGCCCTTTGTAGATGCGTTCTGCGAACATAGTTGCGGATACAACCCTGGCGCTGAGGTACACAAGGTTTGCCATTTTATTACTTCCGGTATTGTGATGATCCGCCGAAAGCCGGACAGCCGAAATTCCCCTGGGTCCGCCGAAAGCCCCCTGGAGCCGGTGCCGTGCAGATGACAGAGGACATTGGCATAAATTTATTGAGCCCTTAGCTTAAAGTGCAAGGATTTCTGTGTGTGTGTTTATTTCTTTACTTTTTTTCATAACTAAGTTTGTGCCCTTGTATTTGCCAACAACCGGTTCGGAAGCCTACTTGGGAAAAGAAAAAAGAAGGAAAAGGAAGGAAGCAAGAACTTCACACTTTTCTTTTGATCGAGTGTGCAAAACTGTCCCTGGGTAACCATTCTGGTTTAAAGATGGAAGAGCGTAAGCTGTGATTTCTCGAGGTGGTGCTTGTACATGAGCTAGAGAAAAGTAGACAAGTCAGAAACGATAGTAGATCTGGTTTTATCGAGTTGACGGTTCTAATTCTCACTCCATTACAGAGTTGCTTGTCATGCAAGGAAAACAAATCGCAGAATGGCAGTTATAGGGTTGGTACATGCTTTCTGTTCCCATGTGTATGACTAGTATCCACTACATTGCATCATTAGGTACCACAGCATGATTCGACAGCGGTGGATACAGCAGTGGTGTGCAGATATAAAAAGTATGCATAGAAAAAAACGTGCGTAGCGGCGTACAAAATATCGGTGTACACGGTAGCGATGTACTGCAACCATGCGGTAAACATTCCTGGAGTACTACCGAACGGTGAGTATTAAAGCTAGTGGCTTACGGCTGTCCCCTTCGTGAAGCCAAGATTTTGTCTTCCCTAAAGCAGTATCATTCAGAGCTAACTGATCATTGCTGGTGTTGGAGGACACCGCTAAACCAAAGGTATGCCCTGGAGGTAAGGACACCCCCATGAAGCGAAGTCGAGCTTCTTCAATGAACTGCTTCCAATGTATGCCATTGTCTCGTTGTCCCTGTTGACGTGCTCTGAAAAAGATCACAACGTTGGTATGTAACCGAGGACTAGTGAAACTCGTGAGTCCGAAGTAGTGACCCAGCACCACGATTGCTTGGATTAGATTCCGACTTGCCTGTAACCTGTCTCTGCCCGCCCGTCTTCGTGCAGTTAAGAATTGTCGTGATTTGTTGAAAAATAACTGAGGATGAAAATCCGCACTCTGTCTAAGTGAGCTTATCACTCGTCAAAAGACAGTCCTGGGAAGTAACTTAGTTACAACCGTCTTGTTACTAAGAAAGCAACTTGAAACGGTAACTCCCCTTCTTCAAAATGTAACAATTGCAGCGAGCTGGGCTAGTTGTTCGCATGGTCACCAAAGAAACAGCACGAACAGTACACAGACCAAGGGCCAGAGATATAGACAAGCGCTGTGTATGTCGGCTTCTTCGTCCATATCGTGTTCGTGTAGTTTTCTTTAATGCAGAGAGTAACTTTCAGCTGTAAGTAGATACCTATTTCAGTAACGAGATACTGGAGTTAATTACTAAACATGAAGTGTCACAGTCAAGTCCCTGCCTCTATGATACCTTCAAGAAATGAGGACGTTAGAAGGTTTATTATGCTTACCCTTGCGCGTACGACTCCCGAACTGCTTGTGACGCGTGCACCATCTGCTTCGGGTTGACGTGGTGTTCGTTGTTGTCAACAATTCCCTTCAACTTGTTGGGCTGCCGAGTACGGACAATCTCGTCGCCAAAGTAGTAGTAGTCATCTGACAGCTCTTCGTAGTCATCGTACTTACGGAAAGAAGGTGGAGGAGCAGCTTGGTAGGGCTTGCTCGTACAGGATAACTGCAAACGAACACGATCAGTGGAACTCCCCACAGGAGCACCTCATATTATATTATCAGCAAGGGATAATAAGTGCACTGTTAAAATAGGACTTCACCACATAACACATTTCTAACCAACCATAATTCCAAATGATATCATTTACATGACACCATTTACTCGCAAGCATTAGGAATCGTAAATAACACATCTGACGTATCAAATGGTTGGATACAAACACCCCCGAAAGCTCCTGTACATTTTTACGATGGTCCTAGCTGACGTCTTCAGTGTTTTGCATACACCTTGCACGCAGCGCTGTGTCACTCGCTCTCTTCAGAAGTCGATGGTGGTCCAACCGTAGCATTTCTATGGCCGCTGCTATGACCGCTGCCTACCACCACGTGCGTACAGATATTTGCTAACTGTCGTTCCTTCTATCGCAGAAGCTGAACGGACCTTCCGTTCGGTAGCCAGTATTTGCACAAACGTTCGCTCCGAAATTGAGGACACCGTCCCCGACGCTGTGTGCGTTGTCAGGTCGTACTTTAATCACTGTGCAATGTGATAAGCACGCAGCGACGGTGTTGTAAACTGTTTAGTGTTTCGTTTCTTTCTATTCGCTTTTTCTTTTTCTTCTTCTTTTTTTGTTGTTCTAGTTGTGGCTGCTGTTCGTCATTCAAGTGGAATGTTACACCGTTTGAGGAAATTATCAAGAAATATTTCCTGTTACTTCAAGCGTAGCGGGAACTGCCTTCGTTTCAATTGAAACAGTGAAATGCAGATGAATAAAAAAGGAGTGGTATTATGATAGAAAAAATAATAAGTAAATAAATAAATGGAACCATTTCGCCGTCACTATCTTACCAATGTGGTTACACTGCGAATTTTCAAGTGATTTCCTTCAGGAAGATGTAGAATTGACAATCCGCACATGAACTGCACACAACACGCCGATATAGTCACTTGAGGTAAATGGACTTGAAAGTAGAGTACTGCACGGCCCGCGGGTACTACTACACGGCACATTATTAGAAAGCACACTGAGTTGCTCAATTTCTTACGCGACTGTACTGCCGTCGCTCGAAATATGACGTAAAACGTCGCTAGAAAGGGCGGAACAAACGGTCACACCTTTAAGGTGCAACAGCGCCTGTGTGTCCTTTATCCATGTCGCGTTTCGTATCGTTATGCATCAGGTCACAGACCACCACGCATTTGCACCTTTTTGCCCCCAGCGCTGATGTCGTACAAGAAACTATGCACACAGACATATCTAATCATCCGGCGTAGACCAGGGAGTACTCTCAGTTTACTGGTCAACGTTCATCTTGTTGCGGGTAGCGGATCGGGTGCGGGTGAGCTTTTGGGAAAAAATATGCGGGCTGCGGGCTGATGCGGATCTCAGTTTGTAACGGGACGCGGGTCTGTGTGTCGGGTGCGGATTTGAACCTACAGGTACGGGTCGGATACAGGTCAGAAATTCTGACCCGCGCAGGCCTATACTTGCAAGCACCATCTGAGGTCGTCAAAATCCCGAAATCCTGTCCCGGTATCCCGGAATTGACAGCAAAAATCCCGAAATCCCGGGACTGCAAAAATGAATCGGGATTGACAGCCCTACTTGTCACACGCTGCCCCACAGAAGTCGATGGTGGCACAACGTTTGCATTTCTGTGGCTCTCAGCGCGTATTCAATCTTATGCGCTTTTATTGCGCCTTCGATGCAGCGCTTTGCCACACACTCCCTTACAGAAGTCGATGGTGGTCCAACTGTTGTGTTTCTATGGCCGTCTTCACGTCTTTAATGTGTTGTGTTTAAAATGTGCCTTGCACACAGCGCTTTGTCTCACGCTGTAGTCGATGGCGGAACAACCGTGCGTTTTTATGGCGTTCTTGACGTCTTCAGTGTTTGTGTTTTTAATGCTTTTTGCACTCAGCGCTTTCCCACACGCTCCCCTACAGAACTCGATGGTGATCCAACTGTTGGGTTTCTATGGCCCTCTCCACGTTGTTGAGTTTTCAACGTGCCTTGCATGCAGCGCTTTGTCAGACGCTGCCCTACAGAAGCCGATGGCGGCACAACCGTTGCGTTTTTGTGGCTCTCATTACGTCTTCAATGTTTTGCGTTTTTATTGCGCCTTGCATGCAGCGCTTTGCCACACGCTCCCTTACAGAGGTCGCTGGTGGTCCAACTGTTGCGTTTCTATTGCCCTCTTCACGTCTTCAGTGTGTTGCGTTTTCAATGTGCCGTGCATGCGACTTTGGTGAGGGCGACTGTTCTTTACAGCCTTTCAATCTTTCACAGGATTTCCACAACATCATTCAATACCCTCCGGACCCTGTTTTCCTGAGGCTTTCGTTGCTGCCTTGGACTTCCCAGAATGGCTGAAACACGGCGAGTCCTTGCTGAATCTGGTGAAGTACCGATGGAGGTTCCCCGTGAGCATAAAACGGCTCGGCACTTCCTACGTTTGCGTGCGCACATTCCCCGTCACCCATTCCTCAGGAAAATTCGATAGCGTGATTTCCATCGAGTAGCGCAGAGGACACGCCAGGCTCTCACTGCCTTCATAGCTAAGGACGTCACACCGCCGGACGTCCCCTGGTCTCTGCCTGTGCTACCCACCTTCGTACGTCTTCCGGAACTCCTGGAACGGAGAGATCAGGTTTCCCCTCAAGTTCTTCGAGCCCATTTTTATGCTCTAGTACACGCGAAGTTTTCTGCCTCTGCCGCAGCATACACCGACGGCGCATCTCGAAGTGGCAAGTCTGCCTCGGCATTCGTCATCCCATTCGAAAGCGTAGTGGAAGGCTGTCGGCTTTCGCATCAAACCTCCTCCACAGCTGCGGAAGAAGCTGCTTTCTCGTCTCGGAGACGGACGCGTATTGCGCTGCTGAGAGGAGATCGTCTTTCCGTACTTCGACGCCTCGTGACTCCCCTGGATTCCCGCCAATGGACCGCTGACATTCTCCCTTCAGCCACGCTGAGCAGAGTTGATCCAGCGCTCGCTTTCCGTATGCCTCAACATACCCCTCGTAAAGATGCCGCATTAGTTCGATGAATGTGCCTCGATGTGGGTTTTACAGCGCAGTGGCGATACCGCTTGAGACAAGTTGACTCTCCCCAATGTTGTCACTGCCGTGCTGTAGAAGATCTAGAGCACGTTCTTCTAAATTGCACACAGTACCAACCTTCCCGTACTTTCCAGATCCCTTAACGAGCTGGACTCTCGCCCCTTCTCTCTCACAAAATTGCTTGGTCCCTGGCCACATCCAGCCCAACAACGCTCTGCCCTCAAAGATCTCTTCACCTTTCTGGATATCATAGGACTTCGATCAGGGGCCCGTTTTTCATTCACCTCATCGCCACCGGCAATGGGCTAGAGTATCGCCCCTGGCGATGGAATACTCCATCCATCATCTCACAATAAAGTCGTAGTTGTGCCTTGCACGCAACGCTTGTCACACGGTGCCCTGCAGAAGTCCTTCTTCACGTCTTCATTCTGTTGCGTTTTCAATGTGCCTTGCACGCAGCGCGTTCCCGCATGCTCCCCTACAGAACTCGATGGTGATCCAACTGTTGTGTTTCTATGGTCCTCTCCACGTTGTTGCATTTGCAATGTGCTTTACAAGCAGCTCTTTGCCGCACGCTCC
This sequence comes from Ornithodoros turicata, assembly GCF_037126465.1. Classification (NCBI taxonomy): domain Eukaryota; kingdom Metazoa; phylum Arthropoda; class Arachnida; order Ixodida; family Argasidae; genus Ornithodoros; species Ornithodoros turicata. The sequence goes on from NC_088201.1 coordinate 47,078,493, forward strand.
CCTACAGAACTCGATGGTGCTCCAACCGTTGCGTTTCTATGGCTCTCTTGACATTTTCAATGTGTTGCGGTTTCAATGTACCTTGCACACAGCGCTTTGTCACACCCTGTAGTCGATGGTGACACAGCCGTGACTTTGTATGGCGTTCTTCACGCCTTCAGTGTTTGCGTTTTTAATGCGCCTTGCACAGCGCTTTGCCACACAATGCCCTACAGAAGTCGATGGGAATCCATGCGTCGCCTTTCTAAGGCTCTCTTCATATCTTCAATGGGTTGTGTTTTCAATGTGCCTTGCACATAGCGCTTTGTCACACGTTGTAGTCGATGGAGGCATAATCGTTGTGTTTTTATGGCGGTTTTCACGTCTTCAACGTTTTAAGGTTTTAATGCGCCTTGCATGTAGCACCTTCACACACGCTGCCCTACAGAAGTCGATGGTGGCACAACCGTTGCGTTTTTGTGGCCCTCTCCACGTTGTTGCGTTTTCAATGTGCTTTGCACGCAGCGCTTTCCCGCACGATCCCCTACACAGCTCGATGGTGGTCCAACCGTTGCGTTTCTATGGACTCTTCACATCTTCAATGTGTTGCGTTTTTAATGCGCCTTGCATGCCTTCATGTTTGTGTTTGTTTACGTGTCTTGCCCATCACTCAGGCTTGCCTATCATGGAATTTATCCACCAGCTAGCCTACATTTACGCCATTCTTGCATGCAGCGCTTTGCCACAGATTCCTATACAGAACCGTTCCAACCGTTCCGTTTTTATGGCCCTCTTCGCGTCTTCAGTGTTTTGCGTTATCGACTTCATATTTATGGCTTCATAAGGTGGACTTCGAATTAACCTTAGTTCTCCCCTTTCAAGCGTGAAGTCAGGAGAACGGAGCTGACGTCGTCGCACCTCAATACACTACCGGTTGGAAACCAATGCAATAGCTGACCTGAGCGTATCGATTTGATTGTTCTTAATACACCGAATGAAAGGCCTGCCTCAACGTTGTTTGTCTATAAGTGAGACATATCTTTCTGCATTTACTCAAACAGAGAATAGTGCAAAAGGAGAGTCAGGTCCGCGATGGTAAACACACTCCATTTCTAAAAACATTGAAGCTTTCTACCTTTATTTGGCACACGCTTTCTCGTGGTGCACCAGGCTTCGTCAGGTGCAACAAATAATGGAGCACTTGTACATGTATACTATATACAATAACAAGGTGACCACATGAGTACGGAAGGGGGTGGGGTAACAGGAGCTTAACATTTTCTCAAAAAGTAATGCTTGCTCTGACGCTGTGATGCTGCGAGGCACAATACGAACCGCGGTTGCGTCGTTGCGTGTGTGTTTATGCGGAAGTATGAACTTTGTTCGGAACTATGCCGACTCACCTTGTATTCTGACGTCAGCAGGGCTTTGAAAATAGAAACTTGTGATTTCGCACTCAAGCTGCGTTTGCACTGGCGGACGTGAAGGGCCTTCGTCATGCATTGATCCAATGTTTCCAAGGACCTGCAGCGTATTTTGTGCGGTTATAAATTGCTGTAACATGGTAAACGTCTGGGCATTTGTCATTTCCTTTCAGTTTTCTTATGTCGCGTTCGGTGCGAAAAGTGGAGTGCTATGGAATATTTATATAATATCAATAAACCTCCCTTGTTAAGCTTCGAGGAACACTTGATTGCTGCACTCGATTAAGTGAGACACCAGCTTCACTTGCACATTCCGTATCTTATGGAGAGGGTGTGACAGTCGCAAACCTTGTCAGACGGCAATGGTAGAGGCGGCGAAGCCCAAAGCGCTTAGTGACAAAAATTTAAGCTAGAGGGTATCAGTACGGCATCATGAGTTTGTAGGGTCCTTTTAACTCCGCGCAAATTACCTTAATGTCAGCTTGTAATGCTTTGTTTACTGCCTGGATGTTCTGAACTCGTTTGTATTCTGCAGGATATTTTTTTTTTTAAATCATTGTCTCCGAGTAGATTCTGCACAACCTTCAGTCGCTAACAACAATTTTTTCTTCTTCAACACATGTTAATTGGATAGTTCCAGGTGTTCACTTTGGACTCCCTATTGTACCGTTATAGGCACCTCTGTGGACATTGAAGAAGGCATATAAAGAATTCTAGAAGGACGCCCACAGTCTGATCGGTACACAGTTTCCTTGAAACTTACGGGAGTGGCGTTTTTTCTTTGTATGTGTGTGTGCGGGGGGCAAAATCAGGGACAATAAAGCTCTGTTCATGGTAACAGCATGGCATGAGACAGCATCCATCTACTAGAGACAGGTACGTTGCGACAAAATGCAACAACCACGTGATGTTGATGATGATAATAATATCCTGCAGAGAAGCAGTTATTGAGGAATCTCAATAGCATACGAGCATGACTGCGTTGATGTCATCGTGTCCCAAGTTGTCTGTTCTGCGAAGGTCTGGAAGTCAATAGCGCACTTGAGACCCTTCAGCAGCGTTTTTGGGAAGTCACATTTTGGGTCTGCATCTGTTAGGAGAAGTGCTGTAGAGGAGAAGCAAAGGACAATATTAACGGTAGCAAAGAACATCACAAGCTGAAATGGTCCCGTGTACGTACGTGCTGCACTTTCACACAGCGGAACAACATTCCAGGTCCAAAAGCTAAGTACTGTAGCTGTGTGCTTGTAAAGCTGCGACTTGGTGCACCCAGTTGTTCTTTCGACTTCGATCATGCAGTGCTTGTACTCAGCCAGGTAACTACAACAAATTTTCAATGCTGTATGATCCCACCCACGCCGAAACTTTCAATAAAACCGAGTACAAGAGACATGGTAATATACACATTCTCTCACCTTGCAAGAGTGATATGCCACTATGCATAATGCAAGTCGCACTCATCTAAAAAGGTAAACACGTGCAGGTGCAACCTGACCTACATACGTATATACGAACAAATTACCTGCATGTTGTGGCTGTGACATAGTATTCGCCCTGTTTCTTCAGATCTTCCAAAAGCCTATTGTAGGATAGCCCACAAAGCAACATCTTTTCCAGTGCGTCAGCCTGGGAACACTTCAATAATACATTTAGGTCTGCTGCAAAATAAATAAATAAATACATAAATAAAAATGAGATTACACCATAAAAGTATTCTCCAATCCAGGTGTCTAGGCACGTCATCACGGTGCACGATGCCTTAAAGGGACTATGAAATTTTCCGAACCCCCATATTTTTCTTTTTTCTTTCTTTCTGGAAACGGTTCTTCCCACCGAGAAACTAAGGGTCGATTCACACGATGCAACTTTAGTTACGCGCAACCAGGTTACGCCACCAAGTTGCACCGTGTGAACGCGAAGCTCTGGTTGCGCAACTCGAGTTGCAGGAGTTGCACAGCCGATCGCTTCACGAACGGTTTCTGCTGCAACTCTACCGACAACCTGTCAATCACGCGGCTCCGCCTTGCAAGCGCGACCAATCAGGAAGACTTCCATGTGTCAGTTATTGCAGCGGCAGTACGCGAGACGATGAAATTATCACTGACCAGTGGAAATTATGCAAAATTATCAAACTCGCAACGGATTGAAGTCGACGAAAATGATGACAATGATGTTTTTTCGCGCCATCTGGCGAGCTCGGTGACCACAACGGCATTTCGAGTTGCTCGCCGTATGAAAGGGATCTTTTGGTGCAACTTCGGTTGCGCGCAAATGTAGCGGGAACAGAGTTGCAGCAAAAAGTTGCATCGTATGAATCGACCCTAATATGCCAGAAATTTTTCCGGGCGAAATCGCTCCGCTCTGTGAGAAGCGCGCGCTTCAAGTTTCTCTTCCGCAATCCTCCTCTCCCGCGCGCATTCTCCTCTGGATCGAGTAACTATGCACGCTGTGCTGCTGGCTCCCGTTACGTCACCAGTGTCGCGCAATGCCAAGCAGTCGTCGCCCCAGCCCGCCAGCTGTGAGCGCAGTGGCGTTCGCGCGTTGCACCTACAAGGTCACAAGGTCTCTGGTCGCGTCCGAGGTCTGAAGCATTAAGGTTCTCTTCGTTGCAGGCGTTCGGATAACACGCTATAATGAACAGCTTGTAAAGGAAGATGAGTTACAGCTGGCTTCGTGACCTCGCGCCTTGCATCCGCCACCGACTTTACCTTTTCGTTTTGGCAGTAAACCCGAACGGTTCCTTCGGTACGGACGTCTTGGCTTCACTTCTTGCCATATTTGGTGCCGAAACGCGGGAGCCCCGGACTACATACGACCAAGGAGCGTTGACAAGACTTTGAAGGAGGAACCGTACCGAAACTGGACAATGGCGAATCTCGAGCACCTAAAGAAGCTTCGAACGTCAGCACGATCTTCGGTTACCCGTACTGTCACCGAACTGAAGACTACGACGCCTTTGCCTCGCGATCAACTACGAGATAAGCTAGGCTTCCTCGATGAGAAGTTTTCAGCCCTTATCCTGCAAGACCAGGTGATTCAGAACCTCATCACAGACGAGCTTGTGGAAAGTGAGTGCGAGGCCTTCGACCGCTATCTGGAATCGGTCATAGCGATCAGGTTTCAAGTCCGCGCGGCACTGGGCACTTTGACTTCGACGCAAGTGTCGCCCGCTACAGGTGACGCCCCATCATTGCCGACAGTCTAACGTCTCGCATCCCCTGCAGATAGTATTACCCTGCCGAAGCTGAAGATCGACACCTTCAACGGAGACCTGTCTAAATGGCAGGGTTTCTGGGACCAATTCCGGGCAAAAGTTCACGATAACCAGCGTCTCACTGACGTCAAGTTGAAATATCTGGTCTCCCTCGTTACCGGACCAGCAGCTCGTGCCATTGAAGGCCTTACGATCCTCGACGGGAATTACGCGACTGCAGTTGAGGTCCTTAAGAAGCGGTTTGGAAAGACCGAGCTTCTGGTGACCGAACACATGGGATCGCTCTTTGATCTCAAGCCGGTGACGTCCATCAGCGATGTCAAAGGTTTGCGTGAGCTGCACGAGACGGTTACAGTCAGAATAAGGAACCTGAAGAGCCTCGGAGTCACGCTGAGCCAGTACGCGATTGCCGTTCGTGAGGCTGTCCTGCGGAAGATCCCCAAGCAACTCGAATTGGAATACTATAAACAGAAGGATGAAGAGTCGACTGTTGACACACTGACATCTCTTCTGGACTTCCTTGAGACTGAGATTGCCGCGAGCGAGTTCGATGTTCAGCGGAGGACGTTCCCCTTCCGAAACGCAGGGCACCCTTAACACCTTCTGCGTCGTCACTTACGGCCAATGCTACGGACTCTTCATGCATCTTATGCAAGTCCTCCCAGCATCTTCTGGAAAGCTGTGACGGAGGGCTGAGCCCAGATGAAATCAGAAATACCCTACGTCGTGAAGGTTGCTGTTTCCTCTGTAGAAAGAAGGGCCACCGCTCCAAGGACTGCCGTGTCTGCTGGAAGCTCCGATGTGGACGCTGTCACAGGCGACATCTCACTCAGCTATGCCTGGGCTCGTCGAGGACTGAACAGCCCGCCGCCGCCTCCAACCCCTCCCAGAACCCACCCCACCAGGCTGCTCGTTCTACGATGAACTTCCATGAGAGGCGGCGCCCCGTGAGGAACCCGCTTACTTGAGGATGCTGTGAGAGCCAGGAATGAGCCTGGCTCTGTCTGCGGTACGGACCAAAGCAGTCCGGCACTGCTTTGGTCCCGCCTGAGTCAGTGTCGGGACCTCTGTATCACATGCCGCACCACGCAGTCATACGAAGAGACCGCGAGACTACAAAGGTCCGCATTGTATTTGATGCGTCGTCGAAGTCCCCTGGTTGCACCTCCCTCAACGAGGCCTTACACGCTGGACCAAACCTGAACCCCGACGTCCTACAACTGTTGCTACAGTTTCGCACGTACGAAGTGGCTCTAACGGCGGATGTAGAGAAGGCATTCCTTCAAATTCAACTGGACCCATCCGGCCGTGAGTGTCTGCGATTCTTGTGGTATACCGAGCCTCCTAAGACGGGTGAACCTTTGCCACCGGTTGAGACTTGGCGGATGACGCGGGTAGCCTTCGGAGCGAAAATCGAGCTCCTGCCTCCTTGCAGCGACTATACGTCATCATCTAAAGTCAGCAGAGACATCGTATCCACAGACATCTCCTTTGCTGTGTCTCGCTGTGTCTCCGCGCGGCAGCTCGCCACGGCGCGGCGCCAGCTGTACTCCCTTCGCCGCTTCGTTTAAATTCGCTCCCGAGAATACTCCTTGCATGACGAACGCAAAATTTTGGTTCTGGACCAAAAAAATGTTTTCTTTCTGATGAAAACGAAAGAAAAAATCATTTGATAGTCCCCTTAAGAACGGGGCGCTACAGAAAAATATGTTGCAGTGATGCGTTAACTAGCAAACATGCAGCAACTGAAGGGACATTGCATGGTATGCCATATCCTTATGACGAGAAGCACGACCCTGAAATGTCGGCAAATATGTTAGTAATTTGAACCAGCAACTAGTAATAAACTTCTCCATTGTCTTTTCATGGTTGCTCTCTTTGTTAAATAAACCTTGCTGTCATTCACTAAAAGGTGCTGAAGTGTGCAAAAAGGACTTCATCTCGTACGGAAAGGTCACTACGACTGTAGAAAGCTGAGCGACAGCATGCTACTCCAAACATCTCGACGAACCATACAGATGACGAGCTGCAACAGTTTAGTCAATTGATGGTCTAAGCAGGCATTGGATTATGTGTAAACAAAATAAGTAATGGACAACAAGAAGGAAACTTGGCATATTGCCATGATGACCATCAAGACACATGATGCATGTGTCTTGACGAATTTTCACTAATCTGTTATCGATGGTGTCTTGTGAACGGAATGGTATGTAACTATCAAAGCATTATACCACTCGGGATAATAAAATTTCTACAAATGTAAGGTGGCTTCGGTTTGCGATTGCAGTTTTTTCGTGGAAGAACGCAAATATGTTCTGTAAAAGAAAGTGCTCAGAAAGTAAATTTTTATTTAGCCAGGAAGAACACGGAATTTACAATGTAGACCAGGATCCGCAATGTCTTTCTTTTTGTGCGCGTGTGTGCTCGAAAGATAAGCATAGATCATCTGGTATGGAAATCGACGAAGGAGTCGAGGCTTGACCAGTATGTCGCCCATCACCATAACTGGTCGCAAGGAAAATCTTTCCTCCTTGTTGGTTGGGAGGAATGCCCTCCCCATCTGTGTTCCGTAGAAGGTTGTCTTAAAGAAATTATGGTCAATAAAACCTTATGGTACTAATTCCAAGGAGATGTCTACTGGACGCTTATGCTAAGCATCAAACAGAGGACGGCCTTTGCTCCTAGTTTATTCAACCAATTGGTCGATTCGGGAGCCTGTATTGCATCTTCCGCCAGTGCTTCCGTTTGTAATGATACTGTTTGATTGGAATTAGCCGCATCGCCTTCGCGGTATTGTGAACTTCCCGATTCCGAGGCTTTTTTATTACTTGACTCTGCAACTTCTTCACCACTGCCTCATAAATCAGGCTCTTCACATGAAGGTATCTCCTCAATAATGAAACCATGCCCTTTCTGTCCGTAGAAATCTGCTTCTAGCTGTTCCACTTCTAGAAAAAACAGATACAGAGGGTCGGAAACATACCACTTACTACTATTACGAAAAGTACCCTTGTACACTAAGAAAAGAAGAGGTAAAGATACAATTTCAACCCCTTCTGACAACATTTCTTGAACAAGGACATAATTAAAATTCAATTCTTGAGATGTTGTACAGTGCCGTCAAAACTGAAACACCAACATATACTGGCAGCTAGTAGTATAAGGTAGTGCCGAGGTAGAATAACGATGATTAGTGAAAAAACCAGGTGTGTAATCTAGATTAATTACCGGTGGTGATCAGCCGCGCGCCGATCACCAGCCGCTGCCCCCTGGCCAGCGAGCCGGCGCATTGTCCCCGCACATATCATCATGCAAAGAATACAGAGATGTACATTAAACATTAACGTGATTGAACTTGAACTTGGTTCAATAAAATTGACTGCATGATCTTGAATCACAGATGTGCAACAAACATGCTCGAACAAGTCAGTGCGAACAGCAATTACTCTACTATCCCGCGAAATGCACATGCAAAGAATATTTATTTATTTATGTAAGTACCTCAAAAGCCCTTGTCGGCGTTACGTAAAGACGTTACATTAAGCATAGAGTTATACATTTCAAAATATCTTTATTGTCATAGTGGAATTGAATTCAACCAATTCATCTCACATGCGCAGGGACCTTGTTTGAACGGACTCTCGATATGTGCAACAACATTTTGGAACAAGTCATACTAATCAGAGTGAGCACTAATTAATCAACTTTGTGTATCATAAATATTTCTTACACTCACTACAAATTTTACACTATGTTTATATCAACTGCAATCAGAAAGACAGAATCATAGCGAACAATAAGTTTTCCGCACCACATATCGAATCACAACACTCACTACAAATTTCGTATGCCCATATCAACCGATGTCAGGTGAACAAAATCAAAGTGTGCAATAATTATTCTATCTGACATATCATAATCATTTCACACTCACTACAAATTCTCAAGTGAAATCAGAGGAACAGAATAATGGCGAGCAATGATTATTCTACTTAAGTTCATTCAAAACCAATATACTCGATATCAAATTAACCTTATCATAAAGCTACCAATAGTCTCCAATCAACTCACTATAAATTATATACAATGTTCATATCATACAAAATGAGAGGAACAGAATCGAATCGGGCGACATCGAGCAAAACATATCGAATCATAATGCTTCCTACCAATTTTATGCTATGCTCATATCACCCGATGCCTGAGGAACAGATTCGTGGTGACCAATAATTGTTCTACATCTACTATCATAATCAGTTCTTACGCTCACTGCAAATTTTAGTGTGTTCATATCAAAGGCCTAATTGTTTCCATTGTTAATTTCACACAGAGATGAAAACAACCATTGTTCAGGCAAACATTGCAGCTTTCACAGCACAACATACATCGTAGAAGTAGCCGCACAAAACGGGGACAGAAACTTCAATTGAAGATATTTTAAACCAATACAATGACCATCAAAATTACAATTCTTATTTCAGCAATTTTAAGCCTGCAACCACCATTGTGTAACCCTGAAGCTTGGAACACATCAAACATACCTTGTTATTAGTCGTTAAAAAGGGTAGCACGAACACAACAGAACACACAGATTTTACAAAGCGTCAAAACCACTCACAAAAATATGCACGTTTGCTGACTGCCGTCTGGAACTTCCACAGAAGCGGGGACGGTGGGTAAGTCACACTATTTCACGAATTACTTTTTGCATGCTTTTTTCCCTCTTTCCCAAAACGTGAGGGGGGCTATTAATTAAATGCAGTTAATGCTCAATTAATGCTGAATAAAATGCTCACGAAGTGGTCACAGAAGAAAAATTTTGATACTTGCTATGGAGACAATAAATTTTACTACGTCATAATAATCCACCAATACGTACAGGGGTGCAGTACAGTAAATTAATGATTGATACTTCCTTGATTAACCTTTCCATGCAAGCTGCGTCGACACACTACATTCATTAAGTGCACAAGCACGACAGAAATAGAGCAGAAAGCTGCACCATAAAGTAAACATATGAAGGATCACATCATTTTTGCTCTCTCATTTTCCATGAAAAATGTTTATGTACTGTTCTCTCAAAGCTTGTACACACCGTGACACATCATGGGAGAGCTTAGAACTGAAGCTCTTGATTCGAAGAAGACCCACACAATGAGGTCGTCATCTCTGCTTTCGTTATGTCATGACATGGAGATATCGAAGACATCGCACAAGGGGAGCTACAAAAAAAAATGGTGCGCAGGATATAGGCGTGTTACGAAAATGTCTGCACATCTACATTGGAGGGATCACTTGGATTGGTGACTGAATTTTTTAAGCCAGCTACCGAATAGTTGAACTATGTGACAACAGATATCACCCGGGGAGTTGCATACATAATGGAAGTAGTCAGACCTTGGCATCACGAGCAAGTGCTCTACATCGTGCGCTTCATTACCGATTTGCTTATGTTCCATTTATGTATTGATAAAGAACGTATTAAAAAGTAAAAATCCATCCGCTATCATGTCCCGTGATGTATTCGACAGGCACACCCCCTGCAATTCTTTCCATCACCACTTGAATAAGCGATGACTCCGGAACACAAGTTGAAGGCAACAGAACAGCGCCTCATGTACGAATATCTATTGAAACTTAACGTCCACATCAACTGTGTTGAACCACTGGAGGACTTCAATTTGATTCTGCCGTGTCTACTTCACAAACTCTGCACCAGGAGCGAGCATTTTAGTAAAAACCTGATTTTTTTTTGTGTGTGTCTCTGTGAAGTGTCATCTACTACAGCTGTACAAATGCGGCGAAAACATCTCACTAGCGGTTATTAATGCAGGCTTAAAGCGACAGATCATTACAATGTTCTACATAATCGATGCACAAGAACGAACAGCGAAAATCAAGACATGTAGTGTATGGAAATAAACAAACATATAGAGATTTCTGATACGTATATCATTGAATTTAAATGTGGTTACCATGTTCTCAGGTCGAGTGAGAACTGTCTTCTCAAGAGGAACAATTTGGTGCCCCCCCCCCCCTTGAAGCGAAATCATTAAAATCTTCACACTACCTGCATGCCATCACAACATAGTACAATTTCCTTTGTTTCAAATGCACGTGAAGCGTTTCTAGGAAACTATGTACACTTTTTCACTCTAAGTTGCACATCAACAGACTGAAATGACATTAAAATGATTAGAAATACGATGCAAAGTATGCGAAATGATTGCTCCATTATTCTCCACCTTTGTGCTCCATCATTCATTTTTTTCTCGCCAAGTGCTTACAACAGCTCACTTTTTGTACACAGCGTGACGACGGTTTTCTTATGCTAAAGTGATTTCCATTAAGTCAACGAAGATTATATCAATTACGAACATTTGTCACGCATAAACATAGTTTTACTCACATTCTTGCAAAGTGTTAAAAATATCCGGGAGAAGTCTTTGGGATGCTGTCTTTGGAAGCAACAGTATATAAAAAATTCTACAATGAACAAAAAAGTTTGTAGCTAGCGTTTTGTAGCTAGAGGGTGGACGTATATATCATTGTTGAAACCACATATCACGAGATCAATAATCAAAGCGTGCAAAGAAAAATCCGTCGAGTGTTTAAAATTGTGAATACAATTACAGGAAGTGGAGAGTGTACTTTTCGCGGAGCTTGCGGAATCGATATTGTGCATCGCTCATACCTAAGAGATCCAAAACATAACTGACGGGGTATGTTACTGAAAATAAACTTTCTAACCGTAATTAACTACTAGAGTCATGAGATTAGAAACGCAGACACAACGCGACACTCTTTAAAAAAACCTGAGTGTTCAAGAGTCCTGTCAGGTCATCCGGCTCTTGCAGGTCAGGTCTCCGAATTGCAGTGACTGAAGACCAAAGAGGGACAGAATGGTTACACTGTACAAGTGTAACGCAATCCTCCCGGCTATCTTCCTCTGGACAATGTCACGACGATGTCTTTGGAATTCGTGAGCGAAGGATTGCAAGCAGTCAGGACGACTTGGAATCCCTAATTCTCCCTCAGGTCTCGTAGCGTTCATCCAGAGAAAATTCCCGCCCTATTGAAAATACTTCTCAGGTCTGATGTGTTATAGGACTGAGAGGTCGTCTCAGGCTGAAAGGACCTTTCAGGCAATTCCCTTTTTACCAATTTTTGTAACTGATTCCGTTACTATTACCACTTTTTAAAAAGTCACTGAATCGTTACTTCGTTACCAAAAAAAAGTAACCGTTACCAAGTAACGAGTTACTTGTAACGAGTTAGGCACAACTCTGCGAGAGCATCGTGCCGGCCGTGCGCGGCCGCCTTTCTCAGATTGTATTTTGTAAATTCGATTGCACAGCTATAACGCACCACAGAGCAAAAATATTTTGCATGATGACTCCTGTTGGACAGCTTGACAAACAAGGCAGGATTTCGAGCGACGTTAAATGTCACCGCATTGCTCCTTTAACATGTTCCATATCAATACATAGATGGAACCTGAGTAAATCCGCAATGAAGCGAACGATGTAGATCGCTTGCACGTGATGACGAGATCTGACTCCTTTCTTTACGTATGCAACTCCACGGGAGAGGAGGGATTTTATTTATCCGCATTTTCTACATCACGCGAGGCTCGTGTCTCTCGTCCGCGACTGCTTTCTCCGACCGTCTTTTGTAAATTTTATTGGGCAATGACGATACACCGTAGAGCGAAAACATTTTGCATGATGACTCCTGGTGGACAGCTTTACAGATGAGGCAGGATTTCGAGCGACGTTAAATGTCACTTCCATGCGCCTTCAACGCGCGTTACGAGATAAGGACAAATTATCTGGGCCCTAGATAGGGGCCCTGGACAGTAGAAATGTTTTGTAACATAACCTTTTTGTGATGCAGATTTCTTGAAAATGTAATGACTGCGGCCGTGCAGTATACTCAATACACGCGCGGATGCGGTTCACTTATTTCGACTAGCGCGGTTCCGGATGCAGATGTTACATGCGCAGATACTGTGCGAATGCAGATACCGTCGATCCTATCTGCGCTCACCTCTAGTTATTGCTCGCTCCGATTCCGTTCTGCCAGCTCCCGTGGCACAGTGGCTAGGATGACTGCTTTCTACGCCGGGACTGGGAGGTTCGAGTTCTAATCCCCGCACTGGCTGTGCTGCCTCGGGTTTTACCTGGGTTTTCTGGCAGACTTTCTAGACGAATGTCGCCACAGTTCCCCATGATGTCTGCCCGGGACGCATGCTAACCCCCCGTCCCCCACACCGTGGTGCTGTCCTCTCTCCACGTCTGTATGTCGCTCATAGCCACAGTCATTTCGCGACGCCAACACGGAGTTTTTTAAAAATTGTCACTCTGATTTCAATTTATAACAACATAGTGTAAAATTTGTACTGAGTGCAAAACGTAGTAGTAGAGTGCAAACGTCGAGTAGATTAATTATTGCTCGCTTTCATCAGTATGACTTGTTCTAACATGTTTTTACAGAGATCGAGAGACTGTTGATTAGATTTGGTTTAATTCGGGTTTTATTGGCGCATCAGCTACTAAGGCCATATAGAGAGACTGTGCTTGGTTGAAAAAAGATCTTGCATATATATCAGATAAATTCGTTGAAGTTAATTTCATTTGAACAATAAAAATATTTATTGTAAGGTTCTCCACTGTGTCCATGTCTATTCTTTGTTGCTAGTAGAGGGCTAGTAGAGGGCTAGTAGAGCAACTATGCCTTGACTTGTTCGAACGTATTTGTTGCACATCTGTGGTTAAAGCTGCGATTTTACCTGGGCACTAGCTTATGCTACTGCCCTCCCCCTACTACACCCTAAACACAGAACTTCACCACATAACACGCTCCGCGCTAGGTTGTCGCTACTGATTTCAGCGGGACGTACGTCTTGTTGTGACAATGAACATGTCTCCGAATAGACACAGAAAGTCGTACGCTTTCATTTCCAACAAACCAACGATATCAGTTGCTGCTGGTTCTGAGCGTGTTATTCGGTAAAGTTCTGTTTTTCGAGTGTAGCAGTCTAAAATAGCAATATCGTTCCAATAAATCCTCTACTTACCTCTCGGAAGCTCCTAGGAGGCTGTGAGCGGTCCTTCTCCGACGGAAAGCTCATTTTTGTTCAGAAAAGTAACTAGCAGATCAAGCTTGATTGAAAACTCGCGCTTCGCAACACGTATTCAATAGCTTGGGACGAGCTTCACAGAAACAAGAATAGCGTTTTGCATTTCCCTCAAGAGAGGGCACCAACGTCGCGCAACCTTCTGTTTCCTTCTGCTACAGATGTATAATATTGAAATCACAATACTCAAAAGGGAACTACACTAAGGCCGCCCTCCATGGCTCAGTCGGTATCGTGTCCGTCTGCTGATCCCAAGATCGCGGGTTCAAACCCGGTCGAGAACAGTGGCAACTTGGAGGAAGGGTACAAGTTGTTCAGGCACGCACTCTTCCGCGAGGGACGTTAAATGTGGTGTGCCGTGTGTCGAGATCTCTGCACACGTTAAAGAACTCTCAGGTGGGCAAAAATTAATCCGCAGACCCGACCACTGTGGCGTCGCTCATGATCGCAGTTGTCTCCCGACGTAAAGCCCCGAATTATCATTATCGATACACTAAGTGGAGCTCCCTATCACGCTACGTTTACAGAGAAAGGGCAACAACAACACTAAGGTAGCCGACGGAGCTATATGCACTCCTGCCTGTGATCCGCCCTCCGCGGCTTGCTTTGTACCAACTCTTCAAACGCTACCTAGAGCAAGGTATGCGGCGGCTCCTGTGCACTGCCGTATTTGTAAGATTGTAATACTTATATCGAACTCGCAAGGTTTTAACCAGTACACGCTTTTTTTAACAACATATTGAAAATGGGAGTTTTAACAAACGTTGGCAGGCAGGGCGCGCCGCTTTGAATTATTGAAATATGAAACATGTTTCATAACCGTAACGGTATCGGGCAGATTCCTATTTTTTCTCCTCCGGCTCGAGATAACAACATGGCCCTCACCTGTTTGGCGGGTGCAATGCGACTTCACGGTTTCAGTCATAAGTTCAGTTTGCATTTGCATAATCGATATGAACTGGTCGTCCGTGTATGTGCACTGAGTGTCCGCTTTGGCATCGTAGAAGCATTTATTGAATTGTTCCAGTGCTCTGAAAGGTATTTAGATCGCATTAGAGCTTTCACGCCGGTGTTCGTTGTGGACGATGTCACAAGCCCACACACAGCGCGCAAATGTAGCCCTTCGCAACAGAACGAATGCATAACGAATGCATGTGTGCCACTGCAGTAGTATCGGCGTCAAAAGACTGCAAATCGGCAAATATGAGGAGTATCGAGGCGCTTCTTTTTAAATTGACGGCAGTTCGTCACGGTTCTCGTTATACAGCCATGCTCCTCTTGAGGTGAACTGAGATAACCGAAAAATTCGTTATCTGTGCAAAAAGGACAACGAAACGGTCCCCTTTCCGGTATCCATACAGGGCAGCCATTTTTTATCATTTTATCAAGACCTGTGCACTGTGCCCCTGCCGGATCACCCGGCCACCAGCTTTGTTTTCCAGATCGGAAGATCCGAAGATTTTGGCTCCTGCTTCAAATCTGTGCCGAAGGAATTTCACACACGCCGAATACACAGCATGGTTTCGAAGTAGCAAGACGACGGACGCCTACATACATGGCTTCCGATTTGCCGCCGAAGCGTAACAAGACCTCACAGGGTTGCCCTACAATACATCAGTCCATAGAAAATTGCGTGCAATGCATTCTTGACACGTCCTGGTCACGCGTTATTGCCAACATCAACGTACACGTGACCATAAAAACGCCTGCGTTTCCCATGATGGCTGCCAAATCGCTTGAAAACAACGCGACTCCTGTTTCTGTGCGTCGATTTTTTACGTTTCTAGGCCGCATATATTATAGCCAGTTTTAGTCAATCGTTTTCAGTGAAACAGTTCGCGGGCGGTCTCGCTGAGGGCCAATGAGAAGAGGGACTGACTCAGCATGGCACTGACTCATCTGATTGGACAGGGGCAAAACCGTTCGCCAACCGTTTGAGTGAAACTATTCACTAAAACTCGTTAATGAGTCACGGCACAAAAACGAACTGCGCCTCCAAGGCCATGTCACTCCGCACATGGCTGATTTCTCAGAGGGTTTCTGTAAATTGCATTGTGCAATGATATCACACCGTTCCGCGAAAGTATTTTGCATGGTCGCTCCTAACAGACTTGTTATGGTAATTAGGAAACGAGTTCAAATATCCGAAGTGTCATTTCACTGCACGTAGAATGAAAGTCGACGAAGCCACTAGCCAGTTGAGAGCTAGGGAGATAAGGCAATGAACACCATGTACTGCAACAACTTTTAGCGCTCTAGTTCAACGAGCATTTCAGAAGATTCATTCACACAATGCCAAATTGCCCAAAGGATTCAGTCGTCAAAGATGATTTCAACCTCCGATTCTATTGTGTGTACGTTTTTGTAAAAAAAAAAATACTTTGCTATGTTCAGCTCCGGGAGGTATGTTCAGGACAGCGACACCGAAGGTGCTTTCAACGACGCGTGCGAACGCTCAAGTAGCAAGTGGATATTTAGGAAAGCGTGCATATTCCCGTCAGGACTTACTGGCATTGGTCCTTCTTTAGTGCCTGCTGGTTCTGGAAGTCGAAACTGCATAAAAAGTATCTCTGGAGCAGGGTTTTCTTCTTACACAGCATAGGTACCCCTGCTATGTCTGCAAGTTGGAGAGACGTATTGACATGCCATGAGTGATGTTTTAAGAGTCGTCAAAGAACTTGCATAATGTGCAAATTACGTGTAAATTATGACACGATACAAAATATTATTTTGCGCAGTTGCTCTAAGTAATTTCTGAGCCAGTGCTGCATACGTGTATCACGCCGTACTTTCTTTACTGGGTGAATTGCACATACAGCGAAATGTTATTCGCTCTTGAAAGTAAAAAAATAAATGTTGCACGTCTATTTTATTTCGACTTTACCGTTATTCCTTCGTCTGCATCACCTTACAGCGGATTACCAATCCGCCTTCTCAAGTCATACTTCAGTTCTCGCACGACAGTCAGTTGCAGACAGATAGTCATACAGAAAATGTGCAAAGAAACACGCTTTTGAAATGAGATCGATCATTGTTGGTTTTGTCGTAGAAGAGCCACCGACATCGTCGGCTGCTCACGTCGTCATCGCGCGCCGGCACGAACGGCAATTCACTTCAAAGATCAGTCAGGCACTTGCCACCAACCTGAATGGTCGTTGCTCTTTGTGTCCCAACATTTGGTGACCCGAATTGCTTTGGGGAAACTACAAGTTACCCTCTACAGGTGGGCACAGAGGAGAATAGCGATCTAGAGGTTTGCCAAATATGCACGAAAGACTCACCTTTCTTTTGCGCCAACTTACTGGTTTCTGGAAGATGGAAAATTTAAAATAGTGTTACTAAAATGACGTCTGCCGTAACCCCACTCTGATATTGAAAAGCAAAATAGGGAAATTGCGCAGCACATTTGTTATGCTGAACATAAAAGTAACATGTAAGGTGACCTAGTGATACTCTGTACATGGTGATATACCTCGAGATTAAAGGGACTATCGCATCCTTCACGGTCGATTCCGAAACTACAGTACCATTTTACTCCTCGTTCATCGACGTCGAAAATCCGACGCGAATTAAAGGAGCAGTCTAGACCGAGAAAAAAAAAGTTTTTGATCGTGATGGAATGTCCGATCACTAAATAACGTTTTCACGCAAGAAATATGAGCGTAGCAGAAAAATATCGCGCGCAGCAGTCGATTGATTCTCACGAGTGCGAAGCGCTCTCTCCTACTCCCGTGGAAGACACATGAGAAATGACGGGCACCTCCGTCACGATGTGACGTTGCACGTTGCTTCCACTCCTAGGGCTCACAAGTGAACTCGGCTGCGATCTGACACCGACAATTGTCAAGGTGACGGCGGGCTCCTTTCGCGCGCGTTGTTCTACCGAGAGACGCATGCGCATCAAAGCGGCTACCTTTCTTTTTCTTTTCTTTCTTTTTTTTTACAGAACATGGCGTCGGAAACATTGGTCGTCTGATCAGTCCGCCGCCAGTCGATTCTTTTCGGTTGCTCGGTGAAGACACGCAGTGCAACGAAACCGGGAACTCGCGTGTGGATTGAGGTCAGCACTCCTCCAAAAGGGAATGGGGACGTGCAGGTGCAGTGCGAGTGGAAGTTGCGATCGTTGAACTAGTTCAATAAGTTGCACACAGAAAGAACGCACTTTGTTTGTCTTGTTTTCCAGGAACGAATACGAGGTGAGTCGCGTCATATTGCATCGCTTCGCGAACAGCACGAACCGCCACCCTGCGTATCGCCTCATGTGAGACGCTGGCACTTTTCGTTAGTTGGAGACGTGAAAAACAATGACTATAAGACACACGATCGCGGTACCATTATGAGCGTAATGTTTTATTGTTCGTTTGCACCTCTGTTTTATGCCTCAAACCAACAGGACATAATGAACCGCTATCAACAAGGAGCATGCCGTGTCCGAAGCAGACGAATTTTCCGTAGCGAATGAGAGCACGTTTAACGTTTGACGTCACATTCAATGGGGAGTGGCTTGTGGCTGGAGCGCGCGAGCCTCCCGCCACGGAAGCGATTTTATAAATCGAATTGCGCTATAACAAAACATTGTTCAGCCGAAATATTTTACGAGAATAATTTTTACACATTGCTTGACAAATTAAAAACGGTTTTTAATTGTCATTCCATTGACAATTGCCACTGACATTCCATTTTAATTGCCATTCAAATTTCCTTTCCATGCTCCTTTAATGGCGCAATTTGATGTAATGCATGTCAAGGGTAGACGACGGATGTTGAGCGCATTCCGGAATTCCCTCTCTGGAAACGCCACTTGGACAAGGCCAATCAGTGAGCGCCCTTTCACGCGGACAAGGCCAATCAGGGAGCGTCACAGAGACTTTGGCGTCCGATCAGCGGTCAGGAGTGATGGCACGTCGCCATCACTCGTTGTACATCGCAGGTCGTACAGCGACTATCCTTGACTTGGCTGACCAAGAGCGAGGGAGGCTCCGCCTCCAAATGGCGCACCAATAGGAGGACTCGGGAGGCGGAGCGCCATTTGGAGGCGGAGCCTCTCTTGCGCTTGGTCAGCAAAGTCAAGGATAGTCCCTTTCTGGATACGATACTCCCTTTAAGGGACGACAACAGGCGAACATGCAGCGACAGCACAAGACTTGTTAATTCATGTTCGTCCATCCCTCAATTTCAAGGAATGTCACCGCGTCCACCTTTGCTGTACTTCAGGACATTGTCGCAGGTAGAACGTGTTTTTGTGTCAATAGGTGTCGTTATCACTGCTTCGGGTTTGTGCCTTTGTACAAGTACTGTTGACGCAACATGCCGTAGAATTAAGGTGCTTGAAATATTGGAAGTTGGGGAGAGCTTCCTTACTACAGTTGTCCAAATCTCATGTCTTTTATACTTTCACCATTTCATGGCACTCTAAGCGTTTATCTCCTAACACAGCCGTTCAGTAAGATCCCTTTGGGCAAATCTCGAATTGTGATAGGAAAATGTGACGACATCCTCCTCTGTATAGGCAACACCAATATGCGCAAGATATTCGTATTCACTCTAAGTTGTACCAGTTCGGCTGCTCAACTATTCATGAAACGTGAAGCTTACAATTTGCTTTGAACGCCAGATCCAATAAGACCTTACAGAGCATGTGCAGTGTGAAATCGTGCAAGTTAAGCAGACGTACCTTGACCTCTGCATTGGGTAGCATGCTTGTCTTGTACGACATTAGTCAGGTAGACAAAATCGTCCAACTCCTTCACTTTCATTCCGCAACCAGTTGATCGTCGAGCCTGCTGTACACAACTGTTGTGTCTACCCAGAAACCTGCATGACAAGATCAGGCCTGAGCTGCAGCGCGGGCGAACATTGATTTACATAGAACGGACACTACACTCCCAGAACAGAGCTTCGTCGCACGCTCCTAGCCAACCGTCATTCCGAATGACATCGTTCTGTCCCCTGGTTGGTTAAAAACGGGAGGCGCACGCCTTTTTCAGACACTTATGCAGTTATGTTAAGTGTCACAAAAAGGCATGAGCCCCGCGCTTTCCACAAATCAGGAGCGATAAAAGTATCATTTTGTGCAACGTGGGGAAGTTCTGTTTTAAGAGTGCACAAGTTATTTGGTACCACGTAGGTTTATGACCGCGTCGCTACTGTTGTTTCACAGCGCGCGCGTTGTGTCTCTCCTTACATGCATGCCTGTGTGTTGTCTTTGGCAAGCGCGAAGCTCGAGAAGAAGTTGACCGTGCAGTAAGAAAAGAGCTTCACCAGCTTCCGGTAGGAGCATCCAGGAGGTGGAAGGTTCTCTGATAGGCAACAAAGTTCACTTCTTTAGTTCAGCAACACTCATGTTACAATGCCGCAGGTACGAATTGTGATCCTCACAGGAGGCCGTGTCTACCATTGCTTTTACCGAAAGCTTCACTTATGATGAGGGACAAGAGCTAGCGTATAAAGCGTGCTGCTCTAATCCGCTAACCTGGCAATGGTCTGTTTTGAGAAAAGAAATTGCTCTGACCTTGTAATCTAGGTTGCCACTATGCACCGGCACATCAGTCCGCTGCACCACAGACCCTTAACGCATAACATACACAACTGAATCACAAGGATACCAATATCTTTTGATTTAACATAGCTTAATGCAAAGTGTGGGTACAACGGAACGCCCTGCAAAGTATCGTACAGACCCTATACGGATAAGAGATAAACTGATGTTCTGAGGCTGGAACAACAAAGAAGGGACAGATACAAACAAGCCTCAAATTGCCTAAGAAATCAACGATGAAAGATGAAAGTCACTGAAAAGGTTAGCCAGCTGTAGGGATCGAACCCACATCTTCTGGATTGCCGGTCCAGGGCTCTACCAATTGAGCTAAGCTAACACGCCTCTCCAGTCTGAGTGGCTGGTTTGTCGTCCCTTCAGATGACGCACCCCGAAAGCCACTGGAGAGGCGTGTTAGCTTAGCTCAATTGGTAGAGCCCTGGACCGGCAATCCAGAAGATGTGGGTTCGATCCCTACAGCTGGCTAACCTTTTCAGTGACTTTCATCTTTCATCATCTTTCATCCTATACGGATGTCGAGAATCTGGCTCTACCCCTTCACCCTCTACGGCACAGAAACCGGCATTGACCTATTGATTCCTCTAGTTCATGCTCAGTTAGCTCTGGTGTATAGCAAACGTGTCATGCTGTTACATGTGGTCCACACTGGAGAGTCCAGTGGTCTCTTTGTCATCGCGACCAAGTTTGCGTGCGCAGAATGCATTCTGCGTTACGGTACAAGTCATAGTGCCAATTAATTGCTTTATTTTTTCATACGCTCGTGGTTACTTTTCACTACTCGCTTCGGATGCCGATGTACTCTTGTGTTTGGGAAAGGTAATCACCCCTGGTACGGTAATCACCCTTTGGCACTGGTTTGGTGCTGCGTGACCTGCGCGTCGGGAGTGCTTAAAATGACGATGCAGAAAATGGGTCTGTGATGGCTGAAATAAGTAATGTATAGTACGGTGTCTCTATTTAGTCGTCGTTGTTTTTGTCTTTCTGCTTCGACCTCCTTCATTTTGTATTGCAATACACTACTGTCTTCCCGAGGTGTGTGCGCTTCTCCTGCATGCTTCCCTCTGTGCAGCGAAAGTCCGCTTCACAGGACATCTCGGGCTGGCGGACGCTTTGTCTCGTTTCATATTTCTGGAATGCATTCTGCGACAGATAAAACAAAAACGAAACTTGTCTACACCTAATCCACCGCAAACGCGCACTATGATCAGTGTACGGGCTTCATCGCTATTCTGCCTAAGGCCCCGCCCACATAGGTTAAAGGATTCCATCTGCTTGTTTTGTTTGTTTCTTTGGGTGTGTGTGTTTTCCTTCTTGCATTCTTGTTTAGCTGGCTCCCTCCCCCCTCTTTTTTTTTTTTTCTTTTCAACTTAGCGTGGTTGGTACCGAAGCCAAAATTACGAATGGCACTACAAACTGCACAAAGTAAGGAAGTAATAAAGTTCGCAGCGCCTGCGTGATTTTATTCCAGTCACGTTTTGTTTCGTGATGTTCCTTATCTCCGTTCTTCGATGTTTTGAGTATTGTGGAAATCACTACTGTTCATTGGTTTCCTGGTGCACTTCTATTAATATTGTGAGGTTTCGGCAGTACTCCGATAATGGGCGGCGCGCTATTGACGGTACTTTCTTTTTGTGCACCTGATTGAATAATCTCCACCTAATAGTATTTCCAAACAAAACGCTGATACGTTTATAATTATATTATAAGCATCTCGTTTAACATTTCACGCACATGTTTCCAACCGTCGTTCTGGGATCATGATTACGCTTAAAACTTAATTCTTTAAGTTTAATAAGTTTTTAAGTTTAACTTAGTTTTAATTCTGGACTGTCGCTTCCAAGGAACTGCGCATTTGGAAGCAAGCGTTTATTCTGTCCTAGCCAACTCTTCTGCCTTCATTAACAAAAAACAAAAACAAAAAAAAATCGTTAGACAAATTGAGCTATCATCTACGTCGAGGTTATCAACCTGTAAATCTCTACTGTGCTGGTGTGTGGCGATAAGCACCGTACTTACAGTACCCATGATGAGCACGCGAGTCGCATGAGGTTATCTTACGCCTGCTGAAGTAGGGATAGGGTCCATTCTTGTTCAACGGAGCGTACTGACATTCGATCTTCGTTGGCTCGCCCACGAGGATGTCTTGCATGGTGAGCATCTTCTCACTGAGGTAACTAAAGTTAGGGCACTCCTTGTTTTGAGTGATTTCCAGAGTGCACTCTTGAAATTCCTTCACTGCCCTGAAAAGGAAACGAAGCGAATGGCTCAGAGAAGGCTGATAAATATCCTAACACACATCATGATTTTCAATTGTCATTGAAATGTGTGCATGTGCGCGTCAGTGTGGGACGCAAAATATGGTAAAGTACACAAATGTCGGCCCTGAGAGTGATGGGTTGTACTTGAAGTACCAAGTACTCAAGTAACAGCTTAAGTACATTTCTTAGTACTTGTACTGTGCTTAAGTACATTTCAGACTTTTTGCGTTGTCCTGCACCTAAGATTCTTTTTCTAGTAGTTTCTCATGAAGTATTTAAGTACCCAAGCGAGACTCCAGACAAAAATAACAAATACTAAATTTGTGCGTTGAAGGAGCACTTCTGAAGAACAAAGACCACTGTCAGGAGTCTTGAAATGTTGACAAGGAACTACAGGTTTTCCCGGCGATTTTAGCTAGATTAATCCCAGTGCCAAACTAATTAATCCAGGTGCCATTTAAATTAACCCGAGTGCCATACAAAATATTCCAGGTGCCACTCAAATTAATCCTATATAAATGATTGGGATGGTCGACACTTTGCGACAAAGGTGGTAGGGTCAACTACGCGGAACCCAACTTTTCGCGACTCACGTATGTCAGAGTTGCATGACATGACACATACCCACTATTGTGGGTTATGGCAACTGTTGGCGACAACTTTCGTCATGCCGAGTATGGCCTGACCTTTTAGGACTTCACCATGTTGCTGCTGTATGGAATGGTGACTTACGACCATTATTGATTACAAAACCGTTTTGCCACAATTTTGATGAAGGCGGTTATGGCATGACTTTTTGGAACTTCCTCATGTCATGGTTGTTTAGGACCATTATCGACTACTACTACGCCGATTTGGTGCAACTTTGGTGATCCTGAGTGCGGCGTAACTTTTTGCCACTTCTTCATGTCGGAGCCGTATGGTGTAGTGCCTTATAATCATTATTCACAACTACACCTTTTTCTGGACAATGTTCCGGAGCAGGCAATGGCGTGACTTTTTGGGACTTCCTCATGTTAGAGCCATATGGCAGGCTGGTCTACGACTATTATTGACTACTCTACCTTTTTGGGACAATTTTCGTGATGCCATTTTCGGTGTGATGGTATGGTCGTAAACCATAACTGATAATTGCGCCATTTTGGAACGAATTTTGTGATACGGGGTGTGGGTGACTGTTCGGGATTTCGTCATGTCACACCTGTGTGGCGCGGTTATTTACAACCATTTTTGACTACTACATCTTTTTGGGATAATTTTCGTAAAGCTGGCTACGACGTGACCTTTTGGGACTTCCTTATGTCGGACCTGTATGGTATTGTGGTTTATGACCATTATTGTCCCAAAAAGGTGTAATAGTCAATAATGGTCATAAACCACCATACCATAATGCTTCGACATAAGGAAGTCACAAAAAGTAACGCTGTAACCAGCATTACGAAAATTGTCCCACAAAGGTGTAGCAGTCAATGATGGTCATAAACCACATTACCATACTGCTCCGACATGAGGAAGCCACAAAAAGTCATTCCTTAACCAGCATTACGAAAATCGTCCCAAAAAGGTGTAGCAGTCAATAATGGTCATAAACCAAAGTCCCAAAAAGTCACGCCGTAGCCAGCTTTAGGAAAATTATCCCAAAAAGGTGTAGTAGTCAATAATGGTGGTAAATAACCGCGCCACACAGGTGTGACATGACGAAATCACAAACAGTCACGCCACACCCCGTATCACAAAAGTCGTTCGAAAGTTATGCTCGTAAACCACCATACCATCACGCTGGAAATGGCATCACGAAAATTATCCCAAAAAGGTAGAGTAGTCAATAATAGTCGTAGACCAGCATACCATACAGCTCTAACATGAGGAAGTCCCAAAAAGTCACGCCATAGGCTGCTCCAGAACATTGTCCCAAAATGGTGTAGTTGTGAATAATGATTGTATGGCACCACACCATATGGCTCCGTCACGAGGAAATGGCAAAAGGGCACGCCGCAGTCGCACTCGGCATCACCAAAGTCCTCCCAAAACGGTGTAGTAGTTGTCAATAATGGTCCTAAACAACCATATCATACAGCTCTGACATGAAGAAGTCCCAAAAAGTCACGCCATAAGCGGTTTCGCCAAAATTGTGGCAAAAAGGTTCTGTAGCCAATAATGGTCGTAAATCACCGTTCCATACAGCTGCGACACGGTAAGGCCCTAGAAGGTCACGCTATGACGAAAACTGTCACAAACAGTTGCCATAACCCAAAACAGTGAGTATATGTCATGTCATGCAACTCTGACATATGTGACTCACAAAAAGTTGGGTTCCACGTAGTAGACCGCACCACCTATGTCGCAAAGTGTCTACTATTCCAAGCATTTATATAGGATTAGTTTGAGTGGCACCTGGATTATTTTGTATGGCACTCGGATTAATTTAAATGGCGCCTGGATTAATTAGTTTGGCACTGGGATTAATCTAGCTGGCACTTGGATTAAAATCGCCAGGAAAACCTGTAGTACGTTGGAAGGGGCCATGAGGACACTTCCTTTTCGTTGATTACAAGTGTCAAAGCTGGAAGTTGGTCTTCCACTGACAACCAAGAACTTATCCCGCAATTTCGAATTTCAGCTTCAGAGCGAGTCGTGTCGCTGTACAGCTCGCGGTGTTCATTTGCCACCTGAACACTGTCGCACTCTATCGAACACCAAGCCCTGGCCGATGGCGAGCATTGGTATGCGCTCCAGTTTCACTCGCGACAATGAGAGTATCGTGTTCACCTCATTACGATGTTCACGGATTATCTGCGGCATGCAAAGACGTGCGCGTGTTGTGATCGGCGATCAGCACCAGGGCGATCGGAAGCACAATGACTTGGGCTTTCCAGTTCTCCCAATGTACGATTCTATTGCTTTTTTATTTTGTTTCCTGCAGTGATAGTTGATACACACTCTATTTCAGAATGTGTGATTGGCATTTAAGTATTAGGTGACGATGTAAAGCAACAGGCTGAAAGGCACACATGCTTTTGTTTTTCATTTTGACATTTCGAATTTACATTCTACCTTTTTAACAGGTCACATCGATTACATAGCTGCAGGTAACAAACGCATTTAAATATGAAGGCTACCATTGCGCTTACCTTCCCATGATCCTGTTTAAAATGTGTGGTATCTCAAAAAGCAGCAATGGATGTTCATAAACGTATAATGTGTGTTGGCTTGTGCCTTTTCGGTCAGAAATTTGTTCGCACCTTATACCCGAAGCTTAGCATCAGAACAGTATACACTATAAGCAGAGGGACCACTGATTCTGGCTCAGTCGGGATATATTGTTTTGGCCTAATCACAGCACAGCTGATTGCCTGTGCGCATGTTGTCCACAATTATGCTGACAAATTATGCCATGTGATTGAGTTCATATTCACAAGTAAGGACTTAAACAGCTGGGCTCATAGTACTGACCAAAAATGATTGCTGAAATTTTGCTTACAAATCAAGACATTTCTACCAAACAGTGAAATGCATGGGGATACAATAAATTGGCAGTGTACTTGATGACTACTTTAAAATAATGTGCCTAGTGCTTTGTGCTGTACTTTAAATACACTTGCAATGTAATACACTTTAGTGTACTAATGATGCCACATACTCGGTACTTTAGGTACAATTCTGAGGTACTTGGCCTATCACTGGTCGGTGAGCATACACGCTAAAAAGCAGAACTTCACCACCTAACACGCTCCTAGCCAACCAGCACTCCGAATGATATCATTCTGTGTTCTGATCTGTTGAAAATGGGAGGAGGCGCCTATCTGGTACACATTATGCATGCCCCAGATAGGCACCTCCCCCTGTTTTGAACAAATCAGGACACAGAATGATATCCTTCGGAATTGTGGTTGGCTAGGAGCGTGCTATGTGGTGAAGTTGTGTTTTAACAGTGCACTGTACGCAGTGATACTATTATCGCTTCTGATTTGAGGAGATAGTGATGAACGTCTTTTTATGACAATGCCCCAAAAAAGGAGTACGCCTCCCATTTTCAATCAGTCAGAAGAGATAACCATTTGTGATGATGGGTGTTTATTGAGTGTGGGCGGCTAAGGAAGGACGAGGATCGTTACTGTTATCAATTGTGCGCATAACGCACTTGCGTGTTGCGTGTCTGTTCATTAAATGTAGCGCATAGTTCGTTTTCATAGTTCTTACGTGCACAGTTCGTCTTCATCCGTGTTTGCAGCACCTTTCGACCTCGTGGCTTGTGTGGGCTGGCCCGTGACGTTGGGGAGTCCGTACTCAGTCCTGTGCCTTGCGAAGTGCCTCTTCCATATTACCATCTTCCAGAGGAAGTTAGACCCGCAAGTGAAATAGCGCCGCAACGCTTCTTCTACCATGCACTCTCCCGTCTGCCTCATCATCATCACTGGGTAATCAAAATGAAAAAGAAAAAATTTTTATCGTGAGCGATAGACACTATTGGTGCTTGAACATGTACTTTGAACGTGTACTTAACAACGGGGCTCCCTGTGGGAGGAGCATGTAACTCCAAACAACTCTCCTGCGAGACCATTCCCTCGAGACTGATATATTTCCCAGTTATGCGCGTTATTCGTATTTTGTAGTGACAGCCGCCAGCCGGCCGAGACTAATGGGGAGGAGTAAGCAGGAGAATCTCCTCATCAGGCCCGGCTTGCATGTAAATTGTGCGAGGAACCTAACCGGCTTTGCAACAGGTTTAATCACGTGCTGAAGCCCTAAACTTCCAGCTCGTGCAAAACACAAAGGTATTATCCGCAGAGGGAATAACCAAAGCAATTCGTTCAAATTGGTCAGATCACGTGAACATGGCGGCAAGGGAACTCCCTCGTGATGTCACAATGTCGTCACACTGACATCCCTTTCTCTGCGCGGGAACAGCAAACCGTTGAGAGAAATATTAAACGAGACTCTCAAATTACCGTCGGGTTCATCGAACCGTGTAAATTCTGATGATTTACAATGCCCACAAATTATACCGCTCATATAGGCGAAAGGTGAAGCAGGGATTCATTAGGAAATCTACTATCGGTGGAAAGAAAAATCTACAAATTCATGTCTCGAGAGCGAACTGTCCGTTTAAAAGTGGTAACTGAAACCACCCCGCACAAGTAACGAAAACATAGAATGAATACTTGGTCCCATGGCATCTACAGCCACTTCTGTCTATCCGACACGATACTTACGTTACCTCCTTCAATTCCATTGGCTACCAAATACATTTTAGTATGTACTCATTGACATGAAAACCCACCTAGTAAACTCACGGGGTAGTTGATAAAATAAGACGATTGGTTGACAACGCTGTCATTTCCACAGAACTGCTTCGCTTACCAGAGGTAACACAACGAGGAGTAAGGAAATAGCCACATGGTGGTCGTTGAAAAGGTCAGCCTGGTTCAGTTCATTCGCTTTGAAATTATATTGCCCAACTCGACTGCTAGCCAGATGCAAACGCCACACACGTAAAATCTACATTTAGGCCGGTTTCACACTACCGTATTTGTCGTCCGTTTGCTTCGAAAATACAAGCTGAAGGTAATCGAGCTCCGTAGATTCCAATACTCCCGTTTTGGCTCCGTTAAAAGAGGTAAGAACTATCTATAGGTATTTAGTTACGGGTGTAATAGGTGTAATATTGTTTTTCTACGCTTCGTTATTCTATTTACAATTTATTGTTCAATCCCCCATAACGTGTGCAGCGTTAATATAAAAATGCACTTTTTTTTATACGAGCGAGTAGACGTACCGCCGTCCAGGTACCTCTATGCATTGTTACGTCATTTGAAGAACTATAGCACCCAATCAGACGCCAACTCGCAGGTACACATAACGTTCTGCCATACACTCTTAAGGGGGGGGGGGTCGAAGTAGCTTGCCG
This sequence comes from Ornithodoros turicata, assembly GCF_037126465.1. Lineage (NCBI taxonomy): Eukaryota > Metazoa > Arthropoda > Arachnida > Ixodida > Argasidae > Ornithodoros > Ornithodoros turicata. The sequence continues at coordinate 47,106,971 of NC_088201.1, forward strand.
TTGGTGGCCGCACTCAAGTGTGCATCGTCACGACTATAGCAAAAAAAAAAAAAAAAAAAAGGAAAACAAGAGGGGGAGAACTTAAAAACGAACTTCACAACAGAGCACGCTCCTAGCCAACCATCATCCCGGGTGACAACGTTCTCGTCCCTGATTTGTTGAAAACCGGGAGGCGGCGCCTATTTTGTAGCTATAATACCTTACATAATGGCTACATAATAGCCTCCGCCTCCCATTATCAACAAATCAGGAGCGAGAACGTTGTCACTGGGGATGATGGTTGGCTAGCAGCGTGCTGTATGTGGTGAAGATACGGACCTATCAGATTCATCTGTACAAAAGGTGTCACCACCTCTGGGAGGCCGACAACGGCGAGCCCTTTCACCAGCATACCAAAAGGTGCCGCAGCCAACAAGTTCAAATTGCCGTTTGGAGCCCCTTTAAAAACACTGCCGAGAAAAAAACGTTAGTGTGAAATGGGCCTCATACGACACCGTAGCGTTGACGTAAATCATAGTAGCGAGTTTTAGTCAGAGAGTCGAACCGAAACGTTTATCGGTTCGGTTCGGGTTTAGGTTCGACGATAACGGTTCAGTTCCGATTCAGCTCTGGAAAGCAACTATAATGGTTGGAACCGTTTTTTTTAACGGTTCGGTTCACAAACCGGTTCTGGGGCCACGCGTGGGAATGAAGCACAACGGGCAGGTTAAAGCACACTTGCGTTTGTGTGGTACAGTGTTTGAAGCGGGCAGGAGGGCGTCAACGGTTGTTCAGGATTTTGAAAGATTTGGCGCGATATGAAAGACAAGATTAATACCGGCCCAATACAGGACCCATATTGGACCCCAAAGTACTGCCTTTAGTTCCGTATGAACCGTTATTTGAATCAGTTATACCGGTATTCTTTAGCGGTTCAGTTCCGGTTCAGCTCCAAGATGGCGTCGACTGTTTCGGTTCGGTTCATTTCCGGTTCGACCAAAAATAACGGTTTTCGGTTCGGGTTTGGTTCAGCTCTCTGGTTTAGTACATCGAGAGCAATAAAGGAAGTTATCAAATCCAAGCTTAGCAATGTGATGCCACCTGCTTGAAAGAAACAGGGCGATTTTCTTAGCACGTTTTCGGAATATGAGTGATACAAGTTAGGAGTTGATTTTTATGTCGAACTGAAGCGTTCGATGGACCGTGGAGCACTAGAAGCCTGGAGCTGCTGCACGTAATGTAGAGGAAGGATATGCAAAGCTGATTGCTACGCATCCTATTAAAAATAATTATACTGGAATTTTCGTGCAATATTTTACATGAGGAGCTTGAACTCCATTCGCGAAATCGGTCGTTATAGCAGCTGTGTCTGCCCAGGTATCTAGTGAACAGCAGTCCTGTGCACCAAAGCTGATTTTTTTTTTTTTTTTTCCTTTCATGGACGCGCATCTTACTTCAACTCATTTTCGCTGCAGTATTTGAATACTCGTCAACTTTTTGCACCAGTTGTACAGCACAAAGTCAAGCTGGGAGATAAATCGTTCCATACTTTAAAGGGTCACTAAAATGCAAAAACAACTTATTCTCAAGTGAAAGTTCGTGTTTCAATTGGTATAATGCAAGAAAAATTAGTTCACACAGCGCGACCGTTTAGAAGAAAAACGCAATGAAAACAGAGCCGTCTTTGGCGGCAACGAATGGGCTCCCCAGGAGGCAAAGATTGGCGGCATCCAATGAAACAGCAGGAGAAGCGCGCGCATGCATGTCTTGGGCATGTGGATTTGGAACGAGTTCGATCGTAGTGTTCCGTATATTCGCGGAATGATGCGCACTGTTGCATTTTTCAACACCAATTCACTAAATTGTAGCCCACAACAGTTCTCGCGAATGTTTCACTGACAACATTTATGTTCACGTCCTTCGGACAGCGACGCCAGTCCGCTTGGCAACGCGCACTATGTTTTTCACCGGGACTGCTCCATGGCACGCGCAGTATGGACTAAAGCCAGCGATGGATGAGCTGAAACGACGTTCACTGCTTCGCGCGGAAGCAAGAAAGAGTCCGGTATAATTTTGATTGTAGCTCCGTTACGGAATCGAAGTTTTTAATTATAATAACAAGTGCGAAGTTAACATAGCGTGTGACGTAATTTGAAGTGAAGTGAAGGAATAATCCTGTAGCTGAGTGAAACAAATACGGTACCATTGCTTTTTACGGGTAATTTCAGGTCATCTGTCACATTGTTGCAGATCGAGGCATACTTGTGCATCGAAACGTCCACGAAGTAATGAATGTGACTTTGCAGGATACTGTCATTGGTGCAGTTTGTGTCCTCCAGTGCAGATGATCCGCATCTTTCGTAAGTTTTCAGGAGTCTGCGATGAGTACAACGGAGGTTTCATTAGGCGCTGTAGATTAACGTTAGAGGCCGTGACATTCTCAGATGTTGCCTTCTAAATAAGCTACCGCAGCCGTACTGCATTAGTTGTATGCACTCAATCAACAGCTATGCATGCAGGGATTTTCCCAGGATTTTCATCTCGGCGGGAGTAGTGGGTTGGTATCCCATATGGCAGTGCTTCCCAAACTGTGGGTCGTGACAAGATGGACGGGGGGACTTGAAAAAGGGACAGCGACAGTTACAAGTCACTTACCGAACTTTGGGCAGGATTGGCAGGAAACGCTCTAGAGTACTAAAGTCACCCTTCCCTTTGCCACGACATATACATGTGCGAACTTGGTTTACTGCGGTGACATCGAGAAAAACAAAGTGCAACTCGAAGCTCAACGTCGAGCCGGAACCGAGAGTTCTTCCGTCAAACTCCGCCCTCGTTTATAACAAACTGAGTTCTAACAAAGGAGCTCTAACAAACAAGCTCTAACAAACAAGCTCACTATAGTTATTTATCATTCCTGCTTGCGTGTATTTGTTCCTCTTTTTGCCTTTTTGCAATGGTTGCTATCCCGGCGGATTCACACTGACTTAAGTGTCAAATAAAATATCAGCGTCAATTCTGTGTACCCAATTTTTGTGTCCACGCACTGAAATCGTAAAGCTTGTGGCATCGCGAACAGACGGGAAAGGAGCGGGAGGTCGCCACGCTATATTTTTGTAATTTTGATGGCTAGCAGTGTAGCAGAGTTTGGGAAGCATTGGCGTAGGGAATGGGCGTTTGGAGAGCGAAGTACTCCTTTAACACAATGTTTGGAAGACACTGAAGCCTTTATGGGTGCCTAACCTGAGGCATATAATGGGGTCACTCCACTCCAAATGACCCAGAGGTGCCGCTCGGCTCCCCTGGAATTTTATGTGATTTTCTGGTGCTTCCTTATGACTCGCAAAGCAACAAAACATTGGTCTTTGATAACGAAATTGAACTTGATCGGATGCAGAGCGCCTCAAAGATGTAGTGCTTGGCGAAAACCTATGTCGCTTTGAGCAGAGATTATGGCCCACGTAAGGCACGGAGTATATTAGAAAGCGTCTCATTTGATAGGGGAGAGTTTATTTTACCATATTTAAGCAATTTTCACCATCGCACGCGACGGGCTCGACGCTTGTTGCATGCACAAAATTTCCAAAGTCTGTGCTTTTGCAAGATAAAGTTCTGCAATTTCTTCCTCAAAATTTTTTGTCGAATAGCCCCCGTGTTTTACTAAAAGCACAAAGAATCCAGTGCCTCCGCGGATGCACTGTAATCCACAGTGAAAAATCGGGAAGTTGTAAAAAAATCCACAAAATGCACATTTTAGTCCGAAAAATTCGGTGTGAGGAGGTCGGGGTAGAAACGTGATCAAGGTGTCATTCGATGCACCGTCCTCCTAGCAAGACGTAGAAAAAAAATCTCAGAGGTACTTTTCGCTAAACTCAAATAATATTTTTTTTTAATTGAAGGTAACTTCACAAACGTGTATGCCCGCTGCGGCCCATCATAGCGAAGGAACAACTGAGCAGGTCACACACAAAACACTAGATAAAAAAATTAAAAAAAAAACTAAGCGGTCGCATTATTGAACAGCAAATAACCGTAGCAAACACGTGTTTCCCTCCTTCGAGACCCGACGGTTGTGCAGTGCGCGCTCATCAATCTGCCCATCTTGTGCACAAATGAAACTTTTAGTTCAAACCGACAAGTCTTCTAAATTTGCTGTTCTCCCGTCCGCGTCATTTCAGTCCAAGAAATTACAAGTAGTTGATAAGTTGCTGAAACCGTTTGCAGGTGACTTAGAGAAAAATAAGAACTCTATTTGTAAGATTTTCAGAGAGAATGAAATGACCGCCCTTGCTAAAAGTCTCCGCGCTGTTCAACTTGGAAGTCTATCTGTAAAATTTTTGCTGAAGGATCATAAGATTGACATGCCGCTACGTTTGGTGGTGAATGAAAATGGTACATGGCAGAAGGTAGTGTCTCGTTTCATTCAGGACTGTTTGTCCCTAGTTCATGAGCGGAGCAGCATTGTGTTAAAGAATTCTGAATGTCTCATTGAAAGTCTCAAGTCATTTCACGGGAAGAAATGTTTTGCCGCCTCCCTGGATATTAAGGATCTTTACTACTCCCTAGATGAAGGCATTCTGTTGTCTAGAGTAAGAGATCTTCTTGAATCTAAGTTGGTCCGTTTCCAGTCAAAAGCAGGCATTGCTGTATCAGATTTCTTACGTGTTTTAGAACTTTATCTGAGATCGACTGCCGTTCGCATTGATAAGGGTCTGTTCATTCAAAAAACGGGGGTTTGTATTGGTTCGGCCATCGCACCTGTGTTATCAGAGATTTACTTGTCTACTGTTGATAATGCTGTTACATCATATCTGGCGACAGTTCCCCGTGCTCAACTGCTTGTTAAGCGCTTTGTAGACGATTTGCTGCTGCTCTCTACAGTTAAAGATGATATTTACGCATGTGAGCGTTTGATAAGAGCGACATCCCCTGAGTTGTCTTTCACTGTTGAACACCCGACCAATGCTGTGCTACAGTTCCTTGATGTGAGGCTTTTGCTAACACCTTCTTTGTGTTGGTCGTATGGGAAATTGGCTCCTAAGCCACTTTTACCCGCTAGCAGTTGTCACTCAAAGAATGTAAAACGGGGTGTTGTCACGGGCCTCCTATCTAGCACTTTGAGGAAGTCATGTGTACATCAGTTGTGTATTTCTTTAAACTTTCAGTGTGATCGTTTGCAGCTCGCAGGCTATTCAAATGCAATGCTTTTTAGCGCTCTTGAGTCTGTTTTTAGTAGATTAATTTCCCCCTGTGCCCCACTTGTCACTGATAATGAGATTCGTGTTGCGATCCCATATTTTCACAATGTCTCACATAACATCCTTGCTGTAGCAAAAAAGTTTGGTGTCCGGGTTGTATTTAAAAACTGCTTTAGACTTGATGCTCTCTGTCCTTTCCAGAAGCGTGACAAAGTTTGTAAATCGCATAAAAATAGCTATGTACAATGCCAGTCAAATGTGGTGTATCAGATACCTCTTGCTTGCGGTTTTTGCTATATCGGCCAAACGAAACGTTGCTTGAATGACAGGCTCCGGGAGCACGCTTCGAAGGTAAAAAATGAGGACCTGTCGTCGGAATTGGCAAAGCATCTCAAAGTTTGCTTTAATTGTTCTCCCACATGGGAAGAGACCTTTGTCAAGGCCAGGGAGACCGACCTCAGTCGGAGGCTTTTGAGAGAAACGTTGTCAATTTTGGGGGCTGGGAACTGTGTCAGCAAAGCGTCTGTGACCTTCGGCCCTGCTTTGGCGAGCCTTTTGCACTGTCCCTCCTCCCCCACCTGATGTGTTAAAAGTGTGCGGTTGTCCATTAAACTTTAGCTGTGTTTGAGACTTTGTGTTGTGTCGTCTGTTTTCGTCTTTTTCCCAGTCTCGGGTTTTCGTCATGGATCTTAGCCACCAGCTCGCTTGCTTTTTAACCATTTTATCTTTTAGTCAGCTCGCAGTGCTGGTAAGCGAAATAAGTCAAACCTCGTTACAACGAAACGCGGTATAACGAAATTCGCGATAGAGCGAAATAATTTGGATTCCCCGGCAGAGGGACATAGAGATCAATGTATTTTAACTCCCGCTACAACGAAACACTTTTTAGCCGCCGCCTTGATACAGCCAAAGAACGAGATAAGGTTTATGACCCCAAAGCCGACTTTAGGGTCATCCAAACAAAGGGCGCAAGCACCGTCCTGTTCCCGCGGCGAAAGATGGCACGCGCGATTAGAGTCGGGAGGAATCTGGTGCCTACAAAAGGAAGTCCGAGTCATTGGAAGGTTAGGGATTTTCTTCCGAGGCTTCTGCTTTTCGCGCTTGTTTTGAACTGTCCGGTTGCAGCTAGAGTCACTCTAGTTGCAGCCAAGTAAAAAGATCACGAGACGCAAGGCGCCATCGCGCGCGTGGGAAACGCTTCGTTCGCGTGGCGGCGTAGGTTACAAAATCAGCCTGGATGATTTTCTTGACGGGGACAAACATGCCGTAGCAACGGAGAGCCTTACGGAAAACGCACTGTCATAGACGTAGAAGGTTTGCGGGAGATCGCAACACGATATGGAGAAAGCTGCGGAGGCTTCGGCGGCGTACGAACAATGCGTGACACCGCGTCTTCTAGATGGAAACAATAACACCGACTTAACATAACAAACTAACCAATTTATTCAGACGTTTCGTCTCCCATACGGGAGACATCATCAGTGCACCCTCGGGAGGGAATGAGTGACCGAAAACCAGTTAAGTCTTTGTACACATCGGGAAGTGGGCCACGGTTGGCGTTGCATGCGGTAGGTTCTCTTTGTATATGCCACGATTCTAGGTATTTTCGTGGCCCCCACCGTTGTTCCCGTGCCAAGGTTGTAGCATTCTCATAGTTGAAACTGTGTCCCGTTTTCCAGCAGTGGTCAACGAGTCCCGTCTTTAGCCTTGTTGCATTTGTCGCTCTTTCGACGTCTCGCCGGTGTTCCTTAATCCGGGTGCTGCGTTTGCGGCCGGTCTCTCCAATGTATGTTATGTCACAGTCGCGGCAGTCTAACTTGTACACGACACCGGTTTGGGATTCCGGTGAAATCTTGTCCTCGGGTTTGGAAAGGAGGTCACGCAATCTGATATGAGGTTTAAAGGTGGTCCGAATTCCTAATGGAAGAAGAGCTCGGCGGATGCTTTCGGACACACCACTGACGTAGGGAATTGTAACAATCCCTTGTCTGGAAATGCCTTCTCTCGGTTGCTTTTTCTCTTCTATTCGACTGTGACATAACATACATTGGAGAGACCGGCCGCAAACGCAGCACCCGGATTAAGGAACACCGGCGAGACGTCGAAAGAGCGACAAATGCAACAAGGCTAAAGACGGAACTCGTTGACCACTGCTGGAAAACGGGACACAGTTTCAACTGTGAGAATGCTACAACCTTGGCACGGGAACAACGGTGGGGGCCACGAAAATACCTAGAATCGTGGCATATACAAAGAGAACCTACCGCATGCAACGCCAACCGTGGCCCACTTCCCGATGTGTACAAAGACTTAACTGGTTTTCGGTCACTCATTCCCTCCCGAGAGTGCTCTGATGATGTCTCCCGTATGGGAGACGAAACGTCTGAATAAATTGGTTAGTTTGTTATGTTAAGGCGGTGTTATTGTTTCCATCTTGCATTATGGTTCCCGGCTTTTGGAATATATTCGCGTCTTCTAGACACGACGCAGGCGCGTATAACCGGCTATTTCACGCAAGAATAAAATACCGTAGGTGCGCTTTGGCGCTGTATTTGTAGTTGTCATTTTTCACGAAAAACTTTTCCGCGTCGTAGCGGGAGTTATCGACACTTATGTACAGCGCGCGCCCTCGCAAAGGTCGCGATCCGTGACCTTCAATTCGGTACAACGAAATGTTCGATACAACGAAAGAAATGGCAGTCCCCATGGGTTTCGTTATATCGAGGTTCGACTGGTATAGACGAGGTGGTCGACGAGGTTCGACTGGTTCGAGAGGTATAAGGAAAGATATGGAGATAGGGCTTTATGGTTCCATACGGTTGCTTTTGTCCATGGTGGCATCCGTCAGTCGAGTCGTTGACATGAGTACAATAATCACGAGATGGACAATCATGAAGTATTACTAGCACCCAGTACAAGCGGAGAAGCTTTCCAACCAGTAAGTTCATGCGGTGTGCTATTCTTTCTTTCATCCTTTTTCTTTTTTGCATGTGCATGTGTATATTAACTCATCCCTGTATTAGAAACATATTAGCATCCTTTTAGCTGTGCATTCTGTGCACAGATAAACACAACTGTGTATATAAATCTCACTTAGCAGCTGTGATATACGATTTTTTTTCTCTTTGTGCGCCAACAGTACAAATCTGCGTATAACTTTCTACTATCACTTTCCATATCAGATAAGCTATTTTCGGGCACTTCTCTTGTGTACATAGCTGTGTCATTCAGGCCTGGCCTGCATTCCCTTCATTGTCGTCTTGCATACGCGGAATAGTTATTTCAGAGAAACGTGGAGGTGGCGTACCAGGACTAGTGACACTTAAACTGCTTGCTATATGGAGACACTTTAGTGCATAAACGTGATCCCCCCCCCCCCAAAAAAAAAAAACGATTTCAGGGGGACCTGTAACCTTTCGCCTTGTTCCTTGGAACCTGATCACTGCCATGTAACAACGGTTACAAGGGGTCAAGTTAACGGTTTTTCGTGGGTTGAACTGCGAAAGTCAAGATATAAGCCAAGGAACAAGACGAAAAGTCGCAGATCTCCCTGAAACGATTTTTAGGGTCAGGCTTACACACTAAAGTGTATTTGCATAGCAAGCAGCATAAATGTGCCTGTCCTGTACGCCAGCCCATGTTTCTCCGAAATAACTATCCCCCATATGCAAGATGACTATGAGGGAAACGTTAGACGAGGCCAGAATAACGCAGTATCATAGCTTTGTGCACAACAGAAATGCCCGGAAATAGCTTATCCGACACCGAAAGTGATAGCATCGGTGACTGACAAAAGTTATCTCATACGTATATCTCAATTGTTGGCACACACACAGCCACGTCACAGCTACTAAGGTTTATAGCGGTGCAAGAGGAGTGGACGGCTAAAACGATCTGTTTCCAATACTGGAATGAGTTAACACACACATGCAAAAAGAATGAAAGAAACAATGGCACACCGCAGGAACTTCATCGTGAAAGCATTCTCCTCTTGTGTTCGGCGCAGGCAGTACTTGATCACTGTTCTTGTCGTGATTACTCTACTCATGTCAACGACTCTAGTGCCGGATGCCACACGGCCAAAAATCAACCATATGGTACTATAAAGACTGAATGGACCCCTGTCTTCGCGTCTTTCTTTATCTCTCATTTACCAGCAGCGCGAGGTGGCTAAAAGTTTCGTTCGAGCACAAGATGGCCGGGTTAATGAGCGCTCACAGCAAAACTACCGGGTCTCGAAGGAGGGAAACAGGTGTTCGCAATCGCTAGTTGCTGTTCAATAATGCGACTGCTTAGTGTTTTCTTTCCATCTAGTGTTTTGTGAGTTACCCGCTCAGTTGTTCATTCGTTACGATGCGCCGCGGCTCTGCTGCGGGGTTCGTCGCAGTGGCTAGGGCAACCGAGAGACCGGAGTTGCCATTTACCTGTGTGCCGGAGTACTGGCTACACCACTTGAAGTCACCCTTCCTGGAGACGACGTCGGAGAAATTTGAGCCGTGCAGCTTCCCACAGGGCTCGTGGCGGCTATGCGCTATTTCTCGCCTCGCCTCGCGTCGCTCCGGAACGCATCCGCGACTTTATCGTGTATGTACTCGCGCCTTACCGCACGCACAAGCTTTGCGTCGTCGGAGACTTCAACGTGGACGTTTCACTGGCCAAGAACACCACTTTCCTAAGTGATATGTCCGAACAACTGCATCTTCCGCTGTGCACCGACATCCGCCAACCCACAACTAGACATGCCTTATGCATAGGCTTGGTGTTCCAGAACAGCCCCCTCGTTCAGGACACTACTCACCTAGTCAACCATTTCAGCGACCACAAATCAATACTCATCACGCTTAATTAAATTTGTCTAAGCACTTTCATCCGGCCTCATTTCACCACACGCACAGCTGACGCTGAATTTCACTCGCGCACTCGCGGCACCGGATTTTTTTTTTTTTTTTTCTGCTTAAACTAAAACACGGGAGCTATTCGACAAAAAAATTTGAGGAAGAAAATGCAGAATCTTCCCCCTTTCTTCCCTTTCTATCTTTTATATATATATAGACGTGACGATGCCCACTCGTGTGTGGCCAGCAACAGCGAGCTATTTCGGCACCTCCCCCACCCTCGCAGAATTTTATATTGCAAAAACATTCGAAAACTTGCGTAGACTTACGTAGCCGTAGCAAATTTTGTGCCTGCAACAAGCGTCGAGCCCGTCCAGTGCGGTCACCCTCCCTTATCAAATAATACACTTTCTAACATACTCTGTGGCTTACGTGGGCCATACTCTCTGCTCAAAGCGACATAGGTTTTCGCCAAGCACTGCATCTTTGAGGGGCCCTGCATCCCATCAAGTTCAATTTCGTTATCAAAGACCAATGTTTTGTTGCTTTCCGAGTCATAAGGAACCACCAAAAAACGAAATTCACATAAAATTCCAGGGAGGGGGGGGGGGGGGTCGAGCGGCACCTCTGGATCATTCGGCGTGGGATGGCCCAATGTGAATATGGGCTGAATGAAGCTCATTCACCTTGAAAGTATTATAACAATGTTGTTCATTTTTCTATTCGTCGTATCTTTGTTTTTGTGTTACATTGTGAATATATGTTCAAGAAAACAGCGTATCTCCTACCCTGTCTACAAAAGGGGAAATAAATGAACAAAGTAGTCTGGATGAATTGTGTAGACATTCAATTGACAATAAATGTAACCAGAAACTTGTCTATAGACAGGTTACAGGGATGGCAGTGAAGGTTCTGCTACGGAAAGTCGAAAATTTGCTAATAACTTGAGTACATACCCGCACAGGGTGGCCTTTGGCACCTTTTTGTTCTCTGAACTTTTATGAAACTTTGCCCCGCATTGGAGGAACAGCTTGACAGCTCTCACACGAAGGCAAGCCTTGTTGTGGCCTCCTATGGACAGGATCTCTAGAATAGACGGTTTATGTACAGTTATTATAATGAGCTCTTATGTTGCAAGTAGATTATACATGCGTCGCAGAGTTATGGTCTACCATCTTGACACTTTGCTGGCCTTGAACAAAGCCATTTACACATTTTGCTATCATCATGGCACTTCTCTGAGTCGCGCGTACACCATCAAAAATTTCCTTTGGACTGCATCCAGTTTTGAGCTCCTTACATACAGATACCCTTTACGTGTTCTACAGGTTAGTTTAGTGGAGTCAAAAGAAAAACCTCTGATCGAGAGGTCCACTTTAGGAAAACTGTTCCAAGTCGAAGGTGATCCGGGAAAATGCTCTCTAGTATACGCAGTATCTAGTATCTAGTAGTATCTCTATGCAGGGGAGTGGATAAAGTTTGAAGAAACCACGTGACGAAGTGTCTGTCCAATCACAAGGCAGCAAGAGGGGATTTGTAGACTGGCATAGATCCACAGAAGAAACCACGCACGCCTCAACCTTAAATTGCTGAACACAGGACCAACACCACCTAGAGACAAAGCCTGATCGCTTGAGCGACGTGACGTAACAATTAAGAGTCCGCCAATCACGACGCTGCTTTCAGCGGCCGTATCTATGGAAACGAGACGCCATCAGCCGCATGGGCATCTACTCGTAGCCACAGAAAGCCTGGATTTCAAAATCGTTTGCGGCGATTAGCTGATATCTTGACTGGCTGCTGCAATTGGCGGACTTCATATGCCAACGTACGAAGGAGTAAGAGGAGGCATTATGCAGGCCTTCTACGAGGGTCGTTCCATAAGTTTCCGGCCCGACCAACTTTTAATAGTCACAGAGACGAAACAAGTGTATCACTTTTCGACATAGTCACCCTTAACTTCGATGCACTTTTGACGCCTTTCAACCAGCATTCTTATACCCTTGAAAAAATAGTCCGAAGTTTTGTCCGCAAAATGCTGGAAAACTGCCTCTTGCACCTCACTATCGTTTTGAAATCTCCGTCCTCTGAGATCACAGGAAGTAGTCACTCGGTGCCAAGTCTGGACTGTAGGGTGGGTGGTGGATTTCTTCGAAGGCGCACTCCTTCAGTGCAGCCTTGGCAACAGAAGCCGTGTGGACAGGGGCATTGTCCTGGAGCAACCGGACACCTCGACTGAACCTGCCGCGCCTCTTTTCCTTGATGGCGTCTTGCAGTCGGTGCAGGAGTGAAGCATAATAAGCCGCATTCACTGTGGTGTTCCTCTCTTTGAAGTCGATGAGGAGGATCCCGTGACAATCCCAAAATATTGTTGCCATGACCTTCTTTGTGGATTGTGTGACCTTGGCTTTTCTTGGGTGTGCTTCTCCTGGTTTGAGCCATTCCATCGACTCCTTTTTCGAAAGGGGATCATAGTAGAGCACCATAGTCTCATCCCCTGTGACAATTGACTTCAGTATTTCTTCTTCGTTCTCTTGACAGAGCTCCAAAAACTATTTGGCACAGACGACGCGCTGTTGCTTTTGAACTGACGAGAGAAGTCGTGGCACCCATCTCGCATCATGTGAAGGCCCTCGCCGATGATGCGAAAAACGGTTGTTTTGGAAAGCCCCAGCCTTTCTGAAATTTCCTTCACCTTCAGGCGCCTGTCGCTCAGAACTTCCTGCTCGACAGGAGACGAATTTTCTTGTGTCACCACTTCCACTGGACGACCATCGCGTGGATCATCTTCAATGGACTCTCGCCCCAGTCGAAACTGCTTAGCCCAGTCTTTTACCGTTGTGTACGACGGAGAGGCTTCCCTGTACACGTTGTCCAGTCGCGCTTTAATTTCTTTAGGCGAAAGTCCCTCTTTTGTCAAGAATTTTATCATAGCGCGGTACTCGATTTTTTCCATTTTCACTGAAGAGTGCACCCTGGCTGTTTGAAATGCCACTCTCCAACCGACAAGAGCATTGAGAGGGTTGAGGGTGGTGCTCCGGCCCTCCAACAGATGGCGCCACGCGTCCGTAATCGCATTTTCAAATTCGCGCGCATTTTCTACCTCGGGCCGGAAACTTATGGAACCACCCTCGTATATCTAGGTGGCGTTGACATGGCCCCCTTATTTCGGAGAGGGACCAATGAGGGCGCTCCATGGACAATAAGGGAAAGGGGTATCGGGGGATCTGCGCAGACAGCTGACCTACTTGCATAACATATTCATATTATTCGTAGCACGCATCTGTTTTTTAATGCGTGATGAGCCTTTTAAGTGAAACCGTGCATCGAGTAATGCATCAAATGCACCAAAAGGCGGATATTAAACGTTGCCCTTTATGCTGCTCGATATATGTATCCATGGTGAACACCCTGGGCAGTGGCGTCGGAACTATTTTTGCACTGGGGGAGCAAAAAAAAATGCTATCATCATCATCATCATCATCATTTATTTTCCTTGAGGGCTCATGCAGGTAATACAGGGGTGGTACACACAGGCTTCTCGACAAGATGCACAAAAGGGATCTCTGCTCCTCACAATCAAAATCGCCATACAGGCTACCCGACAAATTGCACAAAAGTGATCTCTGCTTCTTAAAATCACAATCGCCGGGCTACCAAATAAGATGCACAAATCCTTAAACTCAAAATTACTGCACAGGCTACCTAACCAAACAGCTTTTACGTCAGTCTTGTCAACTTCACTTAGCTGTAGGGGTGGGAAGTCCGAAGATTCCTCGAAGAGGCCTGAGACGTCTTCTTGTCGGTGGGGTGTCTTCTGGCATTTTCCTCGACGTCACACCGTGGCAAACAACACTTGCACACGTCACAAAAATAATCTAACTGCACGGTGCAGCAACCTGCAGTTGACACTTCAGACCGATCGTCGGGCCATACCGCTATTACTGCCGCCGCCACTATTCCCAAACTTCCCCAGCGGGAAAACTGCTACTATCCCCCTCGCGTTTACATTCTTCCGTCTTCCAGACCAACCACGGGACGAGTCTATCAAGCTCATCCAACAAGCCCTTATAAAACCTCCTTATAAACTCCACGGAACATCCCTCTTTTCTTGGGCGGGAAAGAGTCACGACGCCACTGTTACAAAACCCCACTATGACCGCTTTACGTAAAAAAACAGTAATTTACTTCCTTTCCAAATGTCAGGGTGCAAAGACAATTCCCAGGTCTGGGGGCCAAAAGATTCTGGGCGAAAACACGTGGCATCGGGTTACCGTAGACGGTCCGAACGACTCGAAAATGCCATGCATGGTCTCGCCGTAGGGGGTCGAGAACTACCCTGATGACGCACACCCGGTCTGTCCCTCCAACGCGTCTGACAAAACATCTGGAAGCAATAAGTTTGGGGATCCCGAAGCTGTCATGGCCAACTGAACCAGTTCCTGTTGCAACAACTCTTCTCTAACGTAACTCGCAACTAAACGAAAATTCACACAAGAACTTGTCGCCCTGTGGTAGTGCCCTTTGACTGGGGGAGCCGTGCTACCTGATCTGTAAATGAGGGGGAGCCGTCGCTCCCCCTGCTCCCCCTGTTCCGGCGCCCCTGACCCTGGGGACTGTAGGCTGACGCCAGTATAGACCAGAGAGAGAGAGATTATGTATTTAATGGCACAAAGGCAGCAAAGGCCATAAAGCGCCAAAACTATGGTGAGTGTGAGATGATTATGGGAGATATGACGTGAGAGAGAATGTGTGTGGTGTATAGACCAGAATTTTCGCCGTGTGTATGTTTTTCTATATGACTGTGTTTCCTAAGGCTTAGGAATGAAACATAGTAACAACTGAAGTCCGCAAAGAGTGTGAATAACTATCTAATAAACTTCTGCGATACCCCAGGTGCTATGTGCGGTTTCCAGTTTGTTGAACCATAGACTGAGCATAGTTGTTATTCTCCTATGTCTATATCGTGTATTCATAACGCAACGTGTCTGCAGTGTGGCGCCAGGGACTTTGCAGCTATGCTAACATTGCGGCTAGTACTGAATGGATAGTTTGTGTCGTGTTATGCTTTGATCGGCACAGATTCATTCACTTGTCAAGTAACGATAAGCAAGGATCTCACTCTCAACAGTAATATCAACAGGAGCATTAATTCTGATTGTTGTTATTGGTTCATTAATTGTCATAGTTAAGGTTTCCATGATTTTCTTTTGAACTTGTCCATGCTATGCACACTAAGATTCTCGTAGTTTGCGAAGTACACCGGGTAGTTAGCTGTGGACCCTGAATTAAAATTTGTTCGAAATTTTAATAACGACAATTGAGCACGGAAAACGTAACTAGTAAAATCATTGGCTACTGTTTACACATTCTGTATTAAAATGTGTAATGCAATAGCTTTCGGACTTCAAATAACAATGTGTGCTGGATGCGGGCAAAATTAACATGTACAGCCGGTACACGTCTTCATTCGCATTACTTATCGAGCTGGATATTTTGCTTGCGTTAGTTATTCGCAGAGTCAACCACAGTGCAGTATCGTCCAAATAAATATCTGTTGTTCACTGAGAACGATAACTGCACCAAAATGCCACAAACCAATACCGCGGTCATGGGGAACTTGCACTCCGCCATTTTCTCCCGCAGCCCCCACGCCGCCCGTGCCTGCAAATGGCGCGCTGTGTCCGAGAGCAAGGAGGGAACTGGTTCGTAGTTAAAATTCTTGTCTAGCAGGTAAGCTCTCTGTGCCTCTCCCCCGTTTCTCTCTCTCCCCTATTGTCCACGGAGGAACCTCACTGTCCCTCTCCCAAATAAGGGGATAGGCGCACGTGGTTTCCTCTGCGAACCCAAGCAGAGTACCATGCCGGTATATGAACGCCCCTTATTACTCCCTTATGAGTGGACAGGCACTTCGTGACGTGGTTTCCCCGAAATTTAGCCTCTCCTATACGCAGAGACAAATTGTCGTAGCCCTTAGCCGTAGCGTTGTGACATCTGCAACCAGTCCTCTGCGGCAACACCAAAGCCTGAGTACACGCTAAATGCCTGTTTATACTACCGCGTGACGCCGACGAGCTAGCAAGCGCAACGGCGGTGACTGCGTTCATACTCGGACGGAAAAGAACGTATGGCGTGGAACATCGTGCTCTGGCAGCGGTGGGCACTCTTCGCGCCGGAGTAGAACATGCTCTACTCTAGACGCTGGGCGACAGCGCTCACCGGCATACGTCATACCTAGGGTTCCGCGTTTCCGATGTTTATTTTTGTGCGGATTTGGCGATGTTTTTCGATGTCTATTGATTTTCGCGAAATCAGAGTTTTTCGATGTTTTTCCTTGCGTGTACATGGTTTACCCGACAGTTGTCGGCGAATAGCAATTACAATGTAATTTCAGTGCTGTGCGTGTCTAACGCATCCTTAACAACAACAACCAATCCGAATTACCAGTTTTACGAATTACCAGTTCGAGTTCTATAAGTGCTGCAAGAAATTACCGGAAGGCATTTGCCCACCTTGTTCGTTACGAGGATTCTTCAGATTCACGTGGCGCCGCGATTGCACGTGCTCCGATATGCGCGCCGCACCTCTTCCACAGCCCACATTAACTGTCACGCGACAATACTTGCATACGACAACATCTTCCTTGCCTGAGAGTTCAAAATCTTGATTTTCGCAAACATAGTCCGAGGCCCCCTTCCTTTTTCTTCCCATCTCGGGTGCCGCGGAAAGACAGGACCGCCGTGCGTGGAAAGTGGGGGTGTATGTACTGTCGTAACCTCTCCACTAAACAACGAAAGCCCGGTGACCGAGATTCTACTTGACGTCACGTCCCTAAAAGGTTCACAAGCGCGGTGGGGCACCTACAAATGGCAGAAGAATGAGATTCCGACCAGCGCACCCGATCCGGAACAAAAGGATTCACCCTGGAACACTCAATGTGGTCGCAGGTCATCCAACCATAACAAACACCAAGAAAAGAAGAGTAATAAAGGAAAGCCTGCTTGACATGTTGGAATCTTAAGCTGGGCATGCGCAGCAATTTATTTGTCATGGTTCCTAGAATGTTCCTCTGTATTCGATGTTTTCCGATTAAAACCGAATGAGGGAAAATTTACCCGGCGTATGTTTTTCGATGTTTTTCAATTCAACCGAAAACGCGGAACCCTACTTATACCACAATCCTCGCACGGCGCGCTATGCTCAGACATCGCTACGGTGATGCACGTTCTCAACGAAAAGCACGTCGTTCAGTTGCGCTGGTTCACGCCATAGTATAAGCACAAGCACGAGAAACGTCGCGCGCCGTAGCAGACCGGTTGTGCCATGCCATGCTGCTCGACTATGCGTTATCGGACATAATAGTATAGGCTAAGCAGTTCTTTAGTCCTGTATATCACAGGTACAGAGGCGAATATAATTTCTTGCACATAACAGCGATGTTAAATCTTCGGGATGGTGCAACTCGGACGTGCTCTTGAAGAACGCATACCTCATACACGTAAAATAAAAGCAATTCGGTACGTGGACTATCTATAAATAAACTTATTATTCAGTTTGCGTCACAGCTTTTCACTCAAAAGATGGAACACTGTTCCGTTGACATCGGACCCCCATGCACTTACCACTCTCGATCTTGCAGGTAAGGTTTTTCTCGGCCAATTTCTTTTGCAGGGTGACAGTCTCAGATGCCTTGAAGAATGGGTTAACTGTACATGATGTGGTGATCAGGGCATTGCTTACGCAGTCAACGTACACCTGAATTAGGCTGAGAAATAAATGTACATGTACATATTGCAAACCTGGAAAGAGTTTTCTGAGGCACTATAGTGCATGATACCAATCAGAAATGTTTTTAACATTATTTCGTCTTGTCGTTTTAAATCCCGCCGCAAACATTTGCTTCTTTTACTACTACGCATTGTAACGTAGCATTGCAACGTAGCATTGCGACTGAAAAAGTATTCGTTCTTCTAAGACCCGACGTTGTAGCTGGCCCATGAAATATCTGCACCAGGAATCAACCCAGACTCGAACAAACTCGGTAGCATCGCTGAATTCACAGTCCCACGAAATCAGCACGAACTGAGACGCTTCCTCGGACTGTACAGAACTTCGCAGGTTCATATAGCGCGATTCGCCCGCATTGCAAAGCCGCTTAACCAACTGCTTTGCATGGATCAGACGTGGCGCTCGTCGTCCAACCAAGAAAACGCATTTCATGACAGTAAACAAATGCTGATGCAGAAGCCAAAACTGGCCTGATGTTCACCTATGGCCAGGACTGAGCTCCACACGGAAGCTCTTGCAGGAACAGCCAGACGATCTCCTCCACCCGAGTTTGTACGAGAGCCGCCGAACGACACGTGATGAGGAAAAATATTACCCGTACATACGAAGTGGAGGCATTGGCCGTCGTCTGGAGTGTGGAAAAGCTACGCCATTACATGCCTGGGTTGGACTTCACGGTGGTCACTGACTGTAATTTCGAGCCGCTTTCTCGAAGAAACACATCATTTCCCGGACTGGGAGATGGTAGTTTCGGCTTCAGGAGGACTGCTACTTCGAGATCGAGCACAGACCAGGCGAAAGGATGGGCTATATAGACGCGCTGAGCAGGGCTTCCGTTGGGGATCGTGGGAGAACCCGAAGAGATAGACGTTCTTTTTGTTTTGTTTTGTTTTTCACTTCAATTCAATTTTATTATTAGTCATGCCATACACAGTATACAGTGGGGGCCCCGTAGCATAGCTAGAGGTGGGGCCTCCCGGAAACAATCTGAATATCATACGAAGCGACAACATCAGAACAAGTCATCAAATATAAGGATGCACATTATATGGAAGGTCAAGGGAATATACTGTCACCGTAAGGGAGAAAGCACAAGAGGGCAAAAGAAAAGAAAAATAAACAAAATATATAAATATAAGAAACAAGAAAGAGTGAGAATCAGCAAAAATGTGGCGCTTATGAAGGTGAACAGCGTAAGCGCAAAAGCCCACGGGAGAAACAAGACAAATAGGTGAAAAAGCTAATGTGTATGAAAATGAGGAACTAATTGATGAGATGGTTCCGTAAGACGATCCGAAAGCGATGGAATGAACGTACTGACTTTAGATAAGCAGGCAAGGCGTTCCATAGTTTGGACACTGTACGAATGCTAGCGACTCCCGTCACAACTGAGGACTGGTTGGCAGTGGCGCAGCGTTCATACCCGTATATACAGAAGATAAAGGGCAGCTAGGCTGGTGTAGACCGCACAAAGGAAGCGAAGCGTCTAAAGCAGGACCAGGACTTTGGATTTTATGCTCAAAAACGGAAAAGTGTTCCGAAGAAAAGACGAAACAAGAGACACAGTGCTGTGGCCGATTCCAGCACAAACATAGTGGCAAATAGTACGCAAATACCGTGACGAAGCAGTATACATTTCGTCCTCGACAAAACAATGGAAGGCCTATAGTGATAGCCACTGGTTCCCTCGCATGAGACATTACGTGAAGAGATACATTTCGGCATGCTTAGAATGCTTGTCCAACAAGAAACCATTGGGAAATCGGCCAGAAGATCTACACAGCATCGAGAAGGTGGCAAACCCCTTTTATACGATACATATCGACCACCTAAGGCCCCCTTCGTGCGACGCAATCGTGAAAATGCCTAACCGCCGTATTCTTGAACGAGCCTCGACTCGAAACTCGACTCGAGCTGCTCCTCGAGGCCGGTTTTGCGCTTCATAAATCGACCTTGACTCGAAACGCCCCTCGAGTGGAGGAATTCCTCCGTGCATTCCTCGAAAATCTCGAGGTAGCATCGGTGCTACCTCGAGAACGCTCCTCAACTCGAGTTTGGCTGGTGTCATGGCGGAAGACAGGTCGTTCGCTGCGTCCATCGACTGCGTTTTGTGCCACGATGGCATTTAACTGGGCGCTGACAACATTACCACTAAGCGACAACGTTCAATAAGGGGCCATCAAACTCCTTTTGACCATTTTGATGATCACAAGTTCCTCATATGGTATACGGTACCGCTTCATGAAGAAAACTGTACGAAGCCTTTTGGATACATTGCCAGTGGAGGAAAATGTGTGCAATCTACCTCCTGTGCTACCTACCTCTACCTCCTGTGCTACAGCTGCCCGTCGACATGTGATTTTATGGCGATAGGACTTTTCGAACTGCCACGGGAGACATTGTGAATGTGTCAGAAACGACGGTGTGCCGAGTTTGTGGAAAAAATCCCACACCTTATCGAAAGCACACTTTTCAAGACAAGGTGTAATAAATTTTCCTTCTGTCGCGCTATTTAGCACAATGAAGGTGTGTTTGAAGGATGTTTTCACGCAAAAAGTGGTGCAAAAAAAAGAAACAGTGCATTGACTGGACATCTAAAAAAAAATAAACATCTGATCTGCCTCCTCAATGTTTTTCCGTAATCTTTATACTGTATCAAGCTGGCCCAACCCCTGCTCCAGGTATCACCGAAACGGCTCAACAAATCTTCCATTCATGTTTTTTTTTTTTTTCCTCTCGTTTTTTTTTTTTTTTTTTTGCAGTTGTTGTTCCAATAGTACAAATTCCGTTTGTGGGGTGGGATAACAGGCTCCACCGTTTAGGCAGAGCGCGATTGAGGGTCATAAAAGTTCGTACGACATGCTCGCGGTGACTCCCCAAGAATGGTCTCCCCGATTCTTTGCTCGGGATGTTGTTGTAAAATCTGTTTTGTTTGATTGTTTATAGCTACCCTCAAGGCGTTGGGTAAACGTACCCATCCGCTAACAAACAGTCATTCACGCCACATATTGTAACATAATAGAAGAGTGACAAGCAGTGACATCATCTTTCATATTATTTGACACGACGTGACCATGCCATTAAGCTAGCTGCCGCCGTTGTGGTTGTAATTGCCAGACCAGAAAATTAGGAAACCTATCAGTCTGTTTCCGTGTTCGAAACACCTGCACCCTTCTTCAAACACTTGCAGACCTTTGTGTTTGTATTTGTAATGCACGTTGGTCGAAATAAAGTAAAGAATTACATTTATTTTTCATGCCATAAGTGTGTTTTAAGCACGATAATTAACATTTTCGAGTGGTCCCGAAAGACGGCTGGGGGCGAGACTACAGCTTTATTCGAGGACGGTTTCTCGAGGAGCGCCTTGCCGGAGAATACCCGAAGCGGGTTCATGAAACGCATGGGCTCTTCGAGTGGAGCAATGCCACTTTCCTCCACTCGTTGGAGTCGAGGCGGAGCGTCGAGTCGAGGCTTGTTCAAGAATACGGCGGTAAGTGTCGTCGTGGCGGACGGTTTCACTAAATTTGTGGTCCTTCGTGCCGTGCGTAACACCAGTGCCGTTCTGGCTACAAGGTTCCTCCAAGACATCGTGGGCATATTTGGCATCATACATAACCAAGGGCGGATATAGAGGGGGACGGCCAGGATATCCTGGCCGTTATATTCTCCCACTGCCTGATCTTATTCGAGAGCGTCGTGCCTTACTTGTAGAGTCAATTGTAAAGAATAACGTTCCTTTTAATAACAACATATTTCAAAAATGTCCAAGAGGTAACCGAAGCGTCATGTCGAATGACTTTATGTTATATCGGCCAAAAAATATGTATGGTACGAGGTTGACAGTGTGTTTTGGGCCGCGACTCTGGAACTCTATGCCTCTTGAGGTTAAAAACAGCCAGTCATTCCGCAACATGCTACGACGATACCTTATGGACACTTCAGCCTATTTGAACCCAGGAATGTAACTGTTTGTTGCATTATTTATCTCACCTGTTTTTCTGTTCCATTTACCCCGCGGGGCATGAGCCTGTACTAGCGAAAGCTATTGGACACGCCCCACGGTTTTTCTTGCTCTTTGTTTTCTAGTGATGACAAATAAATAAATAAAAAATAAAATAAACAAATAAACAATCCTGAACCCCTCCTCAATTTCGGTCCTCACATAGTGTTGAATTGACCCAGATCGTGTAATCACCATGCTGACCAATGCTGGATCCCGCTCTCAGAAAAATCCTGGATCCACCCCTGATCATAAAGGATCGCAGAACATAGTACACGAGTTCCCACAAGAGTGCACTTTTTGAGAAGTAATGCCATGAAATCAAGAGCATTCATGAGCTTTGGTGCTTTGCTGGCTTTTACAGCATTTTTTGCGTGCTTTTTACTGCATTCAAGGGCTTGGTGCCAATCGTAAAACCACCAGCATATTGCAGTTTAAAGGGGTGGCGAACACGCTTTTAGGACTTGTATTTAACTTCTGCAAGAAGTACAATGTAGCATTGTAGTTTGAATTCCTGTTTCCGCTTTTGTGCCTGTCGTACAACCACCAGTATATTGCAATTTAAAGAAGCATTGTACACAGGTTTCGGGATTTTCTTTAACTTCTGCCAGAAGTACGGCGGAGCAATGTAATTTGAATTTCTGTTTACCACTTTGGTGCCAGTGATACAACCACCATCACATTGCAGTTTAAAGGGGTGCACACGGTTTTTAGGAATTTTGTTGAATTTTATTTAAAGGAGCACAAACCTGCAAAAATATTGCTGCACAAACGATGCCGTTACTTTGACAACGACACAAAAGGAACGGGATTCACCCGTTGTGTCCGCAATTTATAAGAGATGGAAAACAGAGAGAAAGGGAAAGAAGAGAAGAAGAAACAAAGAGAAACAAAAAAAGAGATAGAAACATGGCCTAAAGGCCCCTTGATGGATCAATAAATAATAATAAAACGCAATTTATGCTTCGCGCAATAATTCTATAAGTATATTCGGTTTGATTCGAAATTAGAATACCGAAATCCACTGGGTATCATTTGAACATGAACCTTCGGTATCAACTTTATAGGTATCATTTCGAATTACAATATTAGAGACAATTACAATTATTACTCCGGTATTCAAAGCACCCGACTATATTCGCATGACCCTATTACATGAAGCACAATTTTCGTGTCCTGGGTAACATGAGAAACACGGTAGCCGCGAGAGTAAAATAAGGCGTTTTTCTTCCAATTTTACTGCTCCTGCGTGGCACTTTCCGTCCTTGAATCGCACGTTTAGTCGTAAACGTTCAAGTCTTAATATTCTGAATTTGATTCTGTATCGTGCCATGGCCAATTTCCTTCAAGAACACGCTGTACAGTACTATCTGTAAAACATGTATCGGATAAACATCACTGCATTGCTATACGGTTTGTGAGCTTCCGTGTTGTGAGCGAAAGCAGTAAAAATAGCGAAACCAGTAAAAAAATTACAGAAGGGGGACGCTTCTGCACAGATCAGTCGTTTTCGCAGTTTCCTAGAGAGCATATCAGATCGTGGATCCTTTAAAGGAGTACAGAGGGTCATCCAAAAAAATTTCAGATTAAGACGTCTGATGAAAGTGTGCGTGGCATTTTACCGAATAGCGCGAAAGGTTTGATGTGTGCAATTTGTTTCCCATAACAAAACTCACATAAACATGGTTCCGCGCGTTCACCCTTAACTCGCAACTCCGGGTATAACGAGGAGAAGTATGATGCTACGTCCCCGATGACGTTACAGAGGCAACTCGTTCTGGTTCGCTGGTCAGTGAGGGTCAGCGCCCTGTTTCTTAGCCGTCGTAAACCAGTTTTGCCAGGTCCCCCGGAGAATTGGGGATAGAAGGAGCGGCCGAATCATGACCGAGCCAGGAGCAATGCTTTTTCAGAATCCCGAACAGCGGAGTAGCAGACGACAGCTGAGTAGCAGACAACATTTCTCTGGACCAATGAGCGAGCGTGGCCCCTGTAGCGTCAGCTCGAAGGCATATCACAGGCTGGTACTGCTCTCCACCGCTATTGCGCAAGGTCGCTTTTTGCGGCGTACTTTAAATTGAATTTGTGTGATAATTATGACTCTATAGCGTGAATTAATCCTTATGGTACATCTTACTGGCCTGCTTAGCAGTTTTATACAAAGAAAACAGGGTGTTAAAAATGACTTCTGCGCTACTTTAAATTTTCCGAGGAGAAGAGTCTCCCCTAACTGTTTTTTTTTTTCCCGCCGTACATCACCAAGTTAATCGTACTGGAATAGCCTTCGAGTCAAAACAGTCTGCATAGCTTACGAACATCCGCTGTCATTTCTCGTGGATAGGAAATTGTAGCTATGTTCACAAGCCTGCTTTCTCATGATGAAATCTTGGTATCTACAGCTGCCATCTGCAACAGAACAATTCAATTGCATTAACGAAGGACAATACTGCGTAGCGACACAATCAAACGAAATAAGGCATGATGCTTGGGGCGGCGCACACTATCACGTTATTAGAAACGAGACAAATTCGGTTGCGGTACTTGGATTAGAGTAAAACTTCAGACGCATGCGGATTGCGGTTAAGTGACACAAATTGTATATTCTAGGCTCGAACAGACAACATTTTTGCTTTGAGTGCACTGAATCAGGATTCTTCATCCTCAACACATGTGATTAGTGCAGTACTCTACTAATCACATGGGTGGTTCCATAAGCTTCCGGCCCGATGTAGAAAATGCGCGCGAATTCGAAAACGTGATTAAGGACGCGTGGCGCCATCTGTTGGAAAGCCGGAGCACCACCCTCAACCCTCTGCATGCTTTTGTCGGTTGGAGAGCGGCATTCCAAACAGCCAGGGTGCACTCTTCAGTTAAAATGGAAAAAATCGAGTACCGCGCTGTTATAAAATTCTTGACAAAAGAGGGACTTTCGCCTATAGAAATTAAAGCGCGACTGGACAACCTGAACAGGGAAGCCTCTCCGTCGTACACAACGGTAAATGACTGGGCTAAGCAGTTTCGACTGGCGCGAGAGTCCATTGAAGATGATCCACGCGAGGGTCGTCCAGTGAAAGTGGTGACACAAGAAAATTTGTCTCTTGTCGAGGAGGAAGTGCTGAGCGACAGGCGTCTGAAGGTGAAGGAAATCTCAGAAAGGCTGGGACTTTCCAAAACAACCGTTTTTCGCATCATCGGCGAGGGCCTTCACATGAAAAAGGTCAGTGCGAGATGGGTGCCACGACTTCTCTCGTCAGTTCAAAAGCAACAGCGCGTCGTCTGTGCCAAAGAGTTTTTGGAGCTCGGTCAAAAGCACGAAGAAGAAATATTGAAGTCAATTGTCACAGGGGATGAGACTATGGTGCTCTACTATGATCCCCTTTCGAAAAAGGAGTCGATGGAATGGCGCAAACCAGGAGAAGCACCCCCAAGAAAAGCCAAGGTCACACAATCCACAAAGAAGATAATGGCAACAATATTTTGGGATTGTCACGGGATCCTCCTCATCGACTTCAAAGAGAGGAACACCACAGTGAATGCGACTTATTATGCTTCACTCCGGCACCGACTGCGAGACGCCATCAAGGAAAAGAGGCGCGTCAGGTTGAGTCGAGGTGTCCGGTTGCTAAAGGACAATGCCCCTGTTCACACGGCTTCTGTTGCCAAGGCCGCACTGAAGGAGTGCGGCTTCGAAGAAATCCACCAACCTCCCTACAGTCCAGACTTGGAACCCAGTGACTACTTCCTCTTCTCAAACTTGAAGAGGGATCTCAGAGGACGGAGATTTCAAAATGATAGTGAGGTGCAAGAGGCAGTTTTCAAGCATTTTGTGGACAAAAGTTCGGACTATTTTTGCAAGGGTATAAGAATGCTGGTTGAAAGGTGTCAAAAGTGCATCGAAGTTAAGGGTGACGATGTTGAAAAGTGATACACTTGTTTCGTCTCTATGACTATTAAAAGTTGGTCGGGCCGGGAACTTATGGAACCACCCTCGTACGTATATTGTATATTCTTCGACTTCTGGATAAGAAGTGTCAGTCAGAGCACTGTGAAGCACGTGTGAGGTATACGAGCGACTTGTACAGGTTGGGACAAAAGTTTATGAAACACGCCAGCGTCGTATTTTTTCTTCGGTGCAACACCCTAGCGGCAGCCGGAAGCTGGTGAGTTCACTGTTTCGGTGGGATGGAGGGGTGCGCTGTTAGCGACACACAGTGGTAGTTCCGGTGTCGCTTGGGTGTGCCTGGGAAGTGGAAACTACCGCTGTATGTCGCTAACAGCGTACCCTTCCGCCCCTCCGAAACAGTGGACTCACCCGGTTCCGGCGACCGCTAGGGTGTCGCACCGAAGAAAAAGTACGCCTCTTGCGTGTTCCGTAAACTTTTGTCCTGTCCAACCTGTACTAAAGCGAATGAAAGTATGTACGCATGAAAGGCCCCATTTCTTTCACATGAAAGCGAGCCATACAGAAAAGAAACAGAAAGTACTTAGAGAGATAAAATGTGTTCAAATGCGTACTTACAGTTTTCCAACGGCTCCGTAGACGCCAAAGCGGAGCGTAGAAACAGGAGGTTGAATAATAGAAGGTGTGCAAGCGGAACCCAAAAGCCTCCGTATGCGTTCCACGCCATGCCACCTGAAAAGAGCTGCAGTCGTTTCTTCAGGTAATTCGAAACATAGGGATATGAGCGCTACATAAGATCCAGCAGCAAAAGAACAAATTAAAAACACGAAAAATAGAAAAAAAGATAAAAAGGTACACATATGGGTATCATCACTGAGGTACAAAGACACCCTAAAATTGACGCTTTTGGCACCCATGTACGAAGAAGTGACAGCGACAGCTGTATCGTCAACGCGCAATAGTTCGCGGTGTTGCGCGCGTGCGGGCGCCACGTCAATGTCACCTAGATAACAAGGGCTGAGCACTCTTTCGATAACGTTACGCAGCTGGACCGGCTGCCAAACATTTTCAATGGGGGAGCTTTTCTGTTCTTCACTTTTTCGGTGACGTCACATCTATCTATCCTCAACACCCACAGTATGGCCACGTGCGTGAGGTCAATTGAAAGAGTGCTCAATGTCATTTCGAAACTACAGCCCATCGCAAACGTTACAAACATGCCCAAACTCGTTATTCAGAAACTTCTCCGCGAACTCTGTATTGGCCAATGCAAACTCCGATGAACACGCAATCGTTTCCAGTACATACGTTAAGTCAGGCGACAACACAGGCACAACAACAGTTCAATGAACGAAACTGCGGTTTTGAACACTCCCTCAAGAGAACTGACGCACTGTCACCCAATGCTATTGATGGTAGGTTGGCAAATCTGTCGTCCTGCTCACTGATAAAGAACGCTTCCAGTATCAACCTTTCGCACTCGTTCCTGTACTTTCCCCTTCTGATCGTATCACTAAAACTGGCAACGACCCGCAATTGTTGCAGTGTTCCGATCAGGTGTCTGTGTCAGTTTTGAGGTTTACCAGTGCTCACGTAATTTGGTGTTTATGCATCTGCCCATTTGCGAGTGCAGTGTTTTCCGCACGTCAAAGGAATCTTGCACACAACCTGGGAGTTACAGGAAACAAACTTGAAAGTCATTAAAGAAATTGGCTTCTAAACACAACGTGCCAAGCACAAAAACAATTTTGTCGCCCTGGCCCCCACTCCTTCCTGCTGTCCTCTCTCTCTATCTGTCCACATCTGTACGCCGCCCATAGCCACAGGAAGCAATCCCGTGTTCGCGGCGCTAACATGGATTTAAAAAAGTATCAAAATCCATTCGGCCTGTGGAGAGCACGCTGTTGAAAGTTGCGCCTGTGTTGCTGTGCCCTTCGTCTCCGACCCCATGGCGCTCTAAAGAATAGCCACGTACGCACGTCGGGGACCATTTACAACTCATGACCACGACTTCGTGCCCGCCTACTTGTTCGTATACTCCCTCCTTCGTCTCGTGACCTCGGCTTCGCGTTCCCTAAATTTGGAACTTCTCCGCTTTGTCTCATCGCAACCACTTTGTGTCCCCTCACTGTTGGGTCATGTTGTCTTCATGCAGCCAATGCCAGTTAGGCTGCACGTCCCCCGATGTGTACCGCCGTTCGCATGCCGCAGCGGCGCGCCGAGCCCTGGACTCCCTATCTGTGCATGGCGTACGCACTCTACGTGGCAGCCCCGTAGCGTCTCGTACAGTCGTGCCTCGTTAATATGGACCACGTTCATACGGATAACTCGCATTATGGATGATTTTTGTGAGAACCAAACTTCTTCAACGCATTTTTCGCCTCGTTTGTATGGAAAGTCGCTTTTCTGAGAATGGACGGTGCAACCAGGTACAAACCATATGTAGTTCATGTATTTTTGTCTTTCGTTATTATGTACGGTACCGGTATGGAGGGCAAGCATCTCCCCACATTCTACAGGGGAACTATTGAAAGTACGACGTTCCGTTGCATATGGAGCTATGCCCAGTCCGCAAGACAGCCACAAGAACTATAAGAGCAACGTGGGTTATTTGTGGGCATGAAGAGCCCGGAAAATCCTGTATGACGTCATGACTGTTCCGAACGAACACGTCCACGAGCGATTGACCCTCGTGCAATAAGGTGTGCCTTTAGTTAAAGGAACTGTAAAGTGAATTTCAACCCAGGGTAACCTTATGATTTTATGAAAGCCCAGGAAGAGTACATCTCAGTTACGAAATATTTCTTTTCGAATCCCTCTTTTCTTTGAGCAATCGAATTTCAAAGATTGCATTCGAGCGCAAAGCTGAGTACTCCCTCAGCAACAACACTGGATTGGCTCGTGTCGGCTATGGCTAGTCTCGCCTTTCCCATCCGCGTCCCGGTCTGTGGCGAAACCGTAATGGCCGAAGTGTTTTGGGGCCCACGCCGTGTGATGTCGATTTTTCCAAGCCTGAATGCCCTCGAGCTTGGGATAGTCCAGCAGTCACGCCGGCAAAACTTTTGTTCTTACGAGGGCACGCCGGAGACACAGCATGACACGATATCATCCGCAGAATCGTCGACGGAGGATGAATTGCCGTCATCGCTGTCACCTGGCCGCGTGGGAAACGGTCCTCATATGTAATGAAAATGTTGAGAGCCTCAGAGCGGAAATATAGCATTGCTCCTTCGGTTTAGGTGTCCTTGCGGCAAATGCGTGCCGATGCCGACGGCAGACGAATGCCTTTGTTCCCGCGAAATGTGATGTTACTGAAGCAGCTCACCGGTTGCATTTCAAGAAATCATGACCAGAATTCAGGGACACCTCCTCTGATTCAGGTTCTGCCTGATAGCAGAAGAACGTGTAAGAAAGCCAACTTGAAAGAAAAGCATGAGGCGAGGAGGAAGGAAGATGGAAAGAGACGTGGGCAGACGAGGAAGGGAATTTGTACATCAGATATCGCGCGCGGAGCCCGGCTATCAGCAGCAATTGCCCAGCGCAGAATGAAAACGTGATGAATCAGGTCTGATAAGCTTTGCCCATTTTTTTCTTTCTTTCAATCAATCAATCAATCAAGCTTTGCCAAACTTTTCTTCGCTGTGCTGCTGCTCAGAATTGTGGGCTGCTGCTCGTAGCGTATGGAACAGGGTGATTGCCACTTGTAAGGCTAGCCCTGGTCCATTTTTTGTTCTCTCTGTGGGGAATGGGGATGCCTTCGACGATGACCGATGTGTATCCTGGGGCGACTTCTAAGAGAAATGTGCCGGCGTATGTGTGACAGCGCCTGAGGAAAACCCCAGAAATTATCCTACATTATGATGAAAAGAAATTATGCTTTATAAGCTAAGAAAGCGAATTCAGTAACTGCACCTCACTTTGGTACTTGCACCTTGTTACTCCATGATCACTGTATCGTACGCTTCAGTTTGTTCTTGGCCTTATCATGAGGACATTTCAATGTTTAATTCCAAATTTTGCGTCTAAGTCTCTTCCCGGCACCATCAAGAATGCTTGTCGGTTATCAACTCCCTCCCTTAGAGAAATAAAAATAAGAAAATAAACAAGCGGAAGACTGGTTATTTTCAGAACATCTAGAGGTGAAAGCAGAGTCACGTTCGGCACAAAAAAGTGATTGGAAAACCCACACTTCCTAAATAATGTCGGGCATGCACGCTTACGTCACCTATATGGAGGCCTGCGACCTGCTTCGAGCTTTCTTCTCGTTCGTTCTTTCATTTACTTCATGGCAGCATCCACAATAGTAACAGCAGGCCTTCCAGTGTGACACAAGGCACAGGCCTTTTCCATATCCTGGAGGTGTTGCTCAAATAGGCGCAAAGAGAGATGCCCAAGCAGCACAATGTACTCGAGTGCAATAGTTGTGGACGGCATGTGTCTTATCAATGTAATTAGTGCGGCAGTTAATTATTTTGTAATGAATCTTCATAATTCCTGAAAACAAGCTGAGCGCGCAATTCCAAATTTGGAGAGCACATCCCTGAGAAGTCTGGTCAGCAGGAATCGAAAGAGTAACACTTCTCTGTGCCCTTAAAAAATGAGCGAAAATGCACTATCGTCGAGAGTTGCGCGGGTTCGGGCAGCCGCTCTTTCCTATCACCCTCACTGTCACCGTTTGACGATACTGACATCACGTTGTTCCTCAAAACATGGGGCCCCCCGCTTCCTAGCGTCCTCATTCTTTTTCTCTTGTTCAAATCTGATACAACGTAGACATTTCTTGAGCAGCGGAATGGGTGATTGTGTTTTTGTTATCTGCGAGGTTTTTACAGTAATGCATTTGTAGTTTTATTGCGTGACGTTTATCACATCACATCGCGAACTGTGTTGTGCAGATCAAACGAGATAACGACGGAAAGAAAATCAAGTACGGCACGTTTTATGATAATGTAGACTGAGAAAAGACATCGCTATTTCCCCCACTCCAAGGACAAAGCGGGCTGTTCCATGATTTCAGGAACAACCTGTTGTCAGTTGAGAAGTGATGACACCGAGACAAGGAGAGGAGAAATTGCCGCAAAACCCGCATAGTGTTCAATTATTTTGTATGTTCGCACATTTTTTTACTAGAGCGCAAAAAGGCTCTGTGATTTCGGTTCTTGCATGGTAGGCCCCTCAGGGTTATGCTCTACATCTTTGCAATTACGCAGTCAACGTATTTTCACTAATTATAATGATTAATCGGGAACGTTAGTTAACGGCTGCGCTGTTTGTTTATACGCCACCACCTTTGAATTGGTTGCGTCCGGAATAGATATATTGAACGACTTTTGCGAAAAAGAAAGTCATTCGCGGATTTCATCAAATTCATTCAGTCTTACTTCACGTACCCTGTATGCAGGGTATCCCAGCTAAATGTGACCATATTTTTTTAAAATATATCTATCACTTTTTCCATGATGAAATCAATTGCAATATAGCGTATACTGAAGGGCATTCCCTAGGAGGGCATTTGCAGATTCCTAAGGTAATGTCTTAATTATTTCAATAAGTAACTTTTTAATTAGAAAAGCTACGAAGTTGTTCCAATGAGAAAATCTAATCTCTTCGGTCACCAGATACCAAAGTCGTTTTCAGAACAAAAGTCTGTTCGATATATCGTATGAAAAAAATTCGTGAACACTTTTTTTTCTTTATTTTGTTCATTGTGCATCTTGGAAAAAGCGTCTTTCGTTGACCCCCGATGCGAGAGAGTGAAAGAGCACAGTACCGACTCATGCGTCGAAGATTATATATTGCAATTGATTTCGTCTCGGAAAAAGTGATAAATATACTTTCAAAAATATGGTGACATGTAGCGGGGACAGCATGTATATGACAATAAACACGCATGGTATTTTTAACATATTCATTATTTTGTTATTAGAACGAGTTAACCCGTAAGGAGGTTACGGCCTTGCACAATGCTGCATGAGAACGAAAAATTTGGCGAGTTAGAGAATAAAGGAAGTTTAAGCCACATGTCCGGAATTTATGTTAAATGATTGAAATGCATCTACACTGCGAAATTTCTTCACTTTAATTCCAATTACCATTAGAGCGCGTCAAAGCTGACCCGCATAATTGGTTCCGTCGTCATATTGACCTCGAATGAAAATTTGCCGAGTTGTGTCTTTACAGGGAACAAAGGACGTTTAAGCCACAAGTTCGATATACATTATATTAAAAAATCTACATTACAAACAAACATGCTTGTAACTTTGTGCATCCTATTTAGTTTCACCATTAGAGCGCGTCCAAGTTGGCTTTCACCAGGACTCCGTCCTCACATCGATCTCGATGAATGAAAATTTGATTAGTTCCGCCTTGACAGGGAACAAAGGACGTTTAAGCCACATGTTTGAAATTGATGGTAAATGATTGACAAGCATATACACTACAACAAACACGCGTGGCACTTTGTGCATTTCAATTAGTTTCGCCATTATAGCGCGTTAAAGTGTACCCGCACGACGATTCCGTGTCAGGTCGACCTCTATCAATGAAAATTTGATGAGTTCCGCCTTGACAGGGAACGAAGGACGTTTGCGCCACATGTTTCAAATTGATGGTAAATGATGGACAAGCATCTACACTACAACAAATACGCGTGGCACTTTGTGCATTGCAATTTTTCCCCATTATAGCGCGTTAAAGTGTACCCGCGTGACGATTCCGTGTCAGGTCGACCTCTATCAATGAAAATTGGATGAGTTCCGCCTTGACAGGGAACGAAGGACGTTTAAACCACATGTTTCAAATTTATGGTAAATGATGGACAAGCATCTACGTTACAACAAACACGCGTGGCACTTTGTGCATTTCAATTAGTTTACCATTATAGCGCGTTAAAGTGTACCCGCGTGACGATTCCGTATTAAGTAGACCTCTGTCAATGAAAATTTGATGAGTTCCGCCTTGATAGGGAACAAAGGACGTTTAAGCCACATATTTGAAATTGATGGTAAATGATTGACAGGCATCTACACTACAACAAACACGCGTGACACTCTGTGCATTTCAATTAGTTTCGCCATTATAGAGAGCGTTAAAGTGTACCCGCACGACGATTCCGTGTCAGGTCGACCTCTATCAATGAAAATTTGATGAGTTCCGCCTTGACAGGGAACGAAGGACGTTTGCGCCACATGTTTCAAATTGATGGTAAATGATGGACAAGCATCTACACTACAACAAATACGCGTGGCACTTTGTGCATTGCAATTTTTCCCCATTATAGCGCGTTAAAGTGTACCCGCGTGACGATTCCGTGTCAGGTCGACCTCTATCAATGAAAATTGGATGAGTTCCGCCTTGACAGGGAACGAAGGACGTTTAAACCACATGTTTCAAATTTATGGTAAATGATGGACAAGCATCTACGTTACAACAAACACGCGTGGCACTTTGTGCATTTCAATTAGTTTACCATTATAGCGCGTTAAAGTGTACCCGCGTGACGATTCCGTATTAAGTAGACCTCTGTCAATGAAAATTTGATGAGTTCCGCCTTGATAGGGAGCAAAGGACGTTTAAGCCACATATTTGAAATTGATGGTAAATGATTGACAGGCATCTACACTACAACAAACACGCGTGACACTCTGTGCATTTCAATTAGTTTCGCCATTAGAGAGCGTTAAAGTGTACCCGCACGACGATTCCGTGTCAGGTCGACCTCTATCCATGAAACTTTGACGAGACGAGTTCCACCTTGACAGGGACAAGGGCAGGGACAAGTACGTTTAAGCTACAGCTCTTTTCCCTGAGATGTTTGCATTCGTTACAGGTCCGAAATTTATGGTAAATGTATCATGTATCAACGCTACAACAAACACGCGTGGTAATTCGTTCATCTTAAATACCCTTACCATTAGAGCGCGTCAAAGTTGACCCACATAATTGATTCCGTTGTCACATCGACCTGGAGTTTACAGTCAAGAAAGGGCGTTTATGCCACAAGTCCGAAATTTATTTTAAATGATTGACAATAATCTACCTTACAACAAACGCGCGTGGTATTTGCAAAACGGGGATTCCTGTAGCGGTGAAGTAAGTGGGAGTGAAAGGGGAAGTCATCTGCTATTCACATATTAACTGCACAGGCGATCGCACAGCATTAGGGCAACTAAATCAAACTGAACGCCATGAAGTGCGGCATAGGTCCAGTACGGCATTATTAAGCCAAAACTCTGACGCTCTCGCCCTGCCGTTACTCTCATACCTACCTCTGTTTAACTACCTCTACATAAAAAAAAGGAAAGAAAATGAAGAAGAAAAAAAAAACCGAGCCAGACCGCGGTTCGAACCACGGCCCCGAAAGCAGTGACCAACATCTTCACCACTGAGCCAACGCTGCCCGTACCTGCTCCCTGCAGGAATGAAGGTACAGACGCTTCGCAAGCCACAACGAGCTCGTCAACACTTCTTTCGTCGTGGGAACAAAATTGCAGCGTCCCACAACAGCGCACAAAGTTGCAAAGCGTACAAGACAAATTCAACTTTCATGTCCTACATGCGCATTTTCTGGAGAACCCACTGTTTTAGCCAAGTACAACAAAAATAGCACACCAGTGCATTCTGCCATGAAGCCAACACGGCGCAAATAAGTCCTCCAGGAACAAAACTGCGACGCTCTTGCGCTCCATTCCACTAGTACACCATCGATGGGCCTCTCAAAGCAACACCCATGTGAGGGCTTTTCTTTCTAAAGCTCAGCGTCAACAGATATTCTAACAAAACCAGGTGGAATACATTGCTTCAATGGAGGGCAGCGAGTACGCCGGTCAAGCCAACTTTAAGAAACCGTGTCCCGGATTTCTGGGAATGATGTACTTACTTTGAAATTCTGCGGCTGGAGACTGAGTTGCTCCAGGTGTTCTACTGCTACGTGAGAGAAAGCGACGACTACGCCCTTATCAGGAACAACGAAGTGAACAAGTGAGTTCATTCGCGTGTGCCTTCAGTTTGTTATCGTTTAATAATTTTAATAATTGGGGGTTTACGTCGAGAGACAACTGAGATCATGAGCGACGCCGCAGCGGTCGGTCTGTGAATTGCTTTTGCTCACCGAGGGTTCTTTAACGTGCGATGAAAGCTCATCACACGGCACCCCGTATTTAACGTCCCTCGCGGAAGACGGCGTGTCTAAGCTGTCTAAGCGTCTAAGAAGTCATCTTCTCTTCCTGCAACGCGAGAACTGTTTAACCCTTAACATTTCATTATTTGCTGTTTGTTGTTTTATGCTTTGTATTGTGTTCCCTGTGTCTTGGTGCACCATCTGTTAGACCCCACGGTCGTTGATGGGTACCCTCAAAATAAAATAAAATAAATAAATAAGCAACTTGTACCCTGCCACCAAGTTGCTGGCGTCCTCGGCCGGGTTCGAACCGGCGATCTTGAGATCAGAAGGCGAACACGCTACCGACTGAGCCATCGAGGGCGGTACTTTGTTATCGTTTGTTACATGTCATAATTTTACGCTGCCCATGGTACATGCAGGAACTTTCGGTACGTTGCCTACAAACAGTTTACCAGGTGGCTCTGGGGACCATTAGGAAAGCACTGCAGAAAAGTCCTCGAAGCATGTGCTGTACATGCCATAAGGGAAAACTTTCCTTCTGAAGCATACAAATGTTTTGCCTTTTTGACGTGTGATGCAGTAGATGCTGTCTGACCATGTGTATGCTTATTCGCTTTCACTGAGGTGAAGCTCTCACTTTTCTTTCAGGTGCTTGTGGGCAGCATTGAACACCTGCTATCTTGACAGAGGTACACTGGCTGCTTTGGCTGTGAACACTGCTTGATCACAAGAATATCCCTTTCATGTACAATAGAGGTCTGCTATATACCCTTCTGGAATAAACAGACAGCCACTACACAGTAAAATACATTCTACAGATACCAAGGCTTGTAAATATTGCTTTATTGGTCACTGTTTTCATGAATGAACATACGAGTGGTAGCAGTAAACAAACAAACAAGGAAGGAGAACATCCCCATACTGTATCCATATCAATTTGCAAGTGCTTTATCTCCTACCAACCAGTAACGCAATGCATGCATGCTTTTTTTCTTCTTCTTCTTCTTTTCAATGCAAAGGTGCTTGCTACAAACTCGTTCCAGTCTATAAGCTCTAAGAGAACATAGGCTATCACCTTGCCTATCAAACATCACGAGTTCATTACTTCATCGGTATAAGAAGGCCTCAGGTGGGGACATGCCAATGTCTTCAACAGAGGCTTCTCTTCAGAGGCATCCCTATCATTGACTCCACAAGCATGTGAAGAAAAATTGTAGACATTTGCTGTGCACATCCGTCTTTGTTACCCTTTCTCAATTTCTCATTATAAATTTCCCATGTTTTTCCTCATACCAGTCCAATTGCAGTCATTGGTGCGGGCTCAGGGCTTTTGCAGACCGCTGCTATTTCACTGTAGCTTACATCTTTGCAAGTTGTCGGTGTTTCCTCAGGAGATTATCTACATCCCCTGCCAAGAAAAGATAATATGGTCATGACTAAGTGTTTTCCCTATGCTCTTTATATCGAAACATGGTCTCTAATGGCTATCACGGATGTTGATGGCGTGCCGAGTCAAACCCAGACAATTATCTCGAAATTAGTATACACTGTTTCCTGAATGACATCTCATTTGTGTATGTAAGCTCATACTTCTCCACATGGTAAGCAGAAGCTGTGGGTCTCCCTCCGAATTTGAACTATACCTGTAAAGGTGGTTACAAGCATGTTGCATCCACGGGTTTAGCTCAGCACCTGCACGGGACTTGACCGCAGCCTCAAGCTTTTTTTTAACCCTCTGTTACAAGATCTTGTGGGCTACATTGCCCATAATCATTAGCATGGCAGTTGCATATTGAGATTGTTTATATAAGCAACTACAAGCTAGTTCTTTTTACCTTTGACGTCATTGTTGCAGATTGAATTATTGTAACAGAAAATTCAAGTACGTAAAGCTCGTGTGCCTTCTTTTGTATTTTTTGGCACCCTCAATCCTTTCTAACAACAATTTCTATTTTCTGCTCCGCCACTGTCTTTGTCCCCTTTCTCTAATGTACATCAGTATAAATATCTGTACACCAAGTGCGTGCGTGCGTGCGTGCGTGCGTGCGTGCGTGCGTGCGTGCGTGTGTGTGTGTGTGTGTGTGTGTGTGTGTGTGTGTGTGTGTGTGTGTGTGTGTGTGTGTCTCTCTCTCTCTCTCTCTCTCTGTATCGTAGCTGATGAAGGAAGGACAGACTCTCTTCGAAAGCTTGTGTTTTAAAGGCATAAAGGCATTTTAGTAAAATAAATTATTTGAATGTTTCAGTCTGTTTCAGTCGGTGAGAAGTGTGTGATGCACCGTAAGTCCTGCATTTCTTGAACAGTTCTAATACTGTAGTTCTGAATTTGATGTACTACTTCTGGTCTCGTGAAGCGGAGGGCACAACACTGCAAAGTAGAAGAGCTTGTAGTATCAGCAGGCTATGTACCTTTCAAAACTGTTGACTCAACAGCTGGTTCCACCAGTGGTGAAGACATTGTCATATCATGCACCTGCAAGGAATGCAGAAGTTAAAATGTTAAACAAAACAAGAGCTTGACCCTCCTGTGAGCATGAGGGTGTATGGACAATATGTGTTGAAATCATCACTGGATAAAGGTTGCGGGGTGTCGACGGTAAATCATCTGTTTGCACACTTTTAATTCAGATTTTCACTTTCTTGTCAGCCACGATGGCAGCCTGTGTCGTTAATATAAATGAATAATACAGTCAGTATCTATAGCGCACAATTTCTCTGAAGCTTATTTTCCCGGCGAGAGCTCAGGGCTCCCCAATGGAAGGCGGATGTTCCGTTTGGTACATTACGCAGCGTAGGCATCGCAAAAATCAATCTGAATTTGAAATGAACTATATCTATATATGTATTATTCCTGTGTATCGGTACATACCTCGTGTGCACTGGTGTTCGCATCATCAGACGTCACAAGGAGAAACACTGGTGTCGGAACTGCGGTCCGCTTGAGAAGTTTTCGACCGTCCGCTGCTACCATTTCATACGACTCGTCAGAGATATGGGTTGAGCAAATACGGCGTGGATAGACGAATGTCTTGACCAACCACCACCTCGCAACCACTTTCGTTTCCGCGCATTATCCGTTGAAATCTTGTGGTACACAACGTCCCTTGTCGAAAGAGCACACTTGGTGTATCCCCGAACACTACAGTAGATACCTGGCATCGCTGTCAGGTGAAGTTCTGTTCAATTTCGCCAGGAAATGAACTTTTTTGCATACACAAACCTCGCCGGACGTAATACACGCCGTGCGATATGGTTGGGAGGGGAGCAAACAGAGGGTGCTGACCGGCGTTGACAGTATTTTGGGATACTGTTTCTTCGATATTTTGAAGAATTGTCCAAGTAATTCTTGTTATTCTAAAAGTAGTGTTTATAGGTAATTAGTAGCCGGTCATAAGTTCATTGTGTCACATTGTGTTCATTGTGTCATTGTATTACTTAGGTATCACGTGACGGGAGTACTCCCATCATGACTTTTATGCTGTGTAATTTATGCTGTGTAATAATTAACGCGCTTTGAGTGCTTAGGCTGTGTGTGCGGTATTACACAGGCAAACTCCACCAGGTCGCACACAGAAGCAGGGGGGTCAAATTTCACTTTACAGTTCCTTTAAACGTTGTGCAGTCGCTCGGCAGCTGACTAGAACAGAGGCGGTACTGTTGTCAAGGCATGTGGTCAGGCTTTGGCGTCGACGACCTTGAGCAACTCCGAGCCAACGATCACGTCTGCTATGGCTCAAGCGGTGCAACAGACCGCTCTTCGATTATTTGAGGACAATGAGCAGCAGGCTGTACGTGTTGCCGACATTTTGCTAACGTGGAACGAAGTATGCCTTCAAGCAGGCATTAATTCGGGAGTTTCTTCAATAAGTCTTCAGTATTGTTTTTGTTATTTCCTTGGTTTTCGATAATATGGAAGATTCGCTTTATGGACGATTTTGGTCGGGGACGAAAGTGTCCATATAAACGAGGCACGACTGTTACTGATTGCGCTCGCACCCCGCACGACTGCCGACTTTCTTTTTATCTGCTCTCCGATTTGCTGCTCCACCAACCAATGCCGCGCCGCATAAAATGCCAGAAACGACGCAGTGACTTTGACAAAAGTTCCCTCATACAGCTATTGCTTTAAGACACGGCTTCACCACAGCACGCCCCTAGCTAACGCTCAGTGAGAATTGTTGTTCTTTTCCCTGGTTTGCTGAAAATAAGAAGTATATCGCGTTTTTGTGATACACCAACAACGATCCCTGTGGCACTTCAGAAGATATGTACTCCTCTGATAAATAACATGGCCAAGTGGTATCTATTTTTTTCTACTAGACAAATAACTACCGTATTCCGTAAATCCCAGGCTTTTGCGACACGATTTTGTCATGTGCAAGGTCAAACGTTTTTGGTAAATCAAACCAAATGTTTGATGTCAAAAGTTTATTGTCAGTGTTTGTCTTCATATTTTCTAGCATACATCTAGTAAAGCCAGCTCTGTTCAGTCTTGTTTCGTAAATCTATAGTGGGAAGGCGAACACCTGCATATGTGTGTACAGTCGTGTTTAATTTGAAGAACATGTTACGCCGCCTTTCTTATTGCTGGCTTACTTGCATATTTCGTTATCCTTGTTACATTGTAGTTATTGTGGTATCAGGTGAGAAGAGCCGGTTTCTCGCTCCTAACCTCCAACCTACGATCAATCCTAACTACCCTGCAACCTTGTAGCACTCGCATCGTAAGAGGACAACGTAATTCGCACTTACAGGCGTTGATGGACTTTGCAGCCTGTGGTTCAAAGCACGCCCCACGAGGTGATCACAACGAAATAAACAGGTCTACGACGTATGATTTTCACGCCGGCAAGCAGCCGCTTCCAAACAGCCGCACCCCCCACGTGCTTGCCGGGCAAAAGATGATAATGACGATCCCGCTATCGCACTATGTTCTCCGAGCCAGTTTCAAGGTCGATGGTGGTGGAACTGCTTGCCATGGACGGTCACACTCAAGCGGGCAACGTCACGTCTATCGCAGGGGTGTCATGCGTCCTGGGCCGACTTCACGGGGAATTGTGCCGACATTTGTCTTAAAGCGTCTGAGGAAACTCCAGGAAAAACACCCAGACGACACAGGCGGCGCCTGGCACCACAGACGGCGCCGAGCGTATCTCGGCGCTATACGATCTAATCGCCTCTTGTGGATGATTTCAGTGCTACTCGCCACGTGATTACCGACCTGCCGTTAACTCATGGGCGTGAAGGTATACCTAAACTGGTAGCGAAAACAAGCGAAAATACCAAATCAGACCCATCGGCAAGGCTACCATCATGAGGCGCAAGCGATCCTAGATGTTGGTAGTAGAGGTACGATCGTAAACAAAAAAACATTACAACGTGGGCATGGCTTGTGTGTGTACTAATATATAATAGGCTATTCATAATTTCAATGTAGAAAAAACTTTCTGTTGCCCCACTCGTGCACATATACGAGATCATCTACCGCCCGAGTACATTTCCCTATCCTGTTCCTTTGGGCGTGTTTATCCGTGCATCTCTGTATCTGTGTCGTGTGTCCGTGCATTGTAATACGGAGTTCGTACACTTTTTGGGTTAAACGGGAAGCGACGTTCACATCTCGGAGCTGTAGACTCAGATTAACACGTGTGAAAAGACGCATACAATGCATCCCCTGTTGCTGACCTCGCGAAAAAAAAATTCATGGGACGAGCGGCCATGATAGCGTGAGTGTTAGCAGGAATAATCAGCTGTGCACCAACGATGTCATGTTTTGTTGCAATGGACCTATAACGGCCACTCATTGAATAAATGCAAACGTCTAATCACTACGTGTACTTATAGCTGTAGGTGAGAAATGGACCTTA
Organism: Ornithodoros turicata; assembly: GCF_037126465.1. NCBI lineage: Eukaryota > Metazoa > Arthropoda > Arachnida > Ixodida > Argasidae > Ornithodoros > Ornithodoros turicata. Next base: position 47,147,651 of record NC_088201.1, read on the forward strand.
AGAGAACCTTCCTCATTTCTGTGTGGTCATTACAATGCCCTTTTGTTTGGAGTTGTCAAAATCTGTGATAACTGTATGTATTTCGAATTGATATGTTTCATTAAACCTGATACGATTTAGTTTTCTATGTTCTCGTCTGGTATTGTTGCCTGGGCGAGGAAAAGGGAATACAACGCGAACGGGCCATGGCTACTTATGCAGTACTTATTATTCATACTGCCGACGTCGGCTCTGACGTCATTTATTTACAATCGTAGTAGTCTGCGCAACGGATGGATGGCGCTGACCGTCTCTGTCATGGCGTCATTCTGACTACACATGGGCCTGTGGGAGTTGCGCTACCTGTTTAGATATACCTTGTGAGCGTGCCTTTTCTTTGCTCTGCATGCGAGATGCACCTCGAGTGTGACCTACAGCAGCAAACGAATGACTCACCTAGATATCGGTTGCGATATTCCTCGGCGCGTCGCGGTCAGCACTGGCATCTTGTGACACGTGTACTGTGATTACGATAAAGACGTGTTCGAGCAGCCAGTTTTGGCTTTGTGTAGTGACATTTGTGACATGTGCTCGTCCATCCCTTCATTTGAGCGCCCTTTACTTTCTGGGTTGCGAGGTCCGGTAACAGGGAATTGTGATAGAAATGTTGTAAAAGTCAGTGTTCGGCTATGAGCGTGATATATATGTTAATTGCAGCTAACCAAGGGAAGTGATAGAATAGCTGATTACAGTCTGCATATGAGCAGTGGCTAAGCAAGCAGCAGTAGTGCGCCATGGCTAATTATGCACTGCTTATTATTCATACTGCTGACATCATGTCCGAGGTCATATATTTGTAATGGTAGTAGTCCGCGCTACCGATGAATGGCGCTGACGGTCTCTGTCATGGCGTCATTCTGAGGATGTAGGACCCTATGGAAGTTTCGCTACCTGTCTATATGTACCTTGGTATACGTCTCAAACCAGTCTCGGACCTACACCGTGGTGCGCGTGTGTGCGTTACGGTTGTCTGAGTGCTGTGTCAGAGTGAAGGCTCATTTACACATGCGTTTCAAAAAGCGGCACCGCCTCAGCGTTCGCGGCGCGGCCGAGAGGAGCCGAGCCGACAGCCTGCAAACGCGTTTTATCGTTCTTTCAACGTCAAGATTGTACCCACACTTGTTGCGCTCTTCGTCGAAATTTACATTGTGAAGCATCACTGCTTGCATCATCGACCGTCGAAACGACAGACGTGACACCATATAATACAGATGCAGCGAAGGAACGGCAGAGGAAGTGAGAGATATGTTTACCTGCCGGTGACCAACACAGAGCCGCACTCAAGTCGTATTTATTTTTGTTGATTCTGTGGTTCTGTGACAAAAGATCCTAGCGCGGCATTGCTGTTGTATTGGAATACCCGCCGGCGCCGAAGGAAGCCACTTCTACCCCTCCGCGAGCACTCCGTTTGGCTGGATGGCCAGCATCTGCGGATTTGCGCTCGAGAGCTGCAGCACGAAGCGGTTCTCGAAAAGCGGCTAGAAACGCTTCGCGGCGCCGCCTCAAGAAACGCATGGTTGAATGAGTCTTGACGGCGTCTGTAGTTGTAGGTTTTCAATAATTGCAAGTAGATTTACACGTAAGGTGGGTCCGCTCACAATTGTGTGGCTACATGCTGTACGTGCCGTAGGGTAGAACTGTGGGTAATTTCGACCACCAGGGGAACTTTAACGTGGGCCGGAAATCTCCGTGGCACGGCGCAGGAAGCAAAATGTTTACCGCCTCCAAATTGCTACCCTCCTCTGCCGGGGTCGAACCAGCGGTTTTGAGCTAAGCAATCTAGCGGCTGAGCTACCGAAGAGGACGGTAGCAATGTGGGGAAGGTAAACATTGCTTCCAGCACCGTGTGTCTAAGCACCCCAGGTGGTCAAAATTATCCGCAGTTCTACTCTGTGGCACATGTAAGCACACAATTGTGAGCGGACTCATTTTATTTGTAAACCTACTCCCAATTATTATTACAGGTTTTGCACCGCGGCATTCAAAGTTGTTGCTAATACCATTTACAAGAATGATCTCTCGCCCGAGGAACACTGTTCTCTCCGACCAGCCGGGTGTACAGTTTTCGTGCCCTACACCTCCTGGCATTACGTCACGGTTCCCGGTGAAGTTCATTTTTAAGAGTGTAGATAATCAAGAAAGTGCACCAGGGACCGTACCCTCGTCAAAGTAATCGACGCCGATTACTTTAAATCTCTGCTGTCATTGGTCCACAATCGAAAAAGGCGTGAATATTGAAAGTGGTTGACACCTTTTATCAACCAATGGCCCAACGCGTTATCCTGGAAAGCGACCCGCCTTATCGGTGTTTCCTCGTGAGAATCCGAAGGCCACACCTGTGATCTGCCCGCCATGCCTTGTTGCTTCGGTTCTTTGGTGTCAGAAACGGAAAGCCCTGCCGGCGTAAAACTAAATTTCGTGCAAAATGCGCGAAAAATAAATCTCGTAATTTCCTTTTTTTGCTGTTTGTCATTTTTCATGACGTACAGGTGTGCAAGATGGCAATGTTTGTGTGACACCGTGATTGTACTTGGCATTTATAATTGCGGTATGTGGCCGTGAGATGGCGCTGATGGCAGGCAACAAAACGATAAAACCGGAAAGGATCATGCGAAGGATTGAACGGACAGTGTGGCGCGAGCCGTAAACGCGTTTATGAGAAATCGGTTCGTCCTTTAAATCTTGAGCTTTATTTATGACCTTTTTTAAATATTTTTCTGTGTCCGTGTGCTCGATATGCGAAATGATAAGTCGCATTTCAATATGCTTCATTTGCTCGTGGGCTGTGGGGGTGGTAATGGTACCGCAAATGAGCGTTGATAGTTTTACTCAACAAACAGTGCACTTTGATCGAGGAGTTTTTTTTAGTGCGTGCCGCTACGTTGCAAGGGCATTGATTGTACGGCGAAGAAGAAAGATTGTACTGTATTCAAGAAATGGTGACGTGCTCATGAACCAGTGCCGCCGGTCACCCACAGTCAACGGAGCGGCACTCCGCACCTGCACCGAAAATAAAGCGCTGCTGGGACTTGTGGTTCAATCTTAAGCCGACTGCACGGCTACTACAAAGAGAGAGAAGGCAGTCCACACTCTAGTTGCCTCCCATACTCAAGATATTCAAATTGCTCTTCGGAGAGTGTTTTGACGCATACTGATGCGTTTCGAGCCCAATTAGGTTTTAATATGCTATCACGCCGATGTCATGCGGGCACGCACGTCCATTGAAAGTCCAGTCACCATTCGGTATTCTTTGCAAGGTACATAATGCAAGCAGGGTTGCCAGATTTGGCTACTTTGCGCCAAATTGGTTGCTTTCAGGGCTGTCACGGCGCCGAAACTTGAGCAATAGAGACTTGCCTATTTTCTCGCAACTTTTGCGGATACTTCTTCGCACTACATTTGAGACTCCAGTGCACCTAAACCTGGGTGGTTTTCATCGTACACCACAGAAAGCCGGAGTACGCACAGTGCGTTCATTCCAGTTTCCGTCGATGATAGGTCTTCTCTCAGTCGATACAGCTTGGGACAAAAGTTTACGGAACACAGTACTGGCTTATTTCTTCATCGGAGCGGCCCCCTGCTAGCCATCAGGAAAATGCACCCAAGATCGTCAGACATCTGCTCCCTACCCCTCACGGCATACAGCCGTCTCACGGCCTCCGGCCACAGCGTGTGGCTGCAATGGGTCCCCAGCCACATCGGCCTGCCGGGAAATACCCGCGCTGGGCAGGCGCACGGGGCACCTGCCACCACAATGACCTCCACCATTCCTCTCACTCCATCGGCCTGCCTCATACAGATCCGCCGCCAGACGTCTCGCAGCACCCTCGCGTTTAGCTCAAACGCTGTAGCGGCAAACACGTTCCTCCAATCCATCAGCCCGAGGATGGAACTCACCCTCTCCCAGCGGCTGTCCCGACAGGAGGAGTCGATCCTCCATCGCCTACGCCTCGAAGTTGCCCTGACCCCGCTGCTCCTCACTAAGATGGATAGACGGACGTCCCCGATGTGTCCCTGCTGTGCTGCAGTCGCCGACATACGCAATCTTTTGTTGCACTGCAAGCGGTACGCCGGCCCCCGAGCCGTCCTCGCCACAAATCTCACTAAGCCACAGGGAATTTTCCCTGGCGACGCTGCTGGGACCTGTCGGGCACTCCAGCCACCCGAGCCCTCCTGCGTTACCTGAAGGACACTGGGCTTGAGCCTTGAGCCACCCCATCGTCCCCTGCCACTTTTTCTGTTCCTTTTCTGCTTCTTTTTTCTCCTTTTCTCTTTCTTTCTTTCTTTTTTTTCTTCTTTGTTTCTCTTTTGGGAATATCAAGTCGGCCTTTGCCTGTCTGACCTTTCCCCCTTTCTTTATCTTTAATAAAGATACCCCCCCCCCCCATCATGAAGAAATGTAATAAGAAACTGGTGGCCGGATCTTCTATCCAACTCAGTATGTGTCTGCTCCTGTTTGCTGCTAGCACATCGCTCCAGTGGAGGAATGCGACACCCCGCTGTTCCTTCGGAATGTTCCTTCTGCTGGCGTTCTAGCACTCGTTTATCAGCGTGGCCTTTCTAGTCGCTTCACACAGTGATGGAGAAATGAATAACATGAAAAAGTGAATCATATTTAATTTGAAACCTCCGTAGTTATAATGGCCCTGTAGTGTGCATGTCGACCCGTCTATTTCAGGTAGATACACTATAGGAAAGACCTGCAATGATTCCCAGCAATGTGAGTTCGGGCAAAATCCGAGGGGCTGTAGAGCACATAGGGAGGTGAAGAGAGCTGCCTTTTTCCGTTATGATTGCCTGCATTACTTCTTGACGAAAACAGCCGCTGGACTTCAGCGCACGCAACATACAGTCCTTGTAACTGGCGATGTCCCTGAAAACAAAACGCGCAGTTAAAACAATATCAACGAACGCGTGACGACTGTCCTGGTTCGAATAACAACATGAGGTCCTGAGTGACGCAATAAACTCCCAGTCGCCGCAGCACGGCACTAATGTAATGTGCCACTGCTACCGCCGTTGTTTCTAATTGAAGAACTAGACTACAAGTAACGAGTGTGCAAATATGTTTCTCGAAGTGGCCACACGTGGAGTACATGGCTTGTGAATTAGGTATCTCTTATTGGCGTGGTACTGACGTGGGACTGATTACATAACGCAGGTTTCCATCGATGTCAACACATTGGTGAGCCATTACATAGCCAGAGCAATGATTACAAAACTTGTACAGTCAACCCTCTATTTAAGAATTCCCTGGCTTTATGAACTGTGCCTCCTGGGGCAAGACGCCTATCCTTGTTTCTCCCCTCGGTTTCTAAACCCTTGACTTCGGAACAGTGAACGGATGTTTCAGGGGCGAATTCCCCACCCTTTTCTACCTCGATTTATGAACACGCTAAGCAGTCGTGCAGACCAATGATAGGTGAATAGTACAGTGGTAGAGCATCCCGTGTACCACATACTGTCAAAGGGAAAACTAAGAAAATGTCATTCATCAATTTACCATGAAGTATCATCCATCCTTCAGGGGCATGGACGGGCAAGCAACTTCGAAATAAAAGCATATCGGGGGTGCAGTACAGTACCTCGAGAACATGGGACGAGTCAAGTGTTGCGTAAGCAAGGTGGTCAAGAGCTCTGAGCAGGGTTGGCACAGCAGAAACGATGGAAGAGAGCACTATTACGAAGTACTTTGAAAGATAAACGTATTGCCACGTCGCAATGTATGTTCTATCGTCTTAGCACTTCCGCTCCTTCCGAACCCCGATTTATGAAGGATTTTTCGGGAAACGGTAACCGTTCATGTATCGAGGGTTGACTTCATAGCATAGTCGATCGGTGTTCTCCAGAAGCAGACTTTAGCCTTTAGCGTATGTTTAGGATGTAGCATTCTGTGCTACACACGCCATTATGTCTCACTCGATGTATAGTGGAGCTTACCCACAGACGAGGGATTTTCCATGTTCATCGCTGGACTGTATCGAGGTGTGGTTTGCTTTCATGGGCCACCGTGACATCAGAGTCAGAAGACTGTCCTCACACTGCCGCGTAGCGGGATGTAATTTTTCTTGCGAGCACTGGGTACCTAGGAAGAATGTTGCAAACATTGCGAAAATATTACAAAATGCCCCCTTGTCCTCTGCTGAAACAATGGTTTCGCAGAAGGACGAATTCTAGTGTTACTCCAGAAGGTCATCGACTGACTCGTACGCCATCCTTCTTAATCTGCTGTATGACTACACTGAGCACAATCCTGATGTAACATCCTCTTACCATTACTGTGACTTGTGGAAGTAGTATTGACCTCCTGCATTACGTTCTGGATGTTTGGCACAGCAGCGTTCAGGTGAGGTAACTGCTGCAACTGGCCTTGGCTGGCTGACACCTGACCATGTTCTGCGTAATCGTTCCCGAGGAAGTAATCGTCTTGAAACACCCACTTCTTGTTTTCGGGAGCATTTACGTTGCTGGAGTGATGTTGGTATACTCCCCGTGCCGGTTGGGAAGGCATTCTACCGATAACGACACCGCGTTCTTCTCCACCAAGGCTACCAATGTCTCTGGTCATATTCGTTCTGAAGCCACCGTTGTCCATCCCTGAGATGGACTGTCCAGCCCGCTGTTTCAACGCTTGCCATGATCTAAACTTTCTGTTGACCCACCTTGCCTGATCGTTTTGCCTTCCACCACTGTTTCTTCGTTGTTTTTCTGCTTGCAGTTTGTTTAGGGCTTCCCAGCTCCCTTCGACATCCAGTTTCGAGCGCTGAACTTCCGCAGGCGACAGGAGGCGTAATTTCTTTGCGGCATGCTCCAATATCGAGGAATACTGTTCTTGGTCCTTATCGACCTGGTTATCACTCTCCGGTTGGTCAACGTCATTCAGTACAAAGACACGGCTTTGATGCTGATTTCTGAAAGTGGACACTGGCCCAGCCAATTCGAATGCCTGTCTGACGTAGGACCGCTCTCGTAATGCCAGAACATTGCAGTGCACGACATAAGTGTCTTCCAATATCTTTTTGTACATCTTGACCTGTGAGCTGACGTGAGCGTCGTTCCTGCAACCGGTGTTAGCCACGGTGTCTTCCAAACAGGCGTGCAGACGAGATGCGTGTCTGATGAAAAGTAAACGTGGCTGTTAACAGGATGCTCACATCTATATAGTTTGTACAGTACTTTGCGGGTACCTTATACCTGCATGCACTTGACATGCACTGTAGCTGCATCGTACTTTATACTTGGCATACCTTTACTGTGCCTGAGGATTTTTAAACGTTCGCGACTGGCTTCGACGAATGAATGCCGTAGAGGGCGCCGCACCAAACATGCGCCTGAGGTGAAGGCTTAAATTGCCTCTATGGGTCTTCAGGATTCTACCGAATTTATGTCATTGCAATATATGCATCACTCTATATTGTCCTGAATTTTTTTTTGTACGTGACGCATGTATGACGTCATGGGGAACCGAATCTATTAACGCGTTTGGCAACATTGCTTCTCGGAGGTCGATTTCCGTCTGCTCATCACAGCTGTTGGATATATTCTAACGCGGCGACTCACGTTGTTGCCAGGAGACGAGCGCCAGAGTTCCCCGTGAGTTTTGCTGGTTCTCGGAAAATTCGTGGATGCGCATAATGTCAACGCCACCTAGGTACAGGAGACCTGCTTTATGCCTCCTCTCCCTCCGCCAATCGCAGCAGCCAGCAAAGATGTAAGCGAATCGCCGTAACAGCGCGCTTGAGGTAGAGCACGCAACAAGCAAGGCTATTTATTTCCACGTGTTAAAAATACACATCATGGTCTTACACTGTATATATATGTCACTTTGTTACGTGTCGAACCAGTCATTTAGTTATCAGCCCGCGAGTAATATCCCTTTTACACGGGCAGCCTTCGACAACCGTAGAAACGAACTTCCCTGGAAAACCCGCGTAGCGCAGCAAGCCTCTAATGTCATCTTCTAAAACGGCATTGAATCTAATGCAGCTTGGCAAGTTCACACGATACGCGCTTGCTGGCGCTACGCGCGTTTTTCAAGGCAGTTGGTTCCAACGGTCGTCGAAGGCTGGCCGTGTAACAGGAGTATATGTGGTACGTTCAATAATATATTATGTATGTAATATAATATAATATAATGCGTTCAATACGTACGTATACGTTCAATAAAATGTCGAGGAGCGCAACTCACCCGCAGAGCAGATTTTTTGGGCGTACTGTTCCTTCCAGGTCGATCATGTCTTGGAATGTAAGAGAACAGCGGAGTGTTCTCTTCATAACACGCGGAGTGTCACAATTGTCCCTCATATAGGCGCCCAAGGACTGCACTCCTGTGGCACCTGAGAGATATACTCAGATTCAAACGGTGATTTGCGTACTCTCATTGTGTACCTGTATCGCACTGAGAACGATGTGGCTGAATGACCGCACCAACGAATTGTTTTATATGATGGCCAATAGTACACGATGTGCACTGAGTCTGTTGTTGAGCGAAGTCCGCGCACCGCTTTAGGTCATTCACGAGGCTGCAACAGCAATAAAATATTCCGGTAAGGAGGGTACATATCCGGCTAAGTGTTTCAAGAATGGGGACGTGAAGAAATTTAATAGGTGATCCTTTCACGAGGGATCAAACGTTTCTCTGGTGTCCCCTTTTGAAACAAGTAAGGCCCTTGTTGTAGCTCTACTGCGGGGCCTCACTACTGTTACGAAATGTAATCGTTGCTCGGAGGTACAATTCGTCTCTGCAGCGTGAATACCCGAAACAACACTAAGTACGAAATAACTCTCGCTGCGGTCTAGTTCGACTGGCTTCGGGTTCAGACCATCGAAGGTTCAGTTCCTTTCTACTCCCCGGGGACATTTATGCGTGTGGAAACGGTTCGCAAATGTGCCATAATCGGTACAACTTTCGTTCAATGCACCGGGGACACATCCGTGGGCATAAAAGGTTTCATTGTAGAATCACTCTCACGAACCTGAAGTTTCCGTAACCTCTGAAACTACATGGAAGATCTGGTTTACAGTAGCACTCTCTTTAACACGCAACAACGGTCACGTAAACTGGAGCACTGTTATGGCGGACACGCATGACTAGAGATCCCTCGTGGCCTCTTTGTGACGTCATACAGCATACTACTCTTCATTGACGGTAGTTTCCTGTAGTGTCTTCTAATTGGAGGCTTATCACTGCAACCCCTGCCATACCTGCATGATCCATGAGGGCTAGGCCACAGAGCAGGTGTCTTGACATCCGACAAATAGAAGTAACTGGCGTAACACATGACGGCGTGCTTCAGTCCTCGCACTTCGTCGCAGCAAATTCGAGATCTCGATCGACTTGCTGCATATAAGGAGAATCAAATTTAGTGCATCCCAAAGGAAAAAAAAAAAAAACATGACACTGCAAAAGCCTCACATGGTATGCTGCACACCGTGGAAAACCTAAAACTTACAACGCATTATAGGGGATAATACTGCTACACGAATCCTCCCTCCCACTCCTTCTTGGCAGAAAAAATCGTGCTGAAGGCTGGGAGCTGGTGGTTCGAATCCTACCATCTGCTTTGCTGTCTGAGGTTTTCCCTGGATTTTCCGAAGACTTTCCAAACGAATGTCCCTTGTACGCCGCTCATAGCCACAGTTGCTTCGCGGCGCTAACACGGAATAAAAAAATAAACGAATCCTCCGGCTGTATGTCCGTGTAAACGGTGTGCTTTCGGACGCGTACTCGAAACTGTTTACCTTTTCAGTGCCTTTTGCACCAACAGAATGTTTGTTGTCACGCTATTTCGCCTGAGAGCATAAAAAAAAAAAAAACACTATTGATTCAGCTTCTGCTGCCAGTTTGCATCCTCCATCTTGTTACCTCCTTGCACATCTCCACAGATTTGTTCCAGTTCAAGCTTTAAGAGAATCGGTAGAAAGTTATTTCAGAGAAAAATAGAAAAAAGAAAGAAGAAAGAAAAACAGAAGAAAGAAGCGATGATTTCAAAACTGTCCTCATGAGAGTTGTACTCCCCCAGCGACCTTTTACACGTTCTTTTAGTGTTGGTTGGAGAATGCGGTGGTGAGATACTTGCGCTAAAACATTCCACGCTCGAAAAGGGACGAAGGTTGTGATCAGATTATAGATGCCATTCATCCACCTATATGCACGGCAAATGCAAGCGCGGAATGACGCGCTCCACTGCTAAGATACCTGCTAGCCGGCCCTAGGCACCTGCTTTCAGTACAGTGTGCGGCTTTGGAGTATTACTAGCAAGATTCCTCAAATCGCAGTAGTCATACCCAGAACTCTATTCATTACTCGCTGTCCGCGTTCTGCATTAACTAGAAGTGGTTCCATTCGTTTTACGAGCGGCTATCTGGAATTAACTATCACTACAGTTGTGACGCAGCCCACATACGTGAGACCAGCAACGGCAAGCCTGTTTTTCGTCACCACCACCACCACCCACCACCAACTATCACTATCCAGAATATTTTGGCGGACTCGGCAAAAACGTTACTCGAGCTTGAATATTGAATATTGTACCGATGCCTGATATCGACTATGTCAGTGTAAGGGCAGATCTGATGCTGTCATTACCTGTAACGTTCCCGGACTTGTTGAAGCAGGCATTTCCATATATGCTTGACATCAGTTCTGTTAGTACCTTTACAGAGATTAGGATGGGGTCTTTATCGTCAGCTCCGGGTTGTGCGCACTGGTTCTCATCTCTGGCCTTTTTTATACACTCGAGATAGCTTACGTAGCAGCTGAAAGAGAAGACAGCGTAGCAGCATATAAGACAGAGTTGCATCGACGTCCCAACCTACCCCCGTGGACTCCCCCTACACCTAGTTAGCCCAAACGGACGGTGTTATCATGATGAACATGTATAACTCCTGTTGAGACTCATATCGTCAGCAGTTACTGACCCCAAGGTCGCGCGTTCGAACCAGGCTGAAAACATCAGCAACTTGGTGGCACGGTACACGTTTTTCGGACGTGTCTTCCGCATGGTGTGCCGTGTGCAAACATTTCGGCGAACGTCTCAGGTGAGCACAGTAGTTGTTTTGAGCCGTAAAAAAACACGACTTTGATAAATCACTGTGTGACGAATACAAGGAGTGATAGATGAACAGGGTGGGTGCTATAAAAGGCCAGTCACATTTTCGCGCGTGACGCTATATCTATTTGAGTGACAGGCTTCCGCTACCACGCAGTAAATAACTTGTGCCAGAGAAACGTACGAAAAATCGTGGTTGCCATGCACTGCGTAAAAATATTAATATGACCACACAAACTTTCGTCTTCGTGCATTTCCTATGCGCTATACTGATGGATTGAGACCAAAGTTTACGTGGTCGTATTTATTTTGCTACACAGTGATTGGTAACCACAATTTTTTCGGAGGTTTCTCTGGCATAAATTCTTTACTCTGAGGCAGCGGAAGTCTGTAACGGGGTATCGGTCAAGGAAGTATCATGTCATGCACGAACTTGACCTTGCATGACTGACCTTTTAGAGCACCCACCCTGTATAAGTGTTTGAATCGACCGATCGATCGATCTTGGATAATGGAAACTTGTTAGTCTTGACTGACCTGTAAGGTTAACCTGCCGTACTCCAGTTCATTCGAATGAGGATTAGACACTGTGCGGTTACGGTTGACGGCCCTCGAAACATTAGTGAGAAATGAACAAACTGGATAAACGCCAAGTGTGGTTGAGCCAACAGTATCGTAAAATACAGTAAAGCGTCCACACGGAATACTTTTGAACGTTAGGTCTTCTCCGCCGTTCGTGGTGTGTCTACCCTGCACCATACATGACTTTTCCAGATTTCACCCACCTGCAGTTGTTTGCGGTGATTTCGAGCTCCGACTGGAAGTGAATGCCACACGTGAAGAATCGCCGCAAAAAGAACTTTTTCTCGCATGCTGCTGGGTATGCATACGAGGGATCGAACATGGGTCCACACGTGCTAACTTGCTGAATGCGACCACGGTATTCCGTAGGTGGGGTGCCTGGTAGTTCAAGGTCTGTAGGTAGTTTCTGGACCGGAGTATGTAGGTCAGCAGGTACAGGCTTCTCTGGAGGTGCAACGTTTGTGCCCGCTGTACCGGGTTGTGACTGCGTGGTTTCACTCGTGTTTCGTGTGACTGGCACAGGAGAGCTGGTTGTGACGTTATTAGTTCTTCCATTCCCGTCGGTCGTGAATGACTGCAAAAAGACTGCATTATCGAGTACCCACACGATTCAGCTTCCCTGTCGATAGGCTAACGGAAGATGTCCCATCTGCGTGCGGATCACAGAATTTGGATTGGTACGTATCCCAACCTTGTCCTCCAGGGACGAGGTTGGGTACAGACATGGTGTAGCTTTGTGGTGGACGCCCGAAGTACTCACCTCTCTACCCCATTACCGGTGTTACCGGAGTCACGTGGAAGGTGAGGTCATGTCGTGTGCATTCATAAGTCCGTGAAAACACTGCTGACAGCCTGATTTTACGTACTTACGGACTACGGAACACGGAACTACGGAAAATATGACGTCCTAACTATGCACCATGTCTGCCACTTCCATGTTTGAGGTGACGCTCTTCTAAATAGAGCGCTTTTTCTAACCTGTTCAATTGGGAATGACATGGAGCGTCACTGCCCATCGTATCGAGAACTGAAACGATAGGTACGGCACAGTCGGTATGTTTACAAACATTGTGCAGAATACAAGAGGCGCTGCTGAGTTGCTTATTGCAAAAGGGCAAATAACTAAAATCGAGCACCATCTAACGTTCATCAAGAAGCTGAGGTTGTAGTATTTGCTCTGGGAAAAAATTATAGGCACGGGCGGACCGGAGGAAATATGATTACGAGCATGAAAAAGTGGCACAGGTTTGTGAAGTGGCAGACTGGTCCGCCCCAGGAGGGATGTGTGAAAAAGGCTCATATGTGAGATCCGCTTCCCAAATGTTCGCTGGTAAGTTCGGAACTCTACAGTTGTCACGTGTGATAGTGGATGGTTACGATGATAATAGCAAGATTTATGTCCCACCTAGCGTGGGACTGACCGACGTGGAACTCCCCAGGTAGATTAATTAACAGGATAGAGCTAGAGTAGAATGTTGAAGTGAGACGGATAACACAAGCTAACTCGTTTCGCGCTGCGATTCAAAAATCTACCTTGAGCCTGAGGAAAACCGAAGGGCGACACACACACAGACATGGGCCTGTCTGCATAAGAGACGCGACTCATCTTGTCTGCATGTGTCGCCCTCCAAAGGCTCAAGGTCAAGGTCAATCACCATAGCAGAATGCACGGCACATAAGAGTAGCAGAGATCTAAACCTGAACTGAACTCTTTTCTGAAACTGAACTCTTCAACTCTAATTTAAACTCCTTATAACCCGTTCTACCGTTGTAGCACTAGAGCTCAACCGAACCTGAAATTGAAACGTTTATCTGTTGATGCTGGACCCAACCGGAATTGAACCAAAAATGAACGTGAACCGGTTAGCGGCTCGCTAATGATTCAGGTAGCATATCTGCAGTGACAGGTCAGTGCTGGTGCCTTTCGGCGAAGTTGTCACACGGTCGCCTCAATTTCGCCCACGTGTCCGATTCTTTTGCAGAGGCGCCGCTGAGTTCTAGTCGCAGGATACCGAATATGAGGGCCCTGGTGCAATAATTGTTGCAGTTATTATCTTATTATTTAGCTGACCATTCATTCACGTACAGCCATGAGCCTTGAGACACTGCTATTTGGCTCTTCAGCGTAAATGGTGACGAAAGCTGCATTACTACATGTTACGAGTAATAAAAAAAATCGAAATGCGGTTACCGCTTACATTTACACTCGATAAGTTTAGAATCAGGAACTACAAACCAGGAAGGAGGCCCTATAATTGCAGTTTGCTTCAGGGCCTCCCAGTCAATGAATGAAAATATAAACGAAATACATTTGCAAGAAATGTAATCTAGTTAAAAATAACACTCAAGTTATACCATTGTGCTCTCATGGTTGCCTCCCAATGCACGGGGTGGTGAAGAGTCCGTACCACTACGATCGGTCATGTGAACTTCATGAACTGAAATGATGCAGTCAGCATGTACTCGAGTCGAAAACACGTCGCACCGTACCATTCTCTACTATGAGGTCGCCTTTAGGATGGTTGGGATAATCGTAGTTTTCACGCCCGCTTTCATCATGGTAGTAGTCTTCACCGAGTTGCCGCTTGCCCAGGACGCCGTTCCGGGACTTGTTTCCAGAGTGTACCACGTGAGTTCCCGGTCGGTACGAATTCGCGGCTTCAACGGTGATTTCTATCTTGCAGAGTTGGACGTAGGGAGCCAGAATAGTTGCGGTGTAATATCGGAAGGTGGACCTCAGCTGATACTCCTGGTTCGCGCAGCCAGACGTCTCACTGGCTTTCTCAGCGCATTGCTTGAAGATACGGGCCTGACTGCATAAAAATGTCCTCGAATGTCAACTGGTTCCTTCCAGAAGATTTGCAGATTTGGGTCATAACCCAACAACTATGCCTCGTCGTTATTGGAAAGTTAGCGTAAAACACGGTGAGGTATGGCGTGAATAGTGCGTGGCAGGTAAGCGGTTACCAGGCGGCCGGTAGTAATCCCTGAACAATTTGGTACTCACGGAAGTTTATACAAGAATGCAGTCACAAATATCTCAAATAACCTATATGCATGCATTATGGTAGCAAGGACACTGCACTCACCAACGAAGCTGGGTGAAGTGGCACCAATACCGACCAAATACTTCCAGTTAGCTTCGATGCAACTGTGAATGTCCTTCTAATGTACTCCTACTATGAACAGTTCATTTTGATTGGAATATCTAGCACATTTCGTTTTCCACAACATCTTCGCGGGTGCCTTGTATGTTCCTCTCGTGATATGAAAGCCCAAGACGAAAAGCATGAAGGTTTACTTACGCACACAACACGTGTTCTGGCACGTCCTTTTCGTGGTAGTCAACGTAAAAAGGTACAGCGCAGTAGGTGTATTGCTGCGCCAGCCGGAGAGAATCGCAGCCCTTCGCAGTGTTCGCCTCTGCCATAACAACACAACAAGCCGACCTGACTTAGCATGAAAATCCAAACATAATGCATGATGCAACCAATTATACCTAACTTCTTTACACTACACTACACAGCGTGGCATGCACATTAGGACAGTCCAAGCTAAATGCACTACTGCGATTGTCATTTGCTGGCTCATTATATTGTCTCTGCAAGAGCTGCTCGAATAAATATTTGCACGTGTTGTTCCTGTGACGAGTTGGCGTACTACCGGATTAAGCCGAAGCGATTATCACTCAGTCTCTCTCTCTCTCTCTTTCATTCTTTCTTTTCTTCATGCAACATTTTAGTTGGATTTCTAAGTGGAATTCAGTCTCCTTGGGGAAAGGACTCACGATGGCAACATCTCATGTAACAGAAGCTAACGATGTACTAGGGTAAAGTGGTCTATGTTGAAGACAGTTGAACTATTTTGTTAAGAGCAGTCAGAATAATCGCCAAAATTGTACCATAATTCATTAACACAATCCCAAAACCTTTGAGAAATGATCCAGGAATTACTGTGATGCTAAACCAGATATTTATTTCGTACGAGCCAAAAATGGCAGGCTACATATTTTCATCAACTTACCCCACCCTATGGGTAAGTTGAGGAAAACATCAAAAAATTAATGCTGGGTTTAAATGTTGTCTTTTGTTTCGGCCAGCAGAAACGGTCAGCCACGAGTAGTGCACATGGAAACACAGGGCAATGACACAGCATCATAATCTGTAAGTTTGAATTTCAAACACGTCTAGCATCATTTACTTATTTTTTTAATGGCTTTTCCCCCCTCTTTATAATTCACTGGCTTGCACTGTGGCATTGAGGAGTGCTCAGTCACCCTCCCAGGTGTATATCGCTCGCTGACTGACCCCTGGTTTGCCAATCCCGAACGATGCGCAGCTACCCAGGGCCGACGAGCCGCAAACACGGCGAAACACGTGTCCTCTGGTGCTGTCGCATCGTTCAATGAGTATCTGTTTCTCTACGTGCAGCCATAGAAGCCATTTTAATCTGTAAGTTTGAATTTCAAACACGTCTAGCATCATTTACTTATTTTTTTAATGGCTTTTCCCCCCTCTTTATAATTCACTGGCTTGCACTGTGGCATTGAGGAGTGCTCAGTCACCCTCCCAGGTGTATATCGCTCGCTGAGTGACCCCTGGTTTGCCAATCCCGAACGATGCGCAGCTACCCAGGGCCGACGAGCCGCAAACACGGCGAAACACGTGTCCTCTGGTGCTGTCGCATCGTTCAATGAGTATCTGTTTCTCTACGTGCAGCCATAGAAGCCATTTTAATCTGTAAGTTTGAATTTCAAACACGTCTAGCATCATTTACTTATTTTTTTAATGGCTTTTCCCCCCTCTTTATAATTCACTGGCTTGCACTGTGGCATTGAGGAGTGCTCAGTCACCCTCCCAGGTGTATATCGCTCGCTGAGTGACCCCTGGTTTGCCAATCCCGAACGATGCGCAGCTACCTAGGGCCGACGAGCCGCAAACACGGCGAAACACGTGTCCTCTGGTGCTGTCGCATCGTTCAATGAGTATCTGTTTCTCTACGTGCAGCCATAGAAGCCATTTTAATCTGTAAGTTTGAATTTCAAACACGTCTAGCATCATTTACTTATTTTTTTAATGGCTTTTCCCCCCTCTTTATATATATATATATATATACGCTACAAAATTTAGGTTCGAACGACCAGGATGTTGAATATAGATAGGGGAGAAAAGACACCAGAAACTGAAGTAGGGAGTAGGGGAAAGTTATTTATTAAGCTGGCATTTAAACTAAGGGTCTGGGGAAGTCTACGTTTCGGCGGAAGCTCCGCCTTCTTCGGGTCCCGAAGAAGGCGGAGCTTCCGCCGAAACGTAGACTTCCCCAGACCCTTAGTTTAAATGCCAGCTTAATAAATAACTTTCCCCTACTCCCTACTTCAGTCTCTGGTGTCTTTTCTCCCCTATATATATATATATATAGATACTCATGGAACGATGCGACAGCACCAGAGGACACGTGTTTCGCCGTGTTTGCGGCTCGTCAGCTCTGGGTAGCTGCGCATCGTTCGGAATTGGCAATTGGCAATAATTTCTAAACACGTCTAGTGTCATTTACTTGTTTCTTTAATGGCTGTTTTTCCCTCATTATATATATATCTACCTACATGCTATAATCGCGTACATATGTATAAAATTATGAAAAAGCCGTTGGCCACGCATGCAACAACCGCAATGCGCAAGGTAACAGCGTCGCAGAAAGTGTGAGAGAGAGCGTTTAAAAGTTCGAAACGCTCATTGCAGAAGAAAGCAAAGGCTAGGGGAGGTTGCGTACTTCATCCGTGCCGACCTTTCGCAAAAGAACAAAGTGTTCAAGTTACTTCCTCCTTACAACATGAACACCTTCAATGAGGAAGAACGCAGTTGACAACTGTAATATTTTTTCGTTATTTCGCTTATTGATGTGAATTTCAGCAGCAAGAATATTTACACGCACTGCCGTTCTTAGGTGTAATCAAGCATAACGTCCATGAGACCGAACCAGATTGGATGGCTTTGCATATCAAGTGTGCCTTGTCAGATGGGTGGGTATGTCATCATGACATACATAGATTCAGTAAGTTCAGTAAGCAAGTGTACCGCTGGCAGCTGCCGTGGCAATGACATCAATGACTTTGCTGATTAATTAGCTTGCTTTCAGTATAGAGTCACCCGCGAAAAATTGGGTGTTGTGGAGGCAACGTAGTCCCGTGCACTAGAGTTGTTCCTGGGGCTGTTTGCTAATGCTTCCCTCCCAGAGGTCTGAACCAAAGCATGTTTTGTACCCAGTCAGCTGAACTCCCGCCGTTTGCTGATTGCGGCTCAGTTACCTACTCGGGAACGACGTGAATGAGACGAAGTGTGTGTAAGCAAATTGTAATGTATCCCCCTAGTTACCTGTAGTGGCTGGGTCTTGTATCAAGGCAGCACTCGCCAGCTGTTGAACAAGGCAAGAGACTACCAGATGTAAGATGGCCATAGTAAGGGCTGGTACACCACAGAACTGTTGGCAGGGCATCTGAAATGGAATGTTCATTTCAATGTGGATTGATTGATTAAAGGGTGTCAAATTGAACGTCAAAATTAAAACACACGCACATTTACAATGAAAATCATCGTGAGAGATATTACACTACTAACACCATGGCTTATCATGACGAACACGGGGGTCTCCTAACATGTAGCTTTTAAAGTACGCATACTCATAATAGTCGTTCGTACTTTGTCCTAACGTACTCACCTTTTATGCAGGGTAATTGCGAGGACGATCTGTTAATGCTCGTCCAGCATGACCCGAATTGATATTCTAGCGGCGATCAACCGTGCGCCGTTGCCGTTCCAGCGTAAGGCGAACGCCGCGCACTCTGGAAAGACACTATGCCTCGTGAATTACCCGTCGTTTTCTTTCTCTTGAACGGATGAGGCAGCGTTCACGGCCGATTATGTTTCCTTTATATGCATTAGTTTTCTACCGTTACAGTTGCGTTAGATATATTTTCTCGTGACCTAACAGGGGTTACTATAACTTCTGAGACGCAACCATCGCTATGGTTAAAGGGGCGGTTGCATCCTGAAGCTCATCTCTTAAACATATACGACTATGTTCCGCATGGGTCGACAATGTTCTTGGCTAATTTTGTCGTCCGAAAAGCGCTTAGATATTAAATAAACGAATTCTAAATATCAACGTTGCTTCCGCAGCTGCTGAGCCTCCAGCAACAACGAGATCAGAATGACGTCACTCCCTAACAGGAGTGTGAGAGAGCGTCGCTCAGAGGAGTAAGGTGCCATCCAGACCAGAGCCTTCTCTGGTCCAGACGCCCGCACCGCCGCGGCATCCCTTTTCTCAAGGCCGTGCTCTGATTGGTGGTGCAGGGAATGACATTTCCGCAGTTTTCCAGAGCGGGAATTCCGGCACACTCTCAACATATGGCGTTTGATCTTGTCATGTATTCAGTCGAATAAGAGACAAACTGCGCCACAATTTCTCGTGGGATTTTCGATACCGTGCTCAGTGGCGAACGAGGAATTGAATGGCACCATAGTTTCGACATGGACCTGAACAGATGCAACCGTTTCCAACCAACAGAGCGTTTCTGATAAGTTTTCTCCAGTTTCACTCGAAATCAATTATTGCTGGTTACCAGTTAGCATGCGACAGAATTGCCGCCGCACCTCTGTCTTCCTGTTAAGAAAAACACTTATGCACGAAGACGCCTGACTACACAGTGCCTGGTCGCAGCTTTCTCACGGTTTTTCGCCATGTCGTCACATAATGTCGTGGTGTCTTCTTCTAGGGCCAGGGATTTTCTCCGCACCCACACACAAACACACCCTAGCACCCCACGAAAGGCCTTACAATACCCCCACCACCCACACACAAAAAAGAGAGAGAGAGAAAGTACCCGGCGGAAAAGGCCAAAAAAGCTGGAAGTGCCAGCAGGTACAGGTGTCATGCAAACCAGCTGCGGGATTACGACACCATAATTCTTGAAATGAAAATACCGCGCAAATCACTGACTATGGCTATGCTCCTCTTGAACAAGTATTTCACGGCATTGCGGAATCTGGAGTCTGCATCCACAAAGTACAACACGCTTATAAAAACGCGTGGTAAATAATAACGGACTTTGTTGCCACATTTTTCTTTCATCGTATCAAGCACCACAGTCCACTAGTGTCCGCCACTTGCAGCGACTACTCACATACCACGGTATTTTAACGACGTGTTGAATCCATTCGAATGCCACGTCACGTAACAACAAAATAAAGACATAGCCCAACATAGTAGAACAGACAACAGACATAACAGAAAAACCCTACAGGGCGATGAGCAGAGGTGTCATCCGTTTGCGAGGTCTTCCGGAAGTGTCTTCCGCAACCCGCTGCGGTGACAATGCACAATGCCTAGATGCCAGCGACGCTTGGAAGGCTGCATCCACCCTTTAACTCTGACCGAGCGTCGTCTTTCTGACTTGCAGGGGATGTTGAAATGTTCTCGGCCCGACAAGGAATAATCTGGCCTGGAGTCCTAAATCTTCATTACAATTCGACATATTCACCTTCAAGTTCAACGCACTTGGCACAACGTTCTTGAAGCTTCTTTAGTCATTATAAAAACAAATCCGAAATATTAGTCTGCTCCTATCCCCTCCAAATCCTCCGAGAACGTTCCTTCTTTCAGATTTGAAAACATAAAAATAGTCCGATGGGAAAAGATCCGTTGAGTACAGCGGATGTTCAATGCATTCCAATCGCAAGTCCTTCAGAACATGCACTGCCTGGCCTGCTTTGTGACCCGGTGCATTGTTCTGCAAAAGGAGATTACCGTTCCGTAGCTTCCCGCGCCGTTTCTCTCTCCAAACCTGCTAGCAATCACAAGCAAGCTACACTAGTATGCAATGCTGCATTAACCGTTTCACCATTTTGGAGATTGTCATCAAAACACCCCCTTGTCCCAGAAAACCGTGGCCATGATCTCTCCCGATTATTTTGTCTCAGTATCAGTGTCGCAACCATGTCTCATCCTCACCATCACCCGTAACGAGGAAAGTGTCACTAAAATGCTCAAAATGCTGTAGCATAAACTTAGATGCACCAATTCGGTGTTGTTTCTCATGCATTCAAGTCATTGGCATTCAAGTCATTTCGGCACCTACTTTGCTGCTAGCTTCCGCATGCCCAACTGCTCATGAACTACAAACCCAACACGTTCTCTGGATATGACTAAGATGTCCGCGGTTATTTTAGCCGCGATTGGCCGATCTGCAAAAATGGGGTCACGGGCACAGCCAATAATTTCGGGCGCTGATGGCGTAGGAAGTCTCCCTAATCTTCCGGCGTCTTCGGTGTCAAAATCCTGAAAACTGGCACACCTATTACTGGCACACTACTCCACGGTTCAGTATGACGGCACCCGTCCAAGGAAACTTGATGAAAGCCCGCCAAAGTTCGCCGGCAGGCCGCATGATCAAGAACTTCGTAACAGCCCGAAGTTCAACCTTGGAAAATCTGCCGCTTGTAGTAGACATGTTCATAGCGCGAGCAAAAATGAACGCCTCGCGTTAAACATGCAGCTTCTTCGTTGTCTCGCTCCTTGTGTCTACGATGACTACGATGTGTCTATGATATACTACTTGGAGTATCTGGCGAGCTTGTCAGTAGGGCAGAGGACAGAACACATTTCCGAGCGATTCGTCGCAAGCGTACGCCAGTCGTGATGCGGTCTTGTCCTGATATTCCGGGTCCGACTAAGCCTTTCTATGGACAGAGACCGCCTCGTTTTTGCCGCGACAACGCACGGTGAAAGGCATATAGCGACAGGATGTGAGAGGATCGCTGAAATTGCTCATTTTTGTGCTGTTCACCAAGGCAACAGGTATGATTCTCTCACCATCTCACTTGGTGCAAATTTCGGCTTCGCCGCAAGGTGCACAAGAACGACTAACGGTACTGGTACTCGCTGCACAATCAACTACACTGAGCTAGAGCTCGTTTAATGCTCATCAGCTCATCATGCTGCGCATCATGCTTTAGAGCTCATCGGTGTCCAGGGCCCGCTTGCACGAAACAAACTTCCTTTACGAGTTCCCCACTTAGTGTAGTGCCGGAGCCATAAGTGGCTTGCACGAAACTTTTACAACACTAAAGTGGTGGCGCTCGCTCCGCGCAATTCAGGACGCCGACCAAGGGTCCTATGAGCACCCTAAACTACCGCACTAAAGCTTCGGACTAACATGTCAGCCGCTATGAACCGTGTAGCGAGGATTCGT
This sequence comes from Ornithodoros turicata, assembly GCF_037126465.1. Taxonomy (NCBI): domain Eukaryota; kingdom Metazoa; phylum Arthropoda; class Arachnida; order Ixodida; family Argasidae; genus Ornithodoros; species Ornithodoros turicata. The sequence goes on from NC_088201.1 coordinate 47,169,569, forward strand.
CGTCGGCACCAACTGTATCTCGCAATACAATGCGCATTTTCCTTACAATACCAACGTCGTCCCATTTTTTATGCTGTGGGTGCCGTACGTTTTGTGCTTTTCGTTAGCAACATCTCTCAAAATGATCGCCGCGCGAAGTGCCTCTCACCGGCAGTGCCGGTGGAGATAATCTCTCCATCAAGCAATTCGAGACACTTTGTGCCACAGGCTTTATTTTATTTAACGAAAGTACGCAGCAAGTGACCTAACGCGTTCTTGCAGCTACAATGATACTACAATACCTTATTTTGGTTCTACAAACTGTTTACATACGACCGCAGAAGCAGACGACTTCCCACAACCAAACATGTCCTGACGCACGACTTCCTGGGATGAACTCCTGAAGATCTTTCTACCAATGAGAGCCTCCGAAAACTGCTACTGCTCGTAGCCACGATCCACTTTAGAAGACTTAGGACTTAACTTAGTTGTCGAAGTGTTCGTGCAAGCCACTTAACTGCAACCCTAAACTTAGTGCACTAACGCGTTAGTGCAACACTTGCCAAGTGTCACACTTCCAAAGTTTCCTGCAAGCGGGCCCAATTCTCCAGGATCATCCATTATGGCTTTCGTGGGGGGATACTTCCATGTCCTCATCCACAGTCACTCCATCATGAGCACACCTGCTTTACGATTACAGTGTTTCACCCAGACAGGATAAAGCACAAATGAAGAGCCCTCCAAACATTTTTGTGCAGGCATTTTGAATTTTTTTTTTCTGGGTGCTAGTACATTCACAGTGTCGCGCAGAAACCAAACTGATGTAGATTAACGGAGATCAAATGAAGACTGCGGTCTGGAGGACACACCGGCACGGCTGTTCTGTATAGCGGCTGCACAGACGACGGACAAATCATTTGTACAACTCTATGTATGCGTCGTCTCCAATGCCAAGTGGTCCCCGTACCAATACCAAGTTCCAGCAAACGGCTCGCAAGCGGCCCTAGCTGACGCAGCAGAAAAGGAGTAGTCGGGCGACCGCTCTAAGCCTTTTGCTGGTGAAATGGCAGGCGAAATGAGTGAGATACAATGCTTTAAGCTCCCATTATTATAGTGAACAGCATACTACTATATACAAAATAGATGTGAACGCAATAAGCGAGTCTTATATTTAATCCAACGACTCGGAAATGCAGCTCACACAAGCAGAAAAGCCAGGACTGCCATGAAGGTCACCAAAGTAATTTCGAGCTTCAGCCGTGGAGATGCAGAACACAGGGGAAGGTGTAGAGCATTGCCCTTCTGTGTCATTATGTCCTGAACTAGCTCTGGGTGGTCGCAGTCATGAGATTTGAGGGCATGCAGCAGGCACTCCTTGTATTTAGCGATATCACTGAAATGAAAGGACAGCTGGAAGCATATGAGCACACTAAAATTCACGACCTACCCGCAAATGACATCTTTTCCTTTAGTCAGGTTCAGCAACGCTACACTGTCGTTCATTTCCTTGGGCCAGCGTGTCATTACGGTTAGGAGACTTTCTTCGCACGTGCGTAGTGCTGGTTGAACCTTCTCTTTAGAGCAGTTCATTGTATCTGGCGGAAAGCAAGGTTGAGACCGTATTAAGGAACGGACAAATGCATCGGCATTTCTTACCAAGGTTAGGTGCCCCTGCCAAAGTCTTGTTCGATTCCAGCACATTCAGAACTTTAGGCGCAACGGCTTTCATTTGAAGAAAGAGCTTCATTTCTTCTGGTAACAGGGGTATGTGACCGTGTTCAGAGTAATCATCGCCGAAGAAGTATTCTTCCTCGAAATCTCGTTTCTTAGCTTCAGCAACTTTTCCGAAGTTCACGTGCCGCATGACGGCTTGTAGCGGCTGAGCTGCCAGCATTCTCTTCTGATTCCCAACTAAAGACTCGCGTATGTTTCCCCCATGGCTCACAGGAGGTATACGCATCTTGTCATCAACTACGTTCCTGCTGCGTACTTTCGGGTTGACCCCGATCATTTGAAGAGGCAGTCTCTGAAGATCATCAGTCTGCCTGCCGTTCAAAGCTAACCCACCAAGGCGTAGTTTGCGTCGCTGAAAATAAGACACATCGGACATCAACCTCTCATAATCGGCATCATCCTCTGAATCGTCTTGAGAGAGAGACCGTCGGGGCCCTGCGAAGTGACCTTGAATGTTTGGGGCTTCCTTTGTGTCATCGTAGTCTTCGTCGCCGTAGTTACCAAGCGGATGAACGACGCGGTTCATGGTTCCGAAAGGCAATTTCCGGTTGAGTGGGCTTCTTCGACCAAGAGACACTTCTCTTTGAGAAAGAGTATTGCATTGGATTCCGTACACATCCTCGAGGAGCTTCTTGTACATTTTAAGCTGTGAGCTCATATGGGTATCGCCCATACACCCCGTGCCTTCGACAGAATCTTCCAAGCAAGTGTGAAGTCTAGAAGCGTGCCTATGGGAAAAGCAAACCGTGCATCAGGCTGCAACAAACGCGTTAGTTAGCCGAAAGGCTATAACAGAAAAAGCTGCCTCCTGCATGGTCGTGAGCGCGGCAAGAACATTATAGCTTTAGTGGACTGATATAGATAGGATACGCTCTACGCGTACCAAATGCTGTACAGTCCACAGTCCTCGACTTGAACTACCAGAGAAAAGTACTGGTGCCAGGCTAACCGTGCGACGTCACTACGTCAGTTGCGTTCATACGAGTTCCTTACAATGAAGACCTCAAGGCAATTACAGTCGTGTTTTTCGAGTACCCGTCATGATGTGCAGCACGCGTAATGTTGCGTAAGCAAATGCGCTTCCCTAGCACTTAACAAAATATATGGTTTCACACAAGTTCTTCGTCTTCAGTATTTATTCAGAGAATAAATTGACGTAACGGACACCTGTTTTTTTTTTTTTTTTAAGCTCAGACGCTTAGTCTTAAAAGCAAGCAGATTCTGACACTGACGGTCGTATTCTTAAACGATCCTCGACTCCACGCCTCATCTTACTCCACTGAAGACGGGCTTCCTCCACATGAAGAGCCATTGGGCTTCAAGGAAAGACCGACGCTACCAGGAAGTATCCGACGAAAGCGCGAAGAATTTCCTCCACTTCGGGAGCGTTTCGAATCAAGGCCGATTTTTGAAGTACAAAACCAGACTCGAAGAGCAGCTTAAGTGGAGAGGCGAGTCGTGAATCCTTAAAGAATATGGCCCCTAAAAAACGCAAAAAATAACCATGTACGTACCCACAGAGGACACTTTGCTTGCGTTCTTTTTTTAGTTCCATTTCAACCAGGTCTTGAAACTGAATAGCGCAGGTGAGAGCCCTCTTGAACACACGAGCAGGCTTGCAATTTGGTTTCATATACGGCCCCAAGGACTTTTTCGATCCTGGTAAAATACCGATCATTCATGAAGAGCACGATGCAGTTCAAATTGGGGACCGCTCGAACATACCGGTAGCAGTGAGGCACTCTTGGTGATGTGGTTGAACAATCACACCAAGGAACCTATTCACATGGCGTCCAACTCTGCAATCAGTGCACTTAGTACGCTGTTCAGCGAAGTTAATACAGCGTTGTAGATCTGTCACCAGGCTGCGAAAAATGTAAGTTACGTTAATCATAGACACAAAGCCGAAGCTGAGCAAGACAGATTAGCACGGTGACGCCAACCCATGAAAGGGAAGAACTGGTGAGAGGCCGTGCAGGACAATGAGATTTTCAGCTAGCACAGTGTTTTGTACTAGCACATAGATAAAATTTTAGATAATGATAATTCGTGGCTCTACGTCATGAGACAACTATGATCGTGAGCAACGGCACAGTCGTCGGTCTGTGCCTTTTGCCCACCACAGGGTACCGAAATCACAGGAAACGTCTCTCGCGGAAAAAGGCGTCACCAAGCAACTTTTACTCTACCACCAAGTAGAGTGCGTCCTCGGGAGGGTTCCAAACGGCAACCTTGGAATCAGCAGGTGGGAACGTTACCGACTGGTCCACCGAGGCCGATGGTTACATTTTAGAGCAACCCGAATTCCTGCTGTTCACCTTCACTTGCTAAATGTCATGGTGTTACACTGGTGGAGTTTATGGCAACCTTGCAATCGCTGTAGTGACCACCGAGCTGCCGGGGCTAGTGATGTGCCTCACATTCATTCAGCGAAAGAGGCTACTGGTGCTCCTTCTGTTAGCGGCAGCCAACCGAGTGGTACAGAAATCGGGAGCATGTCTCCGGACATCATCGCTTGGCAATCCCACGTTATGCTCGTTCTCGCTACAATCACTACGAGCTGTCTCCACATTACCTGCAGGACCCATGAGTGCTTTGCCATAGTGTTGGTGTCTTCATCTCTGAGAGGTAGAAGTAGGACGCATAACACATGATAGCTTTTTGCAGTCCCAGTTTTTGGTTGCAGCAAGTTGACGTGGACAGCGCACCATGACCTGTACCTGGGTCTGCTTCTGGAAAAGACCACAGCAGAGGAGGTACGTGAGGTTCAATAAAAGGAAAGACGAGCCTTGTTCACACTTCCACGACATTGGATTTGCGCGATACAAATTTTGTGGACTGAGGGCCTTCCTCAACGTAGCTACGCTGGAGTACCATCACTCGGGGTGATTACCTTCGTACAATTTCCATTGGTAATATTTAGCGACGAACCATTGTACAGTGATCAGGAGGAAGTCACAATATAACCCAAACGGCTATTGTCTTGGTGGCCTATGCTTGCTTCATTGTACATTGTATTGTATTGTGGATCACAATGCGGAATCACGGACATTGCAAGTCAAGCATTTCAAGCACTACGCTCCAAAACAAGCAGCTTCCATTCGGCCAATCCCTTGCTTTTCCGCAAAGCAAGGGTGAACAACACGAAAATGCAAGAAACGCAATTTCCAACGACAGTTTGCAATAAGCAACTAATCGTGAAGTTATGGGCGAGCGAAATACTTTCTCCTTCGGTTTAAAGGAGCTTGCTTAAATTTGCCTGCGCAGTACCGCCTCTTTCCAAAGGCTGAGGCTTTCCTACTGCATTCCATTCTTCCTATAGCTTCTGGTGTTGCATAGCTTTTTGGTTTAATAAATTTAGTTGTAAATTTGGTTATTATGTAGCGCCACTTCAGTGCTAGGCCTAATGCGATACGATCACCAATTTAACACCAGTGCTAACTGTACTTTGTGTGCTAACTGAGTTTCGTTGTGTGACATTTGTATGTGGCCACTTGAAATACACACAGGCTGCAGCAACTCCAAGAACTAAATCATATTTCATGCGTAACTGACTGACTAATATCTTGGTTTCGGTTACTTTTCCTGTAACGTAATTACTTTCAGTCAACTAATAGTAGTGAGTAACTAGTAGTAACTTACAAAGCTTACTAACTAAGGTGCTACATTGGGTGCGTTAAGTAAGCGCTCCTCTCTTAGCGCACTCAAGCCGGGGGTATGGCACACCTGAAGCAGCCATTAAAAACAGCGAAAAGCAACTTCGGACCGCTACACTGCTTGCTCGCTGATGCCGCTCGCTGTTGTCTGCTCATGCAGTGCACAGACGGAGGACACGTTGACTTAGTTTGAACCTATAGAAACGTTGGAAGGTACGACTACGGTTGTGAATACTTCTCCTTGTAACAGCAAATGAAATAGAAAAGATGGGAATTTGTAACAGTCGTCATAGGAGCTGTTTACTGTGGAGACTGCTGCATGTCGTGAAGATTAAAGCACCCATTTTCCGCGAATAACCGCCGATATCCGTGTGGAAGTTGTCCACTAACACAAAAGCATAAAAACAGTAATAAAAATATTACTGAAGTCCGTATTTTGCTTCCGAGCCCACACTTCGAAGGTCGTCGCGCCGGCGCTCACTCTACGCTCAACAGGAAGTACGTACGTCACGGAAAATCTATAGCGAATTCAGCTGGTCGTTTTCGTGCAGAAAAACGTTGCACTGGCTCGAGTGTGCAAGTCACACGACAATCCATGTGTTTCAATCCATGTGCGTCGCGTTTCATTGGTCCTTTCGTTCGCTTTTCGTTCGTTTCTAGGCTGAACCCATACCGGTACACTACACTACGCTTCACCAAAAACGAACAGCTGAATTCGCTATCACACAACCGGGCGCTTGTCTGCTTCCATGGCTTCGATGCACCGACATGAAACAAGAGCTCGAAAAACGGCACGGAGTCTCTCAGGTTCAGTCTCGCCTAATCATTGCCTCGCACTCGACGAAGGTGGCATACCTTGAGCTTGAGGGAACGAGATAACACACAAAGAAGTAGACAAGACGAGGCTCAAAACCAGCAATGAAAACGTTTATTGATCAGGAAGAAGAGTCAGGAGGGAGAGAGGAGGTTACAAAGGGCCTCAGGGAGAAGGACAGAAGGCTGGCTGACGCAAGCATTGTCCGAGCCTATTACAGCGGCTTCAAGAATGACCCGGTTAGCATCATCCCTTACAGTGTGAAGACACGTGGTCCGCGGGAAAAGGGGGGCACAACCTTGACAGGAGATCACGTGTATGGCTAATTCTGAGGACTGGCTCTTATTTTTGACAGCGCTAGAATGCCAAAGTAAACGTTCGTTGACACAGCGTTTGCTTTGGCCCACATAGGATTTTCCACAAGTTAGGGGGATGGAGTACACAATGTGTTGTTTACAGTCAACAAATGGTTTGGAATGCTCAACGGTGCAACCTTTGAGGGAATCGCTTATGAAATTAGTCAGGCTGGCCGGTTTGTTTTCTACAGTGTAGACGACGCGTATCCCGTTGGCAGTGAGGTTTTTACCAATGGCATGCGAAACAGCGTGAAAGAAGGGAAGAACAACAAGCCGGGAATTGGTAAGGTCAGCTTTGTGGGGAGGGTTCTGAGAAACTGACCGATAACCGAACTAAATGGAAAACCAGCACGTGTCAATCTCGACATTTGGTTAGTAATGGCAGAGGAAACATGATGGTGACAGGATTTCTCTTATGCATGTAGACAACAGGTGTTTTGCTACGGCATGTTTTACTGCCCTTGGATGGTTGCTGCTATAGGGAAGGAGGGGTTTTGGATCTACGCGTCCGTAGGACCAACACAGCCCAGCTTCAGTGTGGAAAGTAATGTCAAGGAATCTTAGTAAATGGTTGTTGGGAACTTCAACGGTGAATTGCAACTCGGGAGAAGATGTCTGAGAGACGGATAAAGCTTGTCGTAAAGTGTCTGGGTCAGGCCCGACTACAAGGATATTATCCACATAACTGCTGATTAAGACTGTCATTTAGAGTGTCAGCCCATTTAGTGAAGGCTTCATCGAGGGTGGAGAGGTAAATTTCGGATAGCTTGGGTGCTATGAACGAGCCTACACAAACGCCTTTAGATTGTGTATAGAGTTGCGAGTTGAAACTTACTACGGTAGAGGAAAGGTACAGGGAAACTAGTTCGAGGAATGAAGATGCGGGAATGCCAGCATTAGTCTGGAAGCCGATCAGATCCATTTCAATGGCGGCTTTTAATCTGTTGAGGAGTATGGACGAATCAAGCGAGAAGTAGAGATCATTGATGTCCAGAGAAATTAGAGAAACTTTGTTGCCGTGACGGGATGATAGGGAAGTAAGTAGCTCTTCCGAGTTCCCGTGGGAAAGGGAGGACGGTAAGAATATGCATTTTAGGCCGTTATTGATGTATGACGAGATAAACTTTTGGCAGGTGCCATTTTCGTTGATCATGAGCCTGAAAGGGTGAAGTGGCTTATGGTCCTTCACCACAAACTTAACCGAGAAAGTGTTGTGCTTTATTTTTTTCACCTGGTTAATGGTAGATTATTTGAAATTATGCGAGCGGAGGAGGGCAAGTACCATGCTCTTACGTTCTTCCAGATCGCCGTCATAGGGTTTGAGAACGGAGGTTAACGTCTCAAGGCACTTCGGTCCGAAGGTGACGGTTTCCAATAGGGTGGCTTGATTACGTTGGAGATCAGAAAGGATGTGTCTTTGCCAGGAGCGACGTGGGAAGAGGGGAAGATTATCGATGGTGTCAACCATCGATCGTCAACCATCGATGGTGTCTGGGCCAAAGCAAACGCTGTGTCAACGAACGTTTACTTGAGCATTCTCGCATTGTCAAAAATAAGAGCCAGTCCTCAGAATTAGCCAAACACGTGATCTCCTGTCAAGGTTGTGCCCCAGTTTTCCCGCGGACCAAGTGTCTTCACACTGTAAGGGATGATCGCGTCATTCTTGAAGCCGCTGTAATAGGCTCGGGCAATGCTTGCGTCAGCCAGCCTTCTGTCCTTCTCCCTGAGGCCCTTTGCAACCTCCTCTCTCCCTCCTGACTCTTTTTCCTGATCAATGAACGTTTTCATTGCTGGTTTTGAGCCTCGTCTTGTCTACTTCGTGTGTTATCTCGTTCCCTCAAGCTCAAGGTATGCCACCTTCGTCGAACCTTCACCAGCTCGCTTGCCTGCTCACCCTTATTTCATCTAATCAAGGGGCGCTGGTGTCGCGTTAAGAGAGTGGAGTCTCAGGGGCGGCTACTGAATGCACCCCATTGCCTCCGGAGAAGTCAAAGACTCTTTAGCTTAGCTGCTTAGCTGTTTTTAGCTGCAGTGGGTTGTATGCACAGCGCGTTCTTGCACGAAAACAATGGTCACATCTGACTTATAGCACGCACTAGTGACCCCTTAACCGCTTCAGAGGGAGCTGATGTTACAAGGGCACGTGGGAGTGCCGATCGCGTGCCTCGTTCACACAGTGCTGCTTACGTTGCGGCACCAGGTCGACTGTCTCTCCAAAATCACTCCGCTCCGTACAAGGCTGGTTTTTCAATAATGTTTTGTAAAGTCAATTGCGCGGCGATTTTCTATAGTCGTTGTTGACACACTGCGGAGTTTCCACCAATGCTCACCTATTTCTGATTTCTAACGTCCTTTAACAAGCACTATACACTGCCTACAGTGACCAAGGTGGAATCCTCGGATTGCAGCGAGCTGTGGAAGACATGGATCATTCCTTCTACTGGGAACTGCTTACACAGCAGACTCAACAGACGAAACAGACAGCGCTCGAACAGGTTTTAGGATGCTGTCCAAGCATGGTCGTACTGTCCTCGCTACTTCAAACCAATTTCCGTGACCTCGCTGCGACAAGCGAGTAGCGGGCGTACCAATGGCGTGCCAAGCAATAGTTGTCTCGTCGAGGGGGCTGGGTGCCGGCATAATAGCGATTGTCGCACACACTAGAGCGGTACAAGAAGAAAGCAAGACTGCACACATTCTGAGGCTTGCAACTGTTACAGCTGTACTATTCTACGGTGCACACCCCTTTCTTGTGTCTGCTCACGTGTGTACGTCACGTAATGCGGCGCTAGTAACTAGCACCCCAGAAAGAGTCCAATATTTCTTTCATCGTGGTCCGCCAGGCGGGCGCTTATCCGAGTCAGGTCACGGGAATGGGAAAATGGTAGAAGTGGCGATGACAGTACAAGCACTGCGTGCTCGATTGGTGCATTTACTTTGGAATATATGAACAAGTAATGTATGCGGTCTGTAGTAACCAAATGACAGTTCCTGTTACTTGCTTTGTTCCTGTTGACAGCTGCTTCCACATGGTTCGAAGCTACGAAAAAGTGGTACAAGATGTGCCCAGTATGTTTTCGCATAACTTCACATTACATATCCGCTTGCAGAGCCCCTGTTGCTTCAAGAAAAATGCTTAAACGTAGACCTGCAGTCAACGTGCGGCTTTCTTACCCATGAATATTGTGCACAATTTCAGCCGAACAAGTCCACGCACCCCGTTCCCCGGCAGGACAAGTCGGCAAGTTCGTTAAGAAGACAACTCTTAGAGCACCTAGCATGGACAGTACTTCTATACGTACAGGCATCTAGCACAGTGTAAGGCACGCATATACCGTTCGCCGCTTCTACAAGCTCACTCGCACAGAAATACCCTCCCAAAATGCAGTTTCTGCTATTTGTAGCTACGAGACATTTAAGATAACCCAATATATCCTTACCGAATACATACGATGCATGCGGCGCGCAGTTGAAGGCGTACATCGTGATCATTAGATTGGAGAGAATTGTCGCAGACATCAGCAGAGGATCTTGATCGGGGTTACACACAAGCTCTTGTCTAGCTTCCTCCAGGCACTTTTGGTAGTTATAAAAGCACCTGCAACAGGAAGTGCCATTGCACGCAGTTGTGCTTGTATCACAATTTGTCATTTCATCGTGCACGGATAGAAACGCAGTGGACGCCATTAAAGCGCTGTGGATGCCGAGCGCACACCTCTGTATGTGTCATCACAATTGCCTTGCTATTACAAAGGACGCGGAGGAGTAATGGAGTACGTTCCATTTGCTTATTAAGCGTCATGTTATTAGGCTGAAAATGCCACTGCGAAGTATCGGGAAGAACGATGTTTGGCTCCTATGTAACTCACCAAGTGGGATGAACAGCTTGACTACTATACGAAAAAAATCACTTACAAACAATTTTGGTCCGGCAGAGCCATGTTGTGCTGGAAGCTGATTCCACACGTGAAAAAACGTCGAAGGTAAGTGAATCTCTCCTCTTGGCATTTATCGTTGTAATCGAAGGTCGGGTTTAATGGAAGACATGTCGTGGCTTGGCCAATTTTTCGCCAGGCTGCGCCAGCACCAAGTGCATTCTTTCCTGCAACCTTTATATTCTCATCTGCCACTGGTGCGCTTGATGATTTTGCGTCCGCTGCGCTACTCTCCGGCGTGCTAGACAAAGTGTCGCTGGCGTTTGGTATTACTGAGCTCAGTTTCGGTGCTTGGTTCTCCGCATTGTTGGACGGCCCTGTTCTTGCACCGCCCACTCTGGCTCCCGTATTCTGTTCGTTTGTCGGTACTGGACTAAGAGTTGTCGCTTTCGACGTTGATGCTTCTAACGTTGTGGATGACGTGGCATTGGCGGTGCTTGCTTCAATTATACCAGTTGCGTTCGCTGTCCTTACAGATCCTCCCATACCGGTTTCTGCTCCGTTTACAATAGCCCCTCTTGCATAGCTGGTTACTGGCTGGCTAGTTTCCATTCTTTGCGCCGTGTTGGCTATGGCAGTTTCTTTAACGAGGTTTGCCGGCTCTGACTCGTCTGCGTTGTTTAATTGACTCACACTCGTTGCCGTAGAATCAGGCGCCGCGTCTAGACGCATGTGTCGTGGAGGTCTTACTCCTTGGACCTGTAACAGATTGCAGTTTGTTAAGCTGTGTCGGCTTTAAACGCTGGGTTGCAGCGTATGCCACGTAGAATAGCTCCGGGACACCACCTCAATTCCTCAGTCATAATGTATCCACGGCTTCTATACGGATCTCGTAACTTACGTTCACGGTATCTTGCTTGCTAAGCAATTCCTCACGTCGAGAACTGCAAGAATTGTGCCAATGTTTAAGCTGGAGTGAGCAAAACTGTCTAAGACGACAAACTACGTACGTCTTGTCGAAGCCTAGACCCAGTTTCCTGTGCAGTGCAGTTTCCTTATTTCTTCCGCGATGTACCACGCGGATTTCCGGCAAAGATAGCAGTTTGTCTTCAGTGTCTGCAGAAATATTGCACACTCTTGCGTTGCTGCCCAAAATCACCGCAGTAAAGTACTGCACGGTGGACTTGAGTGAGTACTGCTGGCCTGTGCATTGGGTTGCCGTGTCGGCTTCCTCTGTGCATTTTTTGAATTGCTGGGCACGGCTGTGTAAAGACAAGTACGCCAAATGAGGCTATGATTTCAAACCTCACTATATGCACGTTTTATGAAATATTACTTAGTATATTACGGTAGATTATAATGCCCATCTTTCTCTTGGTACAAACGTTGGTGCTAACGTACAAAACTTGGTGCTAATGACTAATGACTGCTTCTCAATAACGCAGTGGCTTCGGCTAAAGCAGGACATCGTTGGCCCACGTACCAAATCCTCTCCCTCAGCAGTACACAAATACGCCCTTCCTTGAAAGGGCTCTGCTGGAACAGCAATGTTTAACCCAGGGTTATCGACTAACAGCATCCTGCTCATGCTGAGTAAAATAGCTGTGTAAAGATTGCAAATTGTTCTTTCCATGCAGATAAACGCGGTCCTCACCTGCAGCTCTTGTTCTGCGGTACATCTCTCTTGTAGAAGTCTATGTAATAAGGCACTGCGCAGAAAGTGTACAATCGGGCCAATCTCAAGCTGTCGCAGCTATCCACGAAGGTAGAATCTGTTATACAAGAGCCATTGGTTATTTACCGTCGTAATTACAGTGGAGTGTTTTGAACTAAGGTGGACTACCTAGCATAATGTGCAATGAAATGAACACCGACCCAAGTCGCAATGCGGGCATTGTTTCCAAATTGAACTCCGCAGCCGCTACCACATGCACAGTGCTGCTGTGGTGTCGTTATTTCACTTCACCTATAAAAATCTGCAGACCCTGGCAACTCCACCGGTTAAAAAATCACAGACGTCATAGTGAGATTAATGACCGACAGAGCCCTGGTGGCACTTGGTGGGAAAGCCATTCTTGAAATGGTGTACGACGAAATACATGGGTTCAAGTTATCATACGCTCTTCTACTGCTATACCGACGCCACCTGCTCCTAGTATCAGCCAGAGATTACGCGTACGACATACGCGTCAGCCATCACTACAGCTACTACTCGGCTAAGCTCTGCGATTACCTAACTTGTCGTCGTTGCACGATTGTTCCCGTCCCCAATCGCTCGACTGAATTTAGTTTCCTTTAGTAGGAGCCTGTCCTAATTTAAATACAATATTTCTTCCACTAAAACGAAAAAAAAAACGCAGCAAAGTAATGTTGCTGCGTACCTGCCAAAGCTGTGTAGGTTACTGGGAAAATAGGCAATTAAGTTATGGTTACAGCTACGTGACTAATTCCGTTAGTACTCAAGACATGTAATTGAGTTACTCTTGAGTGACCCCGGGCTTTAAAAACTGCGTTTAAAGTGGCCGCGCATTGGAAAGCACAACGTAATTAAAAGGAATGTCTATCGTGCCAGAATCTCCTAATTTACATAAGAGACATCACATAAATGTTTATGCGAACCCCACATGTAGAAGACGGAAGCCAGAATAACTCACATCTAACGCTGATGTTAAATTTGTAATCACATCGCAGGAGGCATGAAACTGAGCGTGTGCTGCGTACATATCCTAAACTAACTGGATAAAAGTAAATCTGCATGCATGACTAGGCGTGCAACAGCTAAACACTTGATTGAGCATTTTGTAGTATAATTATATTTCGCCCAAATTCGTGCAACACCACGATAGCTACGGGAAGAAAATGCCTCAGTCTTTGGAAAGAGACGATACGGCATGAAAATTTACAGCACTGGTTGAAAGTATTTAGGTAATTCGTCTAAATCAATCGGTCACTTAATTACTTTAATACTTCACAGGTCTGGTAACTACAGAGCAATGCCGGTTTAAGGTTGCACCTTGGCATTAACAGTACACGTTGACCAGCTGTTTAAGCACCCAGCAAGCAGGAGGCTGTTCACTTGGATATGGTAATCATCGCGCCACAAAGTGCATTACACTGTAAGTTACTATGACATACCTGATGTCGCTGGATCATCATACGCTGCAGCGCTTGTCAGTTTCAGAACTACAGACGCAGCAAGCAGAAGAAGAGCCATATCGTGGGCTTGTACACCTGCACCTGTAGAGTTAGAGGGTATAAGGGCATATGTATACATGCTGAAGCTTTTTTTGTTGATCGTAGGCAGTGAGGTGTTTCGAAGCACCACAGGTGCCCTTGTCTGTGAGTTGCTCTAAGGTGATTCATACCCATGCATAGGCATTGACCTACAATGTACAAAAGCCTGGAGAGCTGTCTTTTTAGTACTGCATGAACAGTGCAGTGCTCTACCAAACCATCAATAAGAAAACGGTAGTTAGGGTATCATATGGGCCAAATATCCTCATATGTGTTAATACGCTCTGTAAGCGCGCGGGGTCACCGCGCATGACGCAAGAGTGACGTTTCAAGGACGCGTTTGACTGGAGGAAACATGTGCTCTCTCCAAAAAGATCCAACAAAGCAGCGTCCAGCCGAAGCGGAACGGTAGAACAGCGAATATGGCTCTAATATCGACATCAGAAGTGTCGTTTTTCTTCCATGATGATCTTGGCTGTTTGAACAAACGTAAAAAAAAGTTTAACGTGGGAAACGTGCTTAAGTTTGAATTTCTGGACGTCGAATGCGCGTGCTTCATTCAGTGATCGTTCATACAGCGTGAGGGTTACGCTGTCTACCAACGGACGGATCCAGTGAGCTTTTTCTGTGAATGCCCCAAGGGAAATGCAGTCACATAGCAGGCTATATCGTTGTATGCTGCCATCAAGGACGTGTCAAGGACTGACGTACTGCAACAGTAGATACGCCGCCCCAAAAGTAGCATACCACTAGACTTGTACAGTAACCTGAGTAGTGTATTTAAGTAGCCGAATTTAGTCATCAAACTTTTTCTGTACTTCTACGCATTTTTCAAGTTACTTTGGTGGAAGTTACCTTGGAAGTTACTACTGTGCGTCACCCGGAGGTCAAGCGAAAGATTCCCTTTTGTCGCCGCAATGCGTCATGTCTACAACGCTTCAGCGACTGAGATATTCGGGACATCCGTGTCCCTCTTGGGAAGGGGTTGCGTACGGTGCCTTGGGTGGTTTGGGGGCACGCAAGAGGTGATGTGAGGTCCTGAATGGTATGCGTGTAAAATATCCAGACCCTATCAGACAGGATAGAAGTCCGGCGCCGAAGTCCTGAAGAGGGTGCCCCGGTACTGCGGCGTCAAAGTAACGACTACAAACAACTCTGGTATCTGTAGCTAGCCAGTAGCGACAGTTGATTGCCTTCTCCCACCGCCGACGTTGCCGTTTGTCTTTTGGAACATGGAAGGCTCCATCCAAGTGTCCATAACACGTATTTGCCAGAACACGTACTCCACAACACGTACTTACCATTTCGTCGCTTAAAAACGACGTAAAACATGACAAACTCACAGCGTAAAAGCGACCGATCCAGCTTGTTTGACTTTTTCGCTGCTCGCACGTGGTGCAATGGGCTTCTCCACGAATAGCAAACCCAACAATAAGGTCCATTCCTTGCTGTTGTTCCCACGAATAGGAGTGCGCCACAGCACCGCGCCCGTCACTCCCCCCCCCCCCCCTCCTCTTGTGCGCAGAAACTCACTTGCAAAGCGTATAGGTATGAATAGTTCGGGTAATGAGGGCTAACCGTCTGCACTGACAATCAGATGGACAATTTCTTTCAATAACAAATAACATAGGGTCCCATTATAGGAGATTGCTTTCCGCTTTTTCAGACCTTTTGATTTTCAATTGAATTAGATTGGCAGATGCACGGAATTATGAATCCAACATATCATCTGTTAGTTATTTTAGTGACTCCAGTGGCTAAGAGGCACGCTGGCAATATAGGCAACGCTCTACCGCTCTACAAGTAGGCACAGTCAGCTTTTAGGGCCACGTTTTCTGTATCAGATTCACAGTACTGAGTGTATTGATTGATGGGCGATTGAACGATGATTATTCCTCTAGCGATTTTGGAATATTTTTACTGCTAGTCATTCCGATTTTATCTGGAAGGAACGTGCGTTCTAGTGCTTCACAACTCAAATCGCGAAAGAAACGGTGTGCTATGTGTGCGCAAACCGAAGGGTTCTTCCCTACAGATTATACTTACATACATACAAGTATACATATATACATATACACATATATACATACAAGTCGTTAACAGTCTTCGCAGTACCTCGCACCTGCATCAATCACCTTTAGGGGGCGATAATCAAAATAATGTAGCAAAATGAAACTCACCGCCAAAGCAAGGTATCGGGTGAAATCGGTTCGCAAGTGCTAGTATCGCTGCATGCCCCAACAATCGAAGCTTGGGAACCGTGCCACCGAACCTCGTCCCGGTGAACCTGACCGTTCCAGCACCCGACGAACACTGCAGACTCGCGGTAGCCGCCTTCCTCTTCCTCTTCGTCCTCTTCCTAGTTGATGATGGCACAGTAGATATTTTCTTTTTCGAAATGTCACACTTCAGAATCAATTTAAGCAAGTGCTCATAGCAACACGAAAAAATAAATGAATTCAGTGGATTGTCGGTGCTTTTAGCGATTGACAATTGTAAACGAGCCTTTGAGACTGTTCGTCCCTTTGCCGCTGTTCGCGCTGTTATCAGTCGGCTGTTCTCCCCTAGGCCAGGCGAAACAGAGAAGCCGTTCTTCGCATCTGGCTTCATACAATACACATCACATAACGTCACACAATATATTTTTGTTAGTCGCGCGTGAGCACGCGGTCGTGAGCAGGCACGGACTGAAATTAAGAACCTTAACGGGCAAATTAGCGGTCTCCCTGCTAATGCAACAAGAGGAATGCGGCAACATTAGTTGAACTGATAAGAAAATGAGGAGATAATTTTAATTTTGGGCGTAATGGTTTGCAGATATAGGTCAAATGTAGGCGCAGAACTGCAATCTGTTATGATGCAACAACAGCAGCAGATAAATCAACGATGATGATACGTTTTTAAATTCTATGTTAGAACCGCGAAGCAACTGTGGCTATGAGCGGCGTACAGACGTGGACAAATAGAGAGAGGACAGCAGGAAGGAGTCGGGGACGGGGGGATTAGTATGTATCCTGGGCCGACTTTAGGGGGAACTGTGCCGACATTCGTCTGGAAAGTCTTCGGAAAACCAACGGAAAACCTCAGACAGCACAGCCGGTGCCGGATTCGAACCCGTGTCACTTCCCAATTTCGGCGTGGAATGCGATCATCGTAGCCACGATGCTACGGGAGCTGGTAATGATGATAAAATACTACAAAGGCGAACGGGCTTTGGTATGCTTTGGTAATCATAGCTTTCTTCTTCTTCGTCCTCGGAGCAGTGCCCGTTATCCACTAAGGCTTTGGCATATAGGGCGTTTATGTTTATTCGCTCGGACCAGAGCCCGAGCTGAGCGGAATTGCGTCACCGAACCGGAAATCGATCGGTCAGGTGTAAAGCGAGGAGAAAATTAAATTCCATACGCGACCGAGCGACAACGGCTTTGCGCTTGCGCAGTATCTATTGCTGTGTCGTCTGCTTCCGTTGGTGTTCGTCGTAGGGCACCGTTTATGCATTCATGGCTTGAAGGTTTCGCTTCTGTCAGTTTTTCTGATTTTGTGTTCCTTCTTTTTTCTTTTTGTACATCATTTCATGTTTCATTCCATGTTGCACGTAGTGTGTGGAAGACGACGACGACCGATTTGCTTGCCGTTCACGCGGGGCCACTCGCGCGTTCGTCCATCACGACGCTGGCTGCAAACTCTGCATCAAAGCCTGTACATAAGTTTCTCGACATCTGTCAGAGAGTTTTGCATTTTCAAGCACTAATTCCACAACTGGTTCGTGTGGTACGGCGGTCTAGATTGTCTGGATGAAAGCCATCTCAAAATTTCAAAATAGCCGCCATCTTCTAGCTCAGGAATTGTGGGAAGGATCTGCGAGCTCGCCCTCCAAGCTCCGAGCGAAGCGAGCTGCCTCGGAGGTGACTCTGAGCGAATATCCAAACACAAAGCGGGCGGATCTGAGCCAATTCTCATACGCTCTCGAGCCAGATCTGTGACGACATATCCGCTCCGAGCGCCTCCGGGCGATTAAACATACACGCCCATAGAAGCACTGTACAGAAGTAGAATCCACTCTTCTTCTTCTTCGTCCAATCAAGCCTTCGCCGTGAGCCACTAAGGAAGATTGCCAGGACAATATGCTACGACAGTACGCCTCTGCGCATGAGAGAAAGAAAAGGTTGGAGAAAGCACGTGACAAAGTCTGACGTGTCTGTCCACTCGGAAAACACCAATAAGGGAGCATTCGCAGACAGGCCACAACACTATGGTGAAAAAGATGAAGCAACGTCGTGGTGGTGATGGTGAAAGGGCTCGCCGTTGTCGGCCTTACAGAGGTGGGCAACGTCACGACTGGCGCCCTGGGAATGTGCGTCCTCGGCCGTCTTCTAAGGGAACTGTGCCGACATATGTCTGACAACGTCTGAGGGAAACCCAGAAAAAAAAACCAGACAGCACAGCCTGCACCGGGATTTGAACACGGGTACCTTCCAGTCTCGACGTGACATGGCCAGCACGCTAACCACGGAGACACGCGAGCTGCTGAAGCAACGTGGACCTCACGTGCACTTGTTGTAGTACCTCATTTTAGAGCGATCCCATGAGACCGTTCTACCTGCACGAGGAGAAAGGGAAAAGCTGAGGGACTGCGCGAAAGGTTGAACTACTTTCATAGCTAAATAACATATGTGTGGCAGTGATGATATATAAGGCCAGGTTGAGTGCAGGTGATAACTGACGTATATATGACATATGAGGAATATGCGTGCACAAGTGAATATATATGTATGTAGTAATCTGTGTACGTGAAAACGTGTGAGAGGAGCGAGAAATTGCCTAGAAACCGTTCGAGAGCAGGATGGAAGACACGAGACCTGCTACAACAGATCTGTTACAGAGCGCGTATGGTAACCTTCCTTCTAGCCCGCCTTCCTTCTAGCCTAGCCTGTGGTTCCTAGCCTAGCATAGCCGAGCCGAGCCGAGCCGAGCCGAGCCGAGCCGTGCCTATGGTTCCTTCTAGCCCGCCATAGAGCGCGGTATGGGATGCTCCAAGACACAGTAGTGACGCCAACGAGAGGTGGCCTCCCAATAAACGCAAAGGGGTGCAGATATACCTCTAGCAGAGTTGGTCAAAATGTGGGCAGATGAGGAAAAAGTGTTCAGCTGTTTCATCCTGGCCACAATGAGAGCAGACAGGGGATAAAAAGCATCCAGCACAGTGAAGGTAAAAATTTAAGGGTAGCGCGAGGCATCGAGCTCGCTTCAACCAGACTTCTGTCTGCCTGGAGCTGCAGAGGTTAGGGTTCCACGAAAAGGAGAGATGTCCATATGGGTGTCGTGGAAGGACACCTCGAGACAGGCTTGTAAGCCGTCTATACCTGGCAGCAGAAGTACGCCCAAGAACTGGGAGGAGAGGAAATATCTCCCCAGAGAGGGACATTTTAGCGAGGGTGTCTAGCGGTTTCGTTAAATGTAAGTCCACGGTGGCCAGGAATCCACGTCACGATGATATCGCTAAGGTGGTGCGGGACACGATGCACCAAAATGAATAACAATGACTCTGACGGTGGCAGCGGACCCGAGAGCGACTCCTAAGCTGAAATGGCAGATAGAGAGTCCAAGAGCAGGACAATCGTTTCAAAGGCGGAAGGAACCCTCCTGAAGGCAAGGACCATAACTGAAAACTCGCTGTCAAAGTGAGGGGTAAAGTCTAGGAGAAGAACCAGAAACTAGAAACCAAGCTGAGGGAAAAACAAGCCAGCTCTAGCGCGCTCCTGAAAGACCGACGCGTCAGTTGCAACGATTAAGTGCTGCGCATAGCGGTTTAAGTGGTCCACGAATGTCCACTGTAGAGTGCTCGGTGGTAGGCGCTTGGCATCCGCGTGAAATCTCTCAACGATCTGAACCGGAGGGATCCTGGCTGGGACCAAGTACGCACACGTCAGCCAAAGAGATCCTCAGTGGCAAGAGGAGACGTTGGGCGAAAAGCAGTTGTGGCATGTTCCTACGGTGCCACAGGCGTGCTAGCCAAAGCCGACAGTCTCTCATCGACTCATTATTCCCCAACGCAATGGGATGTTGTCTTTGCGAAAGGTAGCAGCACAGAGCAAGCATCCGAAATCGTTCTTTCAGTGAAGGCAGACGAGTGTCAGAGAGAAGCGCGTCGTTTGCCGTATGTGGCGGCCCGTGGACGACGATGGAGACGTGCCTCTGCTGGCGCGCGAGTTCTACCGGCACCGTACTAGTGTGAGGCCACGCACATCTGCCCGCTGGGACATTCCATCATCGCCGGTCAGGACTCGTGTATAGGAACACCAACTCCTCTACACCGTATATCTGGGAAGACCTAACCAGCGTCACAGGGCCCGTCTCTTTCCAAGAGGTGTAGTTTGCTTAAGCACCAGTAGTAGTATAATTAGAAGTCCTATAGCCAAGAGTTTCCTCTGATCCAATTCCAATCCAATTCTAAGCCAAAATCCAGTTCTAAGCCAACACAAGCCAATTCCAAAGCCATCTGATTGGCCGCCATTAGCTCCGCCCACTTCACGTTGATTGGTCCACGCCAAGCCTACTGATCGTTGATTGGTCAATCGTAGCTCCACCCTCTATGTTAATTAGTTGCTTAGCTCCGCCCACTTCACGCTGATTGGCACAAGCTAAGCCTACTGATTGGTTGACTCTGCCCCATTATGCTAATTACTTGGCTCCTTCACACTGATTGGTGCACGCCGATCGCTGAGCTCCACCCCTAATTAACCGGCTCCGCTGATTGGTCCTACTGATCACTCTCCCACGCTTTCTAAGCCCTCTGATTGGCCGTCCCCATTCTAAGCCTATCGATTGGCCCTCGTTCTAAGCCCACTGATTAAGCCCGCTGAACATAGCCTTCGTTAGCCCCCGCCCGCTCGGCAGCGACCCCGCTGTGGCTTTATCTCAGATGTCTAAACTTACCTCGTGGCGCAACTGGCTCCACCCACTTTGCTGATTGGTCCATTCTAAGCCTACTGACTTCTAAGCCGGTCCACGCTAAGCCTGCTGATCGCTCTCCCAGATTTTCTAAATGCTCTGATTGGTCATCCCCAGTCTAAGCCTACCAATTGGCCCTCGCTGGCCCGTTCTAAGTCCACTGGCACCACATGGCGCAACTCTTTACTGGCTCCAGCCACTTCATGCTGATTGGTCTGTTCTAAGCCTACTGACTTCTAAGCCCAACTACGCTAAGCCTACTGATTGGGCCTTCACACCGAATGGTTCATTATAAGCCTACCGATGGCGGCCTCTGATTGGTCCACGCTACTTACCTTCTGGCGCAACTCTTTACTGGCTCCACCCACTTCATGCTGATTGGTCCTACTGATTGAGACATCTAAGCCGAACCACGCTAAGCCTACTGATTGGTCCTTCACATCGAAGCCTACCGATGGCTGGCCCCGATTGGTCCATGCTAAGCCTACTGAACAGTGACTGGCTAGCCTGAATTTGTCGGCAGCAGGCAGCCGCTTCAGACAAGACACAAGAATTGTTGATTTCAACCTTTATTTGGTACAACAGCCTCCTGGTCCAGCTGTGGATTGGTTCAGCTGCATCAGAGAGATCGTTAGTCCCAGTCATCTCTTGTGCTCATTGGTCACTCAGCTCCCTCGGTAGATGCCATCTGGCTCATCTAACTGCAAGTGGTTGTGGTCATTGGCCCATCTGAGTACAGGCCTCTCATTGGTCACTTATGTCTAAAGCGCCCTAACAGGCTCGAACTGCAATTAGTCACTTCCACTCATCGCTAGACCCGACTGCTATTGGTCACTCCCTCTAATCTCTAGATGAGATGATATAAGTAACTGTGGTTTATTGGAACTTTTACCATAATATAGGTTTAGCCGGGGGGTCATACGCTGGTAGGCTCCAACTGCTATCAGCCCATGCCTCCATCCGGCTGCTCACTGGTTCACAATGAAACTTTTTCACATGCTCTGATGGCGCAGAAGAAGGTTCCCTACATAACATTTCCCTATAATAGATGGCGCCGGTTGTATACCCTTGTAGTGGACGATGGCCGTGATGGAATGTCCCAGCGGGCAGATGGACGTGGCCTCACACTAGGACAGTGCCGGTAGAACTGGCTGGCTGGCGCAGTGGCACACCCTCTTTGCAAAGAAAGCTGAGGCTGGACAGCTGCGACGCGAGTGTGAAAAAAAAATGGCCATTTCATTGGTCACTCCTTTCTATCCAACTGCTTATTGGTTCATACTTCTAGCAAGAGAGCCAGCATTAGAAGCTAAATCTGCTGCTGGACATTACAAAACATGAATAAAACAACTTACATCAACATGTTCGGTGCCGCCATCTGAAGTCAGCCTCCTTCATGCTATCCATGCCCCTCATAGCCACGGTTGCCTCGCGATGCTAACGGTAAATTAAAAAAAAATGTTCAGGGTACGATCAACACATCTTAAAACACACTCTACCCATCTCTCCATAGAACAGGAGTAAAGTGGATTTAAACCATGTTGTATGCATGTGTAGGGGGAAGCCCACCTCTGGGAACAAGCTTTCGTTTTTGTGATAGCACTTTTGCACTTCAAGATCAAAATTTAGTTCAGTGTTTATCAAGCAGAATGGAGAGGAAAAAACGTAAATAATGCTATAGAGTGAAGCGCGTTCATTCTTAAAAGCTGAAGAACGGATTTTGTCGCACATAGTGTGCTTCAACAACAACAACAAAAATAAGTAGTTTAGAAAAAAATAGAAAAAGTTTCAATGTTGAATAAGCAGAACGCAAAAAAAAAACTTATCGTGATGCCAAGCAGTGAAACCCACTAGCTCAGCACGCGTTCGCACTAAAAAGCTGAGCAGGAAGAAGCACATGATCAAGAAACATGGATAGTTGATGATGTGCAGAGAAGCTCGTTTTAGAGAAAAACGATTTCAATGTCGATTGAGCAGATCATCAAGAAACCCTATAGAGCTGCACCTGCAAGGAAGCTTAGGATCGTTTTGTTTTAGACGGTGTGCGTTGCACTTCAACACAAGAAACTAATTAAACGTTTATCAAGCAGAATGGCGAAGCATAGTAATGCTATGTGGTGAAGCTCAAGATTGTTTCTCTCACTGACGCTCCAACGCTTATTAAACAAAGTGATCGAGTAGACTCATAGTGGTTCGTGCTATGCAGTGAAACTCCGCACGTACTCAATATTAAAAAGAAGACTTAACCCAAGCTGAGTAGCAAGAAACACAATTCCAGATTGCCTTCAGAGCTCTCACGGAGGCATTTTGTGCAAACGTATCTCGCGTATATTTCACGCGACACACCTAGTACGCGTTCATTGAAAACAGTACGCAAGAGCACTATTAGACAGTAAGAAGCACCATTAGAAATATAAGTTATCACACAGATTCAAAATGAACGAAGTTCATCACATTATAAGCAAGTTCAACAACAACAACTTTATTTTCGACCTTGGAGAGTGGGGAGTTTCATCGCCACAGGCGATACTCTACCCCATTGCTGGATGGAATGGGGGGAATAAAATAACGAGCCCCTTCACAATAACGATCGAAGTCCGATGGTGTCCAGAGATGTCAGAAGAGCTTTGAGCGCAGAGCGTTGCTGGGCTGGATTGGGCCAGGGACCAAGCAATTTCGAGAGGGAGAAAGGGCGAGAGTCCAGCTGACGAAAGCTGAAGCAAGTTCACCTCAGAATGAATGTGTTCACTTTAAGAGTATCACAGTTACAAATATGGCAGGTTTTACACCACATAGATTCACTGCGCGTCACGCGACACGAGCACCCTACAGCAGGCAATATCTGAAACACGTGGACAGCTCACGCGATTTTAGCCTGCCCATATCCGCGTATATTGCAATTTTTCACCTGAGCACATAGATTCACGAGCACCATGCAGCAATATCTGAAATACGAATTTCCGACGGCGGGCGGACAGCTGTGCAAACATAGCCAGCGCACGCAACCCACCTCGCACGTGTTCCTTCGAAACAGAGCCCAACTGGAAGCACCATTAGAAACATAAATTTAGGATATTCACACAACATCGCATGATGAACAAGTTTATCTCATCAAAAAAAGAAAAAAAGGGCTCACCTTAAGAGCATCACAGGCGGGCACATGGATTCATAAACTCGCGGTACAGCAGGTCACGAATTTTGGCCGCGCGGACCGCTCACGCGACTTTAGTCTGCCCATGTCGGGGTATATTGCAGTTTTAGACATGTGCACTTCAACGTAAGCAATTAATTAAATCAAGCGGAATGATAAAGCATAGTGATGCTATGTGGTGAGGCTCCAACGCTTATTAAACCGAAATTGGTTGGTGCTATGCAGTGAAGCTTGGCACGTACTCAACCCAAGTTGCGTATGAAGAAACACAATTCCAGATTGCCTTCACAGAACATCCCGCGCAGTCGCACCTCCGCGTTCCTTCTCTACTGGAAGCACCAATATTAGAAATATTAGGATGATGCAATGCTCGTCGCATTATGAACAAGTTCATCTCATCAAGAAAATGGGCTCACCTCATCACATCGGTATGACGCACGTAGATTCTTGTCGCGCGACGTGGCACAGCAGGGCAATAATTTCGGGCGCGTGGACAGCTCACACGATTTTAGACTACCTGCGCACCCCTCACAACATGCGCTGACACACCAAAATGTCGCCCCCCTTCCAGGTTCACACCCGCATGTCAACAACTTACCGTGCCAGCCGCACAGAAAACTAGATAGCCGGAACACAGGCGCATAATATACACCTCTCGGTCCGTGTTGGGGCCATGTGTTTTATATCAATGCTCGCTTGTTTCCCCATCAGGGTGTCGAACCGAAACGTTTTTCGTTCCGGTTCTATCAAAAACGGTCCGGTACCGGTTCTGCTCCGGAGCAAAAAAATAACGGTTCATACCGGTTTTAACCGGTTCCGCTTCTGGTGGACATATTCATTCCCAGAAAAAAAATCAATGCTGCAAAATGTAAACCCGTTTATATGCATACATCGTATTTAATATTAATAGGCAGCTGTGAAATTGGTAGCTCCTGGTTCCTGTAGGTGTCTGTCTGTTCGAATAGGCTTTCTCTTTTCTTGAAGCGCATGATACAAACGGACTTGTTTGTCGTGATGTCATACGTAAAGTACTTTCTTGCTAGATTGGTGCGGTCTAGTCCCATCCGAATGTCTGTTGCTGCTTGCTCGCCAGCAAGCACTACCGCACGAGTACGACGCAAATCGAGGAACACCTTCACTCACAAACGCGCTCGACGGCTCTGTTTTCTTTTCTTCGTGTCCTGTCCACAAAAGAGGCGCCACTTCGCACGCGCTTGCCTCGCGGATACGTACATGTATTCAACTTCGCTGCTCTCAAACAAGGGACCCGTTGCGCGAGATTACCGATAGAGAAGCCGTTTCGCAGCACCCTTGGATCGCACATTGGTAGAGAGTCACAACCGGTCACATTTACATCTAAGTCTATGTGCGCGAACGATAAAACGTTACAAAGGGAGCCTAAGGGTAATAGTATACCGACATACATTGCACCATAACCGTAACCCTCGTAAAGTATCCATGACATGACTTCAGAACACACGACGACAGTTTCATTCGCCAAGTCGTAGTCCAAACCGGCGAAGTTTTTGCTTGGACCGAAAACCGTTAAATAAATTTTTCGGTTTCCCTCCTGAGCGAAAAAAACGTATACGGTTTCGATTCCGTTCCGGTTCGCACCAAAATAGCGTTTTTTTTTTTCGGTTTTCGGTTCCGGTTTTCGATTCGCTCCGACACCCTGTTCCCCACGGTTGCAAGTCCGAGAAATTGGGTCACCTTGAAGATGAGCCTGTGTTCGAGCCATCTGTTTTATATAAAAACGCACTTCCACCCGTCATGGCCAAACTGAGTTTATACTAGAACTCTGCGGCGGACCCTAGCGGGAAAAAAATGTTTCAAGGTGGGTAAATAGGCTTTCTCCGAGAAACTGGGTCACCTCGGAAATCATGTTTTCCGAGTCCTCGAGGCCGCGCGTATTAAAACGTATACCGAAAGTAAACAGCGATCACAAAACGCTAAAAAGAAGAAGAAAAGAACGAAAAGAATGAAGAAAAAAATATCCCTATGAGCCCACGTCAAAGCCGACCACCTGCTCATAGCCGAAACAGGCTTTCTCTAACCAAAAACAAAGTGTTCGCTTATGCAGTTTGGTTTCCAAGAAGTTCCAAATGTCCTTCGCAGCTAACGGGCGCGCGCGCGCATCGGGCCGTTCCTGCGTGATTGTGTAAACAAAATCGCACCACCCTCCAAGGGCGCATTTGAGTTCCGTCCGACGGTCGACTGTGGGTCAAGCGCACGACGAGGAAGGTACGTCTCACTATATTGTCTTCAAGATGAGGAGGTAACAGTTGTTCTCATTTTCACGTCATTCGGTGTGCGTGTGAAACTGAGAAGTCATGTCATCTGTTTTCGAAAAGCCGGATAAACCCGATGATGGGGACACTCAGAACATCAGCATTGTTCGGAAGAATGAAAAGCTGGATGCCGTGCACGGGGAGGCCGTGCGCGCGGAACTCCTGATGGAAAACGATAAAAAACGATAGATAAGACTCTAGCATGTATTTATTTGTTCAGAATACTCCTGGCATTAAAATGTCATAGAAGGAGTGGCATACAAGGTAACAAGTAATACACTGAACAACTGAACAGTGAGGCTACATAGTTCTAGCTGAATATGAATAGGAAGCTTATAAAAACACTAAGATATTGCTTATATTCATCGACTAAGCGAGTATAATTTGTGGAGAGGATACCACACTTTCTTAAAGGAATTTTGTATCATATCTCAAACGTTCTGCGCGATCAAACAAGTCAGAGCATTATGGAAAGAACACCGCTCCCCTCTATACAAATGACAGCGCGTGCATGCTGCAATACCATAGCTTGTTTCGGCTTGCTCAAACAAGTTTTGGCATTTAGTACTGTGCGTTGTGGTGAGGCGTGGGACACGTCGCGGTAAATGACGCGTATAATGGTGCAGATTTGTAAGGAACACTAAAGAGATTCAAGGATGATAAGAGATCCTCCGACATTTGTTTCGACATCCTCCTCTTCATTGTTTATGCACAAATATCACGTAATCTCAATGAAGTCCTAAAGAGGTCAGACTACGAAGACATTGTACCTGTAGATATCTTTCAAGCTCTCCTTCTGCTATGCGTGCTGGTCTATGGGTGGAATCAATGTTGTTGTTGTATGATTTACGAAGCGAGCGGTCGGTTTATCTTTCCAAGGATTGAGTGAAATGGTACAGCGCCTTCGGCAAATAAACGTTTAGTTGCATCAAAAATCTATGAATGATCTCAATGTGCGTAAACAATGAAGATTTCGCGCTGTCACTAGATACTTTCTATCTACCCAATAGGGACAATATTGCCACGAATCATCATCGCGAAACTTCCAGGGCAGGCACGAAACGGTACATCTCATCCCTGCGCATGCTGAAGAAGAAGCAAGAAGCTTCCAGACACATCGCCTGCTCTCTGGCAAACGCACGTGCTGTTTCTAGACTTTTCGGCGCGACGCTTAAATGCTTGTGCGCTCCAAGCTGGAGCATTCATTCTTTGGACTCACTTGTGTTCAGAGAGCTATCACTCTTGTGTTTTGCTACCAAGTAGTCTAATAAACCGTTCGCTGTTTATTAGACGACTCGCCGACCCATTTCGCTTCGTGACATTTCTGGTGGAGGTGCGGGGCATTCCTTGTCCAACGGCCTGGAAGACCAACTGCAACAAAGCACAAGACATGGGACGAAATACTGCCTTACGTCACGTTCGCCTATAACACGGCTGTCCAGGAAACAACGGGATTCACACCGTTCCGCCTTGCACACGGCCATGAAGCATCGACTATGCTGGACGCGATGCTGCCCCACGAACCAAGTGATGTGGAAAACGACGCTCTGGACTTCACACAGCGAGCAGAAGAATCCCGCCAGCTGGCCAGACTACGGATTGGTCAACAACAACGCGTCGATGAAAGAAGATACAATCTGCGCCGACGAGACGTACGCTTCAGTCCAGGCGACTTGGTATGGGTTTGGACGCCGATTCGACGACGAGGCCTGAGCGAGAAGCTACTGAAGCGGTACTTCGGTCCCTACAAAGTACTTCGACGCATTGGAGACCTGGATTACGAAGTTGTAGCTGAGGGCAGCGTTCCCTCTCGACGACCCCCGAGGACTGAAATAGTTCACGTCGTTCGACTCAAGCCGTACTACAGCAGGTAGCGCTGAAGACTGGCTGGAAGGAAACAACATGAAAAAAAAAAAGAAAAAGAAGGAGAAGAAACGGCATCGCGACGATGCCCCGTCTACAGTGTTTGTAAGTTCTGTTTCATGTGAATCACAACCAACTCTGTTAAGCGGGCTTCCCTGAAGGACTGATAATACTTCCATCACTGCGTCACTGTGGAGTTTGCACTTGCTCATGCACGCTGTGAAGGCATTTTCCATTGTCTCTATCAGTCTGCACATCTGTTCAGACACATACAGGGGTCCCTCACGGTCAAGGTGTCTAGTGTAGCCATGAACTCCGTCGTCTCTCGCATGTTTGCTCACTAACAGGACAGCACAGTTTGCACATTTCAATGCTGAGATGCACTTCCGG
Source organism: Ornithodoros turicata (assembly GCF_037126465.1). Lineage (NCBI taxonomy): Eukaryota > Metazoa > Arthropoda > Arachnida > Ixodida > Argasidae > Ornithodoros > Ornithodoros turicata. The sequence goes on from NC_088201.1 coordinate 47,197,860, forward strand.
GCAGCGTAACCAGCTACACAAAATATAAACCTGGAATCACTACGCTCCTCTGTCATGTCCTCTTGTACTAGAGGCTGACCCAGTGAATTTGGAATCTGTTGTGCTTCCTCCAGGTTGCCGATGTCTAAGGCTGCATCAAAATTTTCCTGCTGTGATACACTGATCTGGTGTGAAGGAAAGTCCAACAATGCATTCACAGTCTGCTGACGAATTTCCTGTTTGTGGTGGCCTTGCTAAGTTATAGAAACTCAAGCAATATACTGAAATGAGGAACTGTGATGGCGTGGGGTGCACATTGCAGCCAAGAAGATCAGGAGCAGGGAAACTGCTTACAACGCCGCCTGTGATATGACGTCACCGTCTTCCATCGCTCGGGCGGCCTTGCAAGCGTGGAGCCGGGCGCGTTTATTACACTACCTCTTCTAGCCACTGTACCCCGTCTACGGAGGGGGCAATGCCACGAATCATCATCGCGAAACTTCCAGGGCAGGCACGAAACGGTACATCTCATCCCGGCGCATGCTGAAGAAGAAGCAAGAAGCTTCCAGACGCATCGCCTGCTCTCTGGCAAACGCACGTGCTGTTTCTAGACTTTTCGGCGCGACGCTTAAAGGGAGGATCCGCAACGGTTGTGCCCAAAATTAAGTGAAGGTTGGTTTCAGCAGAGACCACCCCCCAGATGCTGACAACAGCCTCCGTTTCGTATAAACGTGCGCGTATAATTTATAAACAGCGAAAACGATAAAGCGAAACCGAAACTTTGAGAGCAGGCGGTGGCATCGGAATCGAGGAGCGCCACGCCGTGGCGTCAGTCGCGAGATTCGTCTCCCGTGATTCCCATGTGTTGTATTGCATTGAAGAAGCAAGGAAGCAAGTTACGCTCAACGTGCAATCATGGAAACCGACTCCGCATCAGAATAGAACTCCACGGGGCTTCAGCCCGATTCAGACGTGTATTCTGATGGGGAGAATGACTTGACCGTCACCATAAACCACAACGACTCGCCGTATTCGACGGACCCTGTACCAGTGCGCGCGTCGCTTGAAACCAAGGCCTCGGACCCATACACTGAAGACTGTCGAACTCAAAGTAACTAATGATGAGTTTCCAATAGGTTGTCGCACATTCTTATACAGGGTGTCCCAGAAAACATGTCATTGAATTATAATAAAAAAACTACACCACCTATAGTCATGCGGTCAATGACTTTTGTTCTTACTGGGTTTTTGCCACCTCCTCATGTGAATGTCGTGTAACCTAAGTTTAATTATGTAAATTCTTGCGAGCTTAAGTCGGAAATTTGCCTAGTAAATGTCACTTTTTTACCCCACCAATGTGAAGAGCGTGTCTAATTTAGTCAAATTAATGATAATTGACAGGGATATTCAGGAGCTATCCCATCCGAAAAAATAGCCGAACATCATGCTCTACGGAGGTCGCACAGAATAGCGCACAATGAATTTTTCAGCGCAATGTTTGTCAGTCCGTCGAAAGGAGGTTGGAAACCCAGCCCTCCCCGACATCGCAGAAAGAGATAAAACAGGCACGGCTTATCACGTCCGACTTTCGCTGGGATAATGCTTTCCCTCTCCCAATTTTAGGAACTGTTAGTTTTTCTATTATCACTCTGTGGGCTGGCTTCGGAGCCTCCTTTCGTCGCGCTGATAACGATTGCGCTCAAAAAGTCATCGCGCGTTATGGTCCGGTGCCCCGAAAAGCATGATATTCGGCTATTTTTTCCTATGGGATAGCTCGTGAATATCACTGTCAATTATCATGAATGAATTCGGCACGCTCTTCATATTGGTGGGGTAAAAAAGTGACCTTTACTTGGCAAATTTCCGAGTTCAGTTCGCAAAAATTTACATAATTAAACTTGGAGTACATGACATTCACATTAGGAGGTGACAAAAACCTAATAAGAACAAATGCTGTTGACCGCATGATTCTAGGTGGCGTAGTTATTTTTTTTTTATTCTAATTCAATGACACGTTTTCTGGGACACCCTGTATATGTGCCACGGGTGCGCGCGTAACATGAAACATGTTGCAGGTGCACGTGCGGTCGGTGCCTCCCGCAGGTGCTCGCAAGTGCCACTCCGAGTTCCCGCATGAGCAGTCTTTTCGTGTCGAACATTCCTGGCTCAAAATGATGAGAACATGTTCTCGAGCTGGTCTTCCTCCGCTTGATTTTGCGCAACGCCATTTCCCACTCCAAACGACGTTGTTTGTCCGTCGGAAACTGGAAATATGCTACGTCTGTTGTTGTATCCGACCTGTTGCCACAACTGATTATACAGCATGTCTTACCGGCCATCGTGGTGGGTGTAAGATCAGTGTGCGACGTAACGAACACAATTGCTACGGAAAATTTCCTTCGTCAAAACTGCCAAAACACACAGCAAAGCAAGGCGGACGGCGCGGGATATCTCGCGACTTACATCACGCTCAGTGTTGCTTGCAGAAAAGCGCTCGTGGCTCGCACTACCCTGTCACCGAGCGCGTCATAAAAGAAAATCATTTTTATCAAGTTTGACTCAGTTTTCGAAGGAGATATTTTACAGGCATGGTCGTTGATGGCTAAAGGTGACGAATATTCGAAAATCTCGGAAGGAACCTAATGCGGATTCTCCCTTTAAATGCTTGTGCACTCCACGCTGGAGCATTCATTCTTTGGACTCACTTGTGTTCAGAGAGCTATCACTCTTGTGTTTTGCTACCAAGTAGTCTAATAAACCGTTCGCTGTTTATTCAACGACTCGCCGACCCATTTCGCTTCGTGACAATATGCTTACCTCGCGTAGTTCGCGTTCGCGAGGGGGATTTGTTTTATATCATAAAAGTAGTGGTTGCTCCATTCCCGCATTTATTTCGTGCGAACTTTACCTTTGGTATGTCACAAACATACACTTCCTACCAATAATCTCGCTGCTAAAATCAATAAAGATGATGAAAACATTTTGTTTGTGGTAAACACGGTGTCCTTTATTCACAACACTTTAGCGAAAACGTCTTCTAATGTGGAGACAACACGCTCCTTTCCCTCGACCACGGTAATGCCCAAGCTCATGTGGTTCTTTCTCCAGTAGTCACACACCACGAGGATGGTAAACCCGGCATTTATGATTGTCTCGTTGATGGGTTCTCCGTTTCTATATCGCTCCAACAATTCCAACTTGTATCTCACAAACTGTCTTATTTTATGAGTACTCCGCACGGGAATAGCTCTCAAAATGTCACTAAAATCACTCTCTTCTCCGTGTCCATTTAAAAAGTTGTTTAGGCATTGTAGATCTGCCAGCATGCGTTTGCATACGAACTGATCCGTCTCACACGGCACACAGTTGAAAATACGCGTATTTATTTTCCGGGTTTCGCACTTTTGCAGTTGTCAAGTCGATGCTCATCACTTTTTCTTATGTCGGAGGATCATCCTTGAATCTCTTCAGTGTTTCTTACAAATCTGCACCATTATACGCGTCATTTACCGCGACGTGTCCCACGCCTCACCACAACGCACAGTACTAAAAGCCAAAACTTGTTTGAGCAAGCCGAAACAAGCTATGGTATTGCAGCATGCAATGCGCGCCGTGATGTGTGAAGCGGTTTTTACTTTCCATAATGCTCCGCCTTGTTTGATCGCGCAGAACGTTTGGGATATAATATAAAATTGCTTTAAGAAACTGTGGTATCCTCTCCACAAATTATACTCGCATAGTCGATGAATAAGCAATATCTTAGTGTTTTATAACCTTCCTATTCATATTCAGCTAGAACTATGTAATCTCACTGTTCAGTTGTCCTGTGTATTACTTGTTACCTTGTATGCCACTCCTTCTATGACATTTTTAATGTCAGAAGTATTCTGAACAAATAAATACATGCTAGAGTCTTATCTATATAGCTTCCTTATCCATCACACCGCACGGCATTTTCTTCTCTTAAAACAGGAAATACATTTATTTTACTCATGCTTATATATGGGACACGCAGACTTTCGCTGGTATCGTTGGGACATGTCATTTCGCGTGAGTGAAGATGATTTCGGGCGATCTATCCATGAGTCTCTTCTCCAGTTTCAGATCCGGTAATTCACGCATTTCTTGCAACTCTTCATCTGTGAATCGCTTAAAACGACTGGGTGGGTACACCTTCACGCGTTTATCGTTTTCCATCAGGAGTTCCGCGTACACGGCCTCCCCGTGCACGGCGTCCAACGTGCATATAAGTCCAACACGTCCAGCTTTTCATTCTTCGGAACAATGCTGATGTTCTGAATGTCCCCATCACCGGGTTTATCCGGCTTTTCGAAAAAACAGATGACATGACTTCTCAGTTTCTACGCACACCGAATGAACTGAAAATGAAAACATCTGTTACCTCCTCATCTTGAAGACAATATAGTGAGACGTACCTTCCTCGTCGTGCGCTTGACCCACAGTCGACCGTCGGCCGGAACTCAAATGCGCCCTTGGAGGGTGGTGAGATTTTGTTTACACAATCACGCAGGCACGGCCCAATGCGCGCGCGCGCCCGCCGCTGCTAAGGAGATTTAGAACTTCTTGAAAACCAAACTGCATAAGCGAACCCTTTGTTTTTGGTTAGAGAAAGCTTGTTTAGACAATGAGCAGGTGGTCCGCTTTGACGTGGGCTCATAGGGATATTTTTTTCTTCGCATAGCGTTGTGTGATCGCTGTTTACTTTCGGTATACGTTTTCATACGCGTGGCCTCGAGGACTCGGAAAACATGATTTACGAGGTGACCCAGTTTCTCAGAGAAAGCCTATTTACACCACCTTGAAACATTTTTTTTTTCGCTAGGGTCAGCCGCAGAGTTCTAGTATAAACTCAGTTTGGCCATGAAGGGTGGAAGTGCGTTTTGATATAAAACAGATGGCTCGAACATAGGCTCATCTTCAAGGTGACGCAATTTCTCGGACAGTCTAAAATCGTGTGAGCTGTCCACGCGCCCGAAATTATTGCCCTGCTGTACCGCGTCGCGTGACAAGAATCTACGTGCGTCACACCGATGTGATGAGGTGAGCCCATTTTCTTGATGAGATGAACTTGTTCATAATGCGAGGAGCATTGCATCATCCTAACATTTCTAATATTGGTGCTTCCAGTAGAGAAGGAACGCGGAGGTGCGACTGCGCGGGATGTTCTGTGAAGGCAATCTGGAATTGTGTTTCTTCATACTCAGCTTGGGTTGAGTACGTGCCAAGCTTCACTGCATAGCACCAACCAATTTCGGTTTAATAAGCGTTGGAGCCTCACCACATAGCATCACTATGCTTTGTCATTCCCCTTGATTTACTTAATTGCGTATGTTGGAGTGCACATGTCTAAAACCGCAATATACGCCGACATGGGCAGACTAAAGTCGCGTGAGCTGTCCGCGCGGCCGAAATTCGTGCCCTGCTGTACCGCGAGTTTATGAATCCATGTGCCCGTCTGTGATGCTCTTAAGGTGAGCCCTTTTTTTTTCTTTTTTTGATGAGATGAACTTGTTCATAATGCGATGTCGTGTGATTATCCTAAATTTATGTTTCTAATGGTGCTTTTAGTTGTGCTCTGTTTCGAAGGAACACGTGCGAGGTGGGTTGCGTGCGCTGGCTATGTTTGCACATAATGTTCTGGGAGAGCAATGTGAAATTGTGTTTCTTCATGCTCAGCGTCAGTGAGAACCTTATCACATAGCATCACTGTGCTCTATCATTCTGCTTGATTTAGTTAATGTCTTACGTTGAGCGCACACTGTCTAAAACCGCAATATACGCGGACATGGGCAGGTAACGTCGCGTGAGGTGTCCGCCCGCCGTCGGAAATTCGTATTTCAGATATTGCTGCATGGTGCTCGTGAATCTATGTGCTCAGGTTGAAAAATTGCAATATACCCTGATATGGGCAGGCTAAAATCGCGTGAGCTGTTCACGCGTTTCAGATAATGCCTGCTGTAGGGTGCTCGTGTCGCGTGACGCGCGGTGAATCTATGTGGTGTAAAACCTGTCATATTTGTAACTGTGAACTTGCTTATAATGCTTAACTTGCTTATAAATAACTTCGTTCATTTTGAATCTGTGTGATCACCCTTAACTTATATTTCTAATGGTGCTTCTTACTGTCTAATAGTGCTCTTGCGTACTGTTTTGAAGGAACGCGTGCTAGGTGTGTCGCGTGAAATATACGCAAGATACGTTTGCACAAAATGCCTCCGTGAGAGTTGTGAAGGCAATCTGAAATTGTGTTTCTTGCTACTCAGCTTGGGTTGAGTCTTCTTTTTAATATTGAGTACGTGCGGAGTTTCACTACATAGCACCAACCACTATGAGTCTACTCGATCACATTGTTTAAAGGGACTGTCGCATCCGGAACCATGGTTACGAATCCAATACCAATGTGTTCGGTACACTACCACGAGCTATTTGCCAAATTTTTTTTCCAAACTTTTAACAAAACCGCCCGGGTGATGAGGAATCGAATTTAAAAGATCCGGTTTCGTTTTCATCCTCGAAAGCGCCAGTGCCAACAACATCGCGTGACGCAAGGTGGAATCTGGCTAATCCGCGGTGAAGGACGCTGTCGTCTGCCGCCGAGTCTGGGGCAGCTTTGTTTTTTTCCTGCACGTCGCCCGTATTCACATGTGACACTTTCTACTGAAGCGGATACACTTTGTGAATCGGGAGAATCTCTACGCTTGCATCCTTCGCGTGAGATGTCGTTTGGAAACCGACGCAGCGTTCCTGACTCCAGGAAAGCTTCCTTCGAAAACCTCAATGTTTGATTTCGCACGCCTAGGGTACAGCTACAGGCAGACCCCAGACGAAGCAAAAGTTGGAAGCGGCTACATCATTAGCGGGTATCCAGATGAAGCAAGGAGTGTTCATGCTGTCCGTGTATGCTCCTCGCATTTCACCGATAATGTGTACCTGGATGAGAACATCATGCAAGTGCAACTTGGATTGACACAAACTCTTACCGTAAAAGAGAGGTGCATTATTCCAGTAGTGGGGTCTGAGGCAATGGGGTCATTTCAGGATGTACTAACCCTTCCAAAATTTTACACTTGGTTGTGCCCAAAGATCGATCCAGGTTCTCCACAACACCCCGAGCTCTTTTTTCTGTGTACCACTGTTATAATGTAACCGCAGCCCCAATTTTTTTTGCAACACCACCCCAAGATTGAGGTTCTCGGTGAAGATTGTGCGTTTGGAAAAGGTAAGTGAAGGTGGAACTCGTATACCCCATGTTAATTACCCGAAGTTCATGAAATCGTCCAGAAATGTAAAGAACACACAATTCCAGATTTTCATTGCAATTGAAGTACTTACGAAGCAGTTTTTTTTTTTTTTTTTTTTTTTTGTGAGTCCTCGCTTCAGGTCCCGAGTGACATTGCCAGTGTGGTGCACGCTGAGAACTGTCTGTGCATAGCAAATAATGAATATCTGTGCATGAAGAGTTGAATGTGGACTTGTGCAATGGCTCTTGAATGGTCAACACTCAGTCAACACAAAGATTTATTCACATTTACATAACTTATCGCCTGTCATTATAATAATTATTATAACACATAGACAAGAGGTAATGCTCTGCCAAGGATCTCTGAAGTTACAGCATTGAAAAATGTTTTCAAAACAGTGGTGCAAAAAAATGGGATCAATGACAGGTATCAAAATTTGTTTGAGGAAATGAGGCACACTAAAGATGATTGCCCTGATAGGACCGGGATGGAAAAACGTTGGCGAATCATGCGGACGACACACCCAGGTATCTGTCGTCTGTTTCTCGGTCTCCAAACTCAGCTTGTAAACACACAATAAGCAGTGAACCTGACGTAGCTGTAAAAAGAAAGGACACTTTCCTAAACACGTAGCACAGTAATCTCCTGACAATCATTCTAATTCTAACCAGGCCCTTGAGTTGCACAGCTGGTTAGAGCTTTCGTAACTTTCATTCGGCATTCGTCGTGTGTGCAAACGACGACGACAACTACGAAAATAAGGATGGCTCAACGTGCCGATCTATTGTGGGTACAGTTGGCGAAGACTGTGATTGTCGCTGCAATACTCCGGTGGATACACCACCAGAAGTTCTGGCCGAAGACAAAGAGCTGGGAACAAAGTGTGATGCGTGCTTACACTGTACTTCGCCGTCATTGCACAACTCTGCCACTTCACCAGCACTGCAGCATATAGCTACTCATCGGGTTCCTGGGGAGCACAGACGCCGCACAAACACTTGGATTGTTTCCTGCGTCGTAGTGAATGTCACGGGATCAAGTATTGAGCACTCTAATCATGAACGTACCTAAAGCAGTGGTCCTGAGGCTCGTTCTGTTGCGCTAACGCAGCTGCGGCAGGTACATCACCAGCGAGCAGAGGAAGCGGATCCGTCGAATATGGGCCGTCATCAAACATGTATATTCGTCACGGGAGCTATTATTAAAGGCATTTGAACAGCACGATTCGCCACTTCCGCGTTCCGAGTCCGCCATCTCCGTATGTGCCTTCGCCTTCGTCTCCCTGACCTTGCTCATGCAAGCAGCAAGCCGCGGGGGCCCCTCTGGCTCGCCGCGTTCTTATTGGTCAGATTCCTCGTGACGTTGCTAAAGATTCTCAGCAGGGAGTTCCGCTTGGCGCCCGCATCCGTCGTCTGCTGTAGCGCCGCTTACACACGAATTATGCAAAAAGTATTGCGTCGATCGGAATGGGACTTTCGGAGTCATGGTCAGTGAAGGACGGGGAATCTCATTTCAGTGGGGGTTCGGAATCGATCTGTGGTCGATGCGACTGTCCCTTTAATGAGCGTTGGAGCGTCAGTGAGAGAAACAATCTTGAGCTTCACCGCATAGCATAACTATGCTTCGCCATTCTGCTTGATAAACATTTAATTAGTTTCTTGTGTTGAAGTGCAACGCACACCGTCTAAAACAAAACGATCCTAAGCTTCCTTGCAGGTGCAGCTCTACAGGGTTTCTTGATGATCTGCTCAATCGGCATTGAAATCGTTTTCCTCTAACACGAGCTTCTCTGCACAGGATCAACTATCCATGTTTCTCGATCATGTGCGTCTTCCTGCTCAGCTTTTTAGTACGAACGCGTGCTGAGCTAGTGGGTTTCACTGCTTGGCATCACGATGAGTTTTTTTTTTTTTGTGCTCTGCTTATTACACATTGAAACGTTTTTCTTTTTTTTCTGTTTTGTTGTTGTTGTTGTTGAAGCACACTATGTGCGACAAAATCCGTTCTTCAGCTTTTAAGAATGAACGCGCTTCACTCTATAGCATTATTTATGTTTTTTCCTCTCCATTCTGCTTGATAAACACTGAACTAAATTTTGATGTTGAAGTGCAAAGGCACACTATCACAAAAACGAAAGCTTGTTCCCAGAGGTGGGCTTCCCCCTACGCATGCATACAACACGGTTAAGCCCACCTTACTCGTGTTCTATGGAGAGATGGGTAGAGTGTGTTTTAAGATGTGTTCATCGTACCCTGAACATTTTTTTAAGATTTACCGTTAGCACCGCGAAGCAACAGGGGCTATGAGGGGCATGGATAGCATGAAGAAGGCTGACTTCAGATGGCCGCTCTGAACATATTGATGTAAGCTGTTTTATTCATGTTTTGTAATGTCCAGCAGCAGATTTGCCTTCAATTGCTGGCTCTCTTGCTAGAAGTATGAACCAATAAGCAGTAGGATAGAAAGGAGTGACCAATGCAGTTAGAATGGACATTATGAACAGTCGCGTCGCGGCTGTCCATCGCCAGCCTCAGCCTTCTTTGCAAAGACGGTATACAACCGGTGCCATCTATTGTATGTGTAGGGAACCTTCTTCGGCGCCATCAGAGCATATGAAAAAGTTTCAGTGTGAACCAGTGAGCAGCCGGATGGAGGTATGGACTGACAGCAGTTGGAGCCTACCAGCATATTACATCCCAGCTAAACCTATCTTTTGGTAAAAGTTCCAATATCCCACAGTTAAACTTATATTATCTCATCAGACCTTACAGTCCTATATTATCAGACCTTCACAGTCCAAGAGTACATAGAAGGCCCCATACAGTGTTATAACTGCCAACGATTTGGCCATATTGCACGAAATTGCCGAGGTTCTACACGGTGTGGCATCTGCGCCGGACCTCACCGGAGATCAGACTGCAACAATAAAAGAGAGCCAAAGTGTGCTAACTGCAAATCCAGCCATCCCGCATCATTTTCTTTATGTCCTGTCAAGACCGCCGCCACCAAGAGGCACCAAGACCGAACCCTACGACTTCCGTCTGACGCTCCTAGGGATGCTAGTGCCACACTCCCGTCTCGTACAAATGCACAAGAATTTCCTGCACTACCCCCTCGATCTGCACCAGGTAAACGAGGGTCGCTGAACACAGTCGCGGCTACGCCTATCACAAGCGCACCGCCTCCTCGTCCATCAAGACAGATTACAAACACTTACGCCAGTGTGACGGAACCAGCACCCTCATCAGCCCCCCAATATATGCCTCCTCTGGGACTCTTCTCAGCGGTACTCGCTGCCCTTAAAGCCATTGTCTCTGCTTTTCCTGGTGCGTCGCAACTGCCCGAGGTTCAAGCGCTTCTGGCACTGGAGGCATTATCTTCGCATCAGCATGACGGAATTGTATAAAAACGCCCTGGCCATGCAGTGGAATCCTCGAAGCCTGCGTAACAAGCTCCCAGATTTTAAATTACATCTCCAACAGTACAAGTTCCCTTTCATAGCTATATGCGAACACGGCATGGATTGTACACATCGTGTTAGTGGATACACAATCTATCGCTCTCATCATTCCCCTGAGAGTAGAGCAGCGCTATACGTTCGCAATGACCTCGTTGCTGCACCCATCGGCTCAGTTTGCCATCGCTCTTATGATTACGTCACATGCAGGATCCGCCTTGGCCCCATGCTGTTAACGGTCGTCAGTATCTATATCCGTCCCGCGGTACAGGTCCCGTGGAGTGACCTGGAACGCTTACTTGGTTCTCTGGAAGCCCCGGCGCTTGTGCTAGGGGACTTCAATGCACATCACTCGGCCTGGGGAAGCCGAAGGACGGACAGTAGGGGACGGAGGTTGTTAGAGGCAATGGAGAATAATAACATGTGCCTGCTGAACAACCGCGAGCCCACTTACATGCGATCCCCAATGTCACTTGATGTACTGGACCTCTCGTGGTCCTCAACCGACATAATTCGCCACTTGTCGTGCGCTACGGACGTCGACACTAGAGGTAGCGATCATTTTCCTCTATATATTTCGCACGACAGACTGCCCCTCTCAGCAACTGCTGGACTGATTTCTTTCACAAACTGGAGACGTTTTCGTGCGGGCCTCAGAACATCTGTGCACACCGGTATGTCCCCAGAGGCTCTCTCTCAAGCAATTACCCGCGGTATTCAGCACGCGGTGGTCATGTCTAAAAGGGTAACAGGCCATATCGGCCATTCCCCCGCTATTAATCACCTTAGAGCATTACGTCGCCGAGCAGAAAGAACGGCTCGTCGGACAGGGCAACTTACGGACATTGTGGAATACCGCCGGATGAAAGCTAAAGTAACACGAGAACTTAAAAACGAGGACAGGAAGCGTTGGCGTAAGTTTTGCCACCACCTTTCACCGTTCGATCCGGCCACGAAGATCTGGCGGACAATCCGATCTCTGAAGGAGGCGCCCCCTCAAAAGAATCCTCTCGCGGCCTTGGCTATCGTTCAGCGTGTAGACGAGAACACGCTTGCGACGGACTTCTGTGTGGTACTAACGACTCCGGCGGCTGCCTCGACCACGCCCCTACACCACAGTTTTGTCCACAGCTTGACGGCTGAACTTCACCACGACTGGCCCCGTACCCCGGAAGTTATGGACCGCGACTTCACACTAATCGAGCTAAAGGCAGCGTTGAAACTTGTGAACGCCAGCTCGTCCCCTGGGCCCGATAAAATCACCTATGCCGCCCTACGAAACCTTGACGGGCGGTCACTCCAAGCTCTCCTTCATGTCTATAATACGTCTTGGCAACAAGGATCTTTACCACATACATGGAAGCAGGCCTTGGTTGTTCCCATCCTGAAACCAGGCAAGCCCCCAAATGCCCTATCCTCCTTTCGCCCGGTGAGCCTGACAAGCTGTGTGGGGAAACTGATGGAGAGAATGGTTTTGCATCGCCTCGACTGGTGGCTCGAAAAACGACGTGCGTTCCCTCACGAAATGGCTGGATTTCGTCGCCACCGAAGCTCCATGGATCCAGTTCTCGACCTAGTCTCTACAGTTCAACATGCTCGAGCCCATCGACGGATCGTCCGATCGGTCTTCCTCGACATCAAGCGCGCCTATGATACCGTCTCGCACATTTGTGTGCTGCATGCCTTGCGCTCGTTTGGAGTATCCGGTCGGCTCTTCATCTGGCTCCAAGACTTCCTTACGGACCGAACTGTCGCTGTCCGTACGTCCCAAGGCCAAAGTCCTCAGCATCCTGTTCCCCAAGGAGTCCCCCAAGGAAGCATTCTCAGCCCGACACTCTTTAACGTGGTGATGGCCGGCCTACAATCAGTAATTCCTCGCAAAGTGTCGTTCTCCGTGTATGCAGATGACGTCGCCCTTTGGACAGTAGGAAAATCACGCCCGGCTCTCCAGCGCCGCCTGCAGCTCGCTTTAAACAATATCCATACGTACCTGACGCACCTCGGGATGGACCTTTCACCCGAAAAGTGTGTCGAGCTCCCTTTCACGCGTAAAGCTATGGCCAATTTCCCACTTTGGCTTGGCTTAAAGAAGCTAGAACCAGTACGCTTTCACCGCTTCCTTGGCGTGGTAATCGACTCGGACTTGCGCTGGGCTCGGCACATTAAACACCTTGAAACTAAAGTGCAGCGATGGCTCCCCGCAATCCAACATCTTTCTGGCCCAGGATGAGGCTGTGATCAGCGTTCCCTGCTCGCGGTTCACGCGGCATTGGTGAGGGCAACTGTGCTTTACAGCCTTCCTATTCTCCACAGGATATCAACAACTTCATTAAATACGCTTCGGGCATTGTTTGCTCGAAGCCTTCGTCGATGCCTCGGAGTTCCAAGAATGGCTGAAACACGACAAGTACTGGCTGAAGCTGGTGAGCTCCCGATTGAAGTTCTCCGTGAACGGGAAACGGCTCAGCACTACCTCCGTTTGCGTGCTCACATTCCCCGCCACCCGCTACTCAGGAAAATTCGATACCGCCCTGGAAGCGACTTCTATCGAGTAGCGCAGAGGACACGCCAGACTCTCACTGGCTTCATAACTAAGGACACTATACCGCCGGAAGCCCCCTGGTCTCTACCGGTACCGCCCACTTTTGTACGCCTCCCAAACCTTCTGCAAAGAAGAGATCAGGTCCCCCCTCAAGTCCTCCGAGCCCATTTTCATGCTCTGGTAGACGAGAAGTTTTCTACGTTTACGGCAGCATATACTGATGGCGCATCCCGAAACAACAAGTCCGCCTCAGCCTTCGTCATTCCATCCGAAGGCGTCGTGCACGGAAGACGCCTTTCACATCCAACCTCCTCCACAGCTGCGGAACTCTATGCCATCCTTTTCTTTCTACAACACATCGCTGATTTTCCACCCCGGGAATGGGCAGTCTTTACAGACTCCAAATCTGCACTTCAAGCAATTGAAACTTCCGGCATATGAGGCCCATCCGCACCCCTAGTCACAGACATGTTAATGGCTTACCACACTATCTACGCCACAGGCCACAGGCTAGTTCTCCAGTGGGTTCCAGCCCATTGTGGTGTCGTGGGGAACGAGCAGGCCGACAGCGCCGCAGAAGCAGCACTCTCGTCTCGGAACTGGACCCGTATTGTTCTGCTCAGAGGCGACCGCCGTTCAATTCTGCGACGTCTAGTGACACCCCTGGCTTCCCGCCAACGGACAACCGACATTCTTCCCCCCTCTATGTTGAACAGAGTTGATCCCACGCTCGCTTTCCGCATGCCACGAAACACATCTCGTCAGGATGCTGCCTTAATCCACCGCATGCGCCTCGATGTGGCCTTTACAGCTCAGTGGCGTTACCGCTTGAGACAAATTGATTCTCCCACCTGCTGCCACTGTGGTGCTCTTGAGGATCTGGAGCACATTCTTCTTCATTGCCCTCACTACGAACCTTCCCGAACCACACTCTCCGAGTCTCTTCGTCAGCTGGACTCTCGCCCTTTCTCCCTACCGAAATTGCTTGGTCCCTGGCCCAATCCAGCCCAGCAACGCTCTGCGCTCAAAGGTCTTCTCACATTTCTGGACACCATCGAACTTCGATCGTTATTATAAAGGGGCACGTTATTTTATTCCCCCCATTCCACCAAGCACTGGGGTAGAGTATCGCCTGTTGCGATGAAACTCCCCACTCTCCAAGGCCGAAAATAAAGTTGTTGTTGTTGTTAATCTCATCTAGAGATTAGAGGGAGTGACCAATAGCAGTCGGGTCTAGTGATGAGTGGAAGTGACCAATTGCAGTTCGAGCCTGTTAGGGCGCTCTAGACATAAGTGACCAATGAGAGGCCTGTAGTCAGATGGGCCAATGACCACAACCACTTGCAGTTAGATGAGCCAGATGGCATCTACCAAGGGATCTGAGTGACCAATGAGCGCAAGAGATGACCAGGACTAACGATCTCTCTGATGCAGCTGAACCAACCCACAGCTGGACCAGGAGGCTGTTGTTCCAAATAAAGGTTGAAATCAACAATTGTTGTGTCTTGTCTGAAGCGGCTGCCTGGTGCCGACAAATTCATGCTAGCCAATCACTGTTCAGTAGCGTGAAACAATCGGGGCCAGCCATCGGTAGGCTTCGGTGTGAAGGGCCAATCAGCAGACATAGCGTGGTTCGGCTTAGAAGTCTGAATCAGTAGGACCAATCAGCATGAAGTGGGTGGAGCCAGTAAAGAGTTCTGTCACAAGGTAAGTAGCGTGGACCAATCAGGGGCCAGCCCATTGGTAGGCTTATAATGAACCAATCGGTGTGAAGGCCCAATCAGTAGGCTTAGTGTGGTTTGGCTTAGAAGTCAGTAGGCTTAGAACGGACCAATCAGCATGAAGTGGGTGGAGCCAGTAAAGAGTTGTGCCATCTGGTGCCAGTGGACTTAGAACGGGCCAGCGAGGGCCAATTGGTAGGCTTAGACTGGGGACGACCAATCAGAGAATTTAGAAAAGCTGGGAGAGTGATCAGCAGGCTTAGCGTGGACTGGCTTAGAAGTCAGTAGGCTTAGAATGAACCAATCAGCATGAAGTGGGTGGAGCCAGTTGCGCCATGAGGTAAGTTTGGACATCTGAGATAAAGCCACAGCGGAGACGCTGCCGAGCGGGGGGGCGCTAACGAAGGCTATGTTCAGCGGGCTTAATCAGTGGGCTTAGAACGAGGGCCAATCGATAGGCTTAGATTGGGGACGGCCAATCAGAGGGCTTAGAAAGTCTGGGAGAGTGATTAGTAGGACCAATCAGCGGAGCCGGTTCATTAGGGGCGGAGCTCAGCGATCGGCGTGCACCAATCAGTGTGAAGGAGCCAAGTAGTTAGCATAAAGGGGCAGAGTTAACCAATCAGTAGGCTTAGCATGGGCCAATCAGCGTGAAGTGGGCGGAGCTAAGCAACTAATTAACATAGAGGGTGGAGCTACGATTGACCAATCAACGATCAGTAGGCTTGGCGTGGACCAATCAACGTGAAGTGGGCGGAGCTAATGGCTGCCAATCAGATGGCTTTGGAATTGGCTTGTGTTGGCTTAGAACTGGATTGTTTTGGCTTAGAACTGGATTTCGGCTTAGAATTGGATTATAACTGGATTGGAATTGGATTAGAGAAAACTCTTGGCTATAGGACTTCTAATTATACTACTGTCAGTCAGGTAGATAGGAGAATCGAACATAGCCTAACTCTAATATAGGCCGGATGTACCGTTTAAAAATGTATAACAGAACAGTCTTGCGCATATCAATGCGAGGGCTACAGCATCGATGAAGGACGCTCAGAGCCTTGAATGCCTTGACGCTCAAGCAGTCAAAGTGATGGGACCAGCATAGAGTGTCATCGTATCTTAGACACAGGTATTTTACCATGCGCACCTGGCGGACAGATTGCAGTCCCACCGTTAAATCGATATAGAGGGCCTCACGCTAGTGGGAAGACGAGAATAGCAGACTTAGGCCCGGTTTCACCAACGCTGGTTAACTTTGAACCAAAATCAACATTTTACAAACGTTAGTTGGTAACATGATGAATGTTTCAGTAACAATAAGTCCTTTTGTGAAGCACAGTTAAGCGTTAAATCCAAGTTAAGGGGCCGTTGATCTTGGTTCAAGTGTTAATCGGCGCTGGTGAAACGTTGAGAGATAGATGGTGGACAGAAGTCAACCACGCAGGCAAGGTGCTCATATAGGTCTGCAGCTTCGCGTACAACTCTAGGAACGATGGTGCCGAAGCGAAGAAGGCAATGTCGTCGGCATACGTCATCGCGAGGACCTCAGGGTCAGAAGGGAGAGAGCTCATGAGAATGTTCAATAGAATCGGCGACAACACCGAACCTTGGGGGACGCCTCTACCATGGGGGTACGCTGTGGAGACAAATCGGTCACGTGAAGATACGATCAGAGAGAAAGTTCACAAGCCAAGCAAACAGATACGGAGGAGTGGAGGTGTCTAGAAGCCTCTACAGGAGCACAGCAGGCATGACACTGTCATAAGCTTCGGCAATGTCCAGGGCAAGAAGTGCAGAAAAGTGTCCTATCTCACGTGCCAGGCGAATCTGACTCTTAATGTTCGTATGAACGAGACATATAGAACAGTGAAGGCGAAAGCCTATTTGATGCACACTAAGAATGTCACAGGACTCTACATGGGGAAGAAGTCGGCGTTTAATAATACGCCCAAAAGTCTAGCAGCACAGATGTCAAAGCAATAGGTCTAATACTGTCCAGTGTAAGGCCATTGGAAGGGCCTTACACTGTACAGACAAGGACTGGAGAATACGCGCCACCTTCCAGGTAGAGGCCGAATCCATGCATATTGAAGAGACGTATTGACAAGATTCAAGATAGCCGGTCAGTGTTTGACCCACAGGTATTTCACCGTGGCAGCAGAAATTCCATCGGGTTCAAAGGCTGTTCCAGGCAAGGCCTGCACCACGACCTCCAACTCGTCGACTAGAAAAAGCGCAAAGATAAACCTTTAGCAACTTCAAGGGGCGCCTTAGACTCCGTGTCCTAGAGGATAGTGAGGTCTGAGGAGATACCAGATGAAGAGGAGCCAAGCAACGCAGCCTATGTAGCGCTTTTCTACGATCCGGTTCAGCGAGGAAGGTGTTGCGTCCGGAGTAAAAGTAGCGCTTTGCCGCAGCAACAGAGCGCTTGAAGAGATATTATAAAACTTCTTCCACTCAACCGAATTAGAGCTTGTTGGTTTGTTTGTTTCTTCTTCGTTGTGTACACAGGATCAGCATATGTATGGCAACGGCTTATGACTGCCGAAATACGTATTTCGAGAGTCATTGATTTTAATGATCTGAAGTATTCACATGAAACGTGTGCGGATGACGACATCCCTAAGTGGATTAACTGCAACGCGCAGACAATGACCACCAACATAGGAGGTCCGAGAACGACCGTTTGTTCATGCACGCACGCGAGCTTTACACGGAAAAAGAGGAAGAGTTACGTTGAATACCTTGCGATAAACGCTTCCGCGCTCACGGTTCCCGTGGCCCCATCTATCGTCCGATCTGAGTCTTTCCGCGCAGACTACATGAATTTCCGAGGACGTAGCCCAATAATGCTATGACATTAAAAATTCTCAGACCGGCTTACGGAGGGAGACTCAAATGACCTCTTTACGGGGGGGGGAAGGGGGGGGGTACCATTCCGTGCGGCCGATGCGTTTCAAATGGCGGCTGCAAAACGGGAACATTACCCGTGAGGTCTGTGAGAATTATCCCAACTCGGACAACCAGAGAGTCTGAACATAGAGGCAGTGAACGAACGAATGTTCTTTAACGCGTTAACTTCATCGTCATTTCCCTGTAGATCTTTCTTTTAGGGTCTAGCCAACCCTAGTCGTAGATCGGTTGTTCTTTACGTTACTGCGTTTGCGAACATGAAATGAGCTCCCCTGTACATTTTGGCACTCGTGTGATATAATGTACTTTTCACGTTGCATATCTCCGAGATGGGTGGTGGTAATAGAGTGCTAAAACGACATCCCGCAATCAACGCAGACAGAAGCATCACAAAACTTACCCTTGCGGCGATTTCGGAGACGTATTCTATATTACTACCACATTATACCCACTATAACAATATGTATTTCAATAACAAATAGATTTAATGTCGACAGCTCAATAGCGTAATACGGAACGAAGAAAATCTGCTTGGTTTTGCATTTGGTACTAGGTCTGTAACAGCGTCAGTGATATCCGAAGAGGCCTTACATCATCAAGCGCATTTTTCCAATGGATTCATGAAAGAGCCTTCGGGGCATTCGAAAGCATCCTGAAACTCGCGCAAGTGTTTCAAGATGGCATTCACCTTGTGCTTGTTTCGGCTTTGCCCGCAAGCGTTCACTGCGTACAACACGAAAAACAGCTGCTTAGCATCGAACTGTTCTGCCCCGTGTAGCCGGTGATCGGGCAAAAACTTCAGAACGCCTCTCAAGTAGCTGCGTAGAGATAGACGAATAGCCTGAAAAGAATAATAGCAACTTAACATCATATTGATTTTCATGTGCCTTTATACGCATGCCATGCCTATTTAATGCATGCACACGAGCCACTGGCGTAGCCAGCAAGATATTTTGAGAGGTGTTCTACGGGAACTCTATATGGGTGAGAGGATTCCGTCCCCGGTTTCCCTCTAATGCACTACCAAATACGCTACCCCCCTCAGGTTACGCCACTGACACGAACTGTTTTGCCTGTCTCCGTTGCGCCATCGCCGTATTGCACCTTGATGAAGACAAAATCAAGCGATAATGATTAAATCTCCCATGGCATTCTTTCGGTGGCGGAATATGTTCAATATGAAACTGTGCAAAGCATTAATGTCTGTCTGAGAGCAAATTAGGAGGGCGCAGGCGTGACAACGTACTCTGACTAATTTCATCGCGTCTGAGGAACACAGATACAGAACAAATCGAGGCTTGTATCTGTTTCGTTTTCTGTGTTTCTGAGACTGAGAAATGTTGCGTCTAACATTATTATACCGGCAAATGTCAATGTCACGAGACATCCCCGATGCTTTCCCGCGTTCTTTTCCACATGTCATTACTCGAGCAGTAAGGCACAGCATCCATCCCAAACGCAAGCGGCGGTATCGTTGTCGCAAAGAGGATCCCACTCGCCTCCGCCTGTACTGGCTAACACATCAAGAGGGTGAAGCCTAGGATACAAGTTCGACCTCGGGCTAGGGACGAGAAACATGAGAATGAGCGCCGCCCTTGCTGACGTACGTCACAATGACGCGTAAAAACGTCATAGCCAGGCAGAGTCTCCGCTGTTTGGTGCAACTTTTTTCGTTTGTGTGTGTGTGTGTGGGGGGGGGGGGGGAATGTGCGTTTCTTTTCTGTTCAAGCAATAATTTACAGACAGGTAGCCCTGCACTGATACTTCCTAATTTGTCCTTGTACCGAGCTTCCCAGGACCCGGATGGCTTCATTCCTGATTAAATAATTTGAATGTTCCATTATATTAGCGTCTCTCGATACATTTCTGCAAACGATGGTCGCACATTTAACACGTTTACAGATGCTTTCCTGTTGTATCCATTTAACGTATGATGACAATGTAACATGTTTTGTGGTAGCTTACCACTATATCGGATGCCGTGGCTCCAGACGGTAAATCTCGTTGACGCAGACACTCCATCATACCATCATAGAACCCCACCAGTTGTTCAGTATCACGAAAGTCTCGCGTCATTTCCACAATACGCTGATACAGCACGGACAGCACTCTTGGCCCAGCTCTTGGAATGAGGAATACCCTAATGCTGTCATCTTCCGGATGCAGGTAAACGTTGACGATTGATAGGGCAGGAACAAAAAGTGTCTGATTGCGGAGCAACTTTGGTTGGGATATGAAGAGACCAATCTTTTCGTGCTTGTTTGTGGAACTTCGGAGCCACGAGTAAAAGAACGGAAGTTGCAGACGACGCTTGTCAACGTCTGGTTCTCTCGTGCTTGTAGGCGAAAACAGAGAGATCGTGATATTCGCCACTCTTTCGAGGAACAACGGTGAGGATATATTGGAACGAATCTCTTCTATAAGGACTGCTTTCAAGTTGTTGAGCACTTCCTTTACCTTCCCCAGCCGATGGCCGAAGTAGGTTTTCTCAAACAGCACCTCGGCAAGAAGCCCCGGATCAAACCGGTCGAGGAACCTAACGCAGCTCGTGTTCGGTGAAAGAGCAACTCGCCTTCCAGGAACACGGGCGTAAGCGAAACTAGCTAAACGTTTTCTACGCCAGTCATCTGCAATAAGAGGTGTTAATGCCATCAGCATCCGAAAGACGATATAGTTCATGACGGACGACGCTGGTGGCATGTTGGGTCGGACAACTGGATAGCATATTTGACGATGTTTCCCATCCATTGCGGAGTTGAGAACATTAGACCAGTGTATGAAGTTTTCCACCGATGACGACTTTGGGTTGCAAGAGGGTTTGTAAGATTCGGTAAGCCAGAGAGCAACAGAAGAAACTGATCTATCTGTTGGGGGTATTCGCTTTCCCATCAGAAACCAAACAAGTTCGGTGAACCGTTCGTTCAATAAAGAAAAGTATGAGCTGGGTAGGCCGTCCGGTAGCTTCTCCCAATTGATGAGTAATGTATAACCCGTATTTGTAAACCTAAACAACGTATCTGTCCCCAGTTCCCGGTACACCGAGCCGATGGATGTTGATATTTCTTCTTCTGTATCTCTCACGGGTTCGGTGTAGGGCCAATCTTTGGTGTTGGTGAGTCGCATGTAGGTGTTAGCTATGGATTCAAAGAGACGACTAGATGGGCCGACGCAACTTTTGAACGCAAATGAAGGCAGGGATGAAGGGAATGTTTTCATGAGAGCGGAAGCGGCCATGGATTCGAGGGAGTCAAGCACATCGTCGTCGGTATGGTTCCACAAAGAGCAAGCGAATCCAGCAAAATTGTCGCATGGGTTTATTTCCCGTGACACAAGCTGCGCGATTGCTTTGCCCAGTTGTTGGCACGGTGGACGTAAGCAAAGAAAAGGAAACGCCGTACTCGTCGAAGGTTCTCTCACGACAATCTTGACTTCAGGCAACTTACGATGCTGCTGTATTTCAACGGCATGGGACGTGTGTAGCATAGTGGGTAAAGTCGTATTGATTGCAAGACCCACCACGGGCGGTTCTGTGTACTCGAAACTGTCCAAATTGTCTACGGTGTGCAGACTCTCGCTGAGGAAGGAGAGCCCGATAGTAATTCCCAGAAAGACCGTGCTTCCAACGATTGCAAGACGCGGACACGTAGTATCGTCTTGTCCTTGCCCGCGTTCTGGTGCGGAAACGAAGATCACTTGCCTTGAGGACTCCATGGTTCTGTGCAAGGATTTATACAGGGCTCACAATAACAGGGCTGCGGCATTTAGCAGATATTCCTCTTCTTCCTTCATCATCCAAGGGAGATTGGCCAGGGCTAAGCTATGGCTATATCCGAATGCATGCAGAAGCGCTCTACTTGAAGTTATTCTTTTTCTTCCTTGGTACCCAGCTTGTCGTCTTTGTCTCTCTCTTTTTTAATACGGTCAAATTACCCACGTCACCAGGAACTGCCACGAACTCCAATTTATGTTTTAATAGCAATAAATAACAAGACCGAATCACAGAATTTCATTGATACTGACGCCACAAGAATCCGGCTGGTGTCTCGCGTTTTCAAGCACTGGGGCAGTTTTGGTGGAGCATTGAGCTTATACGTTTGTTTCATGATAACTGTGATCCTGGTCCTGTAATACTTGTGTGTACTAGGCTTCTATTACTATTAACCAGTGTTGGGTAGTAAGTAAGTTACAAGTCACTTCTAAATGTAACAAGTTACCGCTTTTGGTTAAAGCAACTGTAAAACGTAACTGTAACTAAGTCTACGCAGATATAGCAATGATTTTGACGCGTCAGTTCCATTGTGTTGTTTTCTCGAAACTTCGAATACCCTGCCATTTTTCCCAACCAGAAATTCCACGAATTTTCTGAACTCATGAGCCGCCCCGCATGGTGCGTATTTGACGCACAGCGCAAAATCTCGTACGTCGCCGGTGCTCGTAGCGCATGATTCAGTCAATCAGAGCAGATTTGATATTTCACGCAGTACTCAGTTCAGAGGCGTCCATAGCAACCAATGGGAGTGCAGAAAGACATTTCTGCCGTCGATCTACAGTCCTATAGAAAAAAAGAGGAAGCGACCTACATCTTTTTTTAGCTTTAACGAAGAAGCTGCAGAAGACACAGGAAAACAAGAAAGTAATTTGTCAGGTGGAGAAGAAACCCCTTTTATGGGATATGCAGCGTTCTAACAACAAAAATGTACATTTCAATGCCATGCTGTGGGAAGAGGTAGCGGCAGCGGTGGATTCTTCTGGTACCGTGCACTCACACGAAAGATTCGCAAGATGCGAAAAACGTCATAGCTTTCTGCTGTCACGTGAGCGCGAGTGCTCAACGTCAACACCACCTAGATAGAGAAAGCCTGCTTACTCGTCTACGTGACGTAACAACTACGAGTCAGGCAATTAGGAACGTGCTTTCAGCGGTCGTAACCATGAAGACGAGCCATCGTTGGCATTCATGAGCAGCGACTGTTGTCTGCCAGTAAACGACCCCGTACTAATGGGAAAAGGAAACAAAACCGTGACATGGTCCCATATTTTTCGGAAGACTGATTGAAGCGTATTGCGCTTTTAATGTAGAGGTTCAAATTTGGGAAGTTAGCTGCAATCATTTGCGAATTTCGCAGAACGGCGAATCGCGGTAGCAGACGAATTCTGACTTTATATGTCCACGTAGCGAAGGAGGGAGAGGAGGGAACAACCAGGCTTTTTGCATCTAGGTGGCGTTGTCAACGTCGTGTACTCATGTACGCTGTTAACCGTGGGCAATATCCTGCGATACAGCCCCACGATATTCCGTAGTAGACGGCAGGAAAAAGACGCTGAAGGTGGCATCTGCTCAGTGTGCAGTACGCCACTTCCGATATTCTGCACCGTGTGAATGCTCATCATAACAAGGGACGGAACTTGGGCTCTATGAGCAGTGTTTTTCTTTTTTTCTTCCACTAGAATCTTCCGTGCGGATGTCGCTCTTGTGAATACACGGAAGTGGTGGATGCGCATACTCCAAACCCGTTGTGTACGCAGCTGCGGGATCTGCGCCTCATGCGGATTGGGACGCGTATTTCGGCACGATGCGTGCCGTGCAGCAGTGCCTGCGTGCATGCGTGCCGTGCCGTGCAGTCCTCACTGATGCGTTTTGACGCACAGGCATCCGTTCCGTTGGCACGCATCCTCAGTGCTCAACGCAGCGCAATGCGTTGACATGTTCTCACTGCCACGGACCTACGTCCGTCGGTTGACGGCAGATGACACATGTGGTCGACCAAGCGCACCAAGGTGGGTTCAATGCATGCCCATACAGCACAGACGGAGGCACTACGATTGAACATCGTATTTTAAAAGCGTTTTGTTTGTGGTGTCTCGATATGAGATACGAAAACGGTGACGCTCAGCGATGCTTTCGCTGGATTTCTTGTCACCCAGTATTCCTCGGCGACGCTACTCTTGCAGCAGAAATTGAAGGAGACAAGAACACACCTGTTCTCACGCCGCACTGCCTTTTTATAATCTATAGCCTCGTCTTGTTACCTCCATTTCGCTGCATTTATTGCACTGCAATGCCAGCAGGGCAGCACAACATACACAAAACCACACAACGTTGCTCCGTTGGTCGCCATTGCTGTTTACCTACCAAGTGCAAACTGCGCAAGCGTCAGGTTCGCCGCTCTGATTGGTCTCCTTGCTGCGTCGAACGCACTGCTGTGCGGAAAAGTTGAGCCGACGCGAACTCTTCTACGTCCGTGCGTGGGAGCTCTCCGTTAGCTCGTTGTCATGGTAACTGACGGATACCGGCCAACGGAACGGATGCCTGTGCGTCAAAACGCATTAGTGAAGACAAACCTTTTTGCGCAGCGCGTTCGTCGCTGAAACACGCACCATGCGGGTTTGCCTTTAAGGGGTAAGGCTGATATAGTAAAAATAAAACGTTGAAAAATAAATCTTTTGGAACATCGACTTCCAAAATAAACTTTTAAAACTAAATCGTGTAAGTACCAACGTGGTCGAAATAAACTCTGCAAAATAAACTGCTCGAAATCGACGCGTCGAAATAATTTTTCTCAATCTCTTGTCCAACTTGTCCAACCTCTCAAATTTGTGGACAGCCGAAGCTTTCTACGTCCACGTCGGCAAATAGTACGCTTTTCACTCTTGGAATAACCATTCATCTGCGAACGATAACTCCGCTCTACTGGAAGTAGGTTTTGTGCGCATTATCCGTGACTATACGTACTTCGGATGACATCGTTCTCTCCCCTGATCCGCTGAAAACGGGAGGCGTACGCCATTTTTGTGCCATTATGCAGTTCATAATTTCCACAAAAACTAAGTACGCCCCCCGTTTTCATCAAATCAAGGGAGGGAACGTTGTCATTCGGGATGATGGCTGGCCCGTGAGGCTGTTTCTAGAGAGTGGTTTCCCTGTAACTGCTATTAGCATTACCATGCTACATTGTTCAACTACTCTATTCATTGTGTTGTAGCGAATTCCGAGAGAGCGTAATAAAATCACCTTCGATCAGCAAGGCTGTCTCCTGTCTTCCTTTTTAGCGCAGCTAAAGTGTGCTATTGTTCTGGAGTAGACTAGATTACTAGACTTCTTCAATGCAGCTAAAAGACGGATATCCGCTCTTGCAGCGACGTCACAGCAACACAAGGACGGCAACATATGTTTCTTGCCTGGGTACATATGAGTCCGACTTTACCGCTCCCCAACCGTTTCCAAGTCACTCATGCCGCGTTTCGCGTATCATTGCTGTCTGCATGGAGTACTGTGATGTTGCACCACTTTACACGCTTCGTCAATTATGGCAATCCGTCATTGCATAGCGCTGATCTACCGTGTATAGTATTAAATAAACTTTGCTTCGCTATGGACATTCTCATCGACAGCGATTCCCTCTTGACTATTAGGTAGCAATGGCATCTGGACTGCGCATGACACTTCTAATTTGGGGCCTAGTACATTCCTCTAGCATAGTTAGTATCCCTGAGGAAGACTCAACCTTAGAGGAGCATGGAATGCACTTCGAAGATATATTCTTATACCGTGTGATATGAACATGCTACCTTCAGGAACCGACACGCAAATTATTGCCTTCAGCAAGCGCGAATTTCCCGAGATAATTAGTTTACAAGATTGCCCGAATCAGCGGCGACCTCGCCCATGCTGCTGCGACGTCTGGTGACATCAAGTCCGTCAGCCCTTTTGAGTGACTGCCGAGAATAGTCTGCTATAGCGAGAACGATCAGTCGAGACGGGCGGCACAAAATGCAAAAAGAAAGAGGAAAGAAAGCGTCACTGACTGAAAGAAAGAAGGTGACTGATTGACTTGACGCGCCGACGGGCAGCCAGTATTTCCGAGAAGAGCTCCTGCGCGCCACCGTCATATTCTCTTTTTTTGTGTGTGTGTGTGTGTGTGTGCGCGCGCTTTTTGGGGCTTCTGGTCCTAATTTATGCTTCTTGCGCGCGCGCGTGTGCGTGTGTGTGTGGTTTCATGCTCTGAGATGGCCCATGCTCGGCTTCGGTGTGTTCTGCACGCGCACGACGATCGCAGGTTAACTGCAGCATCTGTTCCGCAAAGATTTAAAAACCCGTCTAGTGGACGGCTTTTAAAAAGTATGCGTAAGGGGACGAGTGAATATCGGCGCGGCGGAAGCGGATATAACCGCGTCAGCTGAGATGAAACAAAGACAGCGCATGCGCAGAGAACTGCCGTCGTCACACGAGTTAGTCGGGCCGTCAGTCTGCTTTCTCAGTTTTTGTAAATGACGAGAGATGTTTCTTCCCCAGTTATGGACATAGAGTTCGGGGGTTTCCGTCGCGAGAAAACTGAGCGACGGCACAGTGGTCGGACCTTTGCCCACCTAAGGGTGCATCGAACTCTCGACACACGGCACACTACATTTAACGTCCCTCGCGGCCCCAGTGATGGACAGAACTCACGTTTTATCACTTGGAGTAGGACACCTGTAGCGTAGTCTCCATTTTGAACGATTCCACCACCCAGGCAGCACACAAACTTGGTCCATTATTGTCGGGACACTGGAACTACCGGTCCTATAAGGTATCCTATTGTTCCAGTAATTGTTGCAGCAGGGGAATATGGGTCGACGATTGCCAGCAACCGGTGAATATTGACTTGTTGGAAATGTGGTCGCCAAACAGCCAGCAAACAGGCGATGTTGGCTGAAGATGGGTAATGTGATCTACATGTAGCCGAGAACCAAACAATATTGTCTGTAAGTGGGCGATGTATCTATATATGGCAGTCGGCAAAAGAATATTGCTTGAACACTGGCAACATAGCTTGCATATAGCCGCCTGCCAAACAATATTCCATAAAAGTGGGAAATGTGGTCTACATATTGCCGGCGGCCAAACAATAATTGGATGGAAATGAGAAATATATTGTGTACCTGTAGCCGTCGGCAATACAATATTTTATGGAAACGGGCAATATGGGCAATATAGACGCCGGCCAAACAATATTTCATGAAAGTCGGTTCATGTGGGTCCCAAAGTGGGCATATATTGGATAGATCGGATGTCACTATTCGCCCGAGTTTGCAACTGCAAACTGCTCCAAGAGTGCTCGAGTATCGGCACGCCTACTTTCGGCTCAGATATGGCTACTGTATTTCCCAAACTGTACCAACTGGGCCAATCCTGGCATACAATTTACTCCACGATAGGCAAGCTTGAGCGACGGGCAAGACACGCAAACACCACAGCACGAAGGCTCGTAGCTTTTGAGCCTTCGTGTTGTGTTGTTTACGTGTCTTGCCCGTCGCTCAGGCACCATGGAGTTTCTCCACCAGCTAGCCTGCATCTAGGTTATTCTATACATACAATCTGTCCCATAGTTGTCCAGCGTGGGATTAGTTTACATTGTTGTGCAGCAGGATGCAAATACTGGTCCGACTGGCCAAATGTTGGCAACACTGGCCCAATTTTACTAATGAAATCCTGCCCTAGAACGGCAAAATATCGACATCCCCTCATTCAGACCCCATATTGCCACTGCAGTTCCTGCAAAGGTGTAAAACATCTCTGGGTAAGTAATGGGTTGTGATGATGTGATGTGAGGTGACATATCCAATACGAAACTGAATACCATGTACGAATGAATACCATAAGCATTCGTGGGGCATTTTGCGAGGGCTAAAACGCAATCATCACGCCGTTACGGGCCCGCTTCGCTCCCTCGTCCTTCCCTCGCATTGGGCTTTTTTACGTTCTGTGTCTGTTCTAATGCGGTGCCGAACAAAAACCACTGAACCTTGGCCTGAATAACAAGCCTGTTGAGATACCCAGTGTGAGCCCCTAGGCGTCTTGTTTTTTAGTTTTTCTTTTCAGCACGAACGTAATTCAGATCATAAGCCTATCAGTAACGCAGGAAACACTAAAAAAGTAAAAAGATATGGAATGCGATAACTGCTGTGGCAAACCGGTACTTGGATGTGGTCGTGCCATTACTATACCTTGATTGGGCCTGTGCAGACTTCCCATTTGTCCAACATGGGATACACCGAGATAACCAATATTTGTCCAGCAGGGGACAGACATTCGGGTGCTGCCTGGGCAGGTACTACACAGTTTTATTTATATGCCTAACAATGCGGCGACTTTATTTACTTGACAGTTTTGAAAACGGTAAGCACTACAATGACGAGCATCAGACTCAATGAGGCGGGTGAGGCTGCAGACGAGATGCTGACGCAGAAGCCGAGCTCATACTTCAGTCGCTGCTCTTCCAAGATTCGCTGCAGAGTCGGCAGGTGGTCGTGACAGCCAGTTGCTTGCATGGCAAATACTAAACACGAGTTGTAGCTCCGCAGATCACTGCGAACAGAACAACAGGTATTTGTCCTGACGTCACTCAAGCATTGTAATATAATTTAGGCAATGTAAACCATGCAGCGCAAACCTGCATAATGTCGCTGCGAACTTCGTTCTTGTTTCGACGGAGCCGTTCTTCAGGGTCAAATCTGGCGGCCACAGTGTCACGAGTTTCATCAAGGTGACGTTACATTTCTGCACTTCGCTCTCAAGGTCTCTGATGCTGCACGGAGCTGCATGATTGAACGAGAAGCTATACAGCATGTCTAACACAACGCAACACCGAGCGACACCATCTATTCACATCTAATGAGCATTTACAGAACCTGAAAGCAGACTATCCACTGTACTGAATATTGAGGGCCTTTCGCTCCCGATGCGAATGTTGAGAAGCAGTCAGAAAGCATACTTTTCCAAAAAGTAATTTGTGTAGTACCTCTATGTACTACCAAAAAGAGCTCGCGCCCTTCAGACTTGCGATGCCAGTACACTTGTGAACGGCGTTCTGAGGATGAAGATATTTGGGTGCGTGGAGAGTGCGACAGTCGCGAAGTAGAGCGGAGGACGAAGTGCCTGATCCAATAAAACATTTACTCTTGGCGAACTTGCTTGGTCAAAATCTGGGAAAACGCCGAGCGCATGGAAATTGGTCATGTGACAGTTGCCACCCGAACATGAGCGCCATGAATCTACCGGTTTTAGTTGCTCGGGTTACGCTAAGGCGCTACGGGCACCATGGTCTCACATCTTCGTGTTGCGTGCTCTGCTAAGCCACGTGAACTTCGAGCTGGGCAACCCGCTGTCCGGTCGTGCGATACCGGGCGAAAAAAGTGGTATCTGGCAAATTCCAGGGGCTTGGAAAGCGTCACTCGAACATCCAAGATTGCTGCGCTTTGATCAAACAAACATGACATGCTCGGGATCTGGCAAAAAAAAAATGCAACGAAATAACCACCCACCACCAAGCTTTCGTGAATGAGCATGCACTCGTTTAGACTAATTACTATACTCGTCGATTCACATAGTGTCACTGCAGAAAGAAGCACTGAGGGTCATCTACTGTGGTATACAGGGTGTCTCAGTCAAATCCCCGGGTTAAATAATACGCGAACGGGTGCACCACTCGAATAACTTTCCTTTTTACAAGTATCTGTCCGATACCATTGTTGCGAAGTGTAGAGGGTCACCAGTTGTAAGGTAGAGAATTTGGAGTCACAGAAGACAATGAAAGATGAAAGTCACTGAAAAGGTTAGCCAGCTGTAGGACTCGAACCCACATCTTCTGGACTACCGGTAATCCAAATTACGGTAATCCAGAAGATGTGGGTTCGAGTCTTACAGCTGGCTAACCTTTTCAGTGACTTTCATCTTTCATCGTTAATTTCTTAGGCAACTTGAGGCCTTGGATGTGATTGTCCCTTCTATGTTGTTCCAGCCTCAGAACATCAGAACTTCTTTATATTATGAGCCGTGTTTATTTTAGCGCCCGCTTCCTTCGGAACACCAGTTCAGACTGCCCCCCTCGGGACGCGTAAACCGTGTGTCAGGTTACACCGCGCATGTCAGGCGACCACGCATGCCAGGCGACCCCGCGAGTTCGAAGAAATTTACAGCGTCGCGGGTTCACGTGATGGGTCTGGCACGGCGTGTGTCTGTGAAGATGTGGGGTCCGCGAAGGAAGTCGGTTTTCGGGATATAACAGAGAGAGCCTGTCGGCTGCTACACCATCTACAAGCTGAATGAGTGGGAGGCGCTCATTATTTACATAAAAATTCAAATGAGTTTCGTGAGAAACAACTTCTAAAGCAGGGCGCCGTCGGCATTAAAATGGGTGCTACCCCTTTCGGGACTTTCAGTGGACACCTTTTCGATAAAACTCTGCCACCGAAGCGGGTCATTTGTTGCAGTAATTAATTGGTTTCGGTTTACATATTTTTGCCCCGGCTTGTCGCGATGAACCGCAAAGGAGGCTCTTCCAAGGTATATCTAAACTGGTAACGAAAACAAGCAAAATACCAAATCAGACCCATCGGCAAAGCTACCAGCATCAGGCACGAGGGATCCTGGGTGTTGGTAGTAGAGATGATCGTAAACGAAAAAAACTTTGTTCCCCACTCGTGCACATATACGAAATCATCTACCACCCGAGTACATTTCCGTGTCCTGCTCCCTTTGCGCACGTGCCACAGTGGGCGTGTTCATCCGTGATATCTGTATCCGTGCCGTGTGCCCGTGCGTTGTAATCGTCCGTCCGTCCGTTCGTACACTTTTTTGGGTTAAACAGGAAGCGACGTTCACATCTCGGAGCTGATGCAGACCAAGATTTACACGTGTGAACAGATGAATAGAATGCATCCCCTGTTGCTGGCCCCGCGAAAAATTTCGTCATGGGACGAGCGGCCATGATAGCGTGAGTGTTAGCAGGAGTCAGCTGTGCACCAACGATGTCATGTTTTGTTGCAATGTACCTATAATGGCCACTCATTGAATAAATGCAAACGTTTAATCACTACGTGTACGTATAGCTCTAGGTGAGAAATGGACCTTAAGTGAAACTTTCTTAATTTCTGTTTGGAGTTCTGGATAACTGTGTTTCGAATTGATATATTTAATTAAACCTTATATGATTTATTTTTCTGTGTTCTCGTCTGGTGTCGTTGCCTGGGTGAGGAAAAGGGAATACAACACAAACGAAGTGCGCGAATGTAAACGTGCCATGGCTACTTATTATGCACTACTTATTATTCATACTGATGACGTCATCACTGACGTCATTTATTTGCAATGGTAGTAGTCCGCGCAACGGATGGATGGCGCTGACCGTCTTTATCATAGCGTCATTCTGAAGACACAGGGGCCTATGGGAGTTGCGCTACCTGTTTAGATATACCTTGGCTCTTCCACTCTCTTATCCACCAATGAATTACGTGTTCCTGTGCTTACTTCACAACGGGGAGTGCTGAAGAAAAAGTAACAGCGTCATGCAGGCTTCGCCAGTCCCCCACACCGCGTATCTGACTGATATGCCCCCTTTCTCTGTTATGATCGCACGGACGAAACTCAGTTTATACCTCTTTACCTCTTATACCTGTTTTATACCTCTTTATACCGAAACTCAGTTTAGTACCTTGATATCACAGGCTTTCCACTAGCACAGGACTGGCCCAAACGTTTTCTTCAGATGAAAGATGGAAGTATGTGAAAAGGTTAGCCAGCTGTAGAGTTTCAGTGACCAACCTTTTCAGTGACTTCTATCTGTCATGATTAATTTCTTAGGCGCTTTGATGCTTTGTGTGTATTTGTCCTTTCTGTATGTGTTCCAGCCTCAGAACATCAGTTCTCTCACACTGCCCGTTGCGAAGTAAGCTCAAGAACACGGAATTCATTGGTGGATAAGGGGGTGGAAGAGCGTCCTTTTGCGCTTCATCGCGACCAGCCGCAACAAATATATGTAAACCGAAACCAATTAATTACTGCAACAAATGACCCGCTTGGGTGGCTATTTTTATGGAAAGGTGTCCACTCAAGGTCCCAAAAGGGGTAGCACCTATTTTAATGCCTACGGCGCCCTGATTTAGGAGTTACGTTTTTCACGAAACTAGTTCGAATTTTTATTTAAATAATGAGCGCCTCCCACTCATTCACACGGTTCGCAGCTTGTAGGTAGTAGCGGACAGATACTTGTAAAAGGAAAGTTATTTGACTGGTGCACCCGTTCGCGAATTATTTAGCCTGGGGATATAGCTGAGACACCCGGTATATACCACGCGCTTTCAATATTGTTCAAAGTCATAAAAAAAGTATGATGAGGCGTATACAAGTAGGGTTCTCAGTTAACTAATATGCGTTAGTTTCACCGTAACTCGTATTTACCAAGATTGTGCAAAGAATATATTCATCGCATCCGCTGACAATGACTGCACTTTCTGATCTGTTCGCTAAATTTCGCCAAACTCGAGTACTACTAGAGTAGTACTACTAGTACTACTCGAGAAATACTAGATGACAGTACAACATGCGGGGAGCCGTCAGTGCATGAAATGGATGGTAAGTTGAAGTCACCAAGCAGGAGCACAGGTGATGATGGGAAGCGCGTAACAATAATGTTTAAAGCGTCATTATTGACAAATGTACCAGTTGATGAAGGTGGACGGTAGCAAACTCCAACAATCATTTTTTTAGTATACATTTCAATGGTAACCCATATAATTTCTAGCGCAGATGGGATGTCAATAACAAAGGAAGGTATATGTTCGGATGCTGCTAAGAGTACACCTCCACTAATTCTTTGGCCTCTGTCGGCACGATACACAGAGAACACTTTTCCACAATTGAATTATTAATGATTTGAGAAAGTTGCAGAGAGCCAAGTTTCAGTTAAGACGACTATGTCTGCATCAACAGTATCCATTAACGAACACCAACTCGTCACGTTTCTTAATCGAACTTCTGATATTTGTGTACAGAAGGGAAATGGCATTATTATGAACTGTTAGGGTGCCCCTGGGCACCCTAATAATGGACACAAAAGAGCGTATGCCTCCCATTTTCAATAAAACAGGGGCGAGAACGATGTCATTCGGGATTGCGGTTGGCTGGGAGCGTGCTGTGTCGTGAAGTTCATTTTTAAGAGCGTACAGTTAGACACGTAATAGGTTTCTCTGTTGTTATCTCCAGGGTGTCGAACAGAAACGTTTTTCGTTCCGGTTCTATCATAAACGGTCCGGTACTGGTTCTGCTCCGGAGCAAAAAAATAACGGTTCATACCGGTTCCGCTTCTGGTGGGCATATTCATTCCCAGAAAAAAAAAATCAATGTTTCAAAATGTAAACCCGCCCTGTTGAAAAAACTTATATAACTTTCTATGTGTAAAGAAATGAGCAATATGTGTAAAGAAATGAGCTATATGTGAAAGGCAATGAGCAATATGAGAAAGGCAATGAGCAATATCAGCAGCGCTATGGGCAGTATGCCAACGTTATGAGCAGTATGAGCAATGTTATGATCCGCACGGCAAGGCCAACGACGCGCTATGTGCGCAGATATAAGCAATACGAGAAAAGCTATGAGCAGTATGAGCAACGTTATGCGCAGTATGAGCTGCATTTCGAGCATATGAGCAGTATGAGCAGTATGAGGAAGGCTGACCGTTTAGTTAACCAGTTATTCACCTACAAGTGCTGGCGCCACAGCGTCTGGTGGTGGCCTTTCAAGAGACGCTCGTCACAGACTCACAGTCGGCGGGGCCGTAACGGTCGCAGCTCCATTCCCCTTCGTCCGATTCTGTTACAATTTTAGGTGCATATTTCCCGTTCCGATCGTGTCCTACAACATTCTATTTGACTCCTGGATTCTCATCCAAGCCGTCGCGAGTGCCATCTCAGTGCTTGGACGCTTACTGCTTATTCTACCCTGCTTCTCGGAGTCGTCTGGAGGTATTTCGCTCCGCTCTGCGTGGGACTCATTTTCGTCGCCGTCTCCATGCTGTGACAGTGTCTTTGTGCCGTTTCAGTGATCACTGAAGGTGTTTTGTGTGTGTACCTTAGAATCAACCTACAGAAGCCGTGGCAGGTGTGTACGCATTAGAGGTAGGTTGCAGTCCCGTTTTTCCGTTATCGCTCTTTATGTCTGTCGGGTTAGCTGTCTGCAACTACCATATTCGTGCTTTTTTTTACTTTTTGTGGAAAGCGTTCGCTGATAGCCTTTGCATGTCTGTATAGAGTGTTTAAAATAAAGTCGTGCACCAGGGCATACCGAAATCGCACGTTAGCATGCAAAAAAAAAAAAAAAATGTGTATTTGGATGCCCCAAAGTGAAGCATGCCACAAACACTGTGTCAGTAACCCGTTGCTGCAGCGAACAAGTACATGCACTCAGTTTTGCAAGCACAACGCAAACATACTGTTTCAGAACAGCGTTCATTGGACATCACCAGCATTAAAGGAAGGTTACGTTCAATTTAAATCGGCAAAATGACCTCGTGCGTTATTCTGACTTACTAAATACAACTTAATGCTTTGAAGGTGCGATCTACGCGTTGGGATGAGAAACAGGCCCCAGTCATGTCCATTTCAGCATGAAACCATACGGCTGTATAAGTTGTGGGAACTGGAATACTTCTGGCGCAGAAATTTAGCGCAGTTCTAATTTTGTTCTTTCTTTTCAACAGATACTTTCGTCAAATATGCAGAAAAAGGTAAACTATCGACATCAAAGGTGCCTGTACAGAAACGGAAAAAGCTCATCAAAAAGCATTTGGCAAGCTTTCTGAGGGACCTACGTCGCGCCAGTACCTGAATAAACCGGTATTTTGTAATCACGTGTTGTCATTTTAGCTTAATCACGCCATGTTGCACGTTTGCTCAGACGGTTCATGTGCATTCATGTACATGAATACGCTGTATGAGAATGCTCATAGCTCATACGCTGTTTGAGAGGGTGCTCATATAGCTCATACATGCTCATATAGCTCATACATGCTCATAGGAGCTCATATGATTGCTTATACAATAAACACATATACGAGCCTCATGTGATTGCTCATACAGATGGCTGTATGGTTTTTTTTCGACAGGGCGTTTATCCCGCATACATGGTATTTAATATTAATAGGCAGCTGTGAAATTGGTAGCTCCTGATTCCCGTAGGTGACTGTCTGTTCAAATAGGCTTTCTCCTTTCTTGAAGCGCATGATACAGACGGACTTATTTGTCGTGATGTCATACGTAAAGTACTTTCTTGCTGGATTGGTGCGATCACGTCCCATCCGAATGCCTGTTGCTGCTTCCTCGCCAGCAAGCACTACCGCGCGAGTACGACGCAAATCGAGGAACACCTTCACTCACGAACGCGCTCGACGGCTCCGTTTTCTTTTATTCGTGTCCTGTCCACAAAAGAGGGGTCACTTCGCACGCACTTGCCTCGCGGATACGTAAATGTATTCAACTTCGCTGCTCTCAAACAAGGGACACGTTGCGCGACATTACCGATAGAGAAGCCGTTTCGCAGCCCCCTTGGGTCGCTGTTTAGTTGAGGAGAGTTTGGGCAGATGAAATTAAAACGAACACTACGGCACATTGGTAGAGAGTCACAACCGGTCACATGTACATCTAAGTATGTGCGCGAACGATAAAACGTTAGAAAGGGAGCCTAAGGGTCATAATATACCGACATACCTTGCACCTTAACCGTAACCCTCGTAAAGTATCCATGACATGACTTCAGAACAACTTCATTGGCCTACTCGTAGTCCAAACCGGCGAAGTTTTTGCTTGGACCGAAAACAGTTAAATTTTTCGGTTTCCCTCCTGAGCGAGAAAAATGTATACGGATTCGATTCCGTTCCGGTTCGCACCAAAATATCGTTTTTTTTTTTTCGGTTCCGGTTTTCGATTCGCTCCGACACCCTCGCTATCTCTATGCGGTGACGCAGCTCAGGCCTCCAAAGGCAACCAACCTGTTCCGTGTCAGTTTCCCTTGGTTTTCCATTTTTACTTATACACAACTACACGCTCTACGGGATATCTCCTCTTACGGAGTGTTGCGCTCTTAACCAGAGCCGTAGGGAGGCAAGTTTTGCGCCCTGGGCAGGGTAAATCTGAAGCTCCCCCCGTCCCCTCTCCCACTCTCGTCCGAAGCCCTGTAAACAAAGAAATGAAAACGCTTATTTGCACTACAGAGATCGTAAATTCAAATTGTCTTCGTTCCCGCTTTATCCTGTCCAACCAACCTGCCAGGGCCTGCTATTCGGCGCCCTATGGCGAGTGCGACCGGGGCGGCTGCCCCTCTCGCCCCCCTCTCCCTCGCTGAGGCTCTGCTCTTACCCACAGATCGGAGTGCTTCTCGCACTCTCCACTGCGGTTGAACCCACGTGCACCTTAATAATATGAATTAAAATTTTTAAGGCTGCAGACAGCCGGATCGGAAGACGGCTCGGAAAAAGAACATTCAGTGACACCCAGAGCTCTAGAGGCGGTTTGCACACGCAACGCTCTCTTTGCTTAAGAACCCGTTTATCAGATGCTCCGCAGCGAGATGGACAGACTGCACGGAGGAAGCTCTGCAGACCCGCTACTTTTAGGGGAGAGCAGGTTGTCGGGGCAGATAACATTTATCGAAATTACCCCAAAAGGCGTCAAAAAATCGGGAAACAAGTTCTGTTTCTAGATTAGTTCTTGACCTGGTGACTTACCATGCTTTTGTATCTGTTCCATGTTTGTTTTTCCGATTTCCTGTCCTGACTACCTCAGCATTTGTAGCGTTCGAATTATTTCTTAGCTTTCCTTTTTCTTTTCTCTTTTGTGCGTCGCGTTTTTGCTAGGTATGAGTAATGACTTGCCTTCAGTGACATTTGCAGCCGTTGTAACGTTGCCTGCGAGCAATCGTTCTACATTGAGTTCCGGCCTGTTTTTCATCTTCTGGAACATGGTCATGTCGTCTGCAAATACTGGCATGTCGTTTTCCTCTTCAATGTCGTTGTCGAAAAAGTACTCGTCGTCGTAGGCCATTTTTCGCCGCTTGGCCTTTTTAACGTGCTTCATGTCCCGTTCACCAGCGCCAATCGCTTCCACATTCCGCAGTTTCGACTCCCTGTGGCCAATGTCCTTGTTCCTAAGCCTCTTATGGTGTCGTCTACGATGGTGTCTGGGCTTTATATCACCGCCTGTGTCCGCATTTCTCGTGGGGTTGTCGGGTTCTAGGTCGGCGAATTCTTCATAATCCTCCAGCTCTCGCTGGTTGCGTCTTGTCATATCCTTGTACTCAGGCCTAAGGATGTCGTACGCAGCGTCGTCCTGTACAGCACAAAGGTATAGCAGAGCCTTTAGAGTTTTTGCAACGCGTAAATCGTGATTACCTGCAGTGGATGGGATACTCTCTTCGAACACGCTCCTAGCCGACAGTCGTCACGAGAGTCGCGTACTCCTTTTTGTGACTTTTGTGGCGCTTAAGCAATTATGTTAATTGCTATAAAAACCGTACGACCCGCCAGAGTCCAGAAAGATAACGGCATCGCTGTGTGCAATGGATTAGTTGAGTTACGTGGTGTGGTTCGGTATACATAAGCACTGGAACAACTCCAGAACTCCAGCAGATAACAGGCTGAATACCAAACACTGCGTGCAATGATGCCACTATCACTCCCGATTTATGGATGGGCGTACGCTCCTTCGTAACAATTAACATAACTGCAGCAGTGTCACAAAAAGGTGTACGTCCCCTGAGCACGATGAGGAGAATGAAGGTCGGGTAGGAGCGTGTTATGCGATGAAAAGTGTACAGACGCTGGATTGTACAGCCTTGTCTTCCAAAATGAAATGTATGGATTTAACAGTCTAGAATGTAGCATATGCGAGCGAGATAATGACAGTAAGCCAGTGCAATCAGGTACACCCACACAACCGAGTCACCACGAGCAAATGGATTGGCCGTACCTGAAACCGATCCGGCTCCGCCACTAGGCGTCCCCCAGGGACTGCAAAGTCCGGTCGTTGTCGCTTGGAAATAAGTTCATAGTCTTCATCTTCGTCATACATTGAACCCATTTGCCTGCCCATCTGGCTGTGCTGGCCCAAGTACCTGTTTAGGGCGTTCCTGCGCAAGTGTTCTTCTAGCTTTTTATTGTTCTTAGGCTTTGTCTTGCTGGGATGTCCCAGCTTCCTAGACTTGGATGGGATAGGTGAGTCGGCATCATGGTCAATAGGAACTTTGCACTCAATGTTGTAGCTGTCTTCCAGCACCGTTTTATACATCCTTAATTGAAGATGTACGTTAGGTTCGGCGTAACATTCGGAGTGTTCCATTGACCCTTCCAGACAGTTGTGAAGTCTTGAGACGTGACTGTAGAAGATAAACACAGTAGGTAAAGAGTTCAAGAGCACGAAATAAAGAGTTCTCACCCGCAAACAGTCATATTCCCACGGTCCTCCTTGGGTAGTGCTTCGATTATGTTTTGGAACTGCAGCGCGCAGGTGAGTGCTCGCTTGATTACGGTAGTCTGTCTGCATTTTGTCTTAGGAGGTGCCAAGGCCTGGCCAACGATAGCCGCTGGAAAATGACCAAGGATGGACCGAAGTTTCAGAATGAAAGATTCATGCCTTCTGACCTGCACTTTTTGCACATAGGCCTGCAGACTGGTAACTACCAGAAGTTTAATGGTTAAAAACAATATATACAGTACACAAGGTCAACAACCAATGGCAAAATAGTGTAGCTAATACAGCTTGGCCTTGTGTACTGTATATATTGTCCTTATCCATTAAACTGGGCTGCATTATTCAGATCCATTAGACTTGCAGACACGCAACAATACACGCAATACAGGGTGTTTCACCTTAAGGTGATAAAAATTCTAACTGGCGACGTACTCGCCAGAGAATTATGGTACTTTCTACAATTCCCTTCTGGAAACTTTTCCAAACAATTTTTAATTGAGGAAAATGCTTCATTCATTCATTTTCAATTGAGCTTTGAAAATTGCCAAGCGAACTTGATATATATATATATATATATCACCTTTTCCGATATGAAATGAATTGCAATATAGCATATGCTGAAAGGCACTCCCTAGGAGGTGTTACGTTCCTACACTGTAGCAGAAAAGTGTACGTGTAACACGATCTGCGCGAGTTTTCGTGGAAGACGTTTCGGCACCGGGACGGGCTGCAGATGGCCATCAGTTCCACGAAGGTGTCGCCTTTCCTTGTTTTGGGGGACCCGTCCGAGAGACATTCGCTCCAAGACACTGCCCCAGTTTCTCGCACCCAACAAAGGATTCGGGGAATGCTTTCTCATGCCGACCGAAGAGATAAAAGCGGAGACCAGAGTGACCGAGGCGTCTTTCTCTCAACCGATGATGAGCAGGCTGCACGGATCGCCGACAGTTTCTCTGTATCATCCAACTCTTGTACTTATGTAAATAGTTAACTTCATTTGCTTGTACCCTGAATTGGCTCATGGTCCTTTCATTGGTGTGTTGCCACGCTACCAGAGACGACACACGCAACAACTGGTTGACAGCGCTGGGATGACGAATCACATGGCTTGGAGCGGCAATCGGAGTGAGTGTTTGGTTTTTTTCTAAGGCACACCAAGTGTTAGGAATTGTGCTTTTGAAATTTGGTAGTCGGTCTATATACTGTAGAAAGTTTGTTTGTTAGTAGTGCTTCTCAGTAGTTAGGATAGACATAACCGCCACTCAGACCCAGTCACTATGGATCTTAAGAAGCTGTTGAAGGCAGACTTATTGCTACTGTGTGAGGAACTGGGGATTGACACCGAGAGCTTGCAGCGGAAGCCAAGCATCATTGCGGCTATTAAGGAATCAGGAGCCCATGATGATGAACTTACCGAGTGTTGGGAGCTTATTCAGGAACAAAAAAGGGAACAAGCCAAAAAGACAGAGGCTGAAATTCAGGAACGCCAAAAAGAGAGAGATCTTGAAAGCAAAAGACTAGAGCTACAGCGGGAAGTTGAACTAAAGAAACTAGAACTTGAGATGAGACGGTTGGAGAGAGGACCTGCGTCGGACGCAGGTTCCTGTGATCTCGATAGGGTGAAGATGTCTAAGCTTCTGCAGCCATATAAGATGGGGGAAGATATAGGACTCTTTCTGGTGAATTTCGAGAGGACCTGTGAAAAAGTGGGCATCGCAAGGAATTTGTGGCCATCACGTTTATTGACGGTACTCCCTTGCGAAGTTGCCGACGTCATTGCTCGCCTTAGTACGGAGGACGCCGACGACTATGAAAAAGTAAAAGCTAGTTTACTTAGGAAGTACCGGTTGTCCACGGAGGCTTTTAGGCAGCGTTTCCGTGAATCAGTGTTGAAGAAGGGACAAAGTTATTCCGAGTTCGCGTACGGATTAAAGGCGAATATGACTGAGTGGCTAAAGAGCGCTGAAGTTTTCGGGGATCACGATAAAGTGCTCGAGTGCTTTTGTTTGGAGCAATTTTATTTGGGGGTTCCCGATGACGTTTGCTACTGGATCCAAGACAGGATGGAGGTGCAAACAGTAGATAAAGCAGCCGAATTGGCCCAGGAATACGCCATGCGGAGAGAAGTACGTGGTTTCAAGGGTTTTCACCAGGAGAGCCGCGAATCGCTCGAGAGAGGTCCCGAAAAGCGGTCACGGTTCCGAAAAATGGGAATAAGTAAACCGAAGGAGTCGGTTCCCAAAGAAATAGCAGAGGAAATTGTGAAAGTGTCAGGCGATGTCTCTATGAATGGGAAGACAGAGCAAAAGGGCACAGAACGGGCGTTTGAGCGTCGCAGGCAATTAATTTGCCACCGGTGTAAAAAGCCAGGGCATATTGCAGCGCGATGTACAAACCCTACTGTCGCATTTTCGTATGTGACGGATGACGAAGAAAATTTAAGACTATTGAGCCCGTATATGTTCGAGTTAGAAGTGAACGGTAAACCATGTCGCGTTCTTAGAGATTGTGCCGCGACGATGGATATAGTGCATCCCTCTTATGTTAGACCGGAGCACTTGAACGGGAATGTGGCTTGGATAAGACAGGTTGTAGAAGAGGAAAGTGTATGCCTCCCCTTGGCAGATGTGGTAATCAAGGGTCCTTTTGGGGAAGTTCGCACAGAGGCAGCCGTGTCGAAGAACTTGTCGGTTAATTACCCCTACCTGTTTTCAAACCGTTCAGAAGAACTTCTGCGCGAAAGGGGTCTGAGCCTGGAAAATGGTGTAGTGCAAGCGCTCACGCGAGCTAAAGCGCGACAATTGGCCGCACAGTTTCGGTACGACGAGGACAGGCTAGCTCAGCAGGTGCAGCCCGACAGTGAAATCGTGGAGCGTCCAGTTAGTAAAGAGACGACCGCTGTCGATAATGAGAGCAGTCATAACACAGGTGCGAACCCAAGGGGAAAGAAAGTAGCACTTGGCGCCGAGAACGGGGATAGCCCAACCACGGCTGTAACAAAGCAGACCAGGTTGGAGCCAACGGGTGACGAGGACGAAGTCGGGAATGACCCGATCGGGGATGAAAATGGCCTTGAGAACCTCGAGGGAATTTTTCTGTCGCCAGCATGTCGAAATCTCACAGCTCTTGTTCAGTTAGATAGAGAAACTTTGATA
Source organism: Ornithodoros turicata (assembly GCF_037126465.1). Lineage (NCBI taxonomy): Eukaryota > Metazoa > Arthropoda > Arachnida > Ixodida > Argasidae > Ornithodoros > Ornithodoros turicata. Next base: position 47,239,160 of record NC_088201.1, read on the forward strand.
GAAGAGCAGAGGAATGATCCGAGTCTGACAAACATTATGAGAACCGTAGAGGAAGGGACTGCGAAAAAGAATGTAACATTCTTTGTAAAAGATGGATTGCAGTACCGGCACTACCAAGATAGTAAGGGCAAGTCTTACGACCAGTTAGTAGTTCCCGAAAAGTATAGAGATGATTTGCTGCATCTCTGTCACACGAACGCTTGGTCAGGTCATTTAGGGATCAATAAAACCAAGGATAGACTCCTTCAAGAGTATTATTGGCCGGAATGCGCAAAGTCAGTGGAGGAGTACGTAAAATCGTGCGACACCTGCCAGAGAGTCGGGAAACCCAATGAGCGTTGCAAGGCACCCTTAAAACGTGTTCCACTAATTGCCGAACCCTTTCGACGGCTGGTCATTGATCTGGTTGGCCCATTGCCTGTGACTAAGTCGGGTTACAAGTACGTTCTCACGATGTTGTGCCCCGCAACAAAATTTCCGGAAGCAGTACCGTTAAAACAAGTTAATTCGCCGGAGATAGTAGACGCGCTTTTGTCAGTGTTCGCAAGAATCGGTTTTCCTTCAGAAATCCAATCAGATCAGGGCACAGTATTCACGAGTGCATTGACCAGTGAATTTTTTGAGAGGTGCGGTATCCGCGTCATACACAGTTCGGTGTACCACCCACAATCCAATAGTGTAGAGAGGTGGCATTCCGTGTTGAAACGCGTCCTACGAGCGCTATGTTTCGAACGAAAAGCAGAGTGGGAAGCCTGCTTGCCCGCTGCTCTTTTCGCGTTGAGGACCGCGTCGCACGAAAGTACGGGGTTCAGCCCGGCTGAATTGGTGTATGGCAGAGCGTTGAGGTCACCTTTGAGGATGCTGCGAGAGAAATGGGAAGGAAGTGGCGAAGAATCCAGTGTCGTCGAGTATGTACTTCGCTTGCTGGAGCGCATGCACGCAACGCGGGAAATTGTTATGCGACACATGGAAGCCGCCCAGAACCGCGGAAAAGCATATTACGACCGAAATGCACGTTTGCGCAGCTACAAAGAGGGCGACAAAGTAATGATTCTCAGACCAGCAAGGCAAAATAAATTGCAGGTCCATTGGGAGGGTCCTGTAGAAGTCGCGAACAAATTGTCCGAGACCAATTACGTCGTAAAAATGGGAGGACGGAAAAAAGAATTGCGCATATACCATACGAATCTGATGAAGCCGTATGTAGAGAGAGAACATGTAGTGAGCTTGACGTTGAATATCCAGGAAGAAATGCCATTGGAGGTTCCGGAAATTCCGAAAGAGAGATCGTACGGTATAGCGGATGTGGTCAGCAAATCCGTTGGGACAGGTGAGCTTGCAGTGGGGCAAAGGAAAGACTTAGAGGCTCTGATAGGTGAATTTAGAGAGCTATTCACCGATCGCCCCGGGAGCACGAACCTGATCACGCATGATATCGAGTTAGCTACAGACCAGGTCATCCGATCGCAACCGTACAGAGTTTCTCCGAGACAGAAAGAAATTATCGAAGATGAAATCCAAAAGATGCTCGAGTTCGGCATAATCGAACCGGCCGAAAGCGAATTCGCGTCACCCATCTTACTTGTAGAGGTCCCAGGGAAAGATCCGCGACCCTGTATCGACTACAGACGGTTAAACGCGATCACCAAGGATCTCACATACCCGATTCCTAATATCGAAGAAAGGGTGCAGAGGGTTAGTGATGCTAAGTACATCTCGACGATCGACCTTGTTCGAGGGTATTGGCAGGTGCCCCTCACTGAACGAGCAAGCAACTATGCAGCATTCATAACTCACATGGGGACGTTCCGCCCGCGTAAATTGACATTTGGATTAAAGAACGCACCATTTTGTTTTTCTCGGCTCATGGACATCGTACTGCGAGGATTGGAGAAGTATGCGTTGCCGTACCTGGATGATGTCGCGATTTTTTCTAATACATGGGAAGAGCATCTAGCTCACTTACGGAGCGTCTTTCAACGTTTGAGAGAGGCGGGTCTGACGGTAAAAGCCGAAAAATGCCATCTCGGATGTGCAGAAGTTGAGTACCTCGGACACGTAGTAGGTCAGGGTAAACGAAGGCCAGTAGACCTCAAAATCGCTGCCGTGAAGAAATTTCCGAGACCCGTCACCAAATCCGACATTAGGTCGTTCCTAGGTCTCACGGGATATTATCAGAACTATATCCCAAATTATTCTGACATTGCGAGCCCGCTGACGGACGCGCTGCGCAAGGGAGAAGTGGGACGAAGAGAAGGAACGTTCCTTCCAGGTTCTGAAAGGAGCGTTGACGAGTGTACCTGTTTTGCAGGCACCGGACTATTCTAAACCATTTATAGTCCAGTGCGATGCCAGCAATCGGGGACTAGGAGCTGTGCTGTGCCAGAGAGACGAACAAAATAAAGAGCACCCCATCCTGTACATAAGCAGAAAGCTTAGCGTCAGAGAACAGGCCTACAGCGCCTCCGAAAAGGAATGTGCATGCTTGGTTTGGGCCGCCCAAAAGTTAAACTGCTACTTATACGGCGCAAAGTTTACTTTTGAGACCGACCATTGTCCACTGCAGTGGCTGCAACGGATGTCGGCGAAAAATGGTCGCCTTCTACGCTGGAGTATCACCCTGCAACAATATAATTTTGATGTTTTGTATAAAAGGGGCAAGCTCCACGCTAACGCAGATTGTCTCAGCCGGTACATGGAAGCCTGAAATAGTCCTATGGTGCTTTGGCGAAAGATCAAAACTGGGAAACGAAATTCTTAGTTTTCCTAGATTTTTGTATTCCATACTCTTCTTTCGTTCCAAGTGTGACATTAGAGTGACCGCTATGATGATAACCCATTGTAAATAACTATTATAATGTTGTAGTGCTATGGAGTTATATTAGATGCTAACTTGGTGTGTGTTAGAGAGGACCAGCACTTGCTTTGGTGCTGTTTCGGCTAAGTGTTTTGTTTGATCAGTGGTCGTCCACCAAGTGTAACTTCTACAAAGTGTCCTATCCCAAAGATGATAGTCACAGAAGATCCTACTGAAGCCTGTACAGTCAGGGACATGCCGTTAGAGCAGACGACACTGACAACAATGACTTGTGAAGTGCCTGTGTCATCGACAACGACTGTCACAAATAATCAACGCCAGACTCTGCTAGCCGCTACTACATGTGCACAGATCTCTTCAGGGAAGCAACAATGGTCACTTCCCTTCCAAGATCTTCCCCATCGGCGGAGGAGCTGTTACGTTCCTACACTGTAGCAGAAAAGTGTACGTGTAACACGATCTGCGCGAGTTTTCGTGGAAGACGTTTCGGCACCGGGACGGGCTGCAGATGGCCATCAGTTCCACGAAGGTGTCGCCTTTCCTTGTTTTGGGGGACCCGTCCGAGAGACATTCGCTCCAAGACACTGCCACAGTTTCTCGCACCCAACAAAGGATTCGGGGAATGCTTTCTCATGCCGACCGAAGAGATAAAAGCGGAGACCAGAGTGACCGAGGCGTCTTTCTCTCAACCGATGATGAGCAGGCTGCACGGATCGCCGACAGTTTCTCTGTATCATCCAACTCTTGTACTTATGTAAATAGTTAACTTCATTTGCTTGTACCCTGAATTGGCTCATGGTCCTTTCATTGGTGTGTTGCCACGCTACCAGAGACGACACACGCAACAGAGGGCATTAGCAGACTCCTAAGGCAGTGTCTTAATTAACTTCCAATAATTAACTTTCTTAATTATAAAAGCCACGAAGTTGTTCCAGTGAGAACATCTGATCTTTTCCGTCACCGGAGCCGTTTTCAGAATAAAAATCCGTTCGATAGATCGTCCGCAAAAAATTCTTTCATTTTTTCTTTATTTTGTTCATTGCGTATCTCTAGAGACGCGTCTTTCCTTCACCCCAATATGAGAGGATGAAAGGGCACACTATCGCCTCTGGCGCCCTGTAAGAGGATTAAATGAAAACAGAAAATGCAATTCAAGATAAGCGCAGTTCCGATAGAGTCACCCGATACATTTGTTTTCGTTTTGTTTACGCACGATAAAGCTCATCTTCGACGCATGAGGCGGCACTGCGCTCCTTCACCTTCTCACATTGGGGGTGAAGGAAAGACGCGTCTCCGAAGACGCGCAATGAACAAAAAAAGAAAAAATGGCGTCCCTTCACGAATTTTTGTTCTGAAAACGGCTCCGGTATCAAGTGACCGAATAGATCAGATGTTCTTATTGGGACAACTTCTTATCTTTTATAATTAAAAAGTTAATATAATTATTGAAAGTCAATTAAAACATTGCCTTAGGAGTTTGCTAATGCCCTCCTAGGGAGTGCCCTTCAGCATATCCTATATTGCAATTGATTTCATCTCGGAAAAAGTGATATATATATATATATATTTTTTTTTAAATATGTTCGCACTTAGCTGGGACACCCTGTATATATATATTGTCTTTGTCCATGAAACTTCCGCTATTTGCGAGTCTGCAGATCGATCTATCGTTTACTGTCTTAACCCGCTCGTCCGTCGCCTTTTGTGGCAGTTTTTACTTTAGTATGTACTTCAACCAACTACCCCACTTCAACCCGCTTGTTTACCATTGAACCATATACCTTGACTGCGAATACTTCATTTTATGTGATATACGGCTGGAAGACCACTGCTTCTACACAGCACTTACTCATATTTAGAGGGCATGCTCCATGTTCGCCCAGCGTCGCTTGCGTGATAAACTCCTTGCCGTATTTGAACAGGTCAGAGTCCGTGCAGTGAGTTTTGTGCTCGGCAGCTGCTACACATTTATGTGCTTCGTATGCCGCACTGAAAACAACCAAGACACGACAATAAGAAGCATGTGTTGATAGTGGCTCGCCAGTAGTGGACATGAAGTAGGGTTGCAACTGTTTCTAAGCTTTGGGCCACGTAAGCTCACCTGCAAATATCATGCTTTCCACCCGTTGAGTACAGCCTCTCATCTGTCATCGAGAAATATGTGACGGTGCACATGACTATCTTCTTAAGAGCAAGCATTTGGTTACAGTGTCCCAATAATAATGGACCTGCAACAAATTAGTAACAGTAGATGCGGGCTACTGCCCCATTTCCGTCACACTTATTCAGCAAACAAACATATGCAATAGAGAAGGCTGTTCTTACTTGCACTAATACATTTGGCCTGGTACATGGTGACCATCAATTCTGAGAGGATGTTGACGGTGATTGTAAGGGGATCCATGGAATCCGCAATATTCGTGCAGTTGGTCTCGGTTTTAGCATTTTGGAAGCATGTCTTGTAGTCAGAGAAGCACCTGCAACGATATTTGCAGCATGTTTTATATAGTTGTTGCTATGCTGGACCATTATGTGAACAGGAAGCGGCACTACCGTTTCAGAGCTATCGCAGCTGCTGCACCGCATGCAGTAGACTGCACGAAACGCCGTTGCAAAATTTTGTAAATCTGTTTCCCGTCAGCAAAATCTAAATCTCGCGTTCACATTTCATTCGTCCGGAAAATCTTCGGAAAACCCAGGAACAGCACAGCAAAAAACGGGACAGCACAATCGGTGGTAGGATTCGGGCCTACAACCTCCCATCTTCCACGTCCCTTGCTCCGTCTTCAGCACGACCTTGACTACCACCCATGCCGCTGGTATAAATAACTAATATGATAATCCTCACCGCAGTAATGTACGTGGTGTCCTAAAGAACTGCCTTGTGTAAAACGGTGCGGTTGCCGGTATCTGATGATGTGGCTTCTACGGAACTACATTTATGTTTTTCTTTAGGTAGGTTTTTAATCGGCTGGGAAAGGGGGTGGGAGGCAACACCCTCCTCCTCCCAGCACCAGCATACATTCATGCACGCACTGCTGATGAACCAGCTGGCAATTCCTCGTATAACGAAGTTATAAAGAGTTGAAAATGAACGCTCGGAGTCACACACGATAACGTGCACGAAAAGTAGTTTCATAGATATATAGATTAGGTGCTCGATAGGACCCAAGCAGCACAATGTACTGAAAGTCCAGCGCAATGGGGGTGGACGGTATGTGTCCGATCAATGTTCTTCCCGGGAGTTTCCCGGGTCTTGTTCAAGGCCTTCCACCTACCCGTCCACCCTGATTGCACCCGACTTTCAGTGCATTGTGAAGACGTGAAGACCCGAGACAGGGAGGAAATAACAGACAATTTCTCAGACACAGCACAAAATTTTAATGGCACCCAAGGCTGAAATACAAAAATCTCCGGAGAGGAGTAATGGGGAGAAAGGATGGGTTGCTGACGCAATTGCCACGTGTAGCTATCTCCAAAGATTCCCTAAGTAATCTACGCCATAAGTCCTTTTCTTTACACAATACTTCAGTTTGGGAAAAGATAGGTTCGCATCCGTTGCATTCACGCAAGTGCGCGACAAGTTCGCTTGCAATGTGGTTGTTCCCCGTATTTAGGTTAGTTTGTTAGGTTAAGTAGATTACTTAGGAAATCTTTGGAGATAGCTACACATGGCAATTTCGTCAGCAACCCATCCTTTCTGCCCATTCCTCCTCTCCGGAGTTTTTGGTGTATTTGAGCCTTGGGTGCCATTAAAATTTTGTGCTGTGTCTGAGAAATTGTTGTCTGTTATTCAATCAATCAATCAATCAAAATATTTTATTGCACATACCAAGCACACAAAGTTATATGTGGGACTGCGAGGGCAGGCCTGTGATGCAGTCCCAAATATATTGCCACGTATCATCTTTGAAGCGACTACACGGAACAGTAACAACGGGCGGCGAGGCGACACACGGCGAGATGACACGCCGCGCTGATTAGCGAGCCTTGAAAAGTTCGGAATGAACCGTCGGTAGTAGGCGCAAAGACCAAGAAAGCTTCGAACGTCTTTCACGTTAGAAGGAACAGGGTAATTTGCGATGGCCGCCGTCTTCTCGGGGTCGGGGCGTACGCCATCGCTGCTCACGAGATGACCGAGAAATTTGAGTTCCTCGTAGCCGAATCGACACTTCTGAGGCCTCCACGCCAGCCCTGCAGTTCTGATAGCCTCGAGGAACTCGGAGCAGCGACGGCGTACGCCCCGACCCCGAGAAGACGGCGGCCATCGCAAATTACCCCGTTCTTTCTAACGTGAAAGACGTTCGAAGGAACAGGGTAATTTGCGATGGCCGCCGTCTCCGCAGGGAAATGTCACGGATGAAAACAGACGAGCGAGACGGCGAATAATCGGCTAACACTTTCTTCAGCTGCCTAGCTGCCTAACACACGCAAGAGCGGCAGTTCTTAGACAGAACCAAGCTAAACAATGCTCCGGCTGGGAGCTCACAAGCTTTTATACACAGTGGCGAACATTGTAGAAAGCGCGCGTCGATGGAGAAGAGGAAGTAGAGAAGCTTCTCCAAGGTCGTCGATCCGTCCATGAGATTGATGCGAGCGAAGGAACAGAAGCATCGCTCGCTAATCAGCGCTGCGTGTCGTGGATCTCAGCCCGTCGCTCGCCGCCTCGCCGCCCGTTCTTACTGTTCCGTGTAGTCGCTTCAAAGATGATACGTGGCAATATACATGGTTCCAAAACACTGATAACATACAATAGCACGTCTTGTGGAAATAATTTAACAGCTTTATCAAAATATGTCAAAAAAGCAGAGGGGTAAAAGAGAAAGAAGAATAGATAAATACCAAACATATGCTGAATTATACCAAAGAACTCAAAAAAGAAGAAAAAGAAGAAGATGAAAATGCTCAGCACATTACAAGCGTGACATACAAAGGGATTTTAATTGCTTTTTGAATAAAAACGAGTTATTCAACTTCCTCAATTCCACCGGCAACGAATTCCATATCTTAGATCCAATAAAAGTGAGCTCCTGTTTACCATAGTTTGTGCGAGGCAACGATATCCTAAGATAAATATCGTCTCTTCTAAGGGAATATATGGAACTAAATCGTGTTAAGTGGATAAAATGAGGAACATTAGAGTTATCAGGGATGGGCATAAATACATTTTTTGATATTTAAATATAAATACAAAATACTTTGTTGATAGGGGTATTTAAATACTCTTCATAAATACTTTTCAACATGAGTATCTAAATACAAAATATAAATACAGTGTTTAAATACCGTAACTACTATCATAAATACTGTGAGGAAAATGTCATCTGGAATTACAAGAAATAACGATGATCACAACGACAAATCAGCAACGAACAATAGCATTTATTTGTTAGATTTTCATGGCATCATTTAGGCATATTCTGTTCGGCCGTACAATCAAATTCGTAAAGGCATCTCCACAAGTGCCGATGAAAATATGCTTGAATTAAATTTGACGAAGATGCTTCGTACAACAAGGTAATTGGGTAGCCGCGACCGTTGCCCGCAACAACAGTGAAAAACTTGCCATCTAAAATGGTTTGTCGCATGCGCATGCTAGCGCAAACACAGCATAACTGCGCCCCAAACATGCCCTTCTTCCCGAAAGGTCAAAAGCAAGGAGACTTGAGTCAGCAAGATATGAGTCAGTATACAGGGTGTTTGCTCTAACGTGTCCAGAAATTATATTTAAAGCGAGCGATAAAAGGAAAGCAAGTGGTACTTTTTTGCTAGTTGAGTAAGAAACAGGTACTGCTTCACTAGTAGCTCCTGTTTCTTAGCCCAGTAGCTGAAAACTAGCGCTGGTTTCTCTTTTATCGCTCGCTTTAAATAAAATATATGGACACGTTAGAGCAAACACCCTTTGTACTGTATTTAGGAGTATTTAAAAAGTATTTACAAGAATAAATACCACAAAATTGGTATTTAAATATAATTATAAATACATTTTTCGAGTCTGTATTTAAATACAAAATATAAATATATGTATTTATATTTTAAATAGTATTTTAATTACAATATATTTAAATACTGCCCATCCCTGAGAGTTATAAATAAGACGATGGTTAAAGAGGCTAACCTTGCACGTAGTCGAGTTGCAAGTAAATAATATGATTGATAGTAGTCAAAATGCAAAAGTGATTGACGTATCTGGTTGAATATTTAGTACTGTGCGTAGAGCACGCCTTTGTAGGATTAAAAGTGGATGAAGAGTAGTAAGATAAGTGAGCCCATACACTTCTAGACCATAGCTGACATGTGAGTGTATCAGTGCATAGTACAGTTTGAGAAGAGCATTGATCGGAAGAAGACGTTTTGTTTTAGCAAGGGCATGGAGCCCTGGTTGTAACTTGCGTCTAATATTCGATACGCGTGGTCGTGCCAACTGAGGTGTTCATCCAACGTGACACCTAAGAATTTAACAGTCTTCACTCTCGTAAGTGAAATTGATGAAAAGCAAACAGTTAAGTGACTTAAAGGGGCCGTAAACAGGTACAAAAAGTGCACATTTCTTTGTGCTATATTATTGAAACTTATGCAGTGAAAACTCCTTGCAATTAGTAACGCTCAAACACAAAAGGCGCTTGCATACGGATGAAATATTCACTGCACTCTTTCGCATTTTAGCTCCGCCCCGCGCTCTAACTTTACGTCATATTGACGTAGCGCTTTCCTCACCAATTACGATCGAGTGTTCCACGTATGATTTTATTTCAAATGCGGAATTGGACTAGATGAACGTGAATCCTCTTCTATTCAAAATCTAAACAGTTACAGCCTCAAACTAAAAAAGAAATGCGTTTAATTTAGGTATCATGCGCGCACTACATTTTCTGGGCAGTAACACGCAGCACACCACGAGCGCGAATGAATATCCGGGACTACAGTTCCAGAATCTTAGGGTACATTTATGCTGCAGCATCGCTGCTGGCACATGGCACATCGCTGTTTGGCGATGACGAAACAAACACATGTATCTCTGTGGGCGCGTTCATGCTGCAGCATCGCTGCTTGCCAAAGATGCACGCCATGATCATCGCCACAACAATGCTGCCAAACATGTTTGAACATGCCCGGGGACTACCTGACTTCTGGCGATGACAGGTCAAACACAGAGCTTTCTGTTGGTGCATTTACCCTGCAGCCTGGCTGCTCGCTTATCCTCGCCGCTGCTTGCCGCTCTGCTCGCTGCACCTAGGAATGCAAACATGTTTGTCTTCCTGGTATCATTGATGACTGGCGTCTTGAAATCCGACCTGCGATTGGTTGTGATGAAGTCGGTTTCCTCCTTCCCACTTTTCCTCGTTTCCATCCTTCCACAGTGAACGCTGCTAGGCGACTGATATAGCGAAAGCGAGCAGCATTTTGAGCAATCTGCAGGGTAAACGCACCCTAGCGGTTATGCGAGCAGCGATGTGCTCGAAGCTGCAGCGAGCAGCGAGCAGCGATGCTGCAGCATAAATGTACCCTTAGGTAGATGCGCGATGGAACATCTTCGTCATCTTCGAATGGTTCCGGCAACTGGACTGCTGTACTTTGGTTTGAGCCACGTTGCATCGCATCACCAGCTCGCGTGGTACAGTGGATAGCGTGCTGGCCATGTCACGTCGTGACTGGGAGGAACCCGGGTTCGAATCGCGTCATGTGATAGCAGCCCAACTGTTGACGTTTGCGCCAGCCGGAGACGTTGAAGATGTCATGACGCTGAATTTCGGAACCACGGAGCGCAAAACGTCGTTTCACACAAACAAAGTGAGCGCTCCGACTCACAGCTGATGTTTATTGGCGGGTAATTTGAAACGACATGTGCGCAGCTCGGCCCCCCGATTTGACGGCAAAACGTACGTAGCCATGTGACGTATGCGTGGTGGAGAGAGGCTCGCTGGTTACTCATCTTTGAAAGCAGTTATAGGGGTCAATGAGCTGGCACGAGCCGAACGAAATGTATATTTGGGCATTATGATCTGCGTTCTTTTATGGTGTATCATTATTTCAGAAATGTTTGGTGGCCTCTTTACGGCCCCTTTAAGACTGTTGGCTAGAGTGAAACACTACATAGTTTTATTTAGCGTAATTTGGAACTAACCTGTTCTGCGACAACCAGAGCGATAGTTTGCTAAGGACAAGGTTAGCTTCATGAAACAAGCCCTCAGGTGCGCTGCCTTGTACGAATATGTTGGTGTCATCAGTGTGCAATGTGCAGTCTTTGGCTAGGAACATAGGCAAGTCATTGATAAAAACTAAAAACAGGAATGGACCCAAGATTGACCCTTGCGGCACACCTACTTTACACTCAGCCAAATCTGATTGGAATTTCCCAATGGAGACATACTGCTTTCTTCCAGTCAAATAACTTCGGAGCAGGCGCAATGATACTCCTCTTATCCCGTATATTTCAAGTTGCAGCAGCAACAGTTTGTGGTCAATTAGATCGAAAGCTTTCATTAAATCTACAAAAATGCCCATAGTAAGTGTCTTTCTCTCAAGAACATTACTTAATGCTATTTCAGTAGATCTGCCTCTTGGAAAACCAAACTGAGATTAAGATAAAAGGTTGTGTTTGTCAAAATAATCTGTAAGCCTCCGTAAGAGAAGTGTCCCGATTATTTTACACAACGGTGAAAGTATCGCTATCGGCCTGTAGTTAGATACCAAAAGCTTATCGCCCTTCTTATGCACTGGGACAACCTTGGCGACCTTCAGCTCTTGGGGAAAAATTCCTTCAGTAAAAATATCATTGATAACACCGGCTAGCACATCTGATAAATTTGACTTAAACTGTTTTAAGAACGTTACAGTAATGTTGTCTGGAGCTCTTTAGTGTTTCAAGATTCGGAATTACGCTCTCAACTTCTTGTGCACATGTTGGTTGAAGAAAAAATGAGGAGGAATGAGACTGAGGTAATAAAATCGGAACATCACCACAGGGCGGGATATAATCTACCTAATCAGATATGTTGCTACAGTCATCATTAAATTCTGTACATATCTGTGTTTGGTCGTAAGTTACTTCACCAGAGCTGGTGGTCAAATAAGAACTTTTTTTAGTCACCATCACATTTAGCAATGGACTGAGCAAAACACTGTTTCTTTGAAACATCTAGCAGATTTTGAAGCAAATTATTGTATCCCTTATATCGTGTAAGCAAGTCAAAGTTTGTTGGATGAGAGCGACATTTTTTGTACAGATCATTTTTGTGTTTTATTGATTTGAGGACGCCAGAAGATACCGAAGATTTTCTTCTGTGTATTTCGTTTTGTGACAGGTGTTTGACGAGTTGATTTTGTAATAATGGATTGCGAAATACTCAAAAATTGGTTAAATTTCTCTTGGGCACTAGAGCGACCAGGAAACGAATACGTCTGTGAAGATAGATATCGGTCAGCCTGAGCAAAATCCTAAAACGATCGAAAGTAAGTCTCCAAATGGCTGACCGGAGTCGTATTACAAGTTACATAAATGAGATCGTGGCCACTGATGTCGCAAGCAGCCACACCTTGTGTTAAGAATTCTTCATTTAGATATGTAATAATATGGTCAATAAGGGTGCTTTTATCGGTGCCACCAAATCTTGTAGGATGACCTATTTGTTGGAAACCGTAGTTACGACAAATCACGTAGTTACGTATGTGTTTTTGAGGTAGGACTGCTGCTCATCAAATCAATGTTCCAAGTACGACTACGTCATACCTTTGAGACCAGCATGTGAACAGTACCCCATCCAGCTCATCTAAAAAGTGGGTAACAGAACTTCGCGGCGATCTACATACAACACCAATAAGTAAAGGACGGGAAGGAAACGCTGATAGCTGTATTCCACCATGGGATAACATGCACTGCACGAAAATGCACTCACAAAGTGGAGTATTTAGAGAGATACCTGACCGAACTCTGTATGCCACATTATCCCTCATATACAGGGTGTCCCACCGAAAAAGGGCCAGGGGCTAATGAAAAAACAGAGTGGTCTACACAAATGGAACCAACTGTACCTGCTTGGCTGTTGTGTGGTCTATCGAAAAATATATTTTTCATCGCCCCTTGTCAATTAATTAGCGGTAATTAATTTTCCAACTTTTTGATTATCGGTTTTAGCTCTCAGATGTCAATGAGGAAGTTGTAGTACATGTCGAAAAAGACTCAGCTGAACTGGTTCGCGGTTGCTATGGCTTGTGGTTTAGTTTTTTCCCGGGTTTAAAAATTGGTTTCTGAAGCCGCGCGCACCACAGAGCGCTTCCCATAATTCGGCGCCCGCGTGCGACGATTGCAGTGCACTCTGATAGGTGTGCCGTGAAACAGGTGAAATATCTTCCTCTTGTGTGAAGTGGCCCAAGGATGGTCTCCAAGTGCTAATATCAAAGTCAATGTACGCCGGAGGGCGCTGGAATCGTCGCGCGCGGGTGCCGGATTGCCGGACTTTTAAGCTCGGGAAAAAACGAAATCGCAAGCCATAGCGACCTCGAACCACTTCAGTTGTGTCTCTTTCGACATCTACTACAACCTCCTCATTGACATCTGAGCTAAAACCGATGATTAAAAAGTTGGAAAATTAATTACCGCTAATTAATTGACAAGGGGCGATGAAAAATTTTTTTTGATAGACCACACAATTGCAAAGCACGTACAGTTGGTTGCATTTGTGTAAAGCACTCGGTTTTTTTTTTTTAGCCCCTGGCCCTCTTTCGGTGGGACACCCTGTATAAACCAACCCCACCATGGCGATCGTTGTGCCGGTGTGAAAATTCAGGAACATACCCATCTATTGTGTAGCGAGAGTCATTCATATCACATAACCACCTTTCAGATAAAGCAACAAACGATGTACCACACTTCAGAATTTGCGAAATCAGCACAGTCAAAATGCCTCTTTATGCTTCTAATATTCAAATGAACAGCAGAGAATATTGGATTTACAATTTCTGTCAAATCACATAACGTAATACAGTTCATGGTCAATAATAATAATTAAAAAACCACCTGCAAACGAAAAAAAGGAAAAGCACAGCTCTAACAGCCAGACCTCGGCAGATGCAGGATCACTAATATGGGTAATTCGATTAGCTTCAGCACCTTCACGACGCCTAACAAAGATCCGTCCATTCCGCACCCATACATAGGCAAACTGTTTCTCTTTTGCAAAAAGGCGCGTTTGTCTAAGCAGCAACTTGTTAACTGCAGTTAGATTCTCGCAGATGAACGGATATTTACCATTGTCATCTCCAGCGCTTCTCTTTAGTTTATTTGAATTTTTTAGCCATTATTTAGTTACTTCCTCCCTGTCTTGGATCCTCACGTCGTCAGTATGAACCAGCTAGTCTGCGCCCTTTCACTATTATCGATTGTTTCAGTACATTGTGCTGCTTGGGTACTTAGATTTCAATACATTTGGAAACATGGAAACAACGAAATTGTAGGCATACGACGTTCCGGATGGGCGATCTTTAAGAGAAAGTGAAGTTGTTACATGGCACATAGCGTCCACTAAAGGACTAAGGGGGCACAGAGGAAAGGAAGGCGCTGCCGAGTTAAAGGGTCAATAAACAGGTATACGAGGCGCATTTTTTTTAAATACATTGTGATACGTTGCCGACGGCGAACGTTTTCAAAAAAAATGTTGTCGAAAAAGTAAATAATGGCTCCAAACCGACTGAATATTCAACGCACTCTTTCGCCCTCATGCGCCGCCCTGCGATGTCCTGGCGACAATAGCGACACGTCATTTTGACGTCGCGCATCATCAGCCATTTAGAATGCGGGACGCTTATACATTAATTTTCTTGTCATATCCAGAAGTGAGGTCAACTCTAGACATGTTCCCACTTGTCCAATCCAACGTAGCCAGTTCAAACTGTACCAAAAACCCTCAATATTCTATTTCACGTGTGCAATATGTTTTCTGTGCTGTATTGCTCCGCGAGGTCACCGCGATGTTCCCGCAACCGGTGCCCTCGCGAGCTGCAGCTTGTCTCAGTGGGGTCCGCCATTGGCTAGGAGAGCGAAATCTCCCCCACCTCCAGCGCCTAGAATTCGGTGTTGCTATACGCTGGAATATAGTGACGTGACCCGGTTCCAAGGATAAGGAGAGGCTCGCGCGGATTATGCTCTTCGAATGGTATTGTTTCGTGTTAAAGATGCTCGCTAGAAGCAAAAGTATAGACGGTATGCAAAACCCATGCGCCCTCTTGTAGCGCGCACGGAAACCTCCGGAATTTCGCCATGTCTGAGGCTCCCTCCCCGACGCGAGTCATACACACGACTCACGTCCAGCTGTTCTATCGCGTGTCTTGCCTCACACATGTGCTGATTCACTATGTTATTCGCATGGTGAGACGAGGGGTTCAAAAGGGAATGCAAGCAAGGTGAGAGTTCTTCTGAATTCCTTGTCGCATTGGAGCGCGGTCATTTTGATTTTGGGAGAGAGAATTACTATAATCTACTGCAAGGCTGCTCTTTAATGCCATCCTATGACATATTTAGACAGTTCAGTACAGCACTGTATACGGCATAAACATTTGGGACAAAATAAAGCTTAGTATGATTGCGGCAAGTACCGATGGGCAATTTTCCTAAAACAATCTGTTTCTGGACACTACCGATGACATATCGACAGCTTCGTATGACTACTACGCGTTCCCTTGGTGGTTTTCTCTCTCACTACTTCTTGAATGTGAAAACTGATGGCACAACAAATTCATAGAGGCCCCGTCTTCCATTTGGCACGTTTCGGACAAAATCAGTCTCTTTGGTGCCGTAAACGCATCTTTGCTGTGTCTGCATTGAACTTATCCTTTCTCTTGATGGCAAGCAGTAATTTCTGTCTCAGGGAAGCTGTTGAAGGTGACTGTAAGGCGAGCATGAAGTGTCCTCGTAGCAGTGCATTTCGTAGCACACGAAATGCAGTGCAACCAAACGTGACAGTTATGGGGGAGATGGTCAAACTCTGATTCACCGAGCTGAGAAAGACCACATTTTATACCAGTGCGTAACGGTGAGTATCACAGCGGGTTTCATAGCAACAACTGCAATCGTAAGCTTTTATTTTGTACCAAATGTTTCTGTTGTATAAAGTGCACTAACAATTTCTCAAATGAGCTGTACTAAACTGTAAAAATTTATCCTGGGATGGGATAACAAAGCATCGTTGCACTAGGTTAACGTAATTTTGTTGCCCAACCTATGTCACGCGCTCACCGCTGTCTACGCAATAAGGAATATAGACATTTTTGGCTTTCTTACCTAGTTTACATTCCCCTTTGAAATCCGCGTCTTATCACACAAATAAGATAGTTAAACAGCATATGTGAGAAGCATGACACGCGAGAGAACTGTCGTATGATAGTCGTTTGCATTGCTCGGGCCGGGTAGAACGCCTCAGACGTGGCGGAATGCCGGTAGCTGCTACGAGATGGCGCTAGTTTTGCATACGGTCTATTTCATATTTGGATATAGTGAGCTACGTTCTTTCGTTGGGCGTAATCATTGGAAAATGTTCGTCGACCTGTTTTGTGGCCCTTTAAGGACGCCGAGGACAGTCATAAATTAGTAAATTGGGAAACGACAGAGCAAGAGAAAGGTATAACCTCCAACTTGTTGCGCAGGCGGAACACCTTTCACGTTATTCAACCATCGATGTACTAAGCGTTCACAACCTCAAGAAGCTTCAACCGTACCATGACTTGTCATTGCGGCATGCGGAAGCCCCAATACGACATACAGTCCGCAGCACGTTGGCTCACTTGCCACATAAGGCTATCATAATGGGTAACAAGTCTGTCTGTTGAAAGATGAAAGTCACTGAAAAGGTTAGCCAGCTGTAGGACTCGAACCCACATCTTCTGGATTACCGGTCCAGGGCTCTACCAATTGAGCTAAGCTAACACGCCTTCTCAGCGACTTCCAGGGTGCGTCATCTGAAGGGACAAACCAGTCACCACTCTGTATGTGATTGTCCCTTCTATGTTGTTCCAGCTTCAGGACATCAGTTCTCTCATGTTCAAGTCTGTCTGTGTCGTCTGCTGCCCACGCGCAGGCTGTGTTCCAAACATTCGGGACCTTGCGAAACAACTTTGTGTTTGCTTACTTGCACTTATCGGGCTGTATTTCCAGGTTTGTTTGAAATGTGATACCGCACGTGAAGAAGAGCCGCAAAAGTTCTTTCTTGTTACAGCCACCTGGATATTCGTATGATGTGTTTATCTGAAAACAAGGTACATAGTAAGAACCTATGCATGACTGATACAAAATAAGCAGCAATGCCTTAGATACGTCTAATATCATGCACTATTCATTTGTTCTAAATTAGTGCGACACAAAGCTCTCTCCAGAAAGTATTCAAATGTCGGAACCCCTTGTGACTCTATCTGGCACATTGGTACGTGCCCCAAATTTGCCTCCTGTACTCACATAGTGGTCAATGGACGCGTTTGCGAAACGTTGCTCCGTTCCAAAATGAAACCTGCGTAACTTAAAATAGTCACTGACACGCGGGCCTGGTATAATTAAATGTGGGATTTTGCCACTGCAATTTTGCTTCCTGTGAAATCATGCCAGCCGGCCCAAGAGTAATCATTCCATTTGCTGTAGCCAGTAACAGCGCCAGGAGATGGGTTGCGATATGGCTCTAGTGCCACCTTTCAAGCGTGTGTAAAATGGCGCGTCACATTTTGGAACCCTAGCGTGAACCCACGCAGACGTGCACTGTTAAAAAAAATAATTTAGCTACATAAAAACGTTCGGAGCCAATAGACGAGTTCAGAAAATTCCAGGGTGCTTAGAGCCGCTCTGGGAGTTGACTAATACGAAAGAAATGGGTGGCCTCCAAACTGTACCGATTTCTCCACTACCGGTCCATTGTCCACGACGTGTCAAGGTCAGCGAAACCAAAATGTGAAGGATTATTCTTCGTTCCCCCGCTCAGCAAGCGCCCAGGGTGCAATGCGTGCGCAAAGAGCTCTGGGATTTTCTGAACTCGTCTATTTAGAATGCTATCGCCTCCCGATTTGTTGGAAGCAAGAGGTGTACGCCCCTGAACGCATTACACATTCTGAACAGCAGAGTAATCGTATTTGTGACATTTCGTGTGGGGAGTCGTTCTGCCCCCGTTTACACAAACAACCAGGACGCAATGGTTGTTCTTCAGCATGTTATATGGCGAAGCCTTTTTACATGGACTATCTCGCATCCGTCGCGGTGTCGATTCCGTAACTACAGTGCCATATTGCTCTTCGTTCATCACCTATAATGACCCCAAAAATCCGACGCGAACAAATGGGGTCGTTTCTGTGCGATTTGTGTAACGGTATAATTTATCGCGAAATTAAATCGGATGATGACGTAGAGTTACCGCAAACTGATCTGGTTGCTGTTGCCTCATGATGTCAAAAATGGTCAATGGAACAAAATATTAGCAAATGTAAACGCATGAGAATTACTCGTAAACAGTTTCCGCTGAAAGCATATCATATTTGACAACATATTTCTCGTTCAGGTCACGTCATACAAATGCCTTGGAGTAATCGTATCCTATAACCTGTCCTGGAGAATGCGTGTGGACTTCGTTATTCACAAACCTAATCGTCTCTCAGTTACCTAAACCGTAACTGCCACCGCGCCAGCAGTAACTTAAAATTACTGATCTATAAGGCCTTAGACTTCACCTTCAGTATGCGTCTTTCGTGTGGCACCCTAGTAACTCACTTATTAACGCTTTTAAACGGGTACAGAGCCGTGCGGTGCGTCTCATTCTCAAAAACTACCATAGGACAGCCAGCGTGACGTGAATTAGGCAGCAACTTTCCCTTCAAACCTTAGAAACCCGGCGTAAGAATGCAAGTGTGTCCCTTTTTCACAAGATATATTTTCATAATCATGAATTCAGG
Source organism: Ornithodoros turicata (assembly GCF_037126465.1). NCBI lineage: Eukaryota > Metazoa > Arthropoda > Arachnida > Ixodida > Argasidae > Ornithodoros > Ornithodoros turicata. The sequence goes on from NC_088201.1 coordinate 47,257,896, forward strand.
CCCCCTCCGCAGTATATCTCATTAAGAATGGATCACACTCAAAAAGTGTTTGTGCCATCCGCCTTGACGAAGATTTTCGCTAATTCGTTTATTCCCTGTACATCATTTAATTGGAATCACTTTCCCTCCTCAATTTCTAGTGCTGTTTGCATTCAACGTTTTAACGATGTATTACTTGACCATTTTTCGTGTATTACATAACTATTTCTTTGCACAAGTAACATCTCGCATCATCATCATTACTCAGTTGTTGCTGTTGTTCTTTGCATAGATCAGTTACCAAGATAATTCTACAGAGTTACTGCCTAAATAAGAAAATAAACACATGGCAACAGCAGACGAGGGATGTTGAGATCATTCCAGAATTCCCCTCTCTAGAGACGTCACTTGGACCAGGCCAATGAGTGAGCGCCATTTGGCTCGGACAAGGCCAATCAGGGAGCGGCAGAGAGACCTTGGCGTTCGACCGCCGTGCGGGAGTGATTGGCTCGTGGAATGCTATTCCTCGTTAGCGTCGTACGTGTTTGTACGGCCAAGAGTTCAACACAGTGTTCCACAGAACATGGTCACGTCAGTCGGTACTCACACTGGTAAGCGAGAGCTTGCGTATTTACCGAGGTCTTTTCACTTTATATTGCGGTACAAATGCGAAGCAGGCGACCTCGGAGATATCACCCGCGCCGCGCTCCCATTCGTGTGCTGGTTTCGGAAGTAGGTTGTGAAACCATGCCGAACATTGCCGTATATCAGCCTCATACGCACCTTTCCGGATACGACAGTCCCTTTAAGATTGTGGGTGTCGTCACATGCAAGAGTGGAACTTTGGAGATGATGAATGGGGCGATGCAAGAGATTTCTCATGTGCAGACCTTTTTTTTAGATAACTATGGCTACTGTAGGACTTGCGTCCCTCGGCATATGTGGCAGTTACGCACATTAAGATAGCTTTCATTGTGTATCTTGTGGGACAGAACCTTTCATACACGACAGCACTAGAAGATGAGCCATGCTGAAGTACACTCACCACTAGACATGATGTTGTTTCTGTGGTTGGAGTGGTAATTGGCGGAGGTGTGGTGGTAGTGAAAGTAGGAGTCGTCGTAGTTGTCGATGAAGTAGTAGTTGTTGTTGTCGTACTGGTTGTGGACTCAGTCGTTGTCGTGGTTGTCGGAACCGCTGTCGTCGGTGTGGGAGGTGGCGTAGTTGTGGTCGTGGTTGAAGTGTAGGTAGGCACTGCATCACATTCATCACTATGGAACTTGGGTCGTGGTTAAAATATGTGGGAACCACTAGGCTAGAAGGGCAGCATTCTTATGCTCCTGAGAAAATGTTCTAGGCAGAACAAGAAAATGCGCAAATCTAAATGCATACTTTTAGAATATGCAACCCACTTCACAGGTCTGCGACGGTTGACCAATCTTTTATTGCAGCAGAAAGTTTCCAGCTGTTCCTTGCACGAATAAAAATTTCAGCAGGAAGGTTCGCTAAGGTGAAGGAGCGTGTTATGCGGTTAAGTTTCGTTTTAAGAGTGCGCGGGGGGATACGCCAAAAATACCTCAGGAGCACTATTTCTTTTCGTGTTATCCATTTATGCCAACTCGCATTCTACCAGCGTTTAGACGCCAGGACAGTTATAAACCGTATCTGAAACGTTACGTACACAATGTACAGTGAGGGACAAAAGTTTACGGGACACGCTCCGGTGCATTCCTTCCTCAGAGTGACACGCTAGCAGCGAATGGGACTGTACAGACTTACAGACATGTGCATTGGCAACCCTGTCACCTGTATGTAAGTCCATACGGTACCATTTGTTGCTAGCGTGTTACTCTGAGGAAGAAATGCGCCGGAGCGTGTTTCGTAAAGTTTTGTCCAGCACTGTACCTATATCGACATCACTGACGATTTTGATGAAAATGGTTGCTAGTTTCACAAGGAGATTTTTAAACGCGATTTTTAAACATAAAAGGATTCCTACTTAGTCCACAGTCGCATTCTGGGCCGCCAGGTCCATAAGGTCCACCTGGACCCTCCGGGCCACCAAAGCCAAATGGCCCGTACGGTCCTCCAGGTCCATTAGGTCCGCCTGGCTGTCCTGGTTGCGGTGGATTTGAGCTACCAGGGCCGCCTGGTCCACCGGGGCCATAGGGCCCACCGGGTCCATAAGGGCCATTGGGACCATACATGCCGTTAAGTCCCCAAGGTTGTCCCGGTGGCGGCCCATTGGGACCAAAAAGCCCATCAGGGCCCAGTATACCGCCAGGACCATAGAGCCCGCCAGGGCCATTTTCACCACCAGGAGTATATGGTGGAGGAGTATTATATTTGCACGGTGAACTTGGAGGTGAAGTTGGAGGTGCAGGCTTTGGTGGAGGTGGAGGTTGTGGTGCAGGTGGATGAGTCGGAAATACTGATAAGAAAAGAAGTGATATTAGTGCGGTGTATTACAACACCATGGAACTGCTTTTGCATGAGAATTTAGAGCAGTTTCCCAACTGGGTAACGCACGAAGACGGCAAGAATTGGCAGGCTTTAAGCAGAAGCAGGCACATCTATGTGTAGAAAATATATGTGTAGAGTGTGTTTGTCTTGTCCATGCTTCCTAATGCTAGAATGTGCACATGTCCACTCACGCTTCCATATTTTAACAAATGCAATTCAAACTGAACGCTGGACCACGGTCCCAGCAATCTAATGTTGACAGAAATTGAAAATTTATCATAGGTGATTGAAACAGTGGTCTACTGCCGATGATCTACCAAGACCTTACAAGGTTGGTGCTGAATACTTCTCAGCCACTTCTAGAGATATTAATGCAGTCTTGTCGCTCTTTCCACCAAGTCGAAGTCGCAAGCACGTAGCTCCCTGACTCACATAAACCCCGTTGTTTAGAAGTTGGTCACACCGCAAGTCGAATGCTACTTTACGGCGCTAATGCTAATTCCCCGCAGATTGCTATATATTTTGTTCCAGTATTCATTCGCAAGCCACTTCTGCCAGTTTGCAAACAATGGCCATTGTTGCCGCATATTTCTTTCACTGTGGCCTTGCTGAGCCCCTCAATTGCCATTTTCAAAGTTAGGACAACCGCTTGAAGCGATACAGGAGATAAGACTTTTCTTACACTGTATATGGTATTGCATTTCATACTACTATTTCTCTACAGAAGCATGCCTTTGAAGCATATATATATGTCTGCCTACTTACGAGGGTGGCTCCATAAATTTCCGGCCCGACCAACTTTTAATAGTCAGAGACGAAACAAGTGTATCACTTTTCGACATAGTCACCCTTAACTTCGATGCACTTTTGACACCTTTCAACCAGCATTCTTATAACCTTGAAAAAATAGTCCGAAGTTTTGTCGGCAAAATGCTGGAAAACTGCCTCTTGCACCTCACTATCGTTTTTAAATCTCCGTCCTCTGAGATCCCTCTCCAAGTTTGAGATCAGGAAGTAGTCACACTGTGCCAAGTCTGGACTGTAGGGTGGGTGGTGCATTTCTTCGAAGCCGCACTCCTTCCGTGCAGCCTTGGCAACAGAAGCCGTGTGGACAGGGGCATTGTCCTGGAGCAACCGGACACCTCGACTCAACCTGCCGCGCCTCTTTTCCTTGATGGCGTCTCGCAGTCGGTGCACGAGTGAAGCATAATAAGTCGCATTCACTGTGGTGTTCCTCTCTTTGAAGTCGATGAGGAGGATCCCGTGACAATCCCAAAATATTGTTGCCATGATCTTTGTGGATTGTGTAACCTTGGCTTTTCTCGGGGGTGCTTCTCCTGGTTTGCGCCATTCCATCGACTCCTTTTTCGAAAGGGGATTATAGTAGAGCGCCATAGTCTCATCCCCTGTGACAATTGACTTCAATATTTCTTCATCGTTCTCTTGACGGAGCTCCAAAAACTTTGGCACAGACGACGCGCTGTTGCTTTTGAACTGACGAGAGAAGTCGTGGGACCCATCTCGCACTGACCTTTTTCGTGTGAAGGCCCTCGCCGATGATGCGAAAAACGGTTGTTTTGGAAAGCCCCAGCCTTTCTGAGATTTCCTTCACCTTCAGACGCCTGTCGCTCAGCACTTCCTCCTCGACAAGAGACTCGACAATTTTCTTGTGTCACCACTTCCACTGGACGACCATCGTGTGGATCATCTTCAATGGACCCTCGCCCCAATCGAAACTGCTTAGCCCAGTCTTTTACCGTTATGTACGACGGAGAGGCTTCCCTGTACACGTTGTCCAGTCGCGCTTTAATTTCTCGCGCGGTACTCGATTTTTTCAATTTTAACTGAAGAGTGCACCCCTGGCTGTTTGAAATGGCGTTCTCCAACCCACAAATGCATGGAGAGGGTTGAGGGTGGTGCTCCGGCCCTCCAACAGATGGCGCCACGCGTCCTTAATCGCATTTTCAAATTCGCGCGCATTTTCTACCTCGGGCCGAAAACTTATGGAACCACCCTCGTATATTTCACATGAAATGTTCCACAAAGAAAGCGATAATTTATCATGCATGCATAATGCAGTATTTGAGATTGTAGATTTGGAGTAAATAACTGCTGCGAAATCAAAATGACCTTTGTTATTGCGTTGTGCATGTTCTGTGTTGCTATATGCAAGATGTATGTCTGGAACGGGCAACATTTCCTTAAGTCAACGAAGCGGACAGAGAGACTCACGAACCAGCAATGAACACACTTTATTACAGAAAGGAAAGAGGGGTTGATGAGTCTACAAGGGGGCTAACCATTTCAGTTTTGGGAAAGTAGGTCAAGAAGATTGCGAGAAGCATTGTCCCACAACCTGAGGTGCTAGCGATTTGACAAGATTCCAGCAAAATTCGTGAAAGCGTTTGGTTTCCATGAAAATGGGCTCACAATGTTGACAAGACAAGAGGTGTTTAAATCGTCCCATCCAGTTACGTCCTCGTCCCTCTACAATCATCAGGGTCAGGGAGATATTGCCTTCTTCAGTCTTATCCGTCACAACAGCGTGCTTACCTCGTTGGCCGGGGGGGACTGCCTCCCCTGCCTCCCGTAGGCGCCGGCACTGGGTGCCACCCTGTACTTTCTAACACTTTCACCATGTTGCATCCTGCACATGCATGTTGCACAACTGTTTCAGAGTGTTCTAACGAATAGTTGCACATTTATGCGATCACCTGAATCATTGCATGCAAAATATTAAGAAAACGTGATGCGTAGCCAGATATTTTCACTAAGGAAGTAGCACTCAGCTTACCGAACATTGCAGGCTCAGTAACAACTGCAGAGCTGTAGAACGGCGGAGGTATTTCATGTAGTGCTAAGGTTTAGATAGGATGTTTCCTACTAAAGTCCATACCGTGCAGTACTCCCCCTTGAGCTGCTTGGTCTTTGTCCTTTCTTCCTCCGTGTTCGCTCAAGCTCAGGCTTCATCTTCAGTGGATTTCTTCCATCAGCTTGCCTGCCTCTGCGCCATCTTATCAGTTCCCTCATGTCAACGGGTAATGAGTGCAATTTCCTCTGTTTGCAGTACACATCTGAACAAAGAAAGAAACACTGAGCGCCTGAGTGTACAGTACACTACTAAACTGCTACTGGATTGTATAAAAATCCTAATCTAGCAGCCTGCCTGCGTGTGTTGCCCAGTATATCAATGCGAATAAAGCAGGTTCAACATGCAGAGAATGGTGTAACTTACTGTTAGCGTGCTGTGGCTCTATCGTGGCATATTCGTAGCGTCATCAGGTAGATGGTCGTTGTTAGGAAGTCGCAAAGTGATGTACTGTCCGACAAAATGCACGAGAAACGTCACGGCAGGTATTCGCGATGACATCCACCCGTAAACCACGACCCTTGTGGATGCGATCACGTTGATTACAGAGTTATCACTGTGACCATGACCATGCTCGTGGGAAAATGCACCCACTCGCAAGGAACCGGCCTGCTTCTCGCACATGTAAACAGCTTTCTCAGCTAACGAAGAAAAGTACGGCCGCGGCCTACTGTGAACTATAGGCCCGCAACGAACAATGGCAAGGACGAGACATCCCTTACAGGGTCAGCATTGCATATTTACATCATTACAGCATAAAGTCTGGGAAGCACACTACGGTGGCGAACACGATAGACCACGTGCACGTGCACGATAGTGCACTGAAAGTGAACCTTACCTGGCTGGTTCGTAGGAATTGGCGGCGGCACGGGGCCCGGAGGAATGATGTGAAGTCTACACAACGAATCGTACTTTTGAAGCAGAACTCCTGTGAAGTAGTTCATAGGGGTCCTGAAACCCGTCGCAGTGCATTGTGTGGCTCGCACTGCCTGTTCGCTGCAGTTCAGGAATTCGTGTGCTATCCTGCAAAACAGGAACAACACAATACAATAGCAATATAATGTCCTTGTAAAACAGCATGGAAGGGATCGGCTAATTATAGACGTCACTGTCGAGGCGACCGGGACGCCTTCGGATTGTTCAGTGCATGGGACAGCAGACCATGGATGTCATTACTAGGATCAGGTCCCAAAACACGTCGTACATCGGTAATATCGGCGTGTCGAGAACATCACAGTATAGTATAGACGAACAAGTAACACCAACCAAAAAATCCACAAAACGGGTTTCCCGACGTTTCGGAGAGGGACGGTCTCGTACAGATCGAGCGATTCCGAAACTTAGCTCAAATTATATTCAAGAGTGCTACAGAAACACAGTCGCGAAGTTTCAACCAGAACAACGAAGTGGTTTTCGAGAAATTTGAAGGAATATGCCGTGACAGCAGACGACGGACATCGCAGGTGGATTCAACTCCCTCTCATGCAACGTCACATGTGACGTGGTTATGGTATTTATGGTGGCAGGTCGCCCATTGGGCGACCGAAGCGCAATGCACAATACAGTCGGAGGTGTATGCGCTTTGCGCTTGGAAGTTGTCACGCGCGACGTCGTAATGTCTGATAGCAAATTTAGCGATAGTGACGGGTCCCTGTCACTAAGCGGTGAAGATGAGCTCATCGGCGCCGATCGATTGAAGAACCGGGGACGTCAATGAACCTTTAGCTACTGACCCTTTGCCACAGCAACGTGGTTAGCCAGTGAAAGTAGTGGATGATCCGGAATCGATTGACAGGTAAGACTCATCCATAAAAGCGCACTGTTTTGCGTATATATGTTCCGCCTGATCGTGACACCATTCTAAATTGTACAAACATTGCAGGTGTGTGTGTGTGTAGCCATTGCTCGCCAATACCAGCATGTGTTGTGCGCACAATCCGGAACCTGTTTCGATCCGTCACGTACACATGGCGTTGTAAGGTTTGTTTTTGTTGCGCAGCTTTTTATTTGCATATAAAAATGTGTGTTTCATGGTACGTTATGCAAAATTTCAGATTTGGGCATTTCGTCATATGTATCAGAACTTCGATAGACTGCTGAGGAAAGGTGCTCTCTCTATCCATTCCCGCAAGCGGCAGGAGGTTGTCAACGTGATAAGTGAAGGCTTTCCATGCATGTCATTACACCTGGAGCAAATGTCAAAATCAAGGATAACCTGATCTACGTCAACGTCTTCAATTACCCCTGGCCTATGAAAAAAAAGCCCTTTTCAGGACCATCCAACATATCTGCATCAAAGACCATGCTTCTGCATCGAATAAGCCCTTATCATCATTGATGATTATAATATTTCATATCAAAAATACCTAGACGTGCATTACGAATGTGCAAGATGGAACAGCCGTATTTTTGCTCATGCTACACCGGTGTGTTCATAATCCCATACTGGCTCAGATTTTGATTGTGTCAGGGGTTGCACACTAAGATGTCCAGCACGTTGAATATAAAAGATTTGGAAATGTTTGAAAACTTTCAAAAATACCTAGACGTCCATCACAAATTTGTAAGATGGAACAGCGGTTTGCAACATGTTTACATGTCGTCTGGCTTATTGTTGCTCATGCTACACCGGTGTGTTCATGAGCCCATACTGGCTCACATTTTGATTGTGTCAGGGGTTGCACACTAAGATGTCCAGCACGTTGAATATAAAAGATTTGGAAATGTTTAAAAACTTTCAAAAATATCAAAAATACCTAGACGCCCATGACAAATTTGTAAGATGGAACAGCGGTTTGCAACATGTTTACGTGTCGTCTGGCTTATTTTTGCTCATGTTACACCGGTGTGTTCACGAGCCCATACTGACTCAGATTTTGATTGTGTCAGGGGTTGCACACTAAGATGTCCAGCACGTTGAATATAAAAGATGTGGAAATGTTTAAAAACTTTCAAAAATATCAAAAATACCTAGACGTCCATGACAAATTTGTAAGATGGAACAGCGGTTTGCAACATGCTTACATGTCGTCTGGCTTATTGTTGCTCATGTTACACCGGTGTGTTCATGAGCCCATACTGGCTCAGATTTTGATTATGTCAGGGGTTGCACACTAAGATGTCCAGCACATTGAATATAAAAGATGTGGAAATGTTTAAAAACTTTGAAAAATATCAAAAATACCTAGACATCCATGACAAATTTGTAAGATGGAACAGCGGTTTGCAACATGTTTACATGTCGTCTGGCTTTTTGTTGCTCATGTTACACCGGTGTGTTCACGAGCCCATACTGACTCAGATTTTGATTGTGTCAGGGGTTGCACACTAAGGTGTCCAGCACGTTGAATATAAAAGATTTGGAAATGTTTAAAAACTTTCAAAAATATCAAAAATACCTAGACGTCCATGACAGATTTGTAAGATGGAACAGCGGTTTGCAACATGTTTACATGTCGTCTGGCTTATTGTTGCTCATGCTGCACCGGTGTGTTCATGAGCCCATACTGGCTCACATTTTGATTCGCTATCAGGGGTTGCAGACTAACATGTCCAGCACGTTGAATATAAAGGTTGCGGAAGTTGAGTGTTTATGCAGTCATCTTTTACTGTCCCTTATTGTAATGTACGTCCACAGCACTGACCAATTGTGTTAAAATTGGGTTGTTGGTATCGGGTAGTCATAATGATGTTCAAGCAGCAAGCTCTGAGCAACCTGTCGTCCTGTCCTGTCAACAAAGTTGTCTTGTCTTTTGCTGCTTGAACATCATATAACCACAACACTGATTTGTGGATTATAACTTACATATTTATATTATGCAATACTTTTCTAACATCAGCAATGTGCAGGGAAAAATTAAATAGAGCTGCGAAGCCTGCGAATTGGAGTTGTTATATTTGTGACCCATTAATAGGTGTTGATTCTGGCACAGGAAGGAGTGCCACTTTCATCAGTTAGTGTCAGCTACTGAAGGGGTACAAGACAACATTATTGAGCATAGTTTGGCGATATACTGCTCCGGTAGGGATAATACCTTAGAGAGGCTATATGCAAAACAAACTGATGTAGCTGCTGGATCAAGCACTTCCTTCTCGCAATACTACCGAGGTACGCGGGACTGCCGTTTCGTGCGGTGCCGACAATTTCTGTACACATCACTTTTGGCTATTATCAACGAAGTAATACCTACTGTATAAGGAAGCAGGAGACGTCCGTAAGGATCGGTGGCAAACCTTTTAATGACAGTAATGGCGGAAGAGAAGATCGAGGGCGGAAGCTCACGAGCTCCCGTATCCCTGCAATCCTGTCGTCTTCCTTAACACTCCCCGGCGCGGAAGTACAAGTCAGTCAGCTTCCAATTTGTAGAGAAGTTGTACTGGCCGGCTTACGGTTTTCCCTCCTGGCAAGTTGATTCTACAGGATCTAACCCTTCCATCTGGGCTCTGTGTTAGGTGACTCACACGTCCTAGAGGCCACGATGTTCGCGGCCTTGACTCTGCAGCAATGAGTACTAGGTCCCCGACGGCGACGCTGTGTGATGGTACGGGCTTGCAGACGTTGGCCGATCTCAGGAGGAGGATGTACGTTTTAACCCACTTCTTCCAGCATTGATGAGTCAATTCTTCCCGATACATCCACCGTCGTCTCAACTGTTGCGCTGTAGATGTTGTTCCTGCTTCGGGTTCGCGACACGGAAGCGCGGTGAGCCTTTGCCCAATCAGAAAGTGTGACGGCGTGACGGCAGAAAGGTCGTCTGGATCTTCGGACAGATACGTCAGAGGCCGAGAATTCATCACCGCCTCCACCACTGTGAGAACGGTAGAGAGTTCTTCGTAGCGGAGGGCGCTTCGACCCAGGACTGTACGCAGGCAGGTTTTGGTACTGCGAATCAGGCGTTCCCAAAACCCGCCCCACCATGCTCCTCGCTCCACTATGAATTTCCAGGTGATCCGTCGTGCAGTCAAGAATACGTTTGCCTGAGCGTTTTGTGACAACCAGGCAGGGGTGAGTTCGCGACTGGCTCGCTTGAATGTCCGAAAATGGTCTGAATATATAGTGGCGGGTACGCCCCGTCTTGATACGAACCTTCTAAGAGCCATTAGGAAATCCTCGGTAGACATAGATTTCGTCAGCTCTAGGTGAACAGCCCTAGTGACGGCACAGGTAAAAATCAGGATGTAGCACTTTCTTCCGCCGCCTTTTGAACACTTGTAGTACAGTGGACCCGCAAAATCGGTGCCTGTCACTTCAAATGGTGCGGACTGTGACAAGCGGTCTCGTGGTAGCGGAGCGGTAACTTCTGTGCACGCCTGAACCTTTGCTCGTCGGCAAGTGCGACATCCATTTAGGATCCTCTTCACAGCCTGACGACCACGGAGAACCCAGTACTCTTCCCGAAGCGCGGCGAGTGTCTCCTGAACTCCAGCATGCAGAAGCCTGACATGAGCCCGGAAAACTAAAAGAGCGGTGAACGGGTGGTCAGCGGGAATGACGATGGGATGCCTCTGGGTTTCTTCAAAATCGCTGTACTGAAGGCGGCCCGTCAAACGGAGAACGCCATCGTCATCATGGAAGACAGACACATTTTGTAAGGACTTGTGCACCGCGGTATGAGAACCGAAATTTTGACGCTGTGCCGCTGTGACCCAGTATGTTTCCGCTGCAACTACCTCGGCGGCCGTCAAAGGTCCCCTCCTTTCGGCTGTGGTATGCCTACAGTTGTGCAGGAATCTTGACACCCAAGCGGTAACTCTCAGCAGCCGGTGGAGCGAACTGTATTTGGCAACATCCATTAGGGTAGTAGTAGCCAAGATGGGTACGCAGCACGCCGTCTGGGCCTTTGTTTCGTTTCGTACCTCGACGCAGGGTTCATCCGGAGTACGCCATGCTGGAGGCCAAGACTTTTGATCCATAAGCCACGAGGGCCCCTGCCACCATACACTGTTGCTCAGCAATTGGAGGCATGAAGTGCCTCTCGTGAGAAGATCCGCGGGATTTTCTTTTCCGGGGCAGTGGCGCCACTGACTAGGATCCGTACCAGCCCGTATCTCCGACACCCGGTTCTGTACAAAAGGTTTCCAGTCGTTCGTCGATCCGTAAATTCAGTAGAGTGTTATCTCAGAGACCGTCCATAACACAGTGGGTACGGTGGACAGAGATAACGTCGTCTGTAAGAATCTCATAAGCCTGGTCGCGATGACGGCACCCATTAACTCGAGTCTCGGTAAGGAGACCGTTTTGACCGGGGCCACCCGAGACTTTGCCAAAAGAAGATCCGCACTGTAATGACCGCCCCTGTCGAGCGTCACCAGGTATGCGGCCGCACCGTATGCTCGCGGACTCGCGTCGCAAAACATATGCAGCGCGATGCTGCCCTCCGACATCTTCCCGCCGAGCCGCCGTGGTAAAGAGACGCGAGACAATAAAGGCACCTGCTGGCACCAAGACGACCACACTCCCATCAGGTCTTCTGGTAGTTCTTCGTCCCAACTCATCTTGGAGAGCCAAATTCGTTGTAGCAAAATCTTGGCTGTCAACACGAAAGGCGCCACGTAGCCCAAGGGATCATAAATGCGAGCCACTGCTTGCAGTACATACCGTTTGGTATTCGACCGTTGCTCTAGGAACTCCGATATTGACTTCAACGGATACCGAATTTCATCTGTCTCGATATCCCAAACAATTCCTAGGACCTTCCTTAGTGGCGACGTGGTCGAACTTCCTGTCCCATCGGCGTCGAAGGTAGCCCGGAGATGAGCATCATTGCTCGTCCACTTAACCAGTTTCATGCCCGCGTCGCGGAAGATTTGCCGCGACTCGTGGTAAACAGTAAGTGCCTCTTCCGGCGATGGCATACCAACAACGAGGTCGTCCACATATAAATGGCTGGAAAGTAAGGACGCCGTGCGTGGGTATGTCTCTTCTGCTGCTCTCAGGTGGTGGCGTATAGTGGCAGCGAGAAGAAAGGGACTGGACTTGGCTCCAAAAGGCACTCGTGTCATGCGCCAAATTTCTACTGGGGGCAGCGGTTCGCCTGCCCGTGGCGTCGTGGCATACCACAGAAAACGCAAACAATCTCGGTCAACACTGTCCAGCACGATCTGTAAAAACGCCTTCTCTATATCCGCTGTGAGAGCCACGTGATAAGATCGAAACCGCAACAGCAATTGCAGCACGTCAGGGTTAAGGTTAGGGCCGGCGTGAAGAGCTTCGTTGAGAGAGAGAGAACCTTGAGCCTTCGACGAGGCATCAAACACAATTCGAACCTTTGTTGTCTCGCGGTCCCTTCGGATGACTGCGTGGTGCGGCATATAATAGAGAGGCCCGGCCACCAACTCCGGTTGTAGGACCCGTTCAGCGTGTTGAAGACGCAAATACTGACGTATGGTGGAATCGTATTCTTCCAGCAACGTTTGGTCTCTCCGTAATCGTTTGATGGTACTATCCAGCCTCTGGACCGCCAGCTTCTTGTTGTCACCCAATGCTTCAGGCGCTTCCGACTTCCAAGGCAAGCGCACGGTGTAACGACCGTTTAACAACTGCGCTGTGGACCAGAACTTGCGCAGGACAGTGTCACCGTCGGAGTCGGACTGATGGCGATCAATTATGCCCAAATGCTCTAACTCCCAAAAGGCGGAGAGTTGCTGGTCGATGACGTTGGTATCTTCCTGGTGCACCTCAACATGGAGAACATGAACCGACGGGATGTGACAGTGGCCACCGCTGGCATTCCTGCCTGAGCCTTGAATCGTCCAACTGCCACCAGGTAATCTGACAAACGGGCGGTTGCTCCAGTCACAACTCCCCAATAAAAGTCCGCTCCAATCAATAATGAAATATCGGTGGGAGATGAGGGCTCGTCAGCAAGCTGTAGACCCATATTCTTGACGTGTTGCGCTGAGTGCGAATCGAGAACAGGCAATCCATCGGAGCAGATGTCGGGGTATTCAACCGCCTCGATTGCCATACATGATGCCGAAAATTGGCTGCGCAAGACAACCCGCACGCATCGATACTTCGTGCAGCTTGACGCCGTGTTTCCAAGGGCCCCAACATGCAAATCTTCGGATCGAAGCAGTGTACATCCGAGCTTCGTCGACATATCCTGTCGAATAAAACTGCGTTGGCTGCTGCCATCCAGAAGTATGCGTGCGAGACTTCTCCGGCCATCAGTTCCTTCAATCCACACCTTGGCTGTTTGCAGAAGGACTGCCGCGCCTGGCAAAACGGCAGAGGATGAAGAAAGAGACGTCACAACAGTTCCCGTAAACGCATGCACCGTCGACGAGTCTTGTGCTGTAGACTGAGACGACTGCGGGGACTGCTCAGTGCTGGATGAGTTGACTCCGAGGCACAGCTGAGTAAGATTACGTCTATGGCAGCGATCACACTGCAAGACCCGCCTTACCCTGCAATCCTTCGATATGTGCGACCGTCGTCCGCAAAGGAAACACCTGCCCTCCCGGCGCAGGATCAGTCGTACTTCCTCAGGGCTCAAACCAGCAGTGCATCCCTCCAATCGATGCTGTCCGGACTTGCAAAGCACACACGTAGGAGTGCTTGGGGCAGCTATTGCAGGTACTGGATCTGAGACAGACGACGCGGTTGCTGTCAGCGAAGATGCAGAGGCTGGGGTCGGCTCCCTGCGCTTGGGAACGTCATCTCCCTCCCTTCGGGCTCGTTCGCGACATTCAATCTCATTCTCCAGGAAATCTAGTAGGGATGATAAAGAGTCGCCGTTGGTGTCCTTGCCTTTGTCCTTGGTTCGGTAGAAGTCCATTTCGAGGTCTCTAGGAATCTTCTTCAAGATGACCTGCCGAAGCGGAATTGCGTATTGTGCTGTCGTAACATTTAGGCTCTCTAGGTTTCTGATGCGCACTGTAACAGTCTCGTGGAGCTCACGCAACCCCTTTACGTCGGTGCTGGACCGAACAGTCCTGAGCTCGAAAAGGCGCCCCATGTTTTCGGTCACAAGGTCGTCCTTCCCAAATCGCTTCTGAAGTATGTCCACGGCAGTCGTGTAGTTCTCATCGCTAATTGAGAGACCTTCAATGGCACGGGCTGCTGGCCCAGAAACGAGAGAAACCAGGTACTTCAGCTTGTTGACATCAGTGAGACGTTCGTTTTCATGAATACTCGCACGGAACTGGTCCCAGAACCCCTGCCATTTAGATAGGTCGCCGCTAAAGGTGTCGATCCGCAGCTTCGGTAGAGTGACTCCGGTAGCCGGACTCCGATCTCCTGAGGAGGATCGTCGAGGTCCCGTAGCAACGCCGTCACTTGCGGGAGCCAAAGATCGGGATGCGGTCGTGGAGTCTAGCGCGGAACACACTTGGAACTTGATCGCAGAGACTGACTCGAGGTATTGATCGCAGGAATTACACTCGCTCTCTATCAATTCCTCCGGTATGAGACCCTGAACCTCTCGGTCCTTTTCTTTCAAGGTAGCCCACTTCGTTTCCAGAACCGTCAAGGTTTGCTTCAGTTGCTCTCTGGGAAGAGGGGTCGTAGTCAAAAGCGTCTTCAGATCGTTCACCGTTCGGGTTATTGACGACCTGGCCTGACTTCGAAATTTCCTTATGCGATCAAGATCCTCCATTTCCTTACCAGCGATGAGAGTCGGTGCGCCCTTATAGCCTCCTCAATGCTTCCTAGTCGTAAGCTGACCCAGCGAGTCCCGGGTTTCGGCACCAGTGTATAAGGAAGCAGGAGACGTCCGTAAGGATCGGTGGCAAACCTTTTAATGACAGTAATGGCGGAAGAGAAGATCGAGGGCGGAAGCTCACGAGCTCCCGTATCCCTGCAATCATGTCGTCTTCCTTAACACCTACATTTCAATACTGCACGTATCCAGTTCTTTGGACACCGTTGCCGCTAACAGTTGACTGCGTGACAGTCGACATCTTTTAGTTTGAGCTGCGTCAGGCGCCGTCCCTTACATATCGTGCTCGCAGAACGTCTCTCACCTCATATGCATCGTGAACGAAACGTGCGGAGTACACGCACGCGTGTGACAATCAGACCTTTTGTTGAAGATGCTTCGAGTATGTGAGTCCCAACAGGTGCTTTTCTATATCCACTTTCGTCACATTGTCGTCGACAAAAGAGTTGTTATACACCCGGGCTACGTTTCCACCACTTCCATACTTAATATTCTTTTTCGCAGGTAAGACGAACTAGAAGTGCTCAAAATACCGAACGATACGAGACAAGTTAGTAAATAACCGTCAACTGCCTTTATTAGGTGGAGTCATCCACGTAAACTCCCGCGCT
Source organism: Ornithodoros turicata (assembly GCF_037126465.1). Classification (NCBI taxonomy): domain Eukaryota; kingdom Metazoa; phylum Arthropoda; class Arachnida; order Ixodida; family Argasidae; genus Ornithodoros; species Ornithodoros turicata. The sequence continues at coordinate 47,273,480 of NC_088201.1, forward strand.
CGAAATGAAGATGCGAGACGTATTGACATTGTTGTTCGGCCACATTTTACAATACGCGTCTTTCGTTTGACCAGACCACATGCAGCAAATTTATTGCCGTCGCCGTGATCCTCGAGCACCTTTTGGAAGTCGTCTGCTCTCACCGCTGCAAAAAGGCGCGAGAGCAGACGATTTGTTCATCCAATAAGCGGTCTGCCATCGTAGCGGATATCGCTGTTGCCAACAGAAATCGCAATGTGCTGGCGCTGTTCTTATCAACTTAATTCGTTTATTTAATAACCGTGACGATTCTGGACGAGCGAATTCACAGTATTACGTTTTCAGCAATGAGGAATCGAATGGTACGCTTTGTGGATGGGCCAGGGTGTACGAGACCGTCCCTGGTTAGGGAATGTTAGCCATCCTGGGGGAGGCTTGCTATCCCAAAAACTACAACTTCAACAAAACTTCTTCAGGGGTGAACAAACTGGGCAGGAGCAGCTTCTTTTATACTGTAGGAGGCGAAATCGGGAACACTTGGGGGCGTTGATTGTGGATGATGTGTCGCAGGCCGTTGACGTAAGCCGTATAGGTAATGTCTAGGACCCGGCATTTTAGGCATTTGCCTATAAATGCCTATAAACGCCTAAATGCGGCGTTATGGGGGTTGCCTACCTTTTTATCGACTATTGAATTGCAGCCTTCTTTAACATTTTTAGATGCCATAGGAGCCTTTTGTAGATGTGCAAGCGCGCCTTTCAGTCTCACGCTGAGTGAACTGCATTTTGCTTTTCGTTTCTGCGTGTTTGCGCCTTTTGTTCCGGTTCTTTTTTATTTATTTGTTTTTTCAGTTTGATTGTCTTTAGTACCTTGGTTTGCTAGAAGAGGTTCATGTATATTTGATCAAAATATTTGCCATTTCTTGGCCTCTGGAGATCTTCAAGGGTGGATAACTAAAAGTAGTGTTCAGTATTGTGTGGTTCTATAGGCCGCCTCAGCATTAGTGTACAAGGAGTCAAAACTTCTATGGTACCGTGGCCTTTTTTCCTGGTTGGAGCATTCTGAAGCACCAACAAAGCCAAAGAGTGCACCAGATTAGCGTGCCTATTTTTGTACTTTATTGCCTATTTTGTTGTTTTTGAGGGCCTAATTGCCTGCCTATTTCCGCCATTTTTAGTGCCTAAACTTCCGGGCCCTAGTAATGTCCCAATGGATCGGTTGATGTTTCCCGGGGTTAGCTGAATATGCCAGGATTCCAAGAAGAGTCTCCTTGTCAGATTAGTCTCTAGGTCAATGATATTGGCGTTATCAAAGTCGATCACATGGTCGCTGGCGTCGCAATGTTCGGCCAGGCGCTCCGTTCTACATCGGATTTACGTACGTCGTTCTTGTGTTGAAGCAGTCGCTCTTGAAAGTTCTTTGTTTCGCCAATGTAAGCGGCATCGCACATCGAGCAAGAGATTTTGTACACAGCTCCTTGGGCTTTTGTTCTGGGAAGTCGGTCCTCCGGGCGTGGGATGCGGTGGCCGATAGTAGATACGGGTTTGTGGGCGACGTGAATTCCCTCTTTCCTCAGTACACGTGCCAAGGCTTCACTAACCCCCTTTACGTAGGGAACGGCAATGCGCTTGTTAGGGACGACAGAGTTGACCGTCCCAGGCGGGCGGTGACGGATGTCGCAATACTGACGGCGGGCGACCTTGCGTATGAAGCTCTTTGCCATTAAGAGATTCGCCATGAAGCCATTCTTTTCCAAGTCTTTCCGTATTGCTGCTTCCTCCTGCCTCCTGTCCGCCTCGGATGAACAAACTCTGCGCGCTCTAGACAGAAGCGATGGTACGACCGCCGTCTTATGGCTTATGGCTGGTCTTATCATCGGGTGGTGGGAATCAAATTGTAGGTACCGTCCGCTGTGCGTCGGCTTTCGGTACACAGTGAACTTGAGGTGCGTTCCTTGTCTCTTCACAAGGACATCGAGGAATGGCAAACTGCTGTCTTTCTCGTGCTCCAGGGTGAACTGTATCGATGGCTCGATGCCGTTGAGGCGCGACAAGAACCTATCGACGTCCGTTTTCTTTAGGATGGCGAAGCAGTCGTCCATACTTTCGGTTTTATGTCCGATGATTGTAAAGTTCTCTCTTCTATGGACTCCATTGTGAGGTTTGCAGCTGTTACGGATATCGAGGCACCCATGGCTGTACCGGAGCTCTGCTTGTAGAAGTTTCCTTTGAATGTAAAGTAAGTGGCACAGAGACAAAACTCAAGGAGGCGGCACAGTTCGTCGATGTTGAGGCTAGTCCTTGTGTTCAAATCGGGGTCTTTTTGGAGGGCGGTTCTTGTGGCAGTCACAGCAAGCGGTACGGGCACGTTCGTAAAGAGCGACACCGCATCGAAAGAAACCAAACACTCCTCGGAGCTGACAGATATGGATGAGGCACGTTCCACGAAATCACTGGAGTTGCGTACAAAGGTTTCCGTCCTGCCGGTTAGGGGGGACACCTTGTGCAAGTAGTTGGCCAGTGCTCGGAGCGGCGATGTTCTGAAATCCACAATGGGTCGGAGGGGTATGCCGGGTTTGTGGATTTTGGGTAGACCGTAGAAAGTGGCTGCTCCTGCCCAGTTTGTTCACCCCTGAAGAAGGAGCCAAGTCGGCTCCGAAACGTCGGGAAACCCGTTTTGTGGATTTTTGGTTGGTGTTACCTGTTCGTCTATTTAGCCTCCCAACCAGACACACCTGTGTCAAACATGTTCACATCACAGTATATGTGCAGTGATGAGCGCAATTCGTTGTTCCGCATCTTATTGTTTGTAGAGCATGCTCAGGAATTCACTGGAAAACAACGCGACGTCCCCTCTGCATTGAACGTTTGTGCTCCACGCATCTAGGACTGCGGCCAAGGTATGGCCATGGACGTAATGCTGATGCGTTGAAAGGCATGAAATAGCTTCTCACTTGAGGGATTCACCTCACAGTGGTGTGCTTGCATTTCTCGTCTGCTGTATTTCTCATGGCGTCTCGTGCGTATTTACACATGATAATATGCATAGCTGTAAATATCCAATTGCTTGCAATATTTGTGAAGGGGTGCACTGCAGCACAATATTGCTAACATCAGCTAGTGGTTTGTATTGGCACGGATTAGGCTGGTGACGGTAGCGGGTGAAGAATGCTTCCCGACACAGTCATGGGCTCCTAGCGTATAACCATATGCGTTACACCACTGCTGAATTCCATCCAAATCCAACGCTTCATGCAGACAACGATGAGATGGATTAGAGAAATTTACCCAATACACGCTTCAAAGGGACGATCTCATCCGAAAATCCATCTATGAAACCGATACCACTTTGTTCGGCATCGGCCAACAGTCTACCCAGCTTCTTTTTTTTTCGTCCGAAAAGTGCTTACATTAGCTAAACAAATTTTAAAGATCAGCGGCGCCTCCGCGGCTGCAGAAGCTCTGGCGGCGTGACGTGACTCCGTAAGCGGAGGAGGAAAAGCGCCGCCCGCACGGTCGGATACAGAATGACGTTTTCTCGTTTTTCCAAAGAAGGAATTCCGGCATACTCTCAACGCCCTTGTCGTGTACACCGTCGAATAATTGTGAAACTACACCAGTATTTGGCGTGAGAGTTTCGATACCATGATGAGTGGTACGCGAAGAATTAAAGGACACTGGAAATCGACTGGAACGGATGCGACCGTCCCTGTAAAGTTTGCATGTTACGCATGTTGCTGCGCATGTTGATGTTGCACATAAACCTCAACGTTCGCATTAAGGGAACAGCCTCAGGACGACAGCCGCCGATATTCCGGACAGAGACTGTTCCCATTCATACTTCGCCGCCGGCTCGCTACATTTCCTACCTTTTGAGTATCAACGTTCACATGTTCTGTCCCTCTAACTACCTTGTGCGCAGAGATAGACAAATGGCATGCTTCTGATGACAGAATGGCATAGATGCAGGAGAGCCGGTGGATGAACAATGGGCGGAAGAGAGAAGGCAACACTTCGTGGTATGATCTCGTGCTGTATCTTCTGTCTTCCACCCTTTGCTCAGGGCAACTTCAAAATGGAATACTTTTGAACTACGCTTCTTAGAACCGCGTATATTTTCGTGTACTATACGGGTGCACGCCGAAATAAATCCTTAAAAATAAAGTATTAAAAATAAAGTATTAAAAATAAAGCATTAAAAATTCCACGTTTAAAAATACATCCGTGAAAATCCACCTTCCGAAATCAATCACTAAAAATCCACGCCCTTAAAATAACCACTGCAAAAATAAATCGTAGTTAGGCTTAAGGAGGCAATAAGCCGTACACCGTACGTTAGCCGTATGAGCCGTATACGTACGTTATTTTCAATGCAACGCACCTTCGAATGTATTTATGAATATTTATGCCATTATTAATGATGCGTCTTCTAATAAGAGCCGGAAAAATTGAATCGTCCAGCTCAAAAGTGCAGAAGACGACGCGAGTATGAGTACAGGAAAAACAAGGGCCCCATCTCGAAATTCACGGTCTCGAAACAAAGAAAATACGATATCACTAATTGACCATTCAGCTTCACTGTGAAAGCCGATTTAGCGAATGGACTGCCGGACATAAATGTTTCATGGTCCCTCCATTGTATATAAGCTGTGTAAAATGCAGTCGCGCGGGAAAATGCCAACAGCGAATTTAGACTAACCTGACAGAAAATGCAAACACCGAACTTGGACTAACTTGGACTAACTTGATAATAAGCTAACCAATATGCTGTTCCGACGTGTCGCCCTTCTAAGTTTAACGGCCGCTAAACTAGGATTCGCTAAAACGACGTTCACAATCACAGACATCGAAAACTCGTGAAGCTGAACGGCTAACTTCTGACATCGGATTTTTAAACGAGACCGTGAATTTCGATATCGTGAATTTCGATATCGGGAAGTTCGCAACCGGGAAGTTCGCAACCGGGAATATTGAGGCCCTCCGAAGTATGACAAGTCGTACTATTTTTCGAGGCGGACGTATGGAGCTTAGGCCGTCTACCAATCGGAAAGGATTTATTTTGAAGACTTGATTTCGTGAAGTATATTCCTACGAGGTAATTTTACCACCGTGGATACTGACACAATCTATTTTTGAAAAGTTATTTCGGAAAGTTATTTCGGAAAGTGGATTTTTACACGATTTATTTTCAATATTGTACTTTTAAATTATTGATTTCGGCGTCATGCCTGTTATACTTACGGACATATTGCGGGGTCCTTGTCACCCAGCATTCTCCCTTCGACATCCGCATAGAATGCCACAGCGCAGTAGGAGTAAGTTCTAGCAAGTACGGTTGAGTTGCAGTTTCCTGTATGAGGTTCCTCTGAAAAAACACAGTTCACACACACGTGTACGTATACCAATCACTGCGTGGCAAATTCTACAAACTGCGCAGCAATTAGAAAGGGCCCATTTGGTTACTTTCATACGTAACACACGAAGCACAACCATGCACACATTACCTGGTGGCTCCTGGCACAGATAGGTCTAGGCAGGGGCGGACTGATCATAGACCTCAACAGGAAAGGCCCCAGTGGGCCGCCAGGGTCTGACACGCGTGTGCCACCCGGCACGGTTCATACCCCCCGGAAAGCGCATTGTGAAACATCCCCCGCGGGTAGGTCCGAGATTTTATTCGGCTTAAGATGTTCCGTCCCAGTCCACCCGTGTCCAAACGAGTGCCACGATAGCAGAACCCGCTCACGTCAAATTCCAGAAAAAACTTCACAAACAGTTCACGTCACTGATGTATTGCTGAACAAAGGTGGTACACCAACCTGTAAAAGCCTGTTTCATCATGCGAGTTTTATCTTTGCAGTCAACATCAAATGCCCTGGCAAGTAGTGCAGTTATGATGGACATGTTGTGCTGCTCGTCCAAAACAAAACACCTGTGCTTTACTTGGGCCCTCGTGAGGCATGTCTCAAACTCCTGTATAGCTCTGCGACAAACGCGACAGTTAGCAATCCACCAACACGAGAAAGCTTACAACGAATAGCCGAGGTACTTACAAACATGCAGTGCCCTTGGCAGATTTCATGGCACTTCGCGAAAGCCTTGCAGTGAGGTTGTAAAGGGAAGATACCTCATCCATGATTCCTCTATCACACTTCTTAAGGTCGATCTTGTAGCGGTGTACATCGCAGTCTAAAACATTTAGAGTATTCTTCAGTTTGTCTTGCAACAGAAGCATTATTTCACCGGCCCATTGAACTCACGGCCGGAATGGAAAAGTTCAGGGAACCGATGTACAGGGTGTGTGCAGATAAACCTAACGGGCATTTCCGCATTTAATTTGTTGTCTACTTAACACACGAACTTCCGGTGCCGGACGATGGCGCATTTATGCGTGCGAAATGTACAGAAAAATTATGGAAGCCATATTCAGCTTAAGAAATAAACAAATGGACGAAAACGTCGGCTTCTGTGCATTTGAATAGGGCGGTCATGGCGATGCATTGTAGTGCATGGTACCTGCCACCTGCCTGGTACCTACCATGTACCTGCACATAACTCTCACGAGAGTTATGCGTAGGTACCGCTAGGGGCACTATCGATGAGCATCCATGTGGGACACAGTTTCGATTTCTGCACCGATAGCTCCCCTAGCGGTACCTGAACACAACTCTCCTACTGCCCGCCATGTTGCCTTATTCAAGTGCACGGAATCCGACGTTTTCGTCACTCTGTTTAATTTTAAGTTGAGTATGGCTTGTACATTTCGCACGCATGCATGCACCATCCTGCGCCACCGGGAGCTAAGTAGACAACAATCTAAGTGCGCAAATTCCGGCTAGGTTTAGATGCACACACACTGTATGTATGACATCTCTGTATCAATTGCAAGAGCGAACACTTCTGAACGGCCTGTCCCATGTATCCATACACAGTTAGACTCACCGCTTTCTTTAGGTTTCTTGGCAGCTTTGCCCACTTCAGTGTAGCGATCTTCTTCATCGAGCTGCTTATAAAGACTTCGCTCCAATATCCTCTTTTGTTTAGTCCTCGCCAATTTCCCTTTGAAGAAGGGGTCGTCCTCTTCATCATCTTCATCTGCAGTTGCGACCATACGTTTCTTTTCTCCGTCCTTTTCTTCAGAATTGTCCTCTTCTTTACTTTGCCCGGAATCTTGCACATCGCCGTCATCGTCATCCTCTGGCACTTTGACACCAGTTTTCTCACCTTTCACTTCTGGAGCATCCATAATCCTTCTTTTCGAAGGAGTTTCTACTTCCTCCTCTTCAAAGCCTTCGTCGAAAAAGTTTTCATCGTCTTCCCTTTGCTTCGTGAGTTTGTCCTTCTGATGCCCCTTACTGAACCCTTCTTCGAAGCCATAATCATACGACGGTGCCGAGGGCTTAGCTGGTCCATCCTCCAAGTTTGGATATGGTGCTGGTTTCTTGTGGGGTACCTCTTGACCATTCCAGTTCTTTCTTTTTTTGTTGAAGCTATTATCTCTGACAGAATCCCCTGCAGACTGGCGTTTCTTTGGTTTTTCATCTTCGTCCCTCGCATTTCCTTTTCGTATTCTGTTGCCTCCACCTCTCTTGGCATCAGGTTTGAAGTCGTAATATTCTTTGGCATCCTCATCTTCGTAGTCAACTTTGGGAGGTGGAATAGCTTGCGTTGCTAACCCTTTGGCGGCTTCGTTGTAATAATCATAATCTTCTCGTTTGCTTTTCGCGTTTGACCTTTCATTGGTCCCGGGGTTTTGAACGGCACCACGATTAGCATTTCGTCCTTGTGATTCTTGGCCATATGAAGGTGCCGCATAATCATAGGAATCGTCACTTCCGCGACGGTTGCCGTCCTCTTCGCGCTTACGGAAGTCATCATAGAAGTAATCTCCAGTATCTTGCATTTTTCCACCTGATCGACGGCTTACAAGCGCTGGGCCTCGCATTCGGCAATCAACGCCGTACTCCTCCTCCAGAAGTCGTTTGTAGGTCATCAGCTGGGCATTGAGTGACATATCCGACGTACAAGATGAGCCATGACTTGCGTTTTCGATACAGTTCTCAAAATCCTTGATGAACCTGCGTTGTCATGGACGTGTGAGTGAGGCAGTAAGGCTGTACGAAGGAACGCAAATATGGCAGCATCTGGTGATGGTGATGTGATACAGAAAAAATGGTATGGCGACATCTATTAAGACGTTGAGCATTCCAGACTCTGAAGACCACCGCAAAAGACCCACGCGCAGCACAGCCAGTTACTGTAGCAGGCGACATCAAGGGTTATACCGAAGCGTTCCGCCTATCACCACCCCATCCTGGATGCCACTCCGAGAATCTGGATCAAAGTGTACAGCGCTGTTTTGCAATTTTGAAAATGGTATTCATCTCGAGTACACATACTCGGAACGCCTGCAAAGATGCGTTTATTAATGCTTACACCATTCCAAAACAAAATCCAGATTTCCATGCAGTGTTGCTCCACCTGAAACAACCATTGTTGAATGAAATTTTGCATCTTGGCATAAGACGCCCAGATTGGTAGCGCGTGCTGTTGGTGATACTAGACATGTTAGACATGCCACTAGCGTTCGTGCGTGCGTGTGCGTGATACATAAGGTGCGGTGGCCCTGACATAGGGATGCTGGCTTAGTTAGCCCTGTCTCGCGTGTGTCGAAAATCGCATGGGATAACATTTGCATGGAATGTATTGCATCAAAATTACTATTGCACATTATGGTCATTGCGGCCCCCGGTTTACTATACCTGTAGCAGCATTGCTGAGCTTGTTGAGGATCATGAGCTTCAAAACTACTTTGAATAAACCAAACATTTCGTCGTACCTGGACCACTGGAGAGCTGAACTACATATAACTGAACTTGCAGTCATGAAGAGTAGTACGCGGAGATCGGCCCATTAGGCTGCGCAGGACTGTGGCTAAAAACAGGTATGACGTCAATCTTCATATAGACTACGGTGTAACAGGCAAGGAAGCGGTGGACACAGCAGCGCTCGTGCCGCCAACTCTTAATTCTGCCCGAAAAGTTCTTCAAAGCCATTGTTCTTACCGAATTACAGCCAAAACTCACGCGGCATAAGAAAAGCCCAGTTTTGCTTCAACCTAATCGGCTTTCACCCAGCAACTATGAACTGAATCGTGTCTTCATCGCCTTCAACTTAGCATGCCTGACGCACAACATGGGCAATGTGCTATCCACGAAATGTACTGTGTGTGCTGTCATAGTGTGTGCTGTGTGTGTGTGTGTCCCGTATTGTATTCCATTGCTAATGCTGTGACTACAGGTCTTAGCTGGACCAAATCCTTTGGTCCGACTTCACTAGAGTGAGACCTTTCACGAGCGCAAACTTTCAGAAAACTAGCTAGCCGAAGAATATGTACCGGTGCTGCACTTCTAACCAGGTAAGGATAGCACCTCTGACAGATAAACTACGTCATAGTCAAGCACATGTGCCAAACCTACACCCTCCCAACATTCACCCACCCTTAATTTTCAATTGCTTGCTTCTGGAATACAAATTCGATTGGTCATTTAGAAAGGGTAGTAGTGATAATGGTAGTAGGTGATAATGTGGTAATAGTGCAGTGTTGGACAAAAGTTTACGGCACACGTTCGTGCGCATTCCTTCCTCAGAGTGACACGCTAGCAACGAATGGTACCGTATGGACTAGGTTACGGTTACCTAAGCACATGTCTGTAAGTGCGTACGGTCTCATTCGCTGCTAGCGTAGGACTGACACTCTGAGGAAGGAATGCGCCGGAGCGGGTTCCGTAAACTTTTGTCCAGCATTGTACATTTCTTACGTATTACGCCTAGTTCCCCAAAGCGGATGGTGTATGCCCGTCTATTGTATTGTTACACCAGACATAGCTTTGACCAGCAGTCAGTACAGCGATCACAGGCGAGGTATCAAATATATTCCACATACGGGCAGACTTCCTCCTTGCTAGGGCGTCTTCGTGCCACCTTCTGGTCCATGAAGTTTTGGAAGCCGATGGCGCAGATGAGGGCTTTCTTCAACACACCGGATTCGTCACAGGTTTGTTGCCGTTGCATTGCTGTCTCTGCTTCCTTCACAGAGGGATACTTTGCTGCAAGTGTGTAAGAAATATTGTGAACATTTCCGCCTAGGTGGAAATATCGGTCAGCTGTCATGCCAAATGCGGTAGTCGAACTATGCATCTCATTACTTTCTCAGTACTCATGGCACTCAAATGAAAGGAACTTCATTGAGCACCCAGCACCAAATGAGTAACGGCACTTCCTTTTACGTACACAACACCTTTATCTGTCCCACGACATGAATTTCTAGGCGTAAAGGGGTATTGTTTGGAGCATCTACTACGTTTCTCAGTTTTTCTTGTTCCATTTCTCTATTTATGGACACGCAGTAGTTGCTTCACATTGTCTCTAATATTGTGCTGCTGGAAGCGCACCATAAATTACTCCAGTCCAAGTGCTTCTTTGCATTTCACAATGATGTGTACAGTTGGCATTATTCTACTCTACATTTACACGCTTCTTACACCAACGCACGGCAGTTGCCAGCCGTGATGGCCGGCATCACCACACAAAGGTATGTGACACTTTCCCATAGTGAAACCCGCAGCGAATCCATGTCTCTCATCTACGCAGTTTGGTACCCTTTGTGGCCCCCTACATATCCAGGACAGCATAAACATGCAATTTAGCGCAAGAACCCGAAAATGTACAAACAGTGGTGACCCTTAGGGTCCAGCTGTCATTGAATTGAAGAGTAAGCGACTAAATTGTGCACGGAACGTGAATCAATTGTCGACAAAACAACCGAGCTTCAAGGTGGGTGTGCTAGTAGTTTCAGTGAGCTTCTGCGTACCCCGGAAATACGAGAAAAGAAACAATCCCGAGAGTCTGTACGCTCCGTGTCGTGGCACAGTAACAACTCGCATTAGCTTCTTTTGGTAGTGTGGTAAGGTGGGGCAAGATGAGACACGGGGCAGGACGCGACATTTTTTGCTCGACCACGCCTGTTTCAGAGACGCGTTGCTCCATGCGCATGCAACTTTACTCATACGTGACTCTGCATGTCCGCTTTATTGTTCGTGACAATTGTCCGGACTGGTTTTTCTGGTCATCTGGTCATCTGTAAGTCCACATCCTATTTATTCATTCATCTAGATATTTCCACATGTGGGCACTCTTGGTTATACGGTGTTGAACAGAACAAAAAAAACAATGCATCCGATCACATGCACGAGGCTAGACGCGACAATGCAACGTGACGCAATGCGACGCGCAATTTAATGCGATTTAAATTTGATGTAATTTACAAACGGATAAGTCTACGGTTAGGGGCCTTTACGCTTGTTCCCAGATATCGTTTTTTTTTTTTTTTTTGCATATTGCCTAGGATTTTCCAATTTTATGTTTCCCAGTGGCACATCAGACTGACGGTGCCTTGTTTTTCAAAGGATGGTGAAGCTCAGAAGCACCGGTTCGGTGTGGTTTCATTGCACAGCATGTGGGCGGTGGGCTCAAGGGGGCTGTGTAGGAGCTCACGAGCTGTACTTTGTCTGCTTGGATTACAAGAACTAATTTGCATAGTTCATTACCCCGGCGTGTCTCATCTTGCCCCTGTTAGGGGAAGATTAGACAATCTGCATTTTTTAATTTCTTGTTCTATGTTTATGTTAGACTGGCTACGTCCGTTCCCCATTTACAGGTCAGAAGCTCTAGACCCCTGAGAACGTGCCTGTGGCTAGTTTTTCTTTTTTTGAAAAACATGAAAAATATTAAGTGCAAATTTCTGTCACATCTTGCCCCTCCTTACCCTACTCATTAGCACATGTGTACGGGTGTCTTAGTCTTTACATAGTACTGGAACGCACCGGCTTGTAGTGATGCATGATAAATATGCTCTTATTACAAATACGAACACGGGTAAGACATTGCTAACAAACTTTCCAATTAATATGCATACATCAGAATGTGTGGTCCGTTCACAAATCCTGTGATAATTCGACTTGCACTTGTTGACTCAGTGAATACAAAGTGACGATGATCGAAACGCATCCCTCGAGAAAATATACCGCCGTATACTGGTGTACAAGTATCCAGATGGGCACAGTATTCGGTGACAACTACCGAAACTGGACTCCGCACCTACCCACGCGGTCGGTACTTACGTGGTTGATCCTTGCTGCAGCGCGCTCTGAGAGGAGCTGTTACCCTGGTGATTACATTGGAAGCATGTTGGTGGAACAGAGACCGAGCACAACCCGTCTGATACTCAACTTTTGCAAGACACGCACTCAGTTCTGGCACATACCTGTTGTAAAAGCCAGAAAGAACATCGCGTTAGACTTCATGTATCGATTAGCTGGTTTCGATGGTGCTGTCTGACAGGATCCACAAAAAATGTGGATGATTTGATGATATGGTTCCTATAGTTCCAAGAGCATCGGTATGTCTCACGTAGGAGCGCCATCTTTTTTTTTTCTTCAGTGTTAGCGCCGCGAAGCAACTGTGGCTATGAGCGGCGTGCAGATGTGGGAAGATGGAGAGAGGACAGCAGGAATGAGTGGGGGATAGGGGGCTTAGTCGCGGGGCTAGGTCGACTTCAGGGGGAATTGTGCAGACATTCGTCTGGAAAGTCTTCGGAAAACCCAGGGAAAACCTCAGACAGCACAGCCGGTGGTAGGATTCGAACCCACCACCTCCCAGTCTACAGCACGACGTTGGCTACCACCAACGAGCGGGACGCCTTAACCCTCTCGGCCATGCCGTTGGTATAGGAGTGACATCACGAAACGTCACAATACCATACAACAAATAGTGCGTGACTATCTAGCGCCTTTCACGCTCCGTGAAAGCAGCAGCAGAGGCAGCAGCGGAATGCCTCTCTTTACTGCAAATGACATTTACACTCTACGAATTACAAACACAATGGGAAGTAGGTAGCATTGTGAATTCGTGGTTAGCAAAGACACGGTGAAATGCAATCTACGCCATGTGGGGTCCTGTTAGTAGTGCCAGTGCTACATCATTGCCAGCCGTGGATAACCAGCTTAGGTCTGACCCATCAAACAATGAAATACTAATGAAAAACCACTTCGTTCGTTCTTGTTGTTTCTGGACACATCGTTGCAAGTGGAGATGGACCTCAGCGCCATGCTTGACGCGTTACATAGTCATGCATGACTCCAGCAAGAAGCCACTGCTCATTCTTTCACTAAGTGTGAGTGATTTCACGCAGAGTCAGGCAGGGTGGTCCAGGTCGACCTCTCGTTTTTTTTTTTTTTTTTCCGTTCCAATATACAGGGTGTCCACGCTAAGTGTGAACAGATTTTTTAAAAATATATCAATCACTTTTTCCGAGATGAAATCAATTGCAATATAGCATATGCTGAAGGGCACTCCCTTGGGGGGCATTAACAGACTCCTAAGGCAATGTCTTAATTAACTTTCAATAATTAACTTTTTAATTAAGCTACGAAGTTGCTCCAATGAGAACATCTGATCTCTTCGGTCACCAGATACCAAAACTGTTTTCAGAACAAAAATCCGTTCGGTAGATCGTCCGCAAAAAAATTGTGAAGGAACGCCATTTTTTCTTTATTTGGTTTATTGGGCGCATCTTCAAAGAAGTGGCTTTCCTTTACCCCCAGTGTGAGAGAGTGAAAGAGCACAGTGCCGCCTCATGCGTCGAAGATAGCTTTAACTTGCGGAAACAAAACAAAAACACAAATCTATCGGGTGACTCTATCGCGACTGCCCTTATCTTGGGCTGCATTTTCTGTTTTCTGTTGTTTCTTTTTCCAAGACGCAAGAGGCGATAGTGTGCTCTTTCATCCTCTCGTATTGGGGGCGAAGGAAAGACGCGTCTCTAGAGATGCGCAATGAATAAAATAAAGAAAAAATGGCGTTCCTTCACGAATTTTTTGCGGATGATCTATCGAACGGATTTTTGTTCTGATTGATATATTTTTAAAAAATCTGTTCACACTTAGCGTGGACACCCTGTATATTGAAGCCAAGTGCTTAGGAAGTATATTGGTGGAGGAAAATAATCTTCAAGGATGACCATTTCGAGCATAGAGCATTGCAGCGCACCTAGCGCAGTGCATCGAGCATTGCAGCAAAGTCGCTTCATTTGCACTTTGCAAACTTTTTCGGCGCATAACTGCTTTTCTGCAAAGACGAGAAAGTTAACATGAGTGACATCGTTCTGTCCGTCTTTAAATGTTCTCTCCATTCGTATAAAACACGTTGGAAAATCTCGGGCATACTTCCTAACGCCCGTTTAGTGAAGGGTGTAAAAGACAAAAACGCGCAACTTTGGTAGCGTATTTTTCATATTCGCCCACTCGTGACGTGGTTCTTATTCCTAACACTTGTTCATGACAAGCTCACATAGTGTAATTTTTCATTCAGAAGTGGCGGAGGATCCGTTGCGGACACTCAAGAGTAACCTCATCACAGCAACATCTATGGCGCGGCGTCGAAGCCGCAGTAACGTTTTATGGCGCTGTAACTTGACGAAGGCCACACAGAAGGTGTGCGAACTAAGAAGCTGCGCATTTCCTGCGGAGCGGCTGAAATCATAAGCCACAAAGCAGTGAAATATAAACCGCTTTCTGAGAAGCGGTCGACAGAAGACGAGAAGGCGCCTCTTTCCGTCGCGCCTGTTGTCTTCATGCCACTTCATCTAGCAGAACACATTCTGTACCTGCTGAGTGTGAGAACACAAAAACCTCAGTGCTCCTTTGTAAGGGCGTACAATGAACATAGCTCATGTCACAGACCGTATGCTAGCGCAGACCGTGTAACCCTGTGCGAACTAGTGTGGTAAGCACTACGGTGGTAAGAACTACGAAGCACAAGCTACCTAGTAGCAAAGTGGGTGTTTACTGCAACAGGAAAGAGTTGCAAGAGGAAAGAGTGGATGCGACGGTGTCGGTGGCGCAGCTAAGCACAATGCCACACTGTACAACCTGAGATGTACGGCAAGGTAATTAGAAATGTGAAGCTGCCAAATATTCAGATGCTTCATCTAGCAACGCAAAGCATCCATCCCGTTCCTGGAATAGAATCCTCACATGTGTGAGAAAGTAGGATGAACAGGTAATGGTGTTCGTGATGTCTTCACGGTAAAACTTCGAAGAGTGCACGGAGTGGTGTAGCCTTCCACTGTTTTTCTGTTTGTCATCAAACCATGACTGTACGTGCTATCAATTTGTGTTTTGCGCGTATGGCCAACGTTCATGCCGACCTACAGAGCGTTACTCGTGTCTGTGTGTTAACATTTGAACTTTGTCTCGTAATAAACTTCATAAACCAGAACTTGACTATCTCAAATGTAACATGAAGCCACGAAGCAACAAAAGTCCGCTCTCCGTCCTCACTCCGCCGTCACGGACCAACCACGGCATGGATGCGCGGAGAGCACGAAAACGAACAGTGTTTTTTTGTTTTTTCGGTGCGCTATGTGATCTTGTCGTAAACATGTGTGAGGAATACGAAACAGGTCAGGAGTGGGCGAATACGGAAAATAGGCTACAGAAGTTGCGCGTTTTTGCCTTACCACCCCTCACTGAACGCGCGTTAGGAAGTGTGTCCAAGACTTTTCAACAACGTGTTTTATACGAATGGAAAGAGAATTTAAAGACGAACAGAAATATTTTACTCATGTTAACTTTCTGGTATTTGTAGAAAAGCAGTTACGCGCCGAAAAAGTGCGCTTTTTTTTTTTTTTTTTTTGTAAATGAGGCGACTGATTTTTTATTTAGACACCTGCAAAACCTACAACCTCAAAGGTAGAGCAAACAGTACAGCAGCACATAGCCTTAATGGTTACGAACGTACTGAGCCTGAAAATTGTGAGAAAGCGCACAGCTCGAAATTCTTGATTTTCTTGATTCTTGGAGACTCTTGATTCTATATATATTTTCAGCTATTTCCTTCGCTAGGCTTCAATATATATTAGAACAAAAAAAAAACCCGAGAAGTGGACCGCACCACCCGGCCTGACTCGGCGTGAAATCATCCTGTTCCACTAAGTAAGAAGAATACTACGCATGTATCACTGGTTCCAAACTGAAGTTCGACCTCTGCCAAGAGGCGAAATTGGGCTTCCTTTTGTCTCCCAAATGATGATAGAAGAGACCCATAGGCAGCGATGTGGGCTCATGCATTTCTGCGTCGCAGTCTATTCAAGTTACGTTACAGGATTTCATGGGCCCTGCATGTTGTAAGCTGTTGACATGACATTCTGCATTTTAATGACGAGTTACAGATGCGACTAATAAAGTCAGGCAAACGCAGTGTTGTACCCGCTACCAAAACAAAGTAACGGAATGCCCCTACTCGCTACTCCTAAAGAAAAGTAGCGGTATGCCAGCGTCGCTAGAAAAATATCGCGATACCGCAGCAGCTGCCAAATAAAAAGGTAAAAGAAAGTAAATAGTGTCGCTGTTTTCCCGCTACCGTACCATTCTCTTGGCACACACCTTACCGTATGCATTTGGTTGCCGAATGTGTCCTTTGGACAGTGCAATATTTATGCTCCCTCATACAGCCGCATGTAGCATCAAGTAGCAGAGCAGATATATTGTTTCGCATAACTCTAAATGATGCGCAGTGAAGTGAATGCATATATATGCGAATAGCGGGGCATCCGGCTGAGTGAAAGACTATATTTTCAGCTCTCCACAAGGCCCGTATTTATTTCGTGATGCATAGAAACTGTCCGTACTCATTTGTGCAAGAATACTACGCTCTAAGAAAAAAAAGGTGTATTTTACTCCTTTTGGGGACTAAATGCATTGCCACAAAAAATAGTCCTCTTCGGGAGGAAATGAATGTCAGAGTGGAGACTGCATTTCACACTCTGCTCTAAGAGTCCCAGGCACATAATTCGTGCGCATGAACGAAAATACTTTGAATCAAACCTCATCCGTGATATATCGAGTGATACAAAATCTTGCGACATACATAGGGCACAATTTCGCGAGGAAGAACCTCTAACCATTTCTTTCTCTGTGTGGGTGGAAAATTGCTAAGTTGGCTGAGTTATACAGCCTTATGCCATCAAATTAACCAAGAGCACACATTTACGTAGACTGTTGCATTCGGAAGACCATTTGCGCAGTTCAGTGACAATTTGCAGTCTTGTGGAGTAAATGTCGGCTTTAGGGGACTAGAAGCTGAAATTACTCCCCATTTTACCTAGTTATCCTGAGCTCTTAGCTATGGCACTAGCTTGGCGAACATTCTTTCGCTAAAAAAACAGCAGCAGCATCTAAAAAAAGCAGTTCTGATTGCATTTAGGGCCTCTTGCAGTGTCACCACACATCAACCACACACCACACCACACACGGCTGTCGTCATTGCAACTGACAATATCAATGACGTCTTCATCAGAAATGATGGCACACGCTTCATCACGTCCGCCCACATCCAGGTACTCAAGATCTGCTGGCGGACTTCTTGACAGACTCTCGGACGAAGGACCTTCCTCTGCAGCTTCATATGACTGGTCTGGTCATCAGCCTCGCATGGGTACAATGAGAAAGGGGGGATATCCTTGAAGCAGGGTACGGCGTAGTTCACTCTAGCCTCAAGGTTGTCGCCCCCTGGTGCGAAAATGTAGGTCGCACACTCTCTGACCCGAGACCGGCTAAATGACGCAGGTTGTTGGGTACTTCCCTATACGGTTCCTGGAAATTCTTGTCCGGATCCGGAAGCTGAGCCCGGCTAAATGAAGCATGGACTAAAAGCTAAAATGCATAGACTGAAATCTGTCCATCGTTTTTTGTTGAGATAGCGCGGGATCCGGATAAGTGAAGCCCGGATAAACGGGGGTGGAGATATCAGCCAATGCCAACCTCGAACTTTCCCGTCTGCAGATATCGGTCGGCGGACTGATCAGTTGTCCCTGTAGTCAAGCGGCGCAACTGCCATCATAAGCGATCACCCATCGTGTCATTAATAAGCAGCTACCATGTGGTATAAAAGGATCGAACGAATGGCACAATAATCCTGCAAGAAACCTTAGATTTCAAAGGAATTATGGGTTACTGCTTTTGCCTAACCCCTGCTTCCATTCTTCCAGCCACACGACGGCTTCTATCTTACGTTCTATACGAAAAACTATGTTTAATACTCTTTGCCCGGAGTTCCTCAGGAAGGGCATACCCCTGAATATTGCCCCTGTAATGAATCATTTACAACTTTTCCCTAAACATGTCAAACGCTAAAAACGATCGAGTGATTTTAAGTTAATCACCTGGGTACCACCAACAAGCAGGTGTGCAAGGAGCATCATTAATAAGCATGTTGGCCATACACTGACTCCCGAATGCTATTTCTTCCTTTTGTGTGGCTCACATACCTGCAGTGTAGCGTATTTAATGTGAGAATATAACTAGGTCGCGTTCGGCAACCTGTGTAAGCTAAGTAAGGTAATTATATCTTGTCCGAAATGCTCCACCTGCGGCACAAACACCTCAAGCATAGTCGGCGGTATGTTTGGAGTGCCATGACGTTGGGTTTCAGATATATTTTCGTATTCGAGTTCCAAAATACGCCAGGCTTTGTTTACCTGCTGCGAACAATAAAGTTGCAAAACATCTTTTGAAATGTGCTATCGATACGCTCATATAAACGTGTAACCCAGCTTTGTAACCCATATTATGTAGTATGCAAAGTTAAAAAGCTAAAAAAATGCACAGAATAACAGAAATTAAAACATTCGATTGCGCGTAGCTTGCGAGAGTTAGTGAAACCGAGGAAGATGGTCACATCAGTGAGAAAAATAACAAGGAAAAAATATGCTTTCGCCGCTATCTTGCTTTCTTTTTTTCTGTTCCACGTCTTCCATATAGTGGTACCGGTAGCGCAGAGTCCTTCGCTACCAATATTTGAAGGGGAAATGCGTTTTTCCTTACTAGTTTAAAGTGCAGCGGATCGCTACTCCGCTGCGGAAAAAAAGCTTGCTTTTTAGCGTTAGAAGGATCGATACTTTAACAGAGATCGCAGAAGTACCCCAAAATCCTCTTCCTCAAGCATCAAGTACCAGGTACAGAAGACAGTACCGTACAGCAAATACTTGCTATTTGAAATACTCCGAAATCATTGCTCCATACAGCAATGGTCAAAAGCAATAGTTGTAAAGGAAGTCCATAGAAATATCAAGCAGTGCCTACTTGCAGATTTCTTTTGTTCGTGTGCCCTCTTTTCGTAGGGTGCCTTCAATCACTCTGAAGTAGGAGAGGTCGCAAAGGAAGAATCGTTCCATCGCTTGTGGTACCTCGCAACGTAGGGGCAGCATCCCGGCCACTGAAAATTCAATTCAATTCAATTATTGCACCAAACAGGTTTGAGGGCACGGACAAAAAGCTGCAAGAAAACAGCTGTATTGGCGTTACTGTCCAAAGGGCTTCTCAAATAAAATCCCGTACAGCTCGCATCAGAGTTCACTTGAACACCATTCCGGCCTGCGGACCCTGGTGGTGCTTAGTAGAAATAACGGCGGAGGGTGTTTTTTGTACCACAATGATGACCCTCATTCAACTTCGCAGGCTGGAGCGGTGTTCAAGTTAACTTTGACGCGAGCCGTACATGGTTCTTTTTCACGCATCTGTAGAGCACAGCACGCAATGTGCATATAGGGACTGGTTTTTGCTAAACAATGTTCCACGAGCATTCCTAAGGATATCTTATGCATATTATACAATACTACATGCAGTTTTCCTAAATACGCAATTGGAACTGAACTGCAGTCATGTGAAATCCTCCTGAATACTTTGCTGGAGGTAGGAGCGAGTAGCACGGGACGATGCTAGGTCAGCTGAGGCACGCGACTGCACTGATCGTGGGAACAGAAATCGTGCTGCAGCCGTGATGTACTGTCGTGGCCACTGTTAACCAATCTCCCGTTCCCGTGGCCTCGCTCCGATAAGCGCTCGACAACCGGAGAACAGTGGAAATAGCAACGGACAGGGCGATAATCACTTTGGGGGCGTTCAGTTGCAGGTATGATATCGTTTATTGACAACACCTTTAAGAACGGCCCAAGCGCATCGAAAGAAGCCCCAGGGCCGTCTCAGGACAGTCTTAGACCAGCAGGCTTCTTTCATTGCGCTTCGGCCGTCCCCCCCCCTTTTTTTTTCCGCACGTGTTAGCAACAAGTGATACTATGCCAGCACCCGGCCATCCCCCAAAATAACAATAGACTGGTCTAATGCTGTTTCCACTGTTCACTGTTCAGTGGTCACGACAGTACTTTCATCTTTCCTTAAAAAAGTAGTACTAAACAAGTAGTAGATGTAGTAGCACAAGGAAGTTACAACTAATGTTGGAACATTTTCGGGCTCACGGAGGTAGGCGGCTACGTGCCGAGCTTCTGTTTGAGGGGTTTGCGTTGTAGCTTTACGTTGTAGTTGTTGCAGGACAGTGAAGAATAAAGCTCGTTTGCACAAGAAACGAACATCTATGGCGGACATCTATGAACGTCACCAATCGTATGCAAGCCTAATAGCGATCGTGAAAATATATCAGTACGGACTAGTATTGCAAAAATCACAGTAGAGCGTACAGCCCGGGCGTGTTGCTTGTAAGTGAGGCCGATGATCAATAAGACAGCATACAGAGCCATAATATTGGACGAGCGGACACTTGCCAAGCCTAGGGGAGCCAGCACTATACGGCCGATGCAGAGCACCTAGAGAACCCTATAAAAATATCGAACGAAAAATGGTGCTGTGCATCGTTGGATGTGCGTGCGTCAAAATTTAATTCAAAGGAGGAAGCTCCTCAGCACTGCGTCTCTTCTTGTATGCGCTTCAGTAAAATGGCGTATCAGCCGTATGCTCTGCATTAATCGAGCCGAAACGATGATTTGCTTGTGGCATACATTGCTACCTTGCAAAGAATGGAATATCTGAAATCAACAAACGCGCTCTTTTGTAGCCAGTACTCTTCGCAGAGGATGCCTTGTCAAAAGCCACTGCAGCAGTCATCTATCATTGCATAAAAGGAGGAACTACTCTGGCGATACTCTCTGCTACTGACAAAAAGCACGCGCAAGCCGAAGTCTCAATCACTGTACGCGATATACAAACCACTCACTGTCTTATCGCATACCCCTAACAACGGCAAGAGGGTTCGCAATGCTGCATTCTTAATATTATCTGCTTTCAGGGACCTGCACAAATGCAAATTGGGACAGCCCTAATTTCGTGACAGCACTATGATCCTCGGTTATTCCAGGGTCGCTCTTTACTTCAACCATATCTAGGATCCCTGGTACTGTGCTCCACTGCAGCATCATGTGGCAATGTTGGCGACCACAGCTCGGAGCACACCTTTCCCAGCGCTCCGCAACTGCGTACCTGTACACAGCCTTTCTAAGACTGCTTGTGAGGTATGGGAACGGGTACAATGATGCAAGTAGTCGGTGCCTGTACTCCGCCACTTCACGTGAATGCTGTAAATGGGATCGATGTCAGTAGTAGTCAAGCCCTAAAGGCGGTGTCACACTGGGCCGACAACCGAGAGAACCTGTCGGCTGACATCCGGACATCGTATCCGCGAAGCAGTCACACTTCATATACAAAAGACGGCCGACACAGACATCCGTATGTCCGCCGTCGCCGAATGCTGCTGTCAGCGGGCCTCTCCTGACAAACAAGCCTGGAACACTGAATGAAAGCGACAAGCTGCGTTGTCCCTTCTTTCAACATGGCGTCCTGTAATAAGCCTTTTGGCAAAAGTGCCGTGAACTCTCGTTGTTCACGGTCCTTCATCAGCAAGTCGCATAACTCTGTTGCTGTCTGTCGGCGCAGTGTGACAGCTGTGCTTCGCAAAACAGTGACAAGGTCTGTCTTCTGTCGGCGTCGGCGCAGTGTCGGTGTCGTGGCACGTCGGTCCAGTGTGACAGCGCCTTCACCGAACATGACCGTCTCGGTATTTGTCCACTCCTTTCCTGGGCATGCTGCGTTTCTGCAGGCAAGTTGATGTTGTCTTTCACGTATGCTGCCTGTGTGGTCAAGTGCTCAATCCTCAGGCCAAGAATATGTGTCATTCGTGGCCCTCGGGAATTGGCCGCTATCCGCTCCAGTACTCGCCATACAGACGTCGGTAAGAACGGTGGTGCCAGGGCAATGCTTGTACCCCTGAAGCGCTTTTCCATATTGTTGGTTCTACAGAGGGCAGCATGTCGCAGAATCTGGCATTGTGCTTAAAAGTTGCGAGCACAGCGTGCCTCATGATAATGTTGCAAATTGCGCTAAGCTCTACAGATTTACGTGTGCAACGTAAAGAGAAAATATCGAAGCGCTGCCGCATGCGTATCAACAGGTAAGCGAATTACTCACTGTACTTCTTCTTGCACCCTGGTTGATACAATTGAGTCATTTGATAGGCCAGCTGGTTGGCCATCATCACTACCTCATTTGGTCCAGTGCAACCCAGCTCAGTCTGTGCTCTCTTATAGCAATCCCTATACTGTGCTATGCACCTGCAATGGAGAGAATAATATGTGAGATATGAGAGCATGAAACGTAAACCCTACTAAGAAAGCACGCCAAAACCGTAATTAACTTAATAGCAAGCAACATCTTCGTATAGACTGTTAGGGCGAACTTTTGGTGTGGTGCACACCAAGCTTGAGGCCCACATCGTCCCAGCTCTTTTTCCGATGTCCCTTATACTACCAAGAGGCGACGGCGATGAACCGCGAGCACACACAAGTGAGCGTGCCACAAGTGAGTTCCTAACTGCAGTTCACCTGGCTCCTGAACTAAGAGAAACGACCCAACCAGTCACACGCAGTTTGGCAATCGTCCATCGTGCCTTCCTTCTGGTCAGGGTCCAAGGGCTAGTAACCTACTATACCAATCTCGGTAAATCAGTTAACGAGTAGCATCCTGACGGTTTCGAACCCGTTCGAGGAGGCCAGGAACTTTGTGGCCTGTATACAATTTGCTTGGAGAGTACATTAAGTACAGGAGCCGTGTACGGAAATTTTAGCGCACACTAAAGAACCCTCAGGTGGGTCAAAATTCCGAATAAGCACTGATTGAATAGCATCGAGACGGGGTAAAAGCACAGGTTGCGCTAAGCCCGCCAATAATGCACCAGTCACTCAACAAATCGTGGCAGAACGTTGGGTTGTGCGCACAGCAGTCCCAATCGATATGACATTTTTTGGAGCATACGTAAACATACGTGCAAGGATCTTGACTTTCCATAGTAACCTGCAAGGCAATACCACAGGCGAAGAATCGTCGTAGGAGGTCCTTAGAGCATTTAGAAGGTGTGGGCGGCACTGGGCCCACAGGTGGAATCGGTGCTTGTGTAGGAACCGGGGTCGCTGGAACATAAAATGTCCTGTCCATTAAACAACAGTAGCACAGTATGAAGGTTAAATTCATTGGGTGCATTCTTCCTCACCCTTTCCTTTGTGAGGTACATTTGGTGCCCAGCACCAGAACACGCACAAACAAGACAGGCTTGTCTACTGCTCATAAAGCACTGTAAAGCTCAAATACACTCAGAAAAGAGACGGCGAAGCTATTTGCGCTTTTGACCCCTCTTCACACTGACTCCATCGCCCCGTCCTCTCTTCTCCCATCTATTTCACACCGCCGCCGTCAATTCAGTAGAAGGGACGTGCGCACAGAATACACATTTTTCCCCAGGCGCACCAAAAGAGAATCGTGTGATCACTGACACAATACTGTTACGGTCACGTTTATTCCGAAATCATACAAGGTTAAAATGTTCTCAACACTTCACGACCGTTCCATGTCACACCGCTTTCCAATCGCCCAGTGTCTGTCTGCCACCGTGTTGCCCGTTTATACTCCCTTATGATGAGTAGTAGAATGCAGTAGAATTATGATGCAGCTGGGCTGCAGCGGTCGAAAAGGGTAATTTTTGAGAAGGGTAATTACTGTGGGAAATATATGCAGCTCCATTGATGATGAGGGATCAAATTAACCCGTCCACCGTCATAAGTACAAAAAAAATCACCTGTCATGGAGGTCATTTGACTCCATCAAACGTCAAACAGCTCCACTGCTTACAGGGGGTAAATTTTTTCCGTTAGGGAAGGATTCTCGACAAAATATAAACGCTGGCTTATGCACTAAGAAATGCAAGATCTTATTCTCTCGTAGTCTCAATACCATGACATGTCCTTCCCTCTTGGCATCTTGCTATCCATTTTGTCTGGTCTCTAATCTCTCATTGTCTACTCCCATGTCATGCCCGAAACGAATAAATCTCTTGGGTACCTACACCGTAACCTTAAGCTCGCACCCCCTGATCTACGACTGCTTGCCTACACTAGCGCGATTTGCCCGAATTGGAATATGCCTCAGCAATCTGAGACCCTTATCAAGACTACCTCATCAAAATGCTAGAAGGGGTGCAGAACCGAGCTGTCAGATTCATCCATTCCAACTACTTGCGTCATACAAGCGCTACTACGTTATACAACCAGTTGTCATTAAGCAAGTTATCAGTACGGCACCCTGTGTGCCGGTTATGCCTTTTCAATTAACTGTTTTATCACCCACCTAGTCTTTCCCGATCTTTGCCCCCTCCATCTCACATCTCAGCCCAGTAAGACCATTTCAAGATTCAACGCCCCCGGATTCGGCCGGCCCTCGGCCCGGCTCTTTCTTTCCACGAGCGATATCCCAGTGGAACGCTCTTCCCTTCAACATTGTATGTAAACGAGACATAGCTCATTTCAGAGCCAGCGTTGTGCCGTTTTGCACTTATCATAAACTTCTTCATCATCATCAACATTTCCTTATTACTAGTTATCTATCTTGCAGTTCTCACTGTTATTAGATAATTGTGCTTGATCTCTAATAGCCGAACCATTTAGCCCTTCCGTCATGCAATTGCCCGTCAGGCCACCTTGACGTATACCAACAAAAGGGTGACTGGAGATGAAAGTGCTGAAAGCACTGTGAAGCACTGTGAAGTCTTTTTGACATTCGGCATCATGGCCTGCAGCGCCTCACACATGCCACGTGAGGTACGCCACCCCGCCTTGATCGTTGGGTTCACCACGGACATCCGTCACATCAAGGGTGACCCAACCATGTTGCTGATACGCTGTCTCAAGCGGAAGCAGCCGCTGCGTGCCTTGTTCCCCCCTCCCTGTATTGTCTACGGTGCTCTAGTGAGGGCACAGCTGGACGACGCTCAACTGGCGAGCCTTTACAGCCCACGCAATCACCTGACCATCTCCAAGGTCTCTTTAGCCGGC
This sequence comes from Ornithodoros turicata, assembly GCF_037126465.1. Lineage (NCBI taxonomy): Eukaryota > Metazoa > Arthropoda > Arachnida > Ixodida > Argasidae > Ornithodoros > Ornithodoros turicata. The sequence goes on from NC_088201.1 coordinate 47,298,743, forward strand.
TCGTCACAGCTTCTGTATTGTGACGCATCACCCGGAACGTCGCGACCTTACCTCCCTCGATCTTTTCCTTGCGCAGACTTCGAAGCATTTCACTCCTTGGCTCATCCTCATGTTCGGCTCGTTCTACATTAGCCGTTGGGCTCGTACAGGTTTTCATGCCAGCGTGCGAAAGCGCAGCGTCATGCGACCTCCCCTGCGCTGCCCTTTTCCATCTCGGCCGCTCGGTTTCGCCAAGTACATCTAGACATCGTCGGCCCACCTCCACCATCCGCTGGCAGGCATATCTACTCACGCGTACGAACCGGTTCACGCGTTGACCCTGTTGGGGTCTTAACGACGAAACTCTGGGTATGGTGAGCTAGAATGACTGGTGTGCATACCGGCCTATCCAATGCATGGGAGCGCTTGGTCGCGGCCGTGGCACCCGACCACGTGCGATTGTGTACATGGATGCGCTGAAGCTCGCTGCGCGCCTTGCGGAAGGATTTTTGTGGGGATCCGAGGTACTCTTCTGTTTCGTATCACATGCCCTTTCCGTGAAATTCAGAAGTTCGCACCGCGCCGGCCGAGAAACGGAACAGTGTCGATGGATGGTTTATCAAGGGCATCACGAGCTCAGTGCAAGGTCGTTGCTTGCTGAGGTTATCTCTCACTCTCTTGCAATTGATAATTTGTTGTTTACAACAATGATCATAAGCGATGCAACAGTGGTAGGTCTGTGCATATCGTAGTATTCTCGCTCAGACTTGAGGGATCTTTGCGCTTCGGGGAACCCTTCCAGTAGCATTGGCAATGCGTTGGGCGTTCGCTCGCTGCGCGTGCACAATCTATAAGCAACTTCTTGTACCCCGCCGAAAAGCTGATAGCCTCCTCAGCCGGAATCGAATCCACAACCTGACGCCAAACAATTGAGGGTTTTAGTAACGGTGCCTCCACTGATTGTAAAGTACGCGTAGACTTGGTTAGACGATGTGCAATGGCTATTCCTTGCAATTTAACTGTGCTTGTTTTCTCGCATTCGAAATCAGCTATCGCATAAGGACCGCGTCCAGGCACAAGTATGCCAGGATTGTGTATCGAAGGCAAGGGAAGGGCCACTACAGGACCTCACAGTATGACCCGAGACAGCACGGTTTCAATAGAGAAATCAGCAACAACAAATGGTTGGATGTTATATTTTCTAATTCCACACAGTTTTCAGAAACTGTTTCTCTCAGTGATTCACAGGTTAGAGCATAGCGTCGGACTCGTGCGCAGTGCAAGAATTATCGAACCTGGTCACAGTTTGTGATGCGTATTCTTTCGCGTTTTATTAGGCCGGTAAGTGGCCGGGATAAGTAGGGAAGCGCACCAAGCGTGCGGATAAACAGTTTTAGACAGTTTAATCAGGGGTCAGATAAACCCTCGTCGCTTCGGACTCTGAGCGGGTGACAAACGTAGGACCGCGCAGTGCTTTACAGACGATTGCCTAATCAAATACCGCCATCATATGTACTAAACCGCATTGTATTTGATGCGATATAAATTACATCTAAGCATGCGACATTATCTTCACTTGTTATCCCTTAACGATAAGCCACCCGACGTTTCGTTTGCTTTTCTATTCATCCTGTTCTGAAGCCCTTAGCTGGTGCACGTACAAGTGGAAAGAACTTCGGCGATAATGTGCCTGCTGTTCAGTCACATCATAACTACTGCTTGTTGCTCGCTATTTTCAAGAAATGAGACTATGTAAGAACCGAAGGAAGTGTGTTTGGGGAACCCACTCATTGTTTTAGCCCGTACTGCCTGTATGTGTACATCTCGCGCTTTTTTATTGTATCAAATGAGGCCAATAAAATTTCTTTATATATAACTAGTTTGTTGAATGCCAGTATTCAATAGCAAGCAATGGACGAGCGTCGCTAAAGTTGGAAGTAAGAACGACAAGATAAAAACTGCAATAAAATAAACATTACAGCGTCCTTGTTCCCCGAATATTCACCAGCTGAACGCGTGAAAGTGCGGGTAGTCAGACAACAATACTGGTGGTCGAATTTCTGAAGAAAAAGACTAATTTATGGAGCAGCTTCGTTTGCAGCGGACACACAAAACTTTTCTTTAAGAACGAAGATGAAAATAGCAGCGGCGCTCGGCATGTATCATGATACCTGATAACAGCGAGACGATGTCTTTCTAGAAATGAGAAAGATTAGTGAGATTACGGGGGGTAACCCTGAATGCTGTATCAAAATAGGACGGTATACACTGCCTGCGTAGCATAAAAGGTGGTGGCTACTTCCGAGCGATCTGCCTGCTTGTCTGGCGGCACATGCTGCTCGAGCGGGGCGGGGGGCGTTCTGGACTTCATAGGCAACTGTGCTGACATTTGTCTTAAAGTGTACAAGCAAAGCCCAGCCTCAGACAGCACAGCTTCCTCAGAGATTCGAACCCGGGTTACCTCCCAGTCTCGGCATGCCATGTCAGCATAAAAGGGCACCTCACATTCTAACACATAGTGACCCCCAGCACCAGGAGGGCCGCAGCAGATTTGTTCGCGGAGTGGCCCGGACTTGACCCCGTTTGGGAATGCTAGTTCTGCTGCATCTTCCAAAATTTGGGCGGCAGAACAGCTGGACTAGAAAGCATGATATGCTTTCTAGTCCAGCTGATTCATTCTGATTATATATCAACTGTGAAATAGAAAACTTGTTGCACCGCGAAAAGCCGGGAAAGGGGGAGAGCAGTGACAAACCCTGTTCTGAAATCGTACCATTGCCTCTACGACGAAGATATAAAAGAGACAGAGTGTTCCTACAGGATGTGACTCTGTCTAAACAGGATCTCACCTTCCACTACGTCTAGTACGATGTTCGCGACAAATACATAGTACACCCAGACTTTTGCTTGTCAAACGACGCGATTACATGTTATGAGATAAATAAGGAGATGTTCTTCAGCCTTGCATAATTTGATGTGAAGAATTGGCTTAGGTATCTGACTGATTTTCCCAATACTCTGCATCTATTAGTACATGACGCTGTTTTCGGAAATGGCGTCTTAAACAAACTTTCAGCGTGAGTATGGAAAGATTTGTGTGACTTTCAGAGCGTGTATCACAATGGTCAGTCTGTCGCGCCCAAAAACTTTATACATTGCGCACCAGTGTATCATTGCATTATACGACAAACGCATCATGTTGGGTTGTACAACAATGGCGTGTACAAAAATCCTGCAGCCAAAATTTTAGCAGCCTTCCACCATGTCTCAATACGGAAGATAAGCTGAGTGACTTTTCTTTGAATGTTTCAAGTGGGTCAGGGCATATACAGACAAGCAGCCAGCAGCAAGCAGCAAACGAGTATGTACTCTGCTGTGAATGCAAACTACCTCAAGTATACCTTTATGACTATCAAAGGCACTTCCAAATGCATTCATCTATACATAACGTATCTGTGTGATGTACCCAAAGAGACTGGAATGGAATGCCTTTGTGCTATCTCACAAAACATGTGAGAGCTTCAGACAGAATTGTACATAACAAAAATACTCTACTAAGTTACTTTACCTTAAGTGCTTTTGGGAGTAACTTGGTATCTTACAAATACTTTTAAAAGGCAGTATTTACTATCTTGACTTGAATACTTTTTTTAGTATCTTGTACAAGCTTGGCTCCATGATATAGTGCAGCAGTCCACTCCATTCCTCCCGTTTATTTATTTCTTGCTTTTTTTCCTTTGGGTTATATATGGCTAGGCGAACATTCCCTCGAAGAAAGTATGTAACTACAAGGTCACTAATTACAATTCATTAATTATCCTCTTTAATTACGGGATTTCGCGCAGAAGCGATGTAACAGAACGAGAGGTATTTCTTATCCCCCCAAAAAAATTATCTCCCGATTACCCCAAGAAGGAATCGAAAGGCATTGAAACACTGCCTTTACCACAACATTCCAAAACGCGAACTCGTCCGTCGGTCGTAATCATACCTCCGAAGCGTGACGTATCAGCACGTCCACATTTTTCTCTTTCTCCCCCTGTATCTGCCAGATTGCCTCAATTTCGGCCATCGCGGGAACTCCCTGGCTTCCCCGGTGCTCTTTGCGCATGGGGTCACATGGCCGTGAGGGCGCAAGAAGCGGCAGCGGGTCGAGTCCTTGGTAGCCACCTATCGGCAGGCCCGTCGTCACGACCCGGTTCAGTCGCCGTTCAGCACACCATTCATTCTAGCTGACCATACTCTGGGCTAGCGTTGTCCCAGGGCAAGCGAGTGAGTCAGACAAGACCAACCATCTATTCTGGTCCAGTCCGAATGATCGCACTTCATCATCCTCCACCAGGACCATTTATTTTCGTCAACCTCATGTGTAATATAGCGACAAAGAAATATAAGCGATAATATACAAAAAAAACTACAACAAAAAGATTTGCGCTGGACGAAAAAAAAATGTTTGGTTCAACAGGCCCGAGGCATGGGCCCAACATCACAGCAACTACTGTGTAGATCCTTCTTGGACACCTGGGTCTCGAGAGGCTTGGTGCGCCGGCCGCCATCACTAACGACCGCGGAAGGCAGTTACATCTCGCCCATTTGCCGTATTTGATGTATGTCGCGTTCTTGGGAGCTCAGAACCGCTGACAACTGCATACCTCTCCTGCCTCGTAGAATGCCTCGGGGGGTCCCCGAAATCCACCATTAAGAATAAACGTTTAAGAATAAAACATTCAAGAATAATCCGCTTAAAAAATACACGGTTAAAAATATATATCCTAAAATAAACCGCTTACTATCCCCGATTAGAGATCACCGTTTAATAATCCACTATTAAAAATAAACTGTTTCAAGATCCCCTCACAATCTAGCACGGAGGCGGATTGATTACAATTTACGCTGGGTTATATCATGTTATGTTAGGTTAGTTTAGTTTGGTTTCGGTTAGTTTGGGATAGTTTAGGCTAGTTTGGTCCTGTGAGGTTAGGTTAAGCCCCTTAGCTTGCAGTTCACCTTGATTTGGGCCGTACCACGTGACCCTAGCAACTGTAGGGTGGATTTGGGGGGATTCTGAAAAGATTTATTTTTAACGGTATATTCTTAACCGTGGACCCCATAGCGTTTATATTTAAACGGGGATATTTCGGCGATTATTTTTGTGCGTTTATTTTTAAGCGTATATTCTGGGGCGTATTTTTAACAGTGGGTACTTACGCGTTTATTTTTGAAAGATTATTTTTAATGGTTTCAAACGGGATACACCCGAATGCCTCTACCAACGACTCAAGGACGTCCTAGACTTGAGAACGCCATACACTGGCTGGATCCAGGGCCGGCATATAGGAAGGGAGGGGGGGGGGGTAATTACCCCCACCCCCGATGTCCTTTCGGAGGGGTGGGGGGCGAAAATGACGGCGGGATGGCTTGCAGTTCACATTGTTTGACGTCCCACAACTTGATGACAGTCGTATGTAAAGCTCTGCTGCATTGTTAGCCGGTCACAAGTGTGGTCTTTGCAAGGCATATATTAACGCATGTGTACAAGCCTATCCTATCAACAGAATAGAATATATCAAAGGTTCCGTTTATGCCGTGTGGTACGCTTTTCATTCATTCCGTTGTACCACGTTTCCGTTCGAGGTGTTATGTGCTTAGGAATCACCCACGGAACGCACGACCAAAGAAAAGTTGTGTGGTACGGGCGGGGAGGTGGCGCAAATCTCGAAGTGTGCCCCCCAGGACCAAAAAGTAGACGCCGGCCCTGGCTGGACTCTAGTCTACCCCTGGTCCTGCTTGCCATCCAGTCAGGCGTCAAGGGTTCTGGTCCCTTTGCTGCCTATTTGGTGTACACCTAGCTGCTTCGACTATCGAGCGAATGCGTCGATGCCTGCGCAACGAGTCACCCTCTTCCCGACATGCAGGACTTCGCCACACGACTGCCACTCTCCTGTGCAACCTTCAGGCCTCCACCCATTCCGGGTGGGACCACCACGGTCTGTTTTCGGAGACCCACGTGTTCATCGGACAAAAGTGCCTACGATGACCTGTTCCCTCGTGGAGAGCCGTAGCGACGACGTCGGAGGTCCTCCGATCGTATCCGTCGATCGCGCGAATCCCCCCACTCCTGATGAGTCCACCTTCACTGCGGCCACGTTGTTACCGCCGTTGTTAGGTGTACGTTACCGCACGCATGTTTGAACTATAGCTGGGGTGTTATTTGTCTACGGACAAGTCATTCAAAAAGCGATAAAACCCCAGTGCAGGGGACACACAGAGACGAAACACAGACGAAGCACTGACTTTCAAACACCTTTAATGGCAGAGGCAACGCTTAAGTACACCAACTGCACCCAATTGACCCCTAGTAGTAGCCAAGCCCATCATGCTGTAATCACAACAGTTATCACGCCAGGAGCACCAAGTAAACTCTCCCCCCCGAGAACCAGAATTCGAGTTAGTTATCAATTCAATGTTATCAAATTCATCAGTTCATTGATAACCAACTCGAATTCTGGATCTCGGGGGGAGGGGGGGTGGAGTTTACTTGGTGCTCCTGTTTGCGTGCTAACTGTTGTGATTACAGCATGATGGCCTTGGCTACTACTAGGGGTCAGTTGGGTGCAGTTGGTGTACTTAAGCGTTGTCTCTGCCATTAAAGGTGTTTGTCAGTCAGTGCTTCGTCTGTGTTTCGTCTCTCCGAGTCCCCTGCACTGGGGGTTTTATCGCTCTTAGAATGTACCACCAAAGAGCCCGGTTTTTATCGCTTTTTAACGAGATATTCCTTGAGCGCTATTCCATGCTGCTGCTACGCACGCAGTGTGTATACAGGGTGTCCCAGAAAACGTGTTATTGAATTATAATTTTAAAAAAAATTACGACACCTAGAATCATGCGGTCAACGGTATTTGTTCTTGCTAGGTTCTTGCCACCACTTGATGTAAATGTCATGTAACGTAAGTTTAATTACGCACATTTTTGCGAATTTCCCAAGTAAATGTCACTTTTTTACCTTACCAATGTGAAAAGCGTGCCGAATCCACTCAAGTTCATTATAAATGTCAAGAATATTGAGGAGGTATCCCACCGGAAAAAAAAAGCCGAACATCATGCTTCTCGGGGCACCAAGAGCATATAGCGCGCGACAACTTTTTGAGCGCAATCCGAAGTCCTGAGCAATCCTGAGTTAGTCCGAAAAAAGGAGGTTGGAACCCACACCACAGAGTGATGGAGAGAAAAAGTTACCCAAGCAGCACAATGTACTGAAAGTCGAGTGCAATAGGGGTGGACGGTATGTGTCTTATCAATGTTCTTAAGTTTCACGAGTCTGCTCAAGGCCTTCCACCTACCCGTCCACCCCTATTCCACTCGACTTTCAGTACAATACCCAGTTTCTGAAATTGGGAAATGGAAGGCATGATCCCGGCGGAAGCCAGATGCGATAAGTCACGTCTGTGTTATATCTTTCTACTATCCCGGTGTGGGCCGGGATTCCAACCTCCTTTCGTCGGACTGACAACGATTGCGCTGAAAAATTCGTCGCGCGCTATGCTCCGGGTGCTCCGTATATCATGATGTTCGGCTATTTTTTTCCCGATGGGATAGCTCCTCAATATCCCTGTCAATCAATATCAATATCATTAATTTGTGACCTTTACTTGGCAAATTTCCGTGTTCAGTTCGCAAAAATTAGCCTAATTAAACTTACGTTACATGGCATTCACATCACGAGGTGGCAAAAACTTAGTTCGAACAAATGCCGTTGACCACATGATTCTAGGTCGTATAGTTTTTTTTTTTTTTTTTATTCAATGACACGTTTTCTGGGACAATCTGTATGCCTAGCACGGAGCACGTATCGAGAAAAAATCCAGCACATGAAATGCTAATTCAGTCGGCCTGCATTATTTAAATTTGCAGAGACTCCCCTCGATCCTGTATATTACCAATAGCTTACTCCGTAATTTCCGGCAGTTTTCTGCAACATTTTCTGAGGGCGGTAGAGAACCGAAACGCAATTTTCTTGTCCTCTAGTCCCCGGGTAGCCCTTTTTCCATTTGAAATCTGGTGCTTTATCATGAGAATCCTTGCTATTTTTCTAGGACCTTCTGTCACATTACCGTCAGTGAGTTAAGTGTACCCACTTACTGTATCTGCTGTTGTACGGGCATCCTTTTCCGTAATGAAAGATTAAGGCGTCTGTGAAGTATATCAGGTCCATGAGTGCATTCGGTGGGTTATTGCACTTCGTGTCTGATGCTGCCATAGCCTCGCAGTCGACAAATTCCTTGACCAAACTGTGGGATAAACGCAGTGCGTTATAAGCAGAACCGGTGCGATATGGTGGAGAAAATACGTGGTGATTTCATGCTCACCACAAAAAAAAAAAAAAAAAAATACTTGAGCGCGTATCACGCTCGTGATCGTAGTGTTAGCCGCACGCGCTGTGCTATCTCGGCCGATACCGAAAAGACTGTAAACATCATGAGACACTGATCTAACCTACGCACTACAAAAGCGTATGCAGAAATAAACGTTGGTCTTTTGAAAGCCTGATGGACGACAGGCACACAGTTCAGTTTGTGACCTCTTCCACTAACAACAAGACATGGTGTCAGAAGCCTGCGCCTTAGTTTGAATTACGCCTCCAAGTAATACTCCGAGGGAATGCCTAAAGCAGAAGAAAACGCCTGTGGTGGTCCCCAACAGAATCAAGCCCTCACTGCGCGACAGTCTTTGTAAGTCATGGCAAACTTGAGGCAACTTCTGCCGTGCAACTTTGAAGATGTAATTGAGTAGCCACAATGGTGCGACGAATTCGAGGATTTTATGGACGCGTCAGGAATAGTTGAAAGGAGCGAGGAAACGCAAGTTTAACCGAAGAAGCCGCCAACACACCAGGCCAAATTGCAGGCACACTTCGTCCATACCAAGAACATTGTTCATGAAACAGCAACCCAATGAAACCTTTGACCAGTTCATGACGAATCGGCGCTCACTTCCAGAACGGTGCGAATTTGGAGTTTCTAAGGAACGAATTATTCGGGATAGGTACGTCGTATGCCTATTAGATTCAAAGTTGTCCAAACGACTTCAAACGGATCTCGAACTAACGGCATTGTAACTGCATTGGCTAAAGCGCGGCCCACTGAACAGGTGAAGAAGCAACAGAATGAACTCAAAAACGAGAGAAGCAAAGATCTAAAAGCGAGCTAACCGCTGACGCACTACGTCTGTAAAAGGAAGAGAGGTTCCAAGAAGAAGACATTCAGGAAAGTGTGGTTACTGCGGTTACGATTCTCACGCACGTAGAATGTGCCCGAGTCTAAGAAAGTCGTGCATGGAACGCCGCAAGGTTGGGCACTTCGCACGTGTTTATAAAATACGAGTGCCTGCAGGGGGAGGTTGGACACAATTGCAAATGCCGGAAGTCTTGACGAAAGTAAGGAGAACTGCACCTTCCTGGGAGCGGTAGGAAGCAGCCAGTCTAAAGCACGTTTTATAGAAGTCTCGATCAACGGACAGCGGGCGAAAGCAAAGATAAACTCCGGTGCAGACGTGACAGTAGTCAGTGAAGGGTCTCTAGGTGTACCGAGGAAACTACGTCACGGGGAACAGCTCTTGTGTCCACGCATCGTTAAGTAAAAGTTTATGGGAAAATTTGAAGCTGTCGTCAGATGGAAGGAAAAAAGGTTTTGGGTGCAGACAAGGTTCCGCTACTGGGAACGCCAGCGCTAGAGGCTCTGGGTATTGTCCACTTCTTGAGTGAAGTCGGTCATTCGTCACAATATGAAGCTATCTGTCCTTCAATATTTCAAGGGATTGGGGAAGATACCTGGAGAACATAATACATCTAGTTAAAAGTAGGCGATGTACCTTTTTCTAGCCTAACACCGCGCCGGATACCTCTGCCGCTACGAAAAGCTATTGGAGAACAACTACGTAGATTTGAAGCACAGTCCATAATACGTAAACTGGAAGGTCCTGCCGTTAAACAAAAGCGTACAAAGAGAGCGATACGTTCTTCAACAATGGAATAAGTTATAGGAAATTGGGGAAAAGGCAAGCTTGATGCGAATTCGGGTTTCCATCAAATCCTATTGTTGCCAAAGAGCCAAGAACTCCTTCACACTCCTTCCGGACAGTTTTGTTACCAGCGTCTGCCCTTTGGCATCACTTCTGCTCCCGAATGGACATCTTCAACTGACTTTTGGACATAGAGAACATGATGAAGGCTAAGGAAGAGCACAACGAACGTCTGCGAAAAACTTTGAACCGCCTCCCGCGTGCTCGAATGCAATGGGGCAAAAAGGCAAGTTAGGAGTAAACAATATTGGAGAATTGTCCGGTGCAGGGCCAGAGCAAAGGGGTCAGTTTGGTGGCCAGGACTTAGTGGAGGACTGAAGCAAGTCATCACGAGCTGCCCACAATGGTCAATGAATAAGGCTCAACCTCATGAGCCGATGATGCGGTCGAAAACGCCACAGTTACCCTTGTAGAAAGTAGGGACGTATTTGTTCCATTTTAGTGGCTCGGGCTATCTCTTACTGGCAGACTACTACTACCGATACCTGAAGTAGCTCAGTTCCACTTCGTCAAAAGTGATCATTCAACGTATGAAGGAAATATTCGGCATATCACATTAACTGTTTTCTGACTATGGTCCTCAATTTACCTCCGCAGAAAGTATACACTTTTCGCAGTAGTACGGGTTTCGCCACACTGCAAGCAGCCTGAAGTTACCCCCAGTCAAACGGTGTAACTGAGAGAATGGTAAGAACGGTAAATGAGATCTTCAAGAAGGGGCCAGACTCGCATTTGTGTCTACTAAGCTACAGGAATACGCCAGGACCAACAGGCTTCTGCCCTTCGCAACTACTGGTTAGCCGGAGGTTGAGAAGCAGTGTCTCTATTATTCCCTCTCTTTTAGCTCCAAAGTCAGCCATGCAAAATGGGCCAAGAGAGATCGACAACAGAGAAATAAGCAAAAACGAACTTCGATCAACGTCATTCTGCACGACGACGTCTTTCTCTTGCAGTTGGTGAGCCTGTCTGCATCCCCGAGATCCAGGGTCACGTAATTGGCAGAACTCCACAACCAAGGTCGTACTCAGTGGAAACTTCGCGAGATACACAGAAAAACCTGCCCTATCTCACCCCGCTTCCAACGCCGAGAGCGTCAAGAGACAACTCGCCACCGGGTTCGTCGGTCTTTATCTCGCAGATACCGATACAACTGTAAAAGCCACGTGACACTGGTGTAACCAGCACACTACAAAAGTGTATGCGGATATAAACGTTGGTCTTTTGAGACGCTGACGGCTAACAGGCACGTAATTCAGTTTGTTGCCTCTTCCGTGAATAACAAGACAGTGACCAACCGTCCTTCAGAATAATATCGTTCTTTTTCCTGCTATGTGGCTCGCGACACTTATGGAGATGTGTGAATGTTCACAAAATGACGCCCCGCTCTTTCTTCGAATCAGAAGCAATAACTATCCTCCGGCGCAATGGTTGGTGCAGAACGTGCTACGCGGTGAAATTCGGTTTTGAGAGTGCACAGCCAACGCCACCTGGTGCCTCCTCCCACTCCTTCGCACGTAGACCTAGGCTGCGTTCCAATACCTCGCGGCCGCGAAGCCGCCTGACTAAGCAACTGAGAAGACCCCTTTGCTTGTCACTATTGGAACAGGCTTGCCTAGCCGAGGCGCCTGTGGCGCCATCTCGTTGTTCACGCAAGAAATGCGTACGGCGCAAGCGCAGCAGGTACTAGCGTTTCCCGCTGTCAGCCATCCCGGCTGTCAGATGGTCAGGCGTATAACTAGACTGCATCGACGCGCACTAGGCCGCCGACTAGGCAGCCGACTGAATAGCGGACTTGGCGAGATTTGGAACGAGACTTAACATGGCGGCACTTCCGGTTAGACCGCTAGGAAGTCGACTAACCGGGGTATTGAAACGCAGCCCTAGTTCGCCAGCCAATCGTTTGAAACACAGGATTCTTGTGGCGGCTCATCTCCGTGGCTACGGTCGTGATTAGCGTCACGTCAGGCTCGGTCTCTAGGGGGAGTTTGCACAGCGCGGAATCGCCGTGGATCATGGTGACATGTTCATAGTGTTCGTGTACTTCACCACAGAGCACGCTCCTAGCCAATCATCATCCCGAATGGCATTGTGACACGCATGTCGTTAACTGTAAAAAAAAAAAAAAAAGGAAAAAGGTACGCCCCGCGCTTTACATTAATCAGTGGTGATAATGTTATCATTTTGTGGAACAGTTGGCCTTCAGCGTTTTCTGTAGTGAAGTGTGGCGCAAGTGAAAATGGTGGCACAAAATATCGTGTACTATGCAGCATTCAACATTCTCGAGGGAAACGTTGACTTCAATGAGCAAACCAGTATAACACACTCACTCACACATTCCTTTTTTCTTGCGCATGTGACAGGGCAATAACGTGCCAATGACGTGATGTAAATTAGTTGCAGCTCAACTTCACCGCATAATGCGCTCTGTGCATCATCATCATCATCGAGCTGTATGGTGCAGTTATCGCTTCAGATTTGAAAGAGAACAGTGCTTACGCCTTTTTGGGACAGTCCAATTTACCCATTGGAGAACAAGTGATTTAAGAATAGGTATTACGTAATAGGTATGCCATACGAGGTTTCGTTGCTACTGAGTTAAAGTATGCGAACCTTACGCGTAGATACAAACATGGCATGACTACCACGTCGATGGACTCGCAAAGTACAGGTCACAGCTATACATTCTAAAACCAGAACTGGCCTAACTGAAGCCTAACTGGCGTACACTTGCTATTTTCAAAGAGCCAAGACAGAATCGACTGACGGCTGGTTCCGAGCGTGGTATGCGGTGATGTTCCCTTTTAGAGCATACTCGCAAGGAAAAACGCTTGCCGCATGCAATGTTCAAGCAGGTGGAACACACTCACTTGCATCTCATAGTTTGGTCTATCTGTGGTCTGGACTCCACATCGGCATAGAATGCCACAGCACAGTAGGAATATCTTCGCACCATTTCCCTATAATTGCAGTTCGCCATGGGGCCGGTGACTGAAAATAGATTGCGCAATGACTGAAACAATCGGAGTGTCTATGCTTAGACAATGCTGGAAGCGAGCTAACTATTGCAAAAAAAAAAAAACTTTGTAAAGGTGCCATGGAAAGAAGGCGAAGTCATTTTGCAAAATTTTGATTGCAAGAGTTGACTTGAACTTGCGGATCTATTCCATTACATCATGGTTGCGTCGCGGCGCTAACACAGAATCAAAGTCAATCATCATTACATCACCCAAAGGGCTTCCTTTCTTTCAAAGAAAAAAAGAATGAAAATCCGTTGATTGTGAAAGATGCACGATAAATTGTCTGTCGTCCCTGGTCACTGATACCGATAACGAGAGCAAGGGCGCACAGCTACCGCTATCTGTATCAGTTCTTAAGCTGGAGCCGCATGGCACGTATCTCAGCGCGAGCAACGCGCCGTATTATATACGCTTGGCGCAAAATTTCACCCGGAGAACCGGTTTTTCTAGCGCGTCAGCCGCATCTTGATATTTCATGCGGACGGCAACGTGGCAATCACAGCGTGACATGACTACCACTTTCCGGTTCCGCAACCCATGGAAACCGCTGTTTTGATTTTTACCCTGCATCCACGTGTTGTATGGCAGGCCCCTCAAAAATTAAATTGTCATACTTCAAGATAACGAGAAGTAGGCGGAAGCTCCTCGCTATTGTGATATTAGAAGTGAAGAATACAGAAACGTACTGAAGACGGCTATGTGGAACGAAGTTGCAACGACACTTGGTTGCTCGGCGTTCTGTAATAGCGCCGCCGTGTGTGCATCAGACTGAACCAGTTCCTAATCGGCGTTTTTTTTTTCGCGCACAGAATCTGTTTTCTGTGGCAAATAAATAGATAATACTTTTTCTCCTTTTTTTTACTGTACGCGTTACTGCATATTGCACATGTTTCAATTAAAAATTATTAAAAAAACCCTAGTGCTGGGTAGGACGAGAAGAAAGGGTAAAAACCGGCCCAAACACTTGCTCTGTTACGTTGCACATGTACTGGCAACAGTGCGTGATTTTTCCTCTATGCGAGTTCCCCGTTTCACAGCGTGCACTTGCGTTTTACGCTCTAGCGGTTTTACGCCGTGAAATACGCCCCATGCGGTTCCTCAGAACACAACTTAGAAGGAAGCCAAATAATATCACTGAACTACTACACACTACACTACAGTAACTAACCCCATGGCACGAAGGAACCGACTCCATATTACTTTCAAGCATATGCAAGAGCAGATGTCATCAAATGTGGCTGTATCTCCAATATACAGTTACAACACCATGATGTGCTGTTACGTAGTATCGAAGCAAACGAAGCACCACCAGCTACATCTTGGAGGAAAGACAGCCATACAGTCAGCCAAAGGACAGTGAAAATGGGTCATCCAATAAATAAGTTATTAAATTATATTCCGAGTATAGTACGACAAGCTTATAGCCCAATATCTTCCCTACTTTCCTTACTTTTGTTCTACAAAAACAAAATCGCAAGAAGGAAGTCGGTGGTTTGGGGGATTTCGGTAGGGTGTATGCACATTCCAAACGTACTTCCAGTAAAGTACAAAGTACTATGTAAAGTACTTGTCAAAGTACTCTCCAAGTACATTGTCAATTTAGTTTGTATCACTTCATGTCTCACTGCCTGGTCGTTATGTTTTGATTTTATTTTTATTTTATTTTTGTTTGCGAAACGTTGGCAAGTGCTATGAGGCAGTCCTGGTTAACTGCTTATTCCTTGCTGCTTTCTAAAATATCACATGTTTTGAAAAAATACAAGAATGAAGAATGAACAGCACAGTGCAAATATCATTTTGTCTGTCCCTTTGTTATCTGCAGCAACGTAACCCATGTGACCATTTGAAAAGGGTAAACTATAAACATGAATAACAGAAACATATGCGCCTATTACTCTGTCTCTATCTCTTACTCTGCTTTCTCATATACCTCAAAGCCAATCAGACATTGTAAAACGAAATTATTATTCAGTGCCAATGAAGGGAATAATGTAAAAAAAAAGTACTAGAATCAGGTATTTGGAAAACCAAACCGGGCTGGGGCATGGGACTAATTGGGAATAATTTACGGGACTACACGGTGGGGACTACATTTCACGTTCTGCTCTAAGAGTCCCAGCTACATAATTCATTTGCATAAATGAAAATACTTGAACCTTTGAACCGTCAACCGTGATATGTCGAGTGATAATGTGATATATAAAATCTTGCATAGGGCACAATTTTCTAAGAATAAACCGCTAACTATTTCTTACTCTGTGTGGGTGGCAAATGGCTAGGTTACATGAAAAAAAAAGTCTCCGATCGAACCCGAAACTATAGCTCCGTTTTACTCACCGTTCATCACCGAAACACGGAAAATCCGACGAAAATTAGCGAAGCAGTTTCTATGCAATTTGATGTCAATGCATAACATCGAATTGCATAGAAAGTGCTCCACTAATTTTAGTCGGATTTTCCGTGTTTCGGTGATACAAGCCAGAGCAGACAGCTCGGAATCAGCCAAACTTTAACGAATCATTACAGCGAAGGGACAGCGTTGGTGGTTATGCGCATGCGTAAACCATAAAGAGGGCTTCGCGCGGTGCGCTGAACCACCACGCTTACGTACGCCAAGGCGATAGCGTACGCTGTACTAAGGCTCTCTATTGGCCCCGTGTACATGGGCGCACTAGAAGCGTACCGACTCTGAGCACTCCTATGTGGCGATTTCGGGTGATGCATCTGGTGATCCGAGCGAGAGTGCCCGTGTTGAGTGCACGCCCTACACGAGAGTTGCTCTGAGGCTGTCACCACCCGAATTTGTCGGACGCTCTACCGGCTCTACGGCTCTTCTACGAGGGTCTGCGTTCGCCTGGGCATTCAAGTCTTCAGCAAGCAAAAACGCCGGCGAGCTGAGTTCAAAACAGCAATCGTAAATCGGAATTCGTACTGCCCGCAAAAGACGGAGCCCCACGAGATACTTCCCATGACTCATTATGCGGTGAAATCTCCGGAACGTGAACTACTCAGGAGGAAATGGGAGCGCCCCAAAGTGTTCACATGTGCCCCGTTTACATGGGACAGCTTAAAGCTGAACCGGGTTAGGAGTCCCTGTGCGCTAATGTAAACGCCTTGGAGTTCTCCCAAATGGGGCCCAACTTGGTCCGCTTCGGAGAGGTGGATCGGGTCGGTACAGTTCACTTGGAGAACTCATGTAGACGCCTCGGTGCGCACTGAGCTCCTCTCCCTAGGGGGCGCGGCATGAATTTCTCTGCGCACGTTCTCCTCGTCGGAGCTCCTTCCTTCTCACTACCTCCTATCTGCTCCCGTCCGGCGCAAGGCGGGATTGCTCCATGTAAACGTGAGCGAACCGACCCCACATCACGGAGCGCTCCGACTTGGCTCGCTTGAGCGGTCACATGTAAACTAGAGAGGACCCATGGATGGAGAACCCATGAACGGGTTCTCCAAGCGAACCCAACGGACTTGATCCACCTCTCTGAAGCGGACCAAGTCGGCGCGCATTTGGGAGCGCTCCGGGACGTTCACCTTAAGCGATCCCATATAAACGGGGTCACTGTCGTAACTTCCGCATCTTCAAAGCTGAGCAACAGCAAGTGCTGGATAGAGCCGCCAGTTTGTCGGGCGAAGACTTCCGACCGTTGGCTGGAGCACGATTTTCGGGGATGGATTCGGGTTTGGATGCTCTCCCGGGGATTCCGGTACTCCCTCCAGGTCGACCAGCGGAATTCGGCATTAGCGTATTTGGGGTGCGAACGCTCGGAGACATTCGCCTGCGCTGTCTATACCTGGTGTCTCAGTTAAATCCCCGGGCTAAATAATTCGCGAACCGGTGCACCAATCGAATTCTTTTTTACAAGTATCTGTCCAATACCGCCTACAAGATGCGCACCGCGTGAATGAGCGGGAGGCGCTCATTATTTAAATAAAAATTCAGATGAGTTTCGTGAAAAAAGCTAACTTCTAAAGCAGGGCGCCGTCGGCATTAAAATGGGTACTACCCCTTTTGGGACCTTCAGTGGACACCTTTTAGAGAAAAATCTGCCACCGAAGCGGGTCATTTGTTGCAGTAATTAATTGGTTTCGGTGTACGTATTTTTGTCCCGGCTGGTCGCGGCGAAGCGCAAAAGGATGTAATTCATTTGTGTAATTAATTGATGTGAGGACGTAATTCATTGATGGACATGGGAGTGAAAGAGCGTCCTCTTCCGCTTCACCGCGACCAGCCGCGACAAAAATATGTAAACCGAAACCAATTAATTACTGCAACAAATGACCCGCTTCGGCTGCAGATTTTTCTCTAAAAGGTATCTACTGAAGGTCCCAGAAGGGGTAGTACCCATTTTAATGCCGATGGCGCCCTGCTTTAGAAGTTAGCTTTTTTCACGAAACTCATTTCAATTTTTATTTAAATAATGAGCGCCTCCCGCTCATTCACGCGGTGCGCATCTTGTAGGCGGTATCGGACAGATACTTGTAAAAAAGAAAGTTATTCGATTATTCGAATTATTTAGCCCGGGGATTTAACTGAGACACCCAGTATAGGTCATCGTGGTAATAGTGCGTGTTAGTAGACCGTCGATAACGCGACTTCTGAAGTACCGTGTCCACCGTACCCAATCAAGTGATAAGATTCTGAGCCATGCACGCTGCTACTGGTTTCGGTACACTCGCCACAGAAGTTCACCACATAGCACGTTGTGCGCCAAGCATTACCACGTGTAGGGTTATCGCTTCTGATTCGAAGAGAGGGGGAGGAGCGTACGCCTTTTTGTGTCAATTTGGATATAAGAAAATTTACGTAAAAAGGCATATGCCTCCCTCTCCTCGAATCAGAAGCGATAACGCGATAACCCTATCATTCGTAGGAATGGTTGGCGCACAGCGTGCTATTGCGGTGAAGAGTAGTCGGTGCGGTGCGGTGTTTTCAGAGTGTACACTGTTAAAACCGAACTTCACCACACAGCACGCTCCTAGCCAACCCTCATTCCGAATGATATCATTGTGTGTCCTGATTTGTTGAAGATGAGGGGATGAGGGGAGGGGAGGTCCCCCTGTTGTGAACAAATCAAGACCCATCATAGTATCGTTCCGAATGGTGGTTGAAGTTCTGTTTTAACAGTGTAGGTACGGTAGCATCACGGTGACGTCATCAACGGTCTACTAACACACTGACATAATCCGTAGGGTTTCCTTAGCTGCAGAGGCAGTGCGGATCTGATTTAATATGTAAGCTGTTATCGGCCACGCAGACTGAAGCGGTGCAAAGTATTATCGTGTCGGTCTCGTAAGAACGTTTCCAGTTGCAGTACAAAGTACACAATTTCAACTGTACTTAAAGTACCTAAATACCTAAAGTAGTACTTGGTGCTTCGAGTACTCCCCATCCCCATCATTGGCGTCCACTACCTGGTCAGGACGCAACTCACCATTATGTGTGCGCACGTCCTATTGTGAATTACACAATTTCAAAAAACGAAGCTGCCGTGAATATCCATAGAGACATGGAGAAGGCTGTATGAGCACTGAAAAATGTATGAGCACCCAAACAGTTGACGTACACGCCTCATAGGTCGTGAAACCGTGTATGACGAACAACGCTGCGGGAGACAGACTATGGCAGGGGTTCTCAAACGAGGGTTCCCTCTGAAGGAGGATGTCATGAGGGTAATGACACCCTGTACCGTTCACCTCCGACATCATTCGTAGGACAGAAGCGCGTCCTTCACCAGGAACGCTTGGACAGTATATGTCACGACGGCTGCTATGTGCGCACGGTACTGGAAGCGCAATATAGCGCAGGGGTCGCATGCCACAAACAGTGTTTTCAAGATAGTGGGAAGAAATAATGAAATACTTTGAATTTTTATTACCTTGGAGTTAATGTAGGAAGGAAATGCTGTAATGAATGGGTGCAGGGAGCCAAAAAGGTTCAGAACCACCGGACCATGGCTACAGGAAATGATGCAATTTCTGCAGTTCGTAACATTGTGGAAGAAAATCGTCGCATTGCCATTAGCCAACTTCACTGGAAGCTGAAGCGGGGTAGTTGGTTACGTTGCATAATGAAAAACTGCAGCAAGCAAACAGGACCAATGTGAGAAGTAGGGAAACAGAACACGGCTGCAGACTCACAGCTAGCGTTTATGGAAAAACAGTAAGGTAGAAAAGAGACAGGTGAGGAGTATATCAACAACCAATAGCACATGTGCACATAGACAGTTGACAACATGTGGCGTGAAACCGCACGAGGTAAACAAGAGCGAAATCAATTATGTACATCAGAGCCAAGGTACTCATGCTCAAGCTGGTGTACAAGTGCCCACCCCCCTTATCTTTGACCCAGCTTGAGCACGAGTACCTTTGTTCTGATGTACGTAATTGGTTCTTCTCCTGTTTGTCTCGTGCGGTTTCACGCCACATGTTGCCAACTGCTGTGCGATTGGCTGTTGACACACTCTGGAGCAGCTTTTTGTCTCTTATACCTCTTTACCTCTCTCTCTCTATATATACCTCTTTATACCTTTTGTCTCTTTTCAATAAACGCTAGTTGTGAGTCTGCAGTCATGTTCTGTCTTCCTAGTTCTACCCTTGGTGCGGTCTACTTGCTGCAGTTTATCATTATTCATTGGAAGGGCTGCAGAGATGGGTGCCACGTTTCCGCAGTCAGGTTCACAAGCAGTAACGGCTTTTTCTTTTTCTGGAAGATCACGAAACCGATAACCGTGAACGCACTTACTTACGCGTGAACGCACTGGTGATGAAACGTGGGTGCATTATTCGACCGCCAACACGTCAAAGCATGGTTTGGAAGGCTCATAGGCCAAAGTAACGCTCTGTGCAGGAGAGCTTGTGGCTGTGGCGGTACTTTGGTTACCTAATCCGCGGAAGCACAATGAATTCCAAGATGTAACGGATCAAACGGAAACGACTCGCATGACAACGCTGGTCCGACAACCCATGACGTGCTCGAGAAATTCAAATTGGTTATTTTCTCCAATCCGCCGTACTCTCCAGATCTTGCCCCATGTGAACACCAGTTTCCAAGTGATGAAGTGAAATCCGAAGTGGCCGCGCAAGCAGGACACAGCGAGGTACAGATAACGTGCCGAAAACGGCACCAAAAAGGCAGTATTTGTAGTGTTATCCACAACAGGCAAACTTACTTACTGGATGACCTCCGTAGTGCTTTGGAGAAAAGACCGTTGACTGACTGCGCAGGTTCTGTTTCTCTTTTTTGTTTACGAGTGACAGTAAAAATGGCTTCAGTCACGGCATGAGAGGATAATTTTTACAATACTGGACCCAGAAACGGTCACTGAGGTTGTGAATAGCGCTGACACGCAGACGGAACAATAACTTACCATAACCTGTAAGATTAATACTTACATATTGGCAGCGTGAAGACTGTTGGTATAATTCCGCCACCAGGCACGGTGGGATATGGTTGAGGAGGTATTGGGGGTATTGGGGGTATGGGGGGTATCGGAGGGGCAGGACCTGGCGGAACAACAGCGCAATTCACTGCCAGAGAATTCACCATGGTGGTCTTGACTAGCGTCATATGTCTCATCAGCTCTGCTGGGCAATGTGGCTGATTTAGTACATTAGCCAGGCAGGACTCGAATGTCTGTACGATGCTGTAAAATAGGAATGTATTGTGCGTTGACAGATAACGTGGTAATACGAAATAGAATATGCCAAATACAATCTGGATGAAAATGGAGTGTGACAAGACAGCATGCATGTCAGCACCATCTTGGTTCCGTAACGACGTACAATATTGAATGCGCTAGCATCCAAGTGCAATGTCCATGCCTGTTGTGCCTGCGTGCGTTCCACAGACTCGCCATATTAGCATCCATACATGATTGCGCTGGCGTGAAATTAGGAAGATTGTAAAGTATGAACGAGATATTTTGGTAGATCAGAACAGTTCCCGATAATGGTTTTGCAAACACCAATCGCACTGCATAATATAAAACCCAGAGACTAGGGAACATGATGCATCAACATCGTATTGTGTTCCGAGGGTGATTCCGGTTCCAGAACAAGTGCATAGGCCCCATTTTGTACTTCAGGTGGCATTCGGTCAATTGAGCTCCAGTGAAATGCTTCTAATTTCCAGAGCAGATTTAACGTGTTACGAGTGGGACGATGCGACTGCACTTTCCTAACGCTTCTATCAGCATTGTTATCACAATGAAATCGCGCGACAAAACCTATTCTATTATGGGCTGTTGCCCATCAATATGCAAACAATAGGCAGGACATGACCAAGAAGGCTGCACGAAACACTGGCAAGCTTTCAAGCATCAGAATCGCATGACAAGAAAAGATGGGTGAGAGTGTAACACTGCCAAACAGGCTAAACGGCCTAAACATGATAAAAACAGGTTGAAGTGCTAAAAGGACAAGGACGAAGAGTGAGACAAACAAAGGCGCAAGGTTTATTAAAGAAAGCCCCGTCTTATATACATTTACGGGGAAGAGGCGGGAAATCTGAGAAAATCTAAGAAAGTCTAGTTCTTTATCAGACACTCACTGACGGGGCACTAATGCACAACGTGCCAAGTTTATCTATCCCCAAGCAGCACAATGTACTGAAAGTCGAGTGCAACAGGGGTGGACGGGTAGGTGGAGGGCCAGACTCATGAAGCTAAAGAACATTGATAAGACACATACCGTCCACCCGTATTGCACTCGACTTTCAGTACATTGTGCTGCTTGGGTTCTTTCTGCCTCGATAATCTCTCGAGGGGTCTTGTTGATAGATCTTGCTAGCGCATTGCTTTGTCGAAGTGCAGGTTTGCAGCCGCATGATTTACAGTGAAGGGCGAGCCATCTTTCCTTCCCGTTTCTAACGTTATTGTTATGTTCCCTGCGCCTATCGCTGAAACATCTCCCCGTCTGGCCAACGTAACTTTTGCCACACGAAAGGGGAAAACAATATACAACATTATTAATGCACTGAACAAATGTATCCCTGTGCTTCTTTGCTCACTGTTGCTGCACTTGTCCCTCCGGTGCAGTGGCCTTATACAACCTCAGGAGCTTGTAGGGACACACTTACACCAACTCGTTCACCCACTTTCTTGAGGTTATGCGACACGCCGTGCAGAGAGGGGATGACTATGTCTTTCCTCTTTGGCTGTTGCACCTGAGGAGGCTCTCTGCTACGGCGGTCAAAAGGTGTTGGGGGTAACCTGAACTGGTCAGCCTGTGGGCTTGGTGGGCACGTCATCTTTCCATGAAGCACAGCAGAGCGAGAACTGCACCGCCACCACAATGGCCACGATACTTTATACACCTCGAAATGTATTCTTTCGTGTGCAGATCGAAACCCTAGCTGATGTCTGTTTATTTCATGTGTAGGGATCCCGGTTTTCGGTGCTTAATTTTTCAGAGATTCGGTGGGAGAAATCTGTGGCAATTTCGCTCACCAGGAATCAGTGTCTTTCGGCAGTAAACGGTCTTTCGGAAGACTCCCGGTCGAAACCGACGAGGAACGTGACGGGAGTTTCCCATGCATACAATGAACCTTGTCCTTGCGTTTTCTTCCTTTCCCCCCCCTTTTTTTTTTTTCATTACAATGTCAACTGCTGAAATCAGTTTGTGAGGTAATGTTAGCGATTCAGGTGACGTCGCACACCCCGCTTTTCACTGAGGAATTAGCATAGGAGCTTTCTTGTTCAAGGCCAATCTTTCAATCGGTCGGTGTCCTAGTTTTCAGTGTTGGTGGAATAGGCGAATAGTTCGCACTGGTACACTCCATGGTAGGCTCTAGCTGGGGCACTTCCTGACCGAACAGAACTGTTCTCATTATTATAACTGGCCTGGATCCTGACTATACGGAACATTAAACCCCGTGAGAAGCTAACGAAGAAATATCTGTTCTTTCAAGAACGACCTCATGTCCACTGTCTGCTGCCAACCAGTTCAGAGCGAAGGGACAGGAAATAAAATCAAGACATTTGAAGTCGACATTTCGACGACAGTCGGCGAATAATTATATCCACCGAACTTGAAAAAAACATTACCGGCGTACATTTATCGGTGCTTTTCGGTAAATACCGAAGACCGGGAACCCTATTCATGTGCTATACTTACCATGTACATGAATACATTCAATATGTTTTCAATACTACGTTTCTTGTGTAGAAAACTAACAATCAATAACACAACTAATCTGTAAGCCGTATTATCTGTACGCAGACCCACGGTCTTGGTCCAGCTGTGTGAGCCACATACTCGTCGCCGGGCAGACAATTAATCGTGATTGCCGACCGTCCAGTCAAGCAGACAGTGGAGCAAAATAATCTCCAGCACACTAATTTTTCAAGAATTCATTGACGAAGGCGACGCAAAAAGTCACTGTGAAGCTCAGGTTCCGATCATTTTAACCACGAGTGAATTTGCGAGCGATGAGCACATAGCAGTCGCTCTGTATCACTCTTCCTGAAATAAACAGGACAGACACCAGTGGAGTATCAAGTGCAGGACTGCGCCTCAATGCCTGCCATACCGCAGTGCTTAGGTCTGCAGTGGAGTAACACCGTGCCCATTTTCGAGCGCTTCTCCGCAGAAAGCACGGCGATTGTTTACATAAAATTTACCATAGTGCATGTTTGTCCGATCGTTAGGCATGACCCGGCAAGTCAAGCCCATATCCATGTTCATGTGGCATAGCGCAACTACCATCTTCTCGACTTCTTCTCAGTTCATTTACTCGCGTGTTTGTGTGAGGAATCAATGCCATTATATCGTCTGCAGCTCCGAACATCATCGCATAACACGGTCAGAACCAACCGTCATTCAAGAAATGCTTCTCAATTGGAAACAGGAAGTGTACGCCTTTTCGTACCAATGTAAACAGAAATACAAATGCTTCGTAGTTTCAACAAACCAGTATAGGGAACAATATCTTTCTCAATGACGGTTAGTTCTAAGCGCGTTACGTGGTGAATGTCTGTGGTGGCGCTGTAGAGTTTTTACAGTGCGCCAATTAATATTCTCTCATGGCACTCAATGTTACTCTTTAAGAACGCTATACATCGTGGTTACGTGTACTGAAAGACGCGCATTTGCTCTGCGAACACCACTGCTCATATCTCTGCGGATTGCGAACAAGAAAAACGCTTGTACGCTGAACTAAATCAAGAAAAACAATCGTTTTTACGCTCAACTAAAATGCCAGATGAATGCACTGGAGCAAAGTAGTTTTACAAAGTAGCTTCACAATATGGCAAGAAGCCTGAAATTCATCAACACATCCGGATGGCCTGTCGCGGCATCCACCATGTTTGCAGCCATCATTTGGCAGCTAGTCATCGCGTGCCATCGATCTGGATGGGCTCCGTGCAGAGGAATATCGTACTCCACATGCACTTTGTCATCCACAACTATGGTGGCCGATTCGCGACCGGTACCACCTGTGGCTATCATCGAGGTACAACGAAGAATCTTAGCCTTCAGCACCTAGGAGTCAATTCGTTATGTCCTACTTGACGGAACCGTTCCGCCATAGCGCAGTCAGTTATTGAGAGACACGTGGCTTGCATTGCGAGGGGACATGACTGTGATGAAAATTGATTGGCCAGGGAAAAACAGTTCTGTCGAGCAAGATCCAACCTATGCAGTTCCCCATGAAGGAAAGTGAGTGACGCGGAGAATTCTATCCATCCTTCGTATCCGCCAATCCGTACAGAGGCTGTGCTGCGCCATGTTTATCGGTGAAAACCATCAACGCCACGCAACTGAAAAATTGTTTTGTTAGTAGAGGAGGCGGAGCAGTGGAGATGAGTAGAATTCGTCGAAAGGAATTTGGAGTGTAGGCCAAATGCAATTTTGTCGGCCAGAATGTGCACCGCAGCTGCATGTACGAGGGTGGTTCCATAAGTTTCCGGCCCGACCAACTTTTAATAGTCATAGAGACGACATAGACGACATAGTCACCCTTAACTTCGATGCACTTTTGACACCTTTCAACCAGCATTCTTATACCCTTGAAAAACCCCGCATTCTTATACCCTTTTGTCCGCAAAATGCTGGAAAACTGCCTCTTGCACCTCACTATCGTTTTGAAATCACCGTCCTCTGAGATCCCTCTTCAAGTTTAAGAACAGGAAGTAGTCACTCGGTGCCAAGTCTGGACTGTAGGGTGGGTGGTGGATTTCTTCGAAGCCGCACTCCTTCAGTGCAGCCTTGGCAACAGAAGCCGTGTGGACAGGGGCATTGTCCTGGAGCAACCGGACACCTCGACTCAACCTGCCGCGCCTCTTTTCCTTGATGGCATCTCGCAGTCGGTGCAGGAGTGAAGCATAATAAGTCGCATTCACTGTGGTGTTACTCTCTTTGAAGTCGATGAGGAGGATCCCGTGACAATCCCAAAATATTGTTGCCATTATCTTCTTTGTGGATTGTGTGACCTTGGCTTTTCTTGGGGTGCTTCTCATTGTTTGCGCCATTCCTACGACTACTTTTTCGAAAGTGGATCATAGTACAGCACCACAGTCTCATGCCCTGTGACAACTGACTTCAATATTTCTTCTTCGTTCTCTTGACAGAGCTCCAAAACCTCTTTGGCACAGACGACGCGCTGTTGCTTTTGAACTGACGAGAGAAGTCGTGGCACCCATCTCGCACTGACCTTTTTCATGTGAAGGCCCTGGCCGATGATGCGAAAAACGGTTGTTTTGGAAAGCCCCAGCTTTTCGCAGATTTCCTTCACCTTCAGGCGCCTGTTCGCTCAGCACTTCCTCCTCGACAAGAGAAATTTTCTTGTGTCACCACTTCCACTGGACGACCATCGCGTGGATCATCTTCAATGGACTCTCGCCCCAGTCGAAACTGCTTAGCACAGTCTTTTACCGTTGTGTACCACGGAGAGGCTTCCCTGTACACGTTGTCCAGTCGCGCTTTAATTTCCTTAGGCGAAAGTCCCTCTTTTGTCAAGAATTTTATCACAGCGCGGTACTCGATTTTTTCCATTTTAACTGAAGAGTGCACCCTGGCTGTTTGAAATGCCGCTCTCCAACCGACAAAAGCATGGAGAGGGTTGAGGGTGGTGCTCCGGTCCTCCAACAGATGGCGCCACGCGTCCTTAATCGCATTTTCAAATTCGCGCGCATTTTCTACCTCGGGCCGGAAACTTATGAAACCACCCTCGTATGCCGAGCAGGTCTCCCATTTCCTTGCTTCCTGTTCGAGCTAAATTGACGCGAGATAGATTTACCTGAATTGGCAACAAGGATGACATGCACCTACACTAGAGGATGGCGCACTTCTATGTAGCTATGTGTCTTGCACTTTTTAGCAGGAAAACGCCACTCGTTATGTCAAGTGATCTTTTGACGAACGATGAACGTAGAGGTACCTGCATAACACTGCCGTGCTTGGGTTTGGCTGTTGCAGCGGCCTCCGCAGAGCACCCTTTGGCATCTCGATAGGTTTCTGGCGTTTCTTTCCGGTCCGCTTTCCTCTCTTCCGGGAGAACGCTTTCTTTGCTCTGGTTATTCTGTTGTGTCCTCTTCTCACCCTTCGGTTGAACTCCAAGCCGCAAGCAAAAAAGTCTAGAAGTGCCTTGCGCTTGTCGCACTGCTGTAGCGCCGCCCCTGCCAGTACCTGCTTTCCTGTGTTGTCTGAAAGATAAGGTAGGGTTCAGCCCAGTTGTACCTTCACTGGGAGGAAAGCACCGTAATGCGAAATGCGGCTAATCGTGACGCGTGTATTCATCTAGCACATTTAGCCACAGTAGTAATGGGTTTGCAGTGTGCAATTATTTGTTTCCTTTCTTACCCCTGTTCTATTCTAAGAAAAAAAAATATTTAAAAAGACATTATTAAACATTTATTTTGCTGAAAAACAAGCTTTCGGACGGAGTCCATCCATCAGATGCGATACATTGAACACTTGGTAGAGATATGTATACTAATTATACTAATTTATACTAATGTCCATCAGAGAAAGGGGACAACGAAGCTAGTTAGGAGGAAATACAAATTCTTATTAGAGAGGACTGAGGCCGCGAAAAGGAAAATACAAAAGAAAGCGATGTACAGTAGGAGCGTTACCGGAGACAAAAACCGTTGAGAGATCTCAGGTGAGCGAACATGGTAAAGAAGACCGCTGGAAGAAATATTACGCTGCTGGAGTTTGAGAAAAGATAAACAATGGCAGAAACTTTGATCCAGGACGAGACAATGTTGCTTTCACTTTTCCAAATGTTGCACGCTTCAGCAGCGTATTACAAAGAGCTACAAGAGGTGCAACTGTGACCATCAAGTTGCACGAGGTTATTAAAGTACATTCCGACAGCAATAATCCAGTTAAGGTTTAGGATTGCTCGAAACCCTGATAATTCATCAAGCAGCCATCACTATGCAAAACGTTACCGCTGAATGGGGCCACTAGGCAAATGACACTTTCAAAAACACCCTGATAAGCTGGCTTTGTGCGGAGTGGCCCGAAGTTGGACGTGCGGCCCAGTCTGGTGCCGTGTGCACAGCATTGACGCAGGAGGAGTCTAGCCGTAGCGCCACCTAATCGGCAGTCACGCCGCGTCAAATAGTGATGTCTAGCCTCACTAATTTCCTTACGGCATCGTGAAAAGGGTGCGTAGCATACTCGCATATTAGATGGTTTGCACATAAAAGACAGTTCCCAATGTACAGGTAGGCCGTGACCATTTTTGAGTGCAAGAGCTCATGACATTTGTCGTATATCCCGCCGCAGTCATAAAGGAAAGGTCTTTCACAGCTCCTTTAAATTTGAGCAGACGTTAAACTTGGTTAAGCGTTAAACTCGGTTGGTTGAGGAAGGAGAAGGGGAAGGGACGTCCTCAACTGCCCTGTTAGAGGCAGTGTTGTACATAGCGGCGCATCTAGTAGCGCCGCTACCGTATTCGCTACTTTTTTTACTAGCGGAGTAGCGATCCCGCTACATTTTAAATTTGTAACAGAAAAAGTATTTCCTCTAGAAATATGGGTGAAGGCTCTTTCTCCGCTACCGCTACTTTTCATAATATTGAAGATGTGGAAGCGAGATGTAGGCGAAGGAGATTGTTTTCTTGTTATTCCTTTAGTTACTTGTTACTTAGGCAGACCGATGTGCGATCTTTCTCAATTTCACCAATTATCATAAGCTCAGCGCAATCGAATATTTAGCAATATAGTTTGTTATTGCATCTGCATTTTAATTTTTTAGCTCTCATTTGCGAAACGCAATCAGATATATATATAACATCCTATATAATACGAAGATAGTTTCCCTCATACAATCAGTTGCGGAGCTAGTTGCGGAGCTACATTTCAAACTGTCTTTTACAACTTTTGTTCGGGGCAGATAAACAAAGCTTCGTGTCTTTTGGAACAGGAATACGAAAATATTTCGGAAACGCAACGAAATATCGCCGTAGTTACTGCACTCCAAACGTGTTTGTGCCGCAGATGAAGTATTTCTGGCAAGGTAGAATTACCTTAGCTTACACAGGTTGCCGAACGCAGTCCGGTTATTCTCCCGCTGTTACACTGTGTATGGGAGCCACACAAAATGAAGGAATATTACTATTATTCGGGAGTCAGTGCATGCCAATATGCTTATTCATGCTCTTTGCACACTTGCTTAGTGGCGGTACACCTGCGGTTAACTTTAAATCAATTGATCAAGCTCAAATCGAGTCGCGCGCCACACTGATGTTAGGTCACATCATGGAGGGTCGCACTAAAACCCTGAAAATTACCCTGTCCGTACAAAATACAAAGATACACACAAAAAAACAGGACAGGTGTAGTTATTGTGCATTCGGTCGGTGTGCAGAATATATACATCATTGAAAAATTCCACTTGACACACCAAGAGAAATAAATAAGCCGCCCTTCGAAATCGGCACTGAAACCACGAAAGACGATTGACGAAAAAGACGTACACAGTTCTCTGCGAACGACTATGACGGAGTCGGCGTCTACTTTTCGCCTCCGGAAGGACAATTGGGAAATTTGCGCCTGACATACTACCCCACTTGGGTGAAGCGCTGTTGTTGATTGTTATCTGATGGCATAAATCCATAGGTGTATGACTTCTTGAGAGCATTCGAGAGGAAGGACCGAATCACACCTGAGAGTTTTGGAATGACAGCAGTCAGAAGCCAATACGGGTTCCAATACTCCAAACATCAAAATAGTTTACTATCAAGAAAATGGAGCAATCCTATGGAAGGATGCTCAGTTACAAGATAATTTTGCCGCAGTATTTTTACAACATAAATTAGAGATACCGTTTTCACGTTTTTCTTTGTTGCAAGTATGCAACAGCAGAATATAAACAACGTGGACTGCGCCTGCTGAATCAATGCATGCCCCATTCCTTTGTGTGAACAGCTCAGCCGCAAAAATTCTAACCATTGACAGACAGCAAAGCTCCAACACGCATCAAATTTGTCACGCTCAAATTGTATTATAAAAATTGCTCTTACGCGGGAAGACAAAAGCACTTCATGCACGATACGTACTACTGACAATGGTATGGAGCTGGGCTAGTTGGAACCATCTCACTGGAAGAAAACAGCGCAAAGCAGACGAGGACACGGTATAAGCGCTTACTAGCAACTACAGGTTTGGACACGATACAAGTATGCCTCTGTGCTCGCGTGCATTGCGCTGTTTTCATGCAGTTATAACGTGCCAACTATCGCGAAACCTGTAGTTGCTAGATGGCGTTTTATCGTGTCCCGCTGTCCTCGTCTGCTTTGCGTTGTTTTCACCCAGTTATGTCGTGCCACCTAGTCCGAAACGCGTAGTTGCTAGTTCGCGTTTTATCGTGTCCCTCTGTCCTCGTCTGCTTTGAGCTGTTTTCATCCCGTTATGTCGTGCCAACTAGCCCAAAACCTGTAGTTGCTAGTTGGCGCTTGTATCGTGAGCCTCCCTCGTTTGCTTTGCGCTGTTTTCATCGTTATGTCGTGCCAACTAGCCCGAAACCTGTAGTTGCTAGTTGGCGCTTGTATCGTGGGCCTCCCTCGTCTGCTTAACGCTGTTTACATCCCGTTATGTCGTGCCAGCTAGCCCGAAACGTGTAGTTGCTAGTTGGCGCTTGTATCGTGTCACTCTGTCCTTGTCTGCTTTGCGTTGTTTTCATCCAGTTATGTCGTGCTAACTAACCCAAAACCTGTAGTTGCTAGTTGGCGCTTGTATCGTGGGCCTCCCTCGTCTGCTTTGCTCTGTTTTCATCGTTATGTCGTGCCAACTAGCCCGAAACCTGTAGTTGTTAGATGGCGTTTTATCGTGTCCCGCTGTCCTCGTCTGCTTTGCTCTGTTTTCATCCAGTTCTGTTGTGCCAGCTAGCCCGAAACGTGTAGTTGCTACTTCGCGTTTTATCGTGTCCCTCTGTCCTCGTCTGCTTTGCTCTGTTTTTATCGTTATGTCGTGCCAACTAGCCCGAAACCTGTAGTTGTTAGATGGCGTTTTATCGTGTCCCGCTGTCCTCGTCTGCTTTGCGTTGTTTTCATCCAGTTATGTCGTGCCAGCTAGCCCGAAACCTGTAGTTGCTAGTTGGCGCTTGTATCGTGGGCCTCCCTCGTCTGCTTTGTGCTGTTTTCATCGTTATGTCGTGCCAACTAGCCCGAAACCTGTAGTTGCTAGTTGCCGCTTGTATCGTGTCCCTCTGTCCTCGTCTGCTTTGCGCTGTTTTCATCCCGTTATCTCGTGCCAGCTAGTCCGAAACCTGTACTTGCTAGTTGGCGCTTGTATCGGGTCACTCTGTCCTCGTCTGCTTTGCGTTGTTTTCATTCCGTTGTGTCGTGCCAACTAGCCCAAAACCTGTAGTTGCTAGTTGGCGCTTGTATCGTGGGCCTCCCTCGTCTGCTTTGCTCTGTTTTCATCGTTCTGTCGTGCCAACTAGCCTGAAACCTGTAGTTGCGAGATGGCGTTTTATCATGTCCCGCTGTCCTCGTCTGCTTTGCGTTGTTTTCATCCAGTTATGTCGTGCCAGCTAGCCCGAAACTTGTAGTTGCTACTTCGCGTTTTATCGTGTCCCCCTGTCCTCGTCTGCTTTGCGCTTTTTCCATACCATTATGTCGTGCCAACTAGCCCGAAACCTGTAGTTGCTAGTTGGCGCTTGTATTGTGTCACTCTGTCCTTGTGTGCTTTGCGCTGTTTTCATCCCGTTATGTCGCGCCAACTAGCCTGAAACCTGTAGTTGTTAGTTGACGCTTGTATCGTGTCACTCTGTCCTCGTCTGCTTTGCGCTGTTTTCATCCCGTTATGTCGTGCCAACTAGCCCGAAACCTGTAGTTGCTAGTTGGCGCTTGTATCGTGGGCCTCCCTCGTCTGCTTTGCGCTGTTTTCATCGTTTATGTCGTGCCAACTAGCACGAAACATGCAGTTACTAGTTGGTGCTTGTATCGTGGGCCTCCCTCGTCTGCTTTGCTCTGTTTTCATCGTTATGCCGTGCCAACTAGCCCGAAACCTGTAGTTGCTAGATGGCGGCGTTTTATCGTGTCCCGCTGTCCTCGTCTGCTTTGCGTTGTTTTCATCCAGTTATGTCGTGCCAGCTAGCCGGAAACCTGTAGTTGCTAGTTGGCGCTTGTATCGTGGGCCTCCCTCGTCTGCTTTGCGCTGTTTTCATCGTTATGTCGTGCCAACTAGCACGAAACCTGTAGTTGCTAGTTGGCGCTTGTATCGTGTCACTCCGTCCTCGTCTGCTTTGCGCTGTTTTCATCCCGTTATGTCGTGCCAACTAGCCCGAAACCTGTAGTTGCTAGTTGGCGCTTGTATCGTGGGCCTCCCTCGTTTGCTTTGCGCTGTTTTCATCGTTATGTCGTGCCAACTAGCCCGAAGCCTGTAGTTGCTAGTTGGCGCTTGTATCGTGTCCCTCTGTCCTCGTCTGCTTTGCGCTGTTTTCATCCCGTTATGTCGTGCCAACTAGCCCAAAACCTGTAGTTGCTAGTTGGCGCTTGTATCGTGGGCCTCCCTCGTCTGCTTTGCGCTGTTTTCATCGTTTATGTCGTGCCAACTAGCCCGAAACATGCAGTTGCTAGTTGGTGCTTGTATCGTGGGCCTCCCTCGTCTGCTTTGCTCTGTTTTCATCGTTATGCCGTGCCAACTAGCCCGAAACCTGTAGTTGCTAGATGGCGGCGTTTTATCGTGTCCCGCTGTCCTCGTCTGCTTTGCGTTGTTTTCATCCAGTTATGTCGTGCCAGCTAGCCGGAAACCTGTAGTTGCTAGTTGGCGCTTGTATCGTGGGCCTCCCTCGTCTGCTTTGCGCTGTTTTCATCGTTATGTCGTGCCAACTAGCACGAAACCTGTAGTTGCTAGTTGGCGCTTGTATCGTGGGCCTCCCTCGTCTGCTTTGCGCTGATTTCATCGTTTATGTCGCGCCAACTAGCCCGAATCATGCAGTTGCTAGTTGGCGCTTGTATCGTGGGCCTCCCTCGTCTGCTTTGCGCTGGTTTCATCGTTTATGTCGTGCCAACTAGCACGAAACATGCAGTTGCTAGTTGGCCCTTGTATCGTGGGCCTCCCTCGTCTGCTTTGCGCTGGTTTCATCGTTTATGTCGTGCCAACTAGCACGAAACATGCAGTTGCTAGTTGGCGCTTCTATCGTGTCTCTCTGTCCTCGTCTGCTTTGCGCTGTTTCCACCCAGTTATGTCGTGCCAACTAGCCCGAAACATGCAGTTGCTAGTTGGCGCTTGTATCGTGGGCCTCCCTCGTCTGCTTTGCGCTGGTTTCATCGTTTATGTCGTGCCAACTAGCACGAAACATGCAGTTGCTAGTTGGCGCTTG